>NC_080430.1:108896183-109606808 GCF_028018845.1 Melospiza georgiana
GCCAAGTCCTTTCACTGAGTTAACTCATATCCATGCTGAAATCTGATATTTCAAAGTAGCAGTGTAATGCAAAGGCTCCTGATTCTTTTTTTTTTTTCTGATGTTCTTATTTTTATTAACTGAGCTTCACCACTTTCAAAGTTACAGGTGGTATTTACTAGGGTTTACATTCGTGCTGTCAGTCAAACAAGTGTCACTATATATCACCGTGTGTTAAGAAAACATACTTTGTGATTGAAGAATGAAGTTGTGTTTGGACATGTATTTTACAAGTAACAAAATCCATTTAATTGACATAAAAAAACACGGCTGCTGCTAGTAACTTTTGGGTAGAGTCCTGCTCGTAGTCGTAAAAATAACTCCAAAGAGAACAAAGCGCTTCAGTCCGGAGGAATGGCTGTTTAGGTAGCCGTGTGGGTGCCATGCTTTCACATAATGATTGTGTTTATACATGACAGGAAGCATCTGTAATCCACAGCTGCGGGTGCTCCAGCCCAAAGTCCTGATAAAATCTACACCTATGCTTCTGCATGAATGAAAACAGACTTCTCGAGCAGACCAGAAAAGCAGCCTGCGTTCCTAAAGTTTTTAGCACTCCGTGGTCACCCTCCGTCTTCTCCCTACTTTTCTGCAGACTAAGCTCTGTTCTGCCTACATCTCTAACAACTCTACTGTGCTCACTCCTGGTACACCTTTTTTTGCTCAAATGCTGGCTTTCCCCCCTTGCTTTGTCCAATAGAAACATATTTATATTGTTTTCCTCCCCTCTCTGTCTCTCCCCCCTGCTCCCCTCCCCATCGCAGAGAGGCACAAAAACCCCCAGTGCTCACATCCTTTTTATTTCCTACTCCAGTGCTCAGCGCTGACTCTCGCCAAAGTGAGAAGCGCTCTTTCCCTGAAAGTTACCTTGTTTCAGGAAATATACTCAGATGCAACAAAACCAAGGCTTTGTCAAGCCGCCTCAGAGCAGTTTCATCTTTAAGTCCCCTTTATTTCCATTGCTGTGTCACACAGGAAAATCAAGCTGGAGCACAGAGTATATAATGGCTTCTTAAAATATTTTTAGGCTACTTCAGCTATCCTTTCTCACTCCCTCTGTGGAAGAAGCGTGCAACAGTTTAAGTTGGAACCGGGCAAAACGAAGGTACAGTTAAACAGGACGTGTAATGCTTTCTCAGAGATGACCTGTAACACAAGGTCTGCTACATTTCACAGTCTGACCTGCACAAATAACAACCTGAGTTTTCCAGGCATTAATGGAATCTGATTTCCGCAGCTCTGTTCCTTAACGGTAGAGCCCATCCTTTAAGAAATAGCACTCCAGCTTCTAGTTTATATATCCTGATTTTCTTTCCTGCTGCTGCGTGTGAATGTTCCAGCGCAGAAGACAGCTAAATAGGAATTGTGTCAATATGATTATAAGATCTTTTTTATTTCTTTGTTTTTGAGAAGACTGGGTTAGAATAGTGGTAAAGGAAAACAACCGTCTTAAATTAATTACTGTCATAATTTGAAAAATGCCCTTCCTTTTCCCAGTAATTAATTTCAGTTCAAGAATTTAAAAATCAGATGCAGTGAAGTTTAATTCATGTCTGTAAGTGCACAAGAATGGAAAAACATGCAGCTTTTCATAGGCTTCTAGCAATATACAGAACTGTGTGTGTAAATTTCCAAAAAGCAAATTACAAAGGCTCATGGAAAAAAAGGCAAAAAACCCACTCCCTTGAATTAAGACTTTCTGTTTGTTACTGGTGCAGGAGTGGTATAATATATATACTATCAGATATCACTCACTTTCACTTGCTCCATTAAAATAGCCTATACAAATGGGAAATATTAGGTACCTAATGGGAAATATTAGGTACCTTACGTGATGCAACTCAACAGCAATTTCATGATGGGAGCCTCTTTACAATGGATAAAATGGTTTCTGCATTTATATTTTTCAAATTTTCTAACAATACAAAATCTTGCTACAGTAGATTAAACAGAAAAACAACAGTTTATGAAATATGACCTCCAAAAGACTAATTGCAGAAGAAATATTCATTCCCAGTCCAATAAATCCTTAATTTTAAATGTCGGCTGCAAAACATAAATCCCTTTAATAGATTTCAAACTGTGATGACGAAGTTATAATTGTAGGGTCCAGCCCACTCAAAATCAGTCCAATGCACTCACTTTGCATTAGCCAGTCTTCTGGGTTTTGGAGTTTTTTTATGTTGTTGTGTTTTAATCTCATCTCCGATCTTTTAGGAATTTTCCATTGCATTCCTGAGCCTGGTTCTGGATTACTTTTGGCTCAGGTTGAATTGAATCTTGTTGCTATTCCTCAATAGATGTCTGGAGTGCAAAGTCTACTTGACCATAACTTTCTGTGTCGTTTACTGCAGGGTAGCATGCACATAAAGACCCTCAAGTCATATGAAATCAGAGCCTTGACCTCAAGACACAATAAAATTGGTTAGTTTAGTTGTAGCTCAAAAGGTCACTTTTTCTGGGACTGCCTCTGAGGGCTGTTTTAAACTAATTATTACCTTTGATTTTAACTTGTCGTTTGTTAACAAAAGAGAGAAAGGAAGAAAGTACAACCCCCCTGTTATTATAATTTCAACAGTTTGAGTGGCATGTATTTAACACTATGGACGTATGAAAAGACAAGGTCCCTACCTGAGGAGGAGCTTACGGTGTAAATTAGACAGAGAGCTCTGTGAATAATAACAGCAGGCAGAGGAGAGATTTATATAAGAGTGTGGGAATAGTGGGGAGGTGTATAAGAGAAATATGCAGAGTTGAGAAATATTCTACCAGTTGACACTAATCACGATACTTTTCTTCCTTTTTCTGTTTTCATGTACGTATGGTAATAGTTTTGTTTTTTCTCTGTTTGTTTGCTTGTCACTGAGCTGTTCATCTGCAGAGCTCTCCTCCTGATTTCTTTTTCTGTTCTAGATTCTAGTCCAATAGGTAATACAGGTAAATTTTTATTCTTCTGCTCAGCCACGGAAAATAACACTGAAATCCCCCAAAACGTTATATATACTTCCCTTGGCAGTTTTTCCACAGTAGTCTACTGAAAAGTATGATTCACTATTAATAGAAAGCATAAATGAACTTGAAATTCTGGGCTTTTTGACACTATCATCTCCCAGAAAACCTCTGACACATCTTTAGAGGTTTGTTTATTTGTCTTTTGTAATAAGATGTTTCTAAACAAAATGGTGTTTGCTGCCAATTTATTTTTCCTTCTGCCTAGTTGTGTTAGACAAATAAAAATATAAAAAGAAAAAAAAAAAAGAGCTGAACAGCTTCTTTCCACTGTTCTTTAACACAGAGATGTAATGCTACACAGGCTTTATTCTTTTTAAGTGTTGAAAGTAGGATGATATCAGAAATAGGAATATCAGAAAAGGTGATGGATCAACCTGAGAAATTAAACTGCAATCAGTCAGGAGGACCAGATGGTGTTCATCCAAGAGCTCTGAAGGAACTGGAGACCATAGCAAGTGAGATTGTAACAAAAATATGCAATTTATAATTAAAAACAGCTACTGTACCAGAGGGCAGGAGAGTGGCCAAGGGTGTCCCTATCTCTTAAGAAGGTGCTAATGATGATCCTGGGAATTATAAACCAGTAAGTCTAGTATGAAGAAACTATTCAGAGAATCAGTAAAAATAATGTACTTAGGCACACAGGCAAGTAAAATCTGCAATGCTTCTGCCTACATTTCCTCAACCCTCCGAGAACTACAGGAAAGAGTTAATTAGTAGTCAATAAAGTAGAACCAGAAGATACAATTAATTTAATGTTTCCAACATCTTATGGTAAGGTTTCTGAAAAGAAAAACACAGCAGATTCAGAATTAAAATCCATCTATGCTGTAAGTACTGAATAAAAGAGGGAAATCAATCCCCAAAATTTTAGAACTATTAGAATTTTGTCCTCTGAAAGCATTTTATAAACACTATCAGATTACTACAACTTCCTAATGAGGTTATATTAGAGGTGAAGTAACTTACCTAAAATTGTTAAAGCAGGCTGTGTCAGAACCAGACTTCAGTTCATGAGCACCCAAGTTCCAGAGCTGCATTTAAGTGACTAGGTGACAGCATCCCTTTCTCTGGGCACTGCAGAAGAATCAGTGGTCAGTAGAATCAGAGAAAGAGGTAAACTCAGAATTGCCCCTGGGATCGATAGTGGCAATAAAGATGATTTTGTTCAACTTATTCATTAGAGAGCTTGGGAAAAAGGCTTCTGAAGTAAAGAATGCAGAACGTGATTTCACTGTAACAGTCACAGCCTGCTTTCTGTTGTTTAAAGCCAGTGCCTGTTGCTCTAACAGGGAAATTCATGGGGGTATTTGGCCATTTATTAAGTTAACTGAATTTAGACAAAACTTGAAGAAATTCCAGAACAAGACAGTGAACTAAGATAAAATGGTGACATGATGGCATGCAAAATTAAACCGACTAATGCCGAGGAGTGTATGCTGGAAAATATTTTCAAGAACTGATGGCTATTAATTAGCACAGGAAAATCTAAGCATCGTTTACTGAAAATGCTATTCAGGATATTGCAGGAGCTTAGAAAACATACACAAGCAGAGAAGATATCCAGTATGAACAAAAAGATGGTTAAACATAAAATATTACAGTGCAGTTTCATGAATAAAAACTGCATTTCCAGATATTCTGTTGTATTTTAGTCAGTGGGTTATAAGCAAGGCACACCAAACCAAGGAAACATACAGAGATATGCAGTAAACATGATGATGAAACAGGGGAAAGCACCAAGAGGGCAGATTTAAAGGAAGAGAATGCTTAATTTAGAAGTAGAAAAAGATAGAAAAGTTTGAAGAGTTTTAGGACCACATAAAATTCTAGATGATGCGGAAGAGCGCAGGTGTTGCTGTCTGGTTTCTTGCTTTTTGCAAAAAATAAGTGGAAAGCATGTTTAATTGAATATATGGAGATGTGTTTATTTCATAGAATATGCAGTTAAATTGTGGGATTTTTTGCTTCTGCATAGGATTGAAGAAAAGAGCTTTGGGGCAATGAGGGAGTAAAAATTAGAAAATGAAAACAAAAGGAAGTGAAAAAAGAAGGACTAGCTCTTTGTCATGTCCTCCAGTTTCCTGAGACTCTTCAGCTGCTCCTCCACACAAAGGGCACGTGGGCAGTGATATGCAGGTTTGGTGAAAGGGCATCTCAGGCTGCAGAGGAAGACCTGAGAAACAGCCATCCCCTGCAACATGGTTTTCTCTCTAAAACCATTGCTTTTTCAGGCAGAAATCCAAATAGCTGCTGCTATAGGTCTGCCTAACTCCCACGGCTCAGTCTGAGCAGCCCTTTTGGTCTGGGGTGAGGGACAGAATGAGGCAGGAGGAAAGAGTGGCCAAACTTGGAGCCTGACTCCCCTATGAAGCCTAAGACTGTGCTGCTTGACATCCTTTCCAGCCCTGCCAGTCTCTCCACAAGCATGCAAACTGTGCTCCCCAGAGAGTACAGAAAGCAGTGGGAACTTGATGTGATTCTCCTTGTGGAATTTCTCAGCACTTTTTTCTTCCTCGGGATTTTTCCCGAGAGATCAGAGTATTTAGCCCTTAGCTTTATCAAAGTATTAGACATTTATTTGATTAAGTATAGCATCTGCAGCCACACTAGCTAGAATAAAAATTATAAGGGCTATCAATCCTCATACTTCAGGGCATAAGCTGATCACCAGCTGGGGTCGAAAAGAAATTTCCCTCTGTGGTATAGTATTGCAATTAGGTGCATTAGGAGGGGGTTATGCCTTCCTCAGTAGCCTCAGGCATTGGCCAGTGTGAAGCAGAGAGATACCAGGCTAGAAGGACCACTGGTCTGCTCCAATATGGCAATTCCTTTGTTCTTAGGGCTGAATGTTTCCTGCTGCCGAGCCGCCCTACTTTGTCATAATGTCAAAATCCAGCATTAATTATAATTCTGAAAATGAAGGAATATTCATGAATTATTATGTTGGCAATAACTGCGTGTAATGCAATAAAGACAAAAACAGTGTCTGCTGCAGAGTAAAAGGAAGTTGACAGCTTCAAGCACAAGGTGGTTTCTGTTTCCAGTTACCCTCCAGAACTCCTTGCACCCCAGAGTCAACACCTTTGAGAATAATGAAGTAATTACAATTTTATTTTACCATATTCTGACAACAGATTTGATTCAACAGTGTCTGCACAGTTCAGACAAAGCAAAACACTCCAACAGTTTGACTATAAAATGCTGATAATTTTTATGTGCTCAAATTTAATCCCCCAAATGGCACGATGGCCTTCTTGGTAAACCAATTTTAAATAAAATTTTCTTCTGTATTACTCTGTTCTGGTTCCATCAGCGTTTTGATAGAAATTAAAAAAAAAAAAAAAAGGAAAGAAAAAAAAAAGAAAAAAAAAGGAAAAAATCCTATAGCTGCTTTATTCTTGTCATGTTCTTTTTCTAAAGCAACTCTCGGAGATGATTGCAAGAGTACATTAAAGGCATGCGTTTTTGAAGTTAGTCAGTTGTCAAAGTGATCTTGAAGGTTGACAATCACATTTAAGACAAATATAGAAATCTAAAAGAAATGCTTACAAGCAATTCTGCATTCTGGGCAATGATTTAGTTTGAAAATGCATCCAGTTCAAGGGTTAAATGAAAGCAAAAGCAATCACTTCATCCATGTTTTTGAAGAAAATAAACCAGCTTGATGTAAGCTAAATGAAGGGGGTCTGTGACTTAAAAGGAATGGACAGATAGAGAAAAAGGTCAGAAGATTAAATTTTCCCTAAGGGAAAAGTCATTCTTTGGAATCATTAACCTCCTTCTAGGTCACTACTGAAAAAAACAGCAGGAAATCCTACTGCTCCTGGAAAGATGGGTGCATCATATACCACCCACTGACCTAGCAACTCCATGGCAAACATAATTGTGCTTACAAATTCTCCTCCAGGCATGCTTGGTTTTACTATGCCCATTTTAAAGCAATATGATCTTTTAGCTGAACTCTGAAGTGTATCTATAAAGAAGATATTCCAGGGGCTTGGGATGTTAAAAAGAAGGATCACTTGCTTGAATGTCTTTTTGGGTTTTTTTTAATGGAGAGAAATGTAGAAACAGAGTTTTTGAATTTGAAAGTTGGTCAGTGACATGTTTTATCCATTAGCTGTCTCTCTTTAGGACTGAAATTAATCATGGTCATTGTTGTAATGCATTTTAGTGAATTTCTACACCCTAAAGCACATTGCTGGGATCAAGTGTATCTCTCAAAGTATCTTTTCGTCTCAGAGAACCTGCATCAGAGTGTGTTTTCAAGGTTTCATTGTCAGCTAATTCTGCTGCCTCCTAGAGAAGTGAGAGTAAGCAGTGCACCAGAGAGGAGAGCTGGGGTCCCATACAAGTCTTCCAGAAGGGATTTAGTGGATGTTCTGTAGCATTTATCAGACAATACACAAATGAACAGTCTGACCAGTATCAATGGAAACAAGTCTTTTGTCATGACCAAGCCCCAAAACAAGCGAGGGAAACTACCTCTGGTTGATTTCTACCAAAATATCATGTGGAAATGCTCACATCTTCATTGAAAAGTGGCCTCTTTTTCTTCCCCTCTTGCAACAGAAATAGAACTCTCAATCAACATAAATGCAAATTCATATTTGCTTTTGATGGAAGCTCCAAATCCACCAAGAATTGGCAAGGCAGGGGGATGCCTGTAGCTCTGCAAAGTCCCTTGTCTACTTGGAGACTGTAGGCAAAACCTGTATCATACTCCAGAATCAAGGACTTAATCTTAAGAACTTTTATTACTGAAAAATATTCTGGCAACTATCTTAAAATCCTTTGTCTCTGGTCAGTCAATTTTTTTTCCTAACAGAATGGCATATTCAGAAGAGAAACTTTATATGGAGAAAAGACTTCAGCAATTTAGAAGGATGTTACACAGTAAAACCTGAAAATTTTGGATTGTCTATGAAGATATCTCAAATCTCAGGCCTGCTGGATGAACACTGAGCAACACTTTTTCTTAATTTGATGTTTTCTATTTCCATTCCATTTACATATATGAAGTGAAAAAAGAAAAGTACACAGAAACAATTACAACCAATTGACTGCCCTGGTAGCAGAAGGTGTCTTGATTAGCTTAAATTTATGAAATTGTGCATTTCATAAAACACCACTTTTCACATGTAAGCATGATCTTTGAAGATTTCAGAAAACAATGGCATGACCCCTGGAGAATAAAGGCATTGAAAGAAGTAGCTAAGAGAAAGACAAATAAAGCATCATTTGTGGAAATTAGCACCCTTTACAAAGCCTCAAATAGGACAGAATCACACAGAGTTCACATTCTTCATTAAAACCATGATTTTTACTCATATTCGCATGACTGAATAGCCAAGGAGCAAAAATCTTTTCCTGAATGTTAGCAGCTCAATTGCCTAATGTGAACAAGGTAAGAATTTCCTGATATGTGCACGGGAAGAAAAAGAATCGTGTGGCTCACTTGTTTGCTAGCCAAAATGCATTTCAGAGGCAGGAAATCAAAAACACATCACAAACCTTGTGGGGAGACTACACACATTCACTCTGCCGATATTAGTGTCTGTCAGGAGGCTGTCAGGCTCAGGGAGTCACAGCTCCCTAAAGTGGTGCTTGCCCTGGGCCTCCTCCCCAAAAGCATGGGTTTGGATCATACTTTGCTAGGAAATTGTGAGGAAATATCACAGTGTTACAGCTGCTGAGACAACTCCCCAAATTCAATACAAACCGCACTCCGAAACAAAGCAACCAAGGAATGTTGCAGCAAAGCCCTAAGCTGAGCAGCAAGATGCAAGATTTATTATGACACAGTGCAGGGGATATCTGAAATGGAAGTCAAAGCATTAATGTGTCTTTCTTTGCCTTCTCTCACCCTCCCTGTCTTCTTTTTTCTTTGTAATTCACATATGTTTATATAAATATATATATCTAATTGATTTTTTTCTCAAGTGACACTGCATCTAAAATGATTGAAAATTTTAGGAGGTGAGGATTTCCTAAGATCTTTTCTACTTGTTTTTCCTGTGTTCCAGTGTTCTCTACCCACAGGACACTGAAATGCTGAAATTTCAGCAGTTCATATGTTTGCCTGCCCACCTCTTTAATAAAAGGGTTGTGTTTCTTTTCTGTCAACACCTATTCTTTATCACACATCTCTGTTATCATCCAGGAAAATGTTGGCATAGCCTTTTGGGGGATTTGTTGGGTTTTTTTGTTCTTTTAAATTCGTTTCTATAGCTGGGCTTTTCCTTTTAAGTCCCCTTAATTTCTGTCATCAGTTTCAACCCCAAAGTTCTCACTTTCACAAGACAATAAGCTATTTTCACACATGTAAAAAGCTCTGTAAAGTGGAATTGCAGATGTCACATTTACATGTTTATGTTTTCTGTTTCTTTTTTTTTTTTTTTCCGTCAGTCGCTCAGTTCAGCTCTTCAAGTCCAAGATATTTCAGTGTAGCTGAGAGACTCCCTCAGTTCTTCTGCCCAGAGACCTAGCTTTACGAAATAAGCAGGTATCTCAAGCTACGTGGCAACTTCGGTTCCAAGGATAAAAGCAAGCGTTGTAAAATCCCGCACTGACCCCGTGTACAAACGCTCACAGGCTCTCTCACACACGTGACCCGTAAACCGGTGCAGTTAATTTTCCATACGGTCCTGTCCCTTTCTGTGTGGAAAAGAAAAAAAAAAAAAAAAAGAAGAAGAAAGAAAGAAGTAAAAAAAAAAAAAAAGGGCTGTGAAAGGTGAGTTTTTGAAGAAGAAATCCCTCTGAGGCTCCTCTTGCTGAGATTCCCCGCTAGGATTGCAGGGGGCAAGAGAAGACCTGCTTTTGGCTCAGTGCAGTAGAGGCCGTGGGATCTGCCCCCAAATCTGGCAGCTCAGTGGGATGCCTTGACCTCTCACCCTGGAGCCTTGGCAGCTCAGCCCCATTGTTCCTGGGGGCAGGGGCTGGAGAAGCTGGGGGTGGGGGTGAATGAACATCACCACAACTTTTGTGGCTCTGGGAAAGGAGATCACCTCCATGTGGAGACCTGGAAGATGTGAGCTGGCCCATATTTAATGGTAGCATTCAAGATTTCCAGGGTGCTCAAGTAATATAAAAAAAAAACACCATGAAAGTAAAAACATAGGCTCATTGGAAGTGGCATATACAAATTTATTTTGCCTCCTCCGAGTACTTTTGCCTGCATGTGCATGAGCTCCTGATATTGTCCCTTCAGCCCAGGGAAGCAGAGAGGCCATGAGTGAATCATTCTACCCTGAGCTCCAGTTACTTGCTCCACTCTAACCTGCAGCTACCTGCTTCTCAGATTTTTCAAAGGCTTCTAATTTGGCCAGATCGGGGTCTTTTTTCACAAGAACAAAAAAAGCTCATTGCTGTCACCAAAAGTGACACCCTCCTCATACATCTCCCTCCCCCCCCTGCACATCCAATTATCAAGTCTCTTTTCCAACGTATGAGATCTCTAGAGCTTCTCAATGAAGGGTTTGTAATAATTCTTTTAACATGGCAAAACACCACATTATTCCCCAAACATTAATGTTGCATGAATGCGAGACTTCTTTTCCCCATGAAATTTCCTTTTTGATTTTACAAAACAGAAAGTGCAATTTAAAACAATGCTAATGGAGCTCATATCTTCCATGATCTAAAATTATTTTGTGTGGTGCCAATAACTAGCTTGCTAAAAATGCTTGTCTGAGGAACCAACCTGACCTTGAACAAGGGCACTCAAGCCCTTTCTGTCATGACAGTGTCCTTCTGAGCACCCAGCAAAATATCACATGGTGTTTGGCCAGCTGTATACAGAGGGACCAGAGTTTCACATTTCAGATCTGCTTAACACCCTGTGCCACTCAAACACTTGTCACTAGCTAAATCCCCACCTATTGATATGTTTACATTCTCCCCATGGTGTCTTTCTGTTGCTGTTCAGGACATGGACCATTTTTTCCCTCTGTGCTGCTTCATTCAAGTATAAATGCCTGAACTCTTGAACAACCTGAGGTGCAGGAGCATTTACTTGCAGGAGAAGGCCATGGCACATTCAGGAAGGCAGATACAGAAAAGACAAAGGGCCTGTCAAAGTTTTCATGATTTTGCACCCTCTTGGAGACGTGAAATTAAGGGGTGTCTGGCCAACAAATCATATAACCAAGAGAGGATTTACTGAGGAAAGATAATATGGATATACACAATTAATTCTGATAAAATTACATCATCTGAAGAACTATTTTCTTTTTCATTGAAACCAGCATCTTGCAGGTTCTGTCTATGGAGTTAATATTTAAAGACTAGAGCTGTAATACACTTCAAGACACTTTCTTGATTTCATGGGGTCACTCTACTATATTTTCTTGTTTATGTAAGTTGTAAATGATGTATCTGATACATCCGCACTGAAAACTGTGTTTTTAACCTGTTCGTGTCATTATTAAATCTTAGCACTACATTCCATGTTGACATCTCATAAAAACACCTCCATGCCCAGTTTTCTGCTTGGGTGTCATCACTCAGTGATCATGAGAGCATGAAACCAGATGCTGTTCCAGGTCGGTGTAACTACGGTTTGGCTAAACAAAAATAAAATGGCTTTTCATGCTTATTGATCTTGATTTTTTTGGCCATTTTTACACTTCATTGCCTATAAGCTCAGTAAGGATGTGCTTTGTAAAAAGAACTGAAGTTTCTTCTCTCAGAGGATTAGACATTTCACATTTTAGTGACTCCCACTAACATTTCCATTCCCCCCTCCCAGAAGCAGCCCTTTCCATTGACTTAAAAAAAAAGGATTGATCTTTAAGTAATACATATGATATTAGTTTTTCCGTTTTAAAATAATCACATTATTGCAGACATTTTAATAGCTGTAGAGGTTGCTATGTATTAACATGATTCATGGTCCTTGACAGCAGTGTCTCTGAAAATCCCACAGGAATGCAAAATACAAAACTCCACACACGTTCAAATTTTACTGCCTGCAGCTAAAAGAGAGGAAAAAAACTTAAAACTGTTGAAACCCTTCAACTTTAAAAGCATTAATAGATGGTCCCAGGGGATTAAATCTAAATCTTAATGTGTAAAAATCAAGTTAATAACCACAGAGATTAATATGGTTGCATTTGATTATTGTGATAATGCAAACAATTAGTACTGCTAAAGTGAGATATATTAGCCTCCTACTTGCCCCACACACATCTGCAAAGCATTGGAAATAAATGGAAATAAAACATTTTGCTCTGAAAGGTTTTTCTTTTTTCTTTTTGCCTTTGTCTTATTTTCTCTGTAGCTGACTCATTTTTAAACTATAATTGTTAACATTTTATTTTTAAGCCTCTCTTTTTATAAGACTCTCATAAAATTGGTTGCCATAATCATTCATTCCATATTGTCAGCAAATTATGCATTCCTTGCCAATACAAGTAAATAAATAAATCTTCTAGATAAATGACATGACTTTTTTTTTTTCCTTCTTTCTTTTAAGGACAAAAAAATGCCATGCAAATGTATTAGCTTGAGGAAAATAAGAACTTCTTCCTAGTCCACTGTTGGCTTAATCCAGAGTGCCCTAGGACTGGAACCAGGCATCTAATCCAATCTGTGTTATAGGTGGAGTTGGAAGTGCCACCTATACTTAATGCTTGACACTTTCCATTATAAAACTCTTTTTTCAGCTGCAAAAAACTGTGCCAGACTTTCCAGTGTTTGACTAAAATTCCCCTTGCTGGATGAATGCCTCACTTTGATTTATTTGTTGTTCTAAAATTTTAGTGAAAAACAACTCAGCAATTTCCAAGAACAAGATTATAGAAATTATATTATTTTGCCCACATAAAAAAAAAAAAGTCCTTGTGACCATTCAGTCTATTTACTCTAATATACCCATCCCTTGTAGTATGGACATTATATTTGGCATAGAAGAGGACCTGCCTGGTGTCAAGAATGTGAAAACAGACCAGCTTTGGCTAAATGCTTAGCCTTTGCTCAAGTTCAGTAGACATTCTCAGGAATTTGGCAGGAATGTCCTCCAAAATCTCTGTCTGTACCAAGCACAGTCCAGCTCCCAAGCTGCAGGCTCTGAGCAAAACATTCCCTCTTACTGCTGGTCCTAGATTCTGTGGTTGCATGTGTTTAGGTAAGGGATGTAGGACTGCAAGGAAGCGGAGGCAGAAACCTGGGGTTGGATGTCAATGGTTTGGGAGTGTGGAAGGAAGACTGTGATCCTGGCTTGGCAAGAAGCACATGTGCGGAAGGAACGGGAGCTCAGGAAAGGGGAGAAGCTTGGTGACTTACTGCCTTGTAGGATGGTGGAAGATTGAAAGCAGGATGAGGAGCAAATGGATGAGAAACTGGGACTGGATCTTAGGTGGCTAAAAAGTGAGCTGCAAGTGAGAAATCCAGTGAGAAAAGCCTGGTGGTGAAGGGAGGAAGCTGGAGAGTTGGAAAGTAAACAGAATGTGCCACTGGCAGCTTATATCCAGGAACTGGGATGGACCCCAACAGTCTGGGTTATGCACCCAAGAAATGACCCACAAAATAAATGGCTCATTCCTCTCAAGCACTGCTGTGCAGCCAGGATAGCATCAGCCACCTTCTGCTGCCTTGAGTGGCTGAGGTCAGCCCTGTAAGTCTGGAGATTTCAGCCCTGCAGCTAAGCCACCATGGCGGCACTTCTGAGGGGTTTCCAAATTGCCTTTTTAGACAAAGCTATAGGATAGTACATGAGAAACCTTTAAAAGCAAAGTATCACACAATAAATCTTTCAAAATGTAGGAAAAATTAAAATTATATATGCAGCCCTAACTTGTCCTCCTCTTTTTTTTTTCTGCAGTATAACATGGATGGACTTGCCTGACAATCAGGTAGGAAAAGCAGCAGAGAAAGATGAACATATGATGTATTGCAAGGCTGGAGAATTAGGGATTAGTGTGCAGGAGGAGGAGGGAAAGCTTCGTAGATGATATATTTGAATGTTGTCTTACACAAAGGGTCTGTCCTTGCCTTTTCCTCACCTGCAATGCTGTGAGGAAACACCAAGACCTGGCTGTTCATTTATGGCTACTTTCTGTACTTGGAGAGCATTTGACTTGGCACTCCAGCAGTCTCCTTCCCAAGTGCTACTTGTGACTCCATCTGAGCTGTGCACTGACGATACACGTGGCTGCACAATGCTGAGCTCTCTGACAACCCAGGCTCTGGTAGCTTAGCTTGGCCCTCTAGAACTGGTGTGAATGCTGGCCTTATTTAAAGTCTTGTTGCCTCAGTTCCCCTTTCGAAAAATGGGAATAAGACCAACCTAGCTCTTGCATGAGTGTTGTGAAAATGAATGAATTACTATTTATGAAGTACTGTAATGATGAGTGCCCATGAGGAACAGCCCATGAGGAAATTAATTATTCTATCTTTGGAGCAGGATTTGAATAGTGAGCAGTAAATAGGATGTAGGGCCATTACAGTGAATAATGAGAATGAAGCACATGAATAGCATCCACTCTCTTCAGTGAATGAGGCAAGGGCTCGATGAAGAAAACAGGAGATATTGTGGTGGTGTGGAAGACCATCCCAAGGTGTTTGGTAGAAGAAGGTAACTCTGCCATACAGCAGCTCTGGAGTGCTTGGGCCCATGTCACCATGACCCCAAACCCTTCCCAGCTCTGATGATGGGCATGTACCACACAGCCTAACATGCCCTGTGAGCTCACCCTCCCTCTCTGATGGTTCCTAAAGCAGTTTCTGAGTCCAGCCAGCCCCAGTCTCCTCCCATCTGACTCACAGCTCCAGTTTCCTTGCTTGGCCAGGCCCTGACTCAAAAACTGCTTCAGCTTCCCTCCCTTCATCCACAACCATTAACCCCAGTTCCTATAATAACAGGAAAAAGCACATTCCTAACACAGACACCTTCCTCTGTGAAATTCCTAACACAGCTCAAAACCAAGCGATAGCAGAACTTCAAAAAAGACAAGGGACAATCAGAAAATATCCACAAATATATGCAAATCTGTGCGCATTTTCTAGCCTCAGTAGCAACTATAGGTTTACAATGACATCAGAAACTTTCCAAAATTGATTCAATATGATTTCAGCCCAGTGTTTATTTGGAGTGATATAGATTAGAAATTACAACTGAAAATAGGATTTCCCTCTAAAATACCTCAGCAATCACAATCAGAATATCTGGCAGTCCTTATCATCCTTGCATAATATTGTTAATGCTGGCATGCTGAAGAAAGAGAATTAAAATGCCTGTTTCCTGGCATTGGAGCTGGAGGGCAAATATACCTATATGGTACACTATTTTTTTCATAAAGTTACCTCAGCAGTAAGAACCAGTCAAAACCAAATCCAAATGTAGCTCATCCTAATTTCAGGTATGCCAAACTTCAAAGAAACCAGTGGAAAAGAATCTATCTTTTAACTTGCAAGCTCAGATTTAAAAACATATTTTCAGAGCATTCCCCATTTGTTTCATTAGCTTTCAAGCCAAAGGTCTCTCAAGATAATCTAAGGCAAGGGCTAATCCAAGATGTCTCATTTTAGGTGCTAAACTTCTAGCTCATCTCTGAGTGAGTTTCTTAAATGCAAGGTTTTATAAACTTTGAAATTGTCTTCATAGGATTAATGACTATTTTGAACACTTGGAATTAATGGTTCTACTGTGCTCTGGGAAGGAAAGAAACTTAGAAAAGAGAAACATTTAGGAAGGAATGTCTCTTAATGCTATGCAAGCTCTTCTGTGAAAAGGAGGGCAAACCCCAGCTTTGGGCTAATGCTGGTGGGTAGGAGAGCCACCAGACAAGCAGCTGCATTCCCCCTGACTGTTTAGAGGAATACTTGATGCTAGTGCCACCTTTTATGCAAGTTGCTTGAGAAGCAAGACATGGAAAAAGAAAAAGGAAAGGGAAAGAGACCCAGCTTCATCACTCCAAACCGTTACTTCCACCTTGGCAAAGAAATAAGCAGAAGGAAGGAAAACAGCAAACCAAGCTGGGCCTCTTTTGTTCTTCCACCTTGACAAGGATGGAGCCAGGAAGAACAAATAGCAACCAGCAGCAAGTGTTGCAGCTCACATGAAGCAGTGGAGTAGCTGTGCAGTCAGGATCAAAGATCAGAGGGTCTTTAATACTGTGGCACTCTGCTTTCTGGTTGTGCTCTGCAAAACCAGTGTTAGGTGGCACACATGGAGCTCCATGCAACCAGTGTCACACCAGCAGTGCTCACACCTTCACCATATGATTGGGGTGTTAGCATCGTAGGCTGAACTGCAAATCCATGAGACCTTTTGATCTGTTCTTCCACAGACAGCTCAGACACACAGTTATCACTATGCCATGACATTTAGTGCAGGTAAGATGGCATGGTCTGCTCCAAGCAGTACATTTAGTCCCCTACCCTTGTGAATAAGTAACACTAATGATCTGTCAGACCCATCTGCATTTCATGCATTTCCCTCCTGTATCACCATCACAGGAGGCAGCATGAGCTTCATGTTTTGTCCTGGAGTCTGTGAGGCTGGTCAGCCTCATCACTGGGATGAAGGCCCAGGTAGACCCAAACACAGTAGGCAGAAGGGAACACATGTGTCAAAGGGATTTTTGTCTTACTGCTAATGATGGGGCAAGTCTGTTCTGAGAAACTGATCTCAAGTATTGTCGCAGCATCTCTGGGACTGATCCACTCAGGAACCACCTATTATTGGGAGAGGCTGTAGAAACACACTCCATGGATGATCTCCAGGCTTTATGACCTTAGCTGTGACATATCCTGTCATAACACGCTACAGAAAAAAGACCACTTTGTGACATTCATTTCACTGACTCAGCACCAGAAATGTGTGAGCAAGGGCATGAAGGAAGCTAGTCCATCATCAGAGAATCCTGACAGGGTAAAAATCCAGGACTCCTTTGCATCCAGGGTGCATGACCTTGGCATCATCTACTCCAGCCAATTCACCAGTCTATCAATCTACACATATTATTTACTTGTTCCAGTGCAGCAGTGTCTTGCTTGATATAAATGCTGCTAGTTCCTATTTCATTTCAGCTAAACTCCCGTTCTGCTTCCTATGCTGCATTGAGAGTTGGAGCAGAAGGATAGTCTTCTTGTAAATGGCAAACATCCTGAATCAGCCATAAAAGTGTGCCCTGGCAGCTAACTGTAAAATGGTTTGGGTTGGAAAAAAATTTAAAAATCCTCTGGTTCCAACCTCACTGCCATAGGCAGGGACACTTTCCACTAGACTCAGTTGCTGAAAGCCTCGTCCAACCTGCCCTTAAACAGTCCAGGGATGAGGTATCCGCAACTTCTGTGGTCAACCTGTTCCAGTGCCTCACCACCCTCACAGTAAAGAATTTCTTCCTCATGTCTCATCTAAACCTACTTTTTTCAGAGTAAAGTCATTACCTCTTTTTCTTTCACCACACGCCCTTGTAAAAAGTTAGGCAAATTTTCCCTTAGCCACTAGGAACAGGTCACAACTGTATAACTGGCATTGGTTTGGGTTTGTTTTTTGCTTCTCTCTCTCCTTCCTTGTTCAAAGATTTAAGGAGTGAGGCCGTCATTCCTTTTACACTAAGCTGCCAGGTTGCTAATGTTCCCATGGATGGCTTCCTATATCCTCCAGATGTTTCTAGGAACAAAGTGAGCTTGGCAGGGTGACACCAGAGGTAAGTGGGAAATAAATCAGCCAGTGGAATGGGTGGCTGAGGTGGCGCCTGGAGCAGCAGCTACTGCTCCAAGCCACTCTGGGTAAGCGCTAGAGCAGGAGAGCTACAAATTCAGGATTTGTACAATACCAGGATCTCTGCTGAGCAGGGTCCTGGGTCCTCAATGGATAAAGGGAGATGGAGCAGAGTGAAGGCAGGAGGTGCAAGGCTGTGGGAATGAAGCCTGGGAGGTTACAGCGAGGAGAGGGTGAGGGGCTGGCTGTGTGAAGCCAGTGATGGACAGTGACGAGCAGCAGTGGAGCGAGGGGCAGCAGCAGCAGGGGTGCCCTCTCGCCTTGCTGCAGCTCCGTGGTGCCTGTGAGCAGTGACAGGCGGCAAAGCAGCACAGCTCTGTCCCTGAGCAGGCGGCAAGGTCACTGGCAGCAGGGCCCTGCTCCCTCCCTGCTGCGCCCGGAGCGCCTCTGGAGCTGTGCTGGGCCGGGCTCTGCGCGCCCCGGGGATGCTGCCAGCTTGTTTCCCTCTGCTTATGGCTTGGTGGCCTGGCCCACGGCAGCACGGGCAGCCAGACAGCCCGACGCTTCTCTTTCACGTACAGAGAGAGATGCCTGGCTAACCTACAAGGTGCTGCCTTTGCCGGAGCGAGGGGACACTGCAGGAGGCGGCTTTTGCCCCATCTCACAAAGAGGAGGGAAACCAGCTGGGCTCCCAGTCAGGGCTCCAAGCAGGTTTGCTGCCAGAAACCAGGCATCAGAGATTCTGCACTGGGGAATTTTGTCAGTGTCTGTGTATTTAGTCAGATTTTCCTGTAATAAAACTACATTTTAGGCACTCTGATTTTGATAACATGGGAACTGGCACATAATTTATGTTTCCAGAGCTGTTTGTCCTGATCCTGAAAGAGCTGCTTCCGCAATACCTTTCATGAACAAACCTTCATTTTGTCTTTCAGCACTTTTTTTCCCCCCCATAAATTTTAACCATTGTTTCCAGTGCCCTTCTCCCTGGACTATGCCCAGCCACAGTGGCCTGGGTTTGTAATTATGGCAAAAACTTGTCTCATGACTAGGCGATGACTAGAGATAATTCCCCAAAAGAAACACCTAGAGAAGAATGCCATTTCTGCACTTTTCCTCTCCTTTTGCTTGGATTCATCAGGCTGCTTCTCATCCTTTGCTTATTATTTTTAACCCTTCAGCTGTATCTTTTCTTTCAAAATGAAATAATTCTAACTATTAGAGCGCATTTACAATATGAAAACAGCTGTATTTACTATAATACTTCATAAAGTCCTAAAGTGACTATAAATCACAAATTAATATCAGCCTACTTGCTTATCTCTGAATTTGTCAGTAAAAGCAGTATGTGGGTCTGACTCATTCTGTATGAACAACAGAAATATCTGAGCCTCTTCCAGAAAAATGGCAGGAGGTGTTGTGCTTCTGTGTGGTTTTAGATTAAGATGCACCTCCACTGGAGAGGAAATGCAAAGTCCTGAACTCAGCAGGAAAAATTGCTGGAACTCCATCTTTTCTTTTGGGTCAATTTGCTTCTTAGCTCAGTGTCTCTATGGCAAATCTGACTGATGGTTTTTTTTATGGTCAATATTTAAGATCTAGGGATTTAATTCTCAAATATTAATGACATAATCTGTATATAATTAAAATTAGACTAACATATTTTCACAAAGCACAATATGCATTTTAATTTTTTTTGCCTTCTTTTTTTTCAGATGTCTGCATTAAAGGAGAAAAGAACTAAATGAAAATAACTTATGTACAGTGAAAACTGGACTATGTAATTTTCTGGCACGAGTCATGCATCTCCTCAGGGTGAAAAGCTTTTCACATCACAAGACACATGTTTGACTGTGACTTATCATTTCCAGGTTAGGGATATACTTGAGTTCCTTGACATGCTACAGACCATTCATCATTTCAACCTGTGCTACTCTTGTTTTTGAGCTAACTTTTTAGTGCTAGTGAATTTGATTTAGAGACATCAGCAAAGGAGTGACACGGCTTCCTTTAGCACGGTAAATGCTGTATTTCAGTTTGCTGTACACACTGAAATTCACTGTGCCCTCACCCCTCTGCGTGAGCACAGAGGTTCTGAAATCTGCCAGGTTTTGTGTATGTGTGTGTGTTTTTGTGTGCATGTGCACATGTCAGGCAACCTGGCCCACAGTATCATGCCTAAGTCTGTGAGTCAGCTGATGCATGAGCTGAAGGTGAAAAAAAATGCTATTGCTCCAGTTAGGAAGCAGCAACCATAAGTCACCCTTAGGCATCCTCGTCTGGGGAGGAGGGAGAATGCCACCGTAGCCGGGGAACGACCAATTCTCCTTGAGCTGTAAGAGCAGAACAGCTAAGGTGTCCTCTGGGGAATCCTCAGCAAATTCAATGGGTACTTTCAGCTGGCTTTCAAGCGACTCTGCCTAGGTGCTTAGCTGTAGCTCCTCTGTGGGACTGAGACCAAACTGTGCACGTGTGTGTGTGTGGGGACGGGGGGAAGTGGAGTTTCTATTCACAGCAAAATTAGCAGTTCCAGAAGATAAACAAGGATTAACTTTTCACCTTTTCACCTTTTTTTTTTTTTTTTTTTTTTTTTAGCTTAAAGAAAACTTTACTTTTTTTGGGGTGGGGGAGGATGGAAAGACAATAGTAGCAGAAGGATCCTATCTGTGCCAGCTTCACCTCTACACAGTGCCCACACATGCAATTTCAAGCACAGTGTAAGTGTTGATGTTGTGGGTATGCTGCTAAGAGATGTAACTGAGATATGCTGAAGCAGTCATTAACACTTTGGACTCTGAGTTAATCCAAAAATCCATAGAGGAGAAATGGGGGTCATGAATATTTTGGTCAGCTTAAGGGGGTTTAATATAAAAGGATATTTTAAATACTGGTACACACCTAACTATTGCCAGATATTAAATGTAGTCTTGCATCAGTGACCTTAATCCTAGTAGTAAGCAACAAAAAGTCTCCTTCCCCTCAATAGTGTTGAACCCCAACACCCAGGTGTGCTGCTCCTTACAGGGGTGCCTGGAGCAACTCAACACCATTGAGCCATGGACAAGTGAGCAAGAGACCAAGGAGATCACCTGGTAAGGGGGAGTCTATTTATGCTGCTGAATTGTAATAATATGGCTGGAACTTGTAGTTCTCTCTTCTTCCAGTCAGCAATGCTTCTTGTGCCCCAGCTGCAATCTGGAGAGCCACTGGGCTCTCCAATGGTTATACTGATGTCTCAGACTGAGTCCAGGATCAGGCCAAGGCTTCTTCAGGGACCCAGGAAGCATAATTTCTGGCTCCCACACAGCCTTCACCTGCATAGCTCTGAGCAGAGTCCAAAATATATTTTGCATACAAATTAATGAGATACATTTATAGCACCCCTTAGACAGCTTTATTCTGTTAGTGCTTACCTTTATTACTGTGTAACATACTCAGCTCTCATTGTCATAAATTGTGCTCTACTTTTGAAGGGGAAGAATAATTCCATATAAAAGATAAATAAATATGAGGAACAAAATGTTGTCAATTCCTGTGTGGCTACCAAAACAATGGCAAAGTCATCCCATACATAAGTAAAACCTCAGTTCCTGACACCTAGTAATTAGAATCTTCCATCCAACTTCTGCATGCCCAAAGTCAGCATACATTGGAACATCCCTGTGCCTCACATGTGCATGAGGCTGTAGGACAGAGCATTAACCACTGCACCTTAGGGGATTCCACAGACTTCAGATCCTCTGGGAAAGGTGCTGCTGTGGCTCTGAAATCATCTGTACAAGCTAAGTGAAGTTTCACCTCCAGCAATATCCAGATGATTCCAAAGATAGGTGGCACAGTTAAAAAACAAATGGGTGAAAAAATGTCTTTCCTCTGCACTTGGCCGACTTAACCCGTGGGTTTCTGCTGTGATGTGAAAGTGTCCACAGCTTTGGCAGGATATTTGCAGTGTTTGCTTTTGTGCATTTTCATAAGCACGTATTTAACAGCCAAGGGCCCCTGGTTTTCACTATGCCCAGGCCAGTGAGATGTTGTTCTGCCTGCCTTGACTTCAACTTGTACAGGAATAAATGGTGGCAGAAGCTCTGCTCTGCAGTCTCACCAGCCTCTTATCCCTCCCCACTAAATCACAAGTCACATCCCAGAAGATTAAGGTAAATTTCAATCAACAGCACTTAAATGAATAAATTGGACAATGAACCACAACACCTGAGGGAGGGTGAACACAGGCATCTTGGCACTTCTGAGGTTTTCCCCCGGTGGGGAGAGGGGCAGGGCATCTGGGGGCAACCTTCCTCCTTACCCCAATGTGATTCACCGGGACTCGTGAGTCACAGCCATTAGACATCAGGGGAACACGTGTGAAGAGGTATTATTCAATGTGAGTGAAGGTTGCAAAATTGGATTCTATTGTAGGAAAGCTTTTAAGTTATATTAGCCTATGTCTGTGAAAAATTTGTAAAAAATTCACTTTCTCTAAAAAAATACAATTTGATAATATTTTTTACAAATACACAGAAAATGTGAACCATGTGCACTTTATAGGAGGTGTCCCAACACACCATTTTTAGCAAAAGCCCGCTCATTTAATGGAATTTTCCCTTTCCCTTGCAGCAGTACAAATTGCAGTGGTGGATATGGATGCCAGAGGTGACCCACACAGCACTGGGGACCCCAGGCTTTTCTGGGCAGTGCCATGGAGACCCCTGCCCTCTGCAGGCAGAGCTGCTGGTGTTTGGCCATTTATAATGGATGGTAGTGAATGCTTTGAAGTGCCTCATCGAACTGCTCGCTGTAGTCTTTTGTTACTGTCTTGCCATGCTCAACACAGGTGTGTATGCAGATAATACACCCTCCTTTCCAATCCTACAAATGTTTAATGATACATAGACAAAGTATCATGGAGAACACCCCAGTGTAGATATTCCTGTCTTTTCAGAAAAAAATGGTATTCTTGGGATATAGGATAGCATTAAAAAAAAAAAAAATTCTTTATTTCCTTACAGACTCACTATTGTCTACCATTCATAACTAACTGCATTTATGAGTAATGGAATAATTCCTTATATGTGAGGATAAATGTACAGTATTATGGCATAATCAGGTAGGATGTATTTTAGCAAAGCTTTGAGTAAGTGAAATACTGCAATTGGGAGGTTATCTGGAAGATCAAATCCCCAGTTAGAAAGCTATATTGTTGCCTTCATTTTCCTTTCCCAACCACATGAAGGCTTAATTGGCAGCTAGCTTACAATGTGATCATCTAGCTTCTTAGAATTTTCTTTTTTGTTACAGTTTTTTTTTTTTAATGAGCATTTTGTCAAGGGAATTAATTATTACTTTGACTGGTAAATTCATATATTTCTATCAAGAAGTTTTATAAATTACCAAACTCTTGACACAGTGTGCAACCATAAAAATCACAAAGAGTATCTGTAGTTCTTTCAGTTCCCATTAAATATTTTTTTTAATCAGAAGCTTATTCACCTCTTTGTTAAATGGCAGCATTCAGTCAATTGCAGCCAATGTCCAACATACATGTGCTGTGATGCTGCTTCAGGTTTACCAAAGCTGCCCTGTAAGAAGAAATACATGTCACCAAGTTAAATGAGCTCAAATAAGTGAAGAGCTTCATCACTGCATGGGCATCATTTCTGCAGAGAGAATGTTCACTGTAGACTTGATTCTTTTCAACTTTGTTTACATTTTATGCAGAGCTTTTAGAAGCATGCTCCCTGTGAGGCACTCTGTGGGAAAACCAAGTTTCAGTACCAGTCACCAGATGAGGAGGGGGCTCTGTCCCAGGGCCTCAACTTCATCTTTAGACAAGCAAACTTCAGTTAGTTCAAGGACTGAGACAAGCCCAAAGGCTTTTGCAGTTACTTATCTGCTGACCCTTAAGGAACAAAATTTTCCATAGCTGTGCTCCTCCAGAGCCAAGTGTAACACAACAGCCACATGCCTATTTGAGTCCATTCGTGATTCACAGGGAAGGTGCTGTGTGTCCTTCCTAAGCTTAACAAAACCTCTATTTTGCATCCTTTTTCTTTGACTCCTTGCTGCCATTACCTGTAATTTGCACCCCTTTTTTTTCCTGCATAGAAGCAACTGTCACAAAAGACTTTGTGTTTCTGGAATACACATCATCATTTTTTGGTGCCCTTCCCAGTCAAGGTTCTGGGACAGGGGTCTTCCAAGCCCAGTATTTGGTTTGGTTTTGCTTGCAGTAAAACCATTGAGCTGGTCGGTACAAGGAGGAGCAGGGGGATGTGGGTCCTGCCAACAGCCTGGGCTCTCCCCATCAAGGTCCTTTCCAACCAGTGAACCTTCCACAGGGAGGCCTGAAAGTCTCCAGTGGGCATTAATGAGGAGGCACCTTGTTCCCTTCTACTTTCTCTCCTTTCCAGCTGAACTGGCTTGCTAGAATTAAAGTTACCCTCGGTGTTCAAGTTACAGCTTTCCTAACAAATGAAAACAGCAATTAAGGCTGCCACTTCATTCCTAAGTCACACCATTTTGTCTAATTGCAATATATATAATACATAAGATCATGCTGTGCTGGGGGATATATATGCAATAACTGAACACAGTGGCATGATTTAGGACAGACTGGCTTTGAGTTTCTTTGTGTGAGCAGGTGGTGTTTCCACACTGCCTCAAATATATTCATCGTGACACTATAAGGTCAAACTTACCCCTTCTGAGGGCTTGGCTTTATTACTAGCCCACAAACTTCAGATGAGGCTCTCTTTCTAGGTTTTCCAGAAGGTATTCCCTAGTTTGCTCTCAGCTCCTCCGTCCAGTGGGTATTTACACAGGTCTTATGCTTTAAGGGACCTCCCAGGGCTACTTTAAGAAAATTGCAATAGGTAGACTGGTTCCTGCTAAGATGTTACTGTCCATCAGCTGGGAGGGGGTGGCCGTCAGTGTGCACCTTGCCCACACCATCTGTCAAAGAAAGGATTGGCTTACACCCTCATATGCCTTATAGTGGAAGAAAGGAAAATATAGTGCTTGTAATACCCGCTTTAAGAAAGGAGAGAAAGTGCTTGCAGTAACTACATGCCCTATTTTAATGTAATCTCAGCAGTATGCAATCCTCGAAGAGAAAGTCACTCAGGTAAAGACGGGACAGGCTGCAAGGTGAGTTTGCCAAAGGCTGATTGTGGCAGAGTAACTGGATAGCTTTCTTCTCTGAGATAACAGATTTTCTTGACTAAAGAAATGCAGTAGGTCTCATCTCTATGGACTTGTGAAAAGTAGGTAATAAGGTGCCACATGGGAAATTATTAGTCAAGCTGAAGAAGCTGGGAATTAGTTCAAAAAGTATAACATGGATAAGAAACTAACTAAAGGGAGATGTCAACTGATTGTGTTGAAAAGGGAGATTCAGCCCTGGAATGAGGTTACCTCTTGCCAGGATGTGGGCTTACAAGGTTATTAGGACCTAGCCTTTATTTGTGAGCTTCATTTTGAAACTGTGGTGCAAAAAGTAGGACTGCACTAAAAAAATTGAAATTGCTGGTCACAAAAATCTGTAAGACAAAGAAAGAAAGAGCCAGAAGAACTGAACCACACCCAAAGTGCAGAATTGTGAACTTGGAGGTAGACATTGCACAAACATTTACTTTTCAGCTAGAAATGGCGTTGGAAAGACTAAGAAGTTCTTGTTGGTCCTGCTGTGGCTCTAAGTTGGCAAAGAGACAGAGATGGTAGCCATAATCCCTACATGGATGATAGTTCCCACAGAGGCACAGCAGTGTCAGCAGCACTAAAAGGACCCTCTTCTACATTCAGCGAGCAGCTCTGGGTGTCCAGGACCTGACTCCTGAGAGAGGGGCACAGAAAGGATACAAGAGATGGAGGGAAACAAGAACCCATCTGGCTAAGGGGCCACATGAAAATGTGACCTGTGCAGTCGAGTAAACTCAGATGGAAAGGGGAGCTAATTGCTCCCTGTAAAAACATCATGCGGGGTAAGCACCAGGCAAAAAAAACCCAGATATGTACCTAAAGGACAATGTTGTTGTAAATATGAATATACACACACACACACACACATATTTATATATATACATATATATGTATTGCTGAATAAACCTAGGCTGAATATTAGAAGTAGATTCTTACCATTAAAGACTTGTGTTTCTAAAAGAGTCTTCTGTCCAAAGTTATAAACCATATCTAATTTCTCTTAATAGGGAACCTGGTCTATTTCTGAAATGGAACTACATGACAATAATTGATTATAATTATCACAGGGGATAAGGGTTAGTGACCAAAGACATCCTTTCTAGTTCTCTGCTCCTATGAACCAATTTTTCTTGGGTTAAGATTTTACTTTTCTAAGACTGTTTGACAGGCTAAATAGAGAAATTAATTTTAAAATATTTTGCATTAGTAAATTCAAAAAAAAGGTATTAGAAATATATCCTGTTTTACCCTCATGCTTGTTGGTGATGATTTGCTCCTTGCTATCTCTATGTCAAGTTATTTCTGTTAAGGGGATTCTTAGTCTTTTACCTCTGCCTTTAATGCTGCATTAAAAACTGAGGGCCCAAGGGGAATAATGTCATTCTGCAATGAAAAATATACTAAATAAGGATGGAAATATTCATGGAGATAACTCTCCTAAATGCAGATACCATGGAAATATCTACTTTTAACATTTGTGTCAAATGTTTCAAAGTTGGAGCAGTGCAACTTCATGCCCATTTTTGTCATTTTGAATTATCATATTCGCTCTTTTGCTATATCTGTACTAATCTTTTCCTGCCCAGATTGTCTATGCCAGTTCAGATTCCGACCCCACACATTGCCAAAATGAGCCAACGTCAAGCCAGAGTTTGCACAAGGAAACAAGGTGGGTAGAGACATGTTGAAATTTTAACCTTTCATTGCTGGTACTTCCTCTAGAGGGAAAATGAAGTGGGGAAAAAATAAATGGGCAAAATGTTCAAATATGTAATTTTAGCATAGGTGGATTGGTGGATATTTTTATGCAAAGAGGGCAAATTTAGTCCAAAGGTTTTTCACTGTGTGCACTGTCTCCATGATTGGCTTTTGCACATTGGTGCGTGCTAATCAGCGATTAGGGAATAAGGTGAGCATGACTGGTAAAAGATAACTGGAGAAAGCTCTTAAAAAATTCAAGGCCCCTTCCCATGTGTGATTTTTCCTAAATGACTTTGGCTTGCTCCTTCCTGAGGTGCATTGTAGGGGAAGGGTTTGAAGTTTCCTGAATTTGCATGTCTTTGCTGGTCAAAGTCAGAATTCTTTGTTTCCTGTACATTATGGGAGCACATAAAGAAAAAAAACCTTACCCACTCACACACACAAAGTGGGCCTAGGGCACTTAATATTTTATTCTCACGAACAAGCTATATTAAAAAAAAAAAAAAAAAAAGCCACCCTGTGATGTGAAACAGTCAGTTTTCCAGTTTGAGCTGAGGAGCTGGAGTGACGGAGGCAAATTGGTTTCCAGCAGTTGCAGGAGAAACCTCGGGAGACGGCTGGCTCTGCACAAGCAAGCTAAGCTGTGCTTTACAGTTATGGCATTAAAGTCCAAACCTCACAGAAGTGAATGAGCATCTGAGGAAAGCTAATCAGAACTCCAGGTAAAGGACCTTAAATCTGCACTGCACAGACATTGACCCGGACTTTTCTCTGAAGATTTACTAAGTCTTGAATGTCCACAATGTACAGCAGAGTAAAATTCATTATACAGTGGTAAAGGTAATCAGTAGAGCATCTGGTTAAATTGTTCCAGGCAGAAGAGTGAAGGTAAAATATAGAGGAGCATATTAGGATTTTATTTCATATTGCTCTGTGTAGGCTGAACATAACCTAAACTGCTTTTCCTCCTTCACTTTTTAATCTTAACTCTTTCAAACCAGTATACAGTGACCATATCTCTTACAGAATGATACAAGGTGAAATACGAATTCGTCACTACTAAATGTATAGAAGTAGTTAAATGAGTAAACCTATCCCATTTATAAACTATGTGCATAGAAAAATCATTATTTTAACATTTAGTTTGATAACAAATATTTATTTGAAAGAGCACTGTTATTAGCAGCCTACTTTCAACTAAGAATCTGTTTCCTTATACTGTTTTTTGAAGACTTAACATCATGGCTGTTACATAAGTCTTGTCACATTTTTGGCATAGGCATTATTAGACCAGATGCAGTAAGGTTTCATTTGGGTAAATTGTCCTTCTAGTAAAAGACACAGTTTAAAAAAAAACACACAAAAAACCCATGTTTGGGTTTCATCCCATCTTTCTCATTTTTAGAAAAGACAAAAAAAAAGTAAATTTAATAATGAAGAGTAATGGTGATATTTATGAAGATAATACTAATTTGTGTTGTGCGCCTGAGTGGTGGCATGAGGTGAACATTTGTCTTTTATAACTGAAGCAGAACCATTAAACCTATTTCACACAGGCTGTCAGCCATCCGTCCAGTGGTAAAGGCCCTTTACTCACAATTAAGCAGGCTACTTTAAACTTTGCCATTTGTTTCACTTAAATTAAAAAAAAAATCAAACTTTGCTTGCTAAAATGAATGTAAGTAAGAGAAATATTTCAGCTTGGGATAATACGTCAGCCTGCTGCAGCTCAAGGCAGAGTGAAAAAATTTGGAGAGGCAAGACCAGATCATTTGGGGAGCAGCATGAAAATCCACTGCAGAACAATCTCCTTCCTGTGCAAGTTGTTGGGGCTTCCTGACACCTTCTACAAGAGGTGTGAGGCTCTGGAGCTAGGAGGCCAGACAGCTGATGAGGAGGGTGAAGGCCCTGCTGGCTCTGGAGCTAGGAGCACAGGCAGCTGATGAGGAGGGTGAAGGCCCTGCTGGCTCTGGAGCTAGGAGCACAGGCAGCTGATGAGGTGGATGAAGGTCCTGCTGGCTCTGGAGCTAGGAGCACAGGCAGCTGATGAGGTGGGTGAAGGCCCTGCTGGCTCTGGAGCTAGGAACACAGGCTGCTGATGAGGAGGGTGAAGGCCCTGCTGGCTCTGGAGCTAGGAACACAGGCAGCTGATGAGGTGGGTGAAGGCCCTGCTGGCTCTGGAGCTAGGAGCACAGACAGCTGATGAGGTGGGTGAAGGTCCTGCTGGCATAGTGGGGCCTCCTGAAGCTACACCACCTGTACCCTGCATCAAGACCTCATCTGCCAACAGCAAGGGAAGGGTGGCTGTATCAGAGGATTCCCTTCTGACCAGAACAGAGAGCCCCATGTGTAGACTGGACCCAGCTCGTAGAGAAGTCTGCTGTCTCCCAAGGGCTCGGATAAGGGACAGCACTGGAAAACTCTTGAGTCCAGTAAGGCTCTCTGATTACTATCTGCTATTGGTTGTTCAAGTTGGCAGTGGCAAAATAACAAAGAGAAGTCTGAGACATACCAAAAGAGACTTCAGGGCCCTGGGGTGATTGGTAGAAGGATCAGGAGCACAGGTCGTGATTTCCTTGATTCTTCCAGTAACAATGAGCATAACTGATATGAATAGGCAGATCCATCAGGTCAATGCACTGCTCCAAGGCTGGTGTCAGTGGAAAAAATTTGGATTTGTTGACCATGGAAGGATCTACTCAACACCTGATCTATTGATACCTGATGGGACACACTCAGAGGGGGAAAAAGAGCTCTGGCATGGGAGCAGTGGGAGCGAACTTTAAATTAGCTTGGAAGGGGGAAAGGAATAAAAACCAGGCTTGCCAGTGATAAGTGATGGGATGGTGAGACAAAACTTGAGGAAACAAGCACTAAAGGTATCCCTTAGCCTGCCTCACAAGGTGTTGGCTACACTGCAGCACACCTGAAATGTATTTCTACGCTAACAACCAGCATGAGGAGTAAACAAGAGGAGCTGGAGGCTTTGGCCCTGTCCCAGAGAAATTACCTCGTTGGCATAATGAAACCTGGTAAGAATGAAGGGACAAGCAAATAATGAGGATACCATTGGGGGAGTCTGCTATGGACCTCTGAGCCAGGGCCATAGCACTGACAAATTTTTGTTTGAGGAACTCAGATACACTTTCATGTCAACAGCCCTTGTTCTTGAGGAGGACATCAGTTTGCCAGAAATTAACTGGGAGCATAACACAGCTGGTACAACCCAGGCCTAAAGGTTTCTTAAAAATGTGGATGACAGCTTTAGGGAATGGGTGCTAAGCAAACTGACTCAGAAGGATGCCCTCCTCGATGTGCTTATTGTCAACATTGTGGATCTCATGAGTGGAGATTGGCAGCTGTCTTGGCCACAACAACCACAAAGTGATTAAATTTAAAATCTCTGTTGGATGACAGGTAAAGTGCCAGCAAAACCTCAGCTCCACAAATAAGGAGAGCAGATGACAGGCTGCTCAAGGAATTAGTAAGTAAGGTCTTATGGGAAAATGTTTTTGCAGTTGCTGGGGTCCATCACCGCTGGCCACTTTTTAAACATAATCTCCTAAGGTGCACAGGAGCAGGCTTTTCCCAAATGTCAGAAGTCAAGCAGGTGAGGCAAAAGGCCAGCTTGGCTGAACAGGATTCTTTTCTTGGAAATAAGGCTAAAAATGAAAGTATATGCCCAGTGGAAGCAAGGTCAAGTGACATGGGAAGAAGACTCTGTTCACCACTGTAGGGAGAAAATTCATGTGGTCAGAGCTTAACTGGAGTTGAAGCTGGCTAAAAATTTGGGGTACAAGAAAAGTTTTTTCAGTTATATTAATGGCAATAGGCAGCATAAAAATAACCTAAGCCTGCTGCAGGATGAGGTTTGTCACATCCCAAACAGGAACATGGACAAGGCGGAGGTGTTTAACACATTCTTTGCCTCTGTCTTCAACACAAAAGACAGATCAGAGGGGTCTCCGTGCCCTGAGCTGGAGGACCATGATTGTGAGAATGGTCAACTCCCAGTCAAGCCTGAAATGGTGTGAGATATGCTGCTTTAGCAGATGAGACCGAGGAAAGACCCCGTTGCAACCTACAGCATCCTTGTGAGGAGAAGAGGAGGGGCAGACACTGATCTCTTCTCTGTGGTGCCCAAGGGCACGAGAGAATGGCCTGAAGTTGTGTCAGGGGAGGTTTAGGCTGAATATTAGGGAAAGGTTTTCCCTCAGAGGGTGCTTGGACACTGGAACAGGCTCCCCAGAGAAGTGGTCACAGCGCCAGCCTGACAGAGTTCAAGAAGTGTTTGGACAATGCTCTCAGGCACGTGATGTGGGGATGCTGCTGTGCAGGGCCAGGACTCAATGATCCTCATGGGTGCCTTCCAACTTGGCAGGTTCTGTGATTCTGTGACTTCTGACCCATACAGCAGCTCTGCCCTCCCTTCCACTTCCATGCCATCATCACCAACCCCCTCAGGAGGGACACAGTCACCAGAGGGATGAGGATGCAGAGCTGGACACACTGACCACAACTGAGCAACAGCAGAAAAATTCCCATGCACCTGACTGAAGCAGCTCCCCAGCTGCTCTGCTCTGCCTGGCTTGCACAAACCCCCCACCTGGAGAGGCAGTGGGGGAAGGAAGAGGCAGAAGGAATGAAAGGGACTCAGACACCCAGGCTAATGCAGAGGTTATTATTATTATTATGACTGTCATTTTATTGACAGTCTATCAGGTTTGGATGAAAAATTCAAAGATAATGCCAGTATCATGTAAATGGGAAGTTTTGTGGTGTTTATTACAGGCATTGTAAGGATGCCAGAGCAAATCCTCTTTCAGTGGTGAATTGGGTAATCCGTTGCATTTTTAAAGGCCATTTGTCCTGAGAGATTATGAATTTATATTGCCTAAGGTCGTATTCCATCATTACAAAAGTGCTAGAATCCTCCTTAAAATTTGTTTTACCTGTAGTAGCACTGGGAATTTTGTCTCCTGCACTACATTTACTAACACTGGCATTTTGACATTTGAGAGTTATCTTTTGGTTTTACACGCCGCAGGAAAAAATTAGAGACACAACTTCTTTTAATAATGCAACTAGTGGTTCTTCTTATTCAGTAGCCTCAAGCCACTGACACCTTTCTTTACTTCCTATACAATCATCTTCACATACAGAGGTCTACTGTTAAATGATTAAATCAGTGATCAAACTGTGATCTCTTTAACTTAGCTGAGGTGTTTCTCATCCAAAGGGAAATGTCACTTTACACTTTCTCTTACAAAAATTTGTGTATGCTATATTCCGTTAGTAGAAGGAAATGTAAAGAAATGGGTAAATGTAATTGCTGTACAGTACTACTGTGCGGTAGTCTAATATTTCAACCCAAAAATGCCACATATCCCCAATGTATCCCTTTTCAACATAGATTCCCTTTTATTTACAGTCATTCTGAACCCCTGCTTGGCAACTAACTCACTATTGTTTTGTGAATTCAATTTTGGAAGAATTTAAGAGCTGATGTAACCTTGCCGGCCCATTTTTCTCTTACATTTCCCTCTGCTGTTCTGAGGAATTCTTTGTTGCCAGAAAGTTTGTGGAATAAAAGTACCTTTTGAGCAAATGGAAGAAAACATTGTAAGGACTGAAGCCTAAGTACCCTTCAGATTTGTCTGGGAAAGGGCAGAAAGGACATGCCCCCAGGAAGGAACAAGCCCCAGCCATGGTGACTCACCGGTAGAAGTGATTTGCCACCCGGACTGATATTCTTGCTTGCTTATCACCAACCAACATTCTCTTCCTCAGCCTGGCTTCAGACAAAGGATCACTTGACATTTCTGTATTAACTCTAAGCATTCTCAGTATTTCTGGGTGTGCTGGACCTTGTAAGCATCTTCTGTAGGATCTGAGGGTGTCTACTGAAACACAGACAGTGCATAGCCATGTTTGTCTAGATATGAACATCCTGGGCGCTGAGTATTTAACAGAACATTATTTTAAGTAGTGCAGAGGAAGCACTCTGTGTGTTCTCGATCCTGCCAACTCTTCTGAGTTTTATTTTGTGTTTTCTTTCCCCCTGGACATCAGTTATTGGTTTATAGAAAATTATAGGCGATACATCTCATTTATTTTGTAGAAGTAGCTATCTTGAGAAGAAAAATTCTAAGATACCCTAATCTATTAAAATCCTAATGAAAAAATATGTTTTCATGATCTTTTCAGAGACAATATAGCAGAGATTTTCTAGTAAGTTCTGACCAGCTGCCAAGGATGTCTTGCCGTATGAAACAAACTTTTGTGAGATGAAGTTCTGTATGGATGGGAAGAGCTCCCATCTGGAGGAGTCCTGGATGTAAACATGAAAATTATGGTGGGGTCCTACAGAGGAAGGCTATGAGTGTTCTGACCCGCAGGTGCTGTTTGTAACACACATCTGACCTACCTGAGAATTAAAACTTGGTGCCTTCCATGCAGGCTGGAGAAACACATGCTCAGTGCTGCAGAGTTGATCTCCAGCAGATGTCCAGTGCACCTTCAAAACATTATTTGGTAAAACAATGTTTTATAAGTAGGGCAGCAAAGAATTTGTGTTGGAATTAAAGCATCTGGACAACACCTCTGCAACGCCCATCTCAGCTAAAGCCTCCTGAAAATGTAGTCATTGGAGAATGTACTTCCTTGGGGCCTGCACAGGTAACATCTAGTTGTTCTCAAGGCTTCAATGAAGTTTGGGCCTAAACTGGGGACTATGACGGTCTTTTAGCCATTACCTGGTACTACTGAAGGTGGAAGAAAAAACAATACAGAAATACTTCAGATCATTTTGAATAGGATGTGAAACAGAGATTTGTCTAATACAGTAATAAAGAAAGTCAAGGAGCTACTGGAGAGGATCCAGCAGAGGCTGCTGATCCTCTTGGATCAGGGGTCTGGAGCATCTCTCTCATGGGAGGAAGCTGGGCCTGTTCGGTCTAGAGAAGAGTTCTCATTAATGCTTATAAATATCTCAAAAGTGGCTGTTAAGACAATGGTGCCAGGCTCCTTTTGGTGGTGCCCCATAACTGGATGAGGAGCAGTGGCTATAAACTAAATTGCAAGAAGCTTCCCCTTAAAACGAGTTAGAATTTATTTATTTATTTATGAGGCTGGCAGAGCACTGGAACAGGCTGCCCAGAGAGGTCACGGACTCTCCTTCTCTCTAGACATTCAAAACCCACCTGCATATATTCCTGTGTACCCTGCTCTAAATGACCCTGCCTTGGCAGGGGTTTGAACAAGGTGATGTCCAGAGATCCTTTACAACCCAGCAATTTGGTGATTTTGTGATTCTGTAAAGCAGGTGACAGAAAGACCATTAAATAGAAGTGAAAAAAAAATAGTGTTCAGACAACCTACAATTATAACCTATCTGTGGCTCTGTTCAGCTCAGCTTTTTAAGAAGGAAGGCTTTTATGAGAACTAAAACATCTTTTAGTATCTAGCTCTGCTTTATTTTTTAATTTATAACATTCTAGGGTCTGCAGAATATTTTGTGACAATGGATGTATGTGATTTGCAAAATGCTGGGCATTGGTGAAAAAAATGGTGCCTTTACAAGGGAATATTTACCAGGACTTGCACAGGATCTCATAGCACTTGTGTTTGATAACACATTAGAGGTGGGGAGACACATAAAACTCCAGGTCTGTGACATGTTGTAAGTCCTTCTGACGGTCAGGGAGTGTCAGTGACATGAGCCTGCTTCTCATCCTCTTAACACCAGATGGAAATGCCAGAAATAAACAAATATTTCAGTTTTGTGTAGAAGTCCTTGGGAAAGGCCAGAACAGATAAAACATTGGGGAGGGGGAAGAAGCACAATGGAGAATGAACCAAACAATAAATGTGACCATGTGCACTGTGAACCACCTGACTAAACCAGATGCCTCTGGAGAGGAAACGGCCAAATACCTCTATATCCCCTGGAGCCATCAAAGGAAGCCTGCAATACAGGGCATCAGCATTATCCTCCCAGGTTTAATATCTGATGTGTTTGCATCTGTGCTGAGGGAGCAAGGCAGAATTCCTGTTACAAAAGTACAATAGTTATAGCTCTCCTACACTCTATCACTGCACAGGCCAGTATTGGGGCATATGTTGGACTCAGATGTGTCAGGAGAAGGCTTGAGACTTTTTTCACTTAGTATTGGAAAAAGCATTAAATAGAAGCAAACTAATACTCTGTATCTGCTGCACCTTGAGAGAAAAGTTTCAGCCTTGTCTGAGACCCATTGCTGTTCATAAACAATGCTGTTGCTTCAATTTCATTCCCTTTCTGGCTCATTGTTATTTTAATAACTCTTTTATTTGCAATATTATTTTAAGACAGTAGGACAGCCCATAAATAGCTTTACTGTGTTCATTTAAGTATTCTGGATGAAAAAATTTCTAATAACTCTACCAATGGGTCAATTCATTCCCTACTCACAACAACTAGCAAAAAAGGACAGGAAACTCCCTCGAGGAATTTTCTACAGACAGCTCCATCAGGAAGGCATTAAGTGTATATTTATCTCTTGCCTGCCCCTGTTCCTCTTGGAACAAGCAGAGCAGTTGGGATCTGGGAACCAGGATATCTCAAGAGATCTGCCAGAGGTCAGGCATTTCTGCCTGCAAACCCAGAGCCTGTGTGCTACCCAGACTCCCTGCAGTTGTTTCTTAGTCCTGGCAGCGCAGATCCAGAATATTGCCAAGGCATGCGAAGGACTTCACACAATGTATATTTACTTTGGGGTAGATTCTTGATTGTTTCTGGATGAGAATTTCGTGAAACATACCATACCCCCTGGCCTGAATATGGAGCACACCCTTTTTCCACAGAGTGGACAACTTCAGACTCAGGACCAGGCAGGGGGGAGCAGACCCTGCAGCCTCCTGTCGTGGTTGGTTTCATATGGTTCGTGAGGGGTACACAAACTAAACATGTAGGTCCTCTACCAGCTGTCCACAATTGTAGAGAATAAAAAAAGGGTATAAATGATACTGTTCTCCTGATATGTTCAATAACATTGATTTGACTGGAAATTAGTCAGGACTTACTCATGTCATTTGTCATTTTCTCTTTGTCAGCATCACTGAATAAATTTGCAAGTTGTTGACCCAGTTAAACCTTGTATTTCTATGCCTTGTATCACTGGGAAGAAGGGTTTTTGAAAGAAGGGGGCTCTGGAGAGGTACAAATGCTCCACAGTGTTTTGTAAACCTGGGGCATATAGAGAAATCAGCCAAAACAACAGTAAGGTAGCATGGTGGCTTAAATGTCAAGAGAAGTAGAGAGTTAACCTCTCATATGAGTTGCAAGTGGTCACCTGAATAAGGAGTGCATGATTTATCCCTTGGTCATGGTAAAGGCTGAGATTCCTCAGGAACCAAGAACATGTGGATGAAAGGTTGTATCACCAGAGAAGAAAGGATATGGCAAACTGGAGAGGTGTTTTTGTTCTCTTCAAAGGCAGAGTTCTGTTTTCTGGAGGCCAGCCTGTCCCTCATTCAACTTCATTTTCTTTTCTCACAGTAAGAAGCTGTCACAGACGACAGGTATCTTATCATCATATGAAATCCAGCAGAGAATAGGGAAAAAAAGTTTGGGGATAAATAATTGATTGCTTTAGGAAATAGGATTGCTTTTTTGTAAATACAGTATATGTTAGAAAGGAAAAAGGCACAATTCTGTGAGGACAAGGACAAGAGAGAGATCCCAGCAGAGGGTGCTCTCACTTACCAGAATTTTGCCTGAGGGGTAAGAAGTTTCTCCCCGTAGGTGTCCATAGGAAAAAAGGTATTTTTGTTAGCTCTGTGATGCCTGGTTATATGCTTGTCTTGCAGTTCTGGGATTGTAACCAGGAAATCACCACAGGGGGAGCATTCAGTCCTTCAGAGCAAGGAGGAGCTGGAGAAAATCCTCTTGCCACCCACTCCCTTGCAGTTCAGAAGACAGATGCACCTCCTGTCTGTGGGGTGAGGGATGAAAATTAGTGAAACAAAGGAAGAGCCGAGCCCAGGCAGCAGCAGAGCTTCATGATGAGCACTCTGTGTGCAGACCTGGGTGCCTGGGACATGCTTGTCCATCAGCATCCTGGAATTCTGATTTCTGATGGGACCCAATGAGGGCACTTGCTGTGTCTGATCCAGTACCAGAAATCAAAAATTGAACTATTTCATTTTGTCTTGCATCCAGATCAGCAATACCTGGCAACTGGGACAGATTCTTAACACTGAATTTATAGAAAGTAAAGCAAGTTTCCTTAGCAATGGGGACATGGCAATCACTGTTTTTTATAATTCCTCTCTCCTAATCTGAATAATTTGTCTGGATGAAAAAAATAAAAAAACTGCAGTGTGCATTATAATAAAAATACAATAAAAATTTTGGAAACAGGCAAATTTACTACTCACAGCTTAGCAGGATTTTTACGTCAAGAAAAAAGGACAGAAATAGATTTACAGAGCATTTTTCAGAGTAACCTAGTGATTAGCCCCATGCTACAGATTAAGAACATCTCCTTTAGTTTCATCCACTGGATTAAGAAAAACTGGAACATTGAGGGCTTTTTCTTGGAATAAACCAAATTAAATTTGAAAGGGGAAGAGGACACTCTGCTGCCAGAATTAAAAATGCCTACAAGGATCTATTCAAGGGGAGACATTGCACACTTGAGTCTGAATTAGCTTGTCGCTTGGTATGAGAAGGCAAGATCCCTGTCAGGCAGGAGGAGAAGGAATGATCAGCATCTGACTTCTGTACCCGTGTGAGCCTTCTGGGACCCCTCCAATGAGTAACACTTGTACAGCCACAGAGCAGGGGAGGAAATGTCTCAGTTCAGGTCCATAGGTGCTGCGTGGTGGGAGGTGGAAGTGCCCTGGCACGCCTGATGGGAAGGAGTGGGATGAGTCATTTTGCTAGCAGCAACCTGGGCACATTGTTTCTCTTTGTTTATGCAAAGGTTTATGTTTTGTTTGTTGTTTCCTGATTGTTTTCTGCAGTCAGTCGTCAATGTGAAAGCAGCTGTTTTGATCTTGCTGGCTTGGATCTCTCATTAGGTGGAAGGAAACACATTTGGGCTCCTCACATGGGTAGGGATTACTTACCTCAGCTGAAGGAGGAGTGCGAATGGCTTAGGCTTGGATTCCCCAAGGAGAGGCTACTTGTCAAAATTAATGGTAATGATACCTTTCAAATTAAGGCTACAGTCAATGAAGATTCTCTGTTGTAGCAACTGTTTGCTATGTATGGGCTTTTTGGGGGCAAGTACCTTTGACTCATGTCTGTTCTTCTTTAATCCTTTAATATTGGAAACAGGAGAGTAGAATTCCTCTTGGTTTTGCTAACCTCTGAAGAATACTAAGCCAAGACCAGAAAATCCCAGTACTGAAACACTTTTTTTTCCCCATGACCCTGTTTGTAAAGTGTTTGGTGTCTTCTAATTGCATTTCTCACTTCAAGTATTTGCATTATTGGCTGTAATAATGCTGTATCTGCTGAAAGTATTAAAAATCAATAAGACACAGTTGACATATAGACCATAAAAAGGTAGAATTGTTCTGGAGTGCAAAAAGAATATGAAAGCAGCTAAAATTCTTGCCTTCCCTTTTAGATAAAATAATGACCCAAAGATCTATTTGTATTTTACACAATTATTGGCTTTTTCATTCTTAGATTAACATTCAAAATCAATTCACATAAGGGTGGGGTGATGCTGCTAGTGAATGTAGTAAAATATCTTCCAGAGAAAAAATTACACCTCTTTCTTCTTTGAAAGTCATAGTTAAAGGTGCTGATAGCAAAAGGGTCTTTGGCAAAGTGGAAATCTCAGCTGCAGATGGGAGGTTTATTGCCTTCCTTTGCATTTTATAGCATATTCTGTAAATCAGATGGGGAAAGCAATGGACATTTGCCAAAGCAGAACCCCGTTTGTCTAATCACCAAGTATACCCACAAGCTCCACAAGAGAATATATCTGTGAAGCTCTTTACATAACTGTCTGGAGTGTAAAACAGAGAAATGAGGGAGCACTAGAGTTACTGTAAATGCTTCACTATTTCTGCAATTGTACTTTTTCATTTTACCCTCAAACTTGTGTACAACACTCACACTGTTATGATCTCTTTTTTTTTTTTCCTCCAGACAAAATAAACCTCAGAAGATATTGGTGAAATGAAAAAAAAAAAAATTTTTGAGAAGATCTTTTTAAAGATATCTAACGCTCACCTCCCTCTCCCTTCTTTCCCTCGTACCCCAGGAAACCTCATTGAATTTAGTGCTGGATCGTTTTACTGGATGCAAAAACAGAACAGATTCTGCTCAGCACAACACATGCAGTGGCAGAAAGGCATCCTCCAAACGCCCTGGACATCCTGAGCTGAAGAGACCTTCTCTAGGGGTGAAACAGTGCTTTGGTCTCGGTGCTAATTCAGCCCTTGTCCTCTCTGCTGTGACTGCCAGCAACCGCATCAATTAGTGGTACCAATTGTGATGGTGATTTCTGTGATGCGAACACCTGTCCTCTAGGAGCTGGGCGAAGGCGACCAAACAGTTGTCAGATGGTAAGTGTAATGCTAATTGATCCAATCCATAGATCTGTCTCTATATAATGCTTGGTGCCAGAAAGTTACACAGCCAGACATCTGGCAACTAGATGACCGTCTAACTCTCTATCAGTTTGACTTTGGCAGGCAACAAAGTTGGTCTAGTTGTGTATGCTGTGGGCAGCTTAAGGAAGTTAAAACGTTGTTTTATGCCTGTGGAAGGCCTCTCTGGCTTGCTCTTTATTAAAATTATAATGCTAAAGTGACCTCCGGTCAGTACCAACCTGTCTCAGATGTGAACTGACGACCTAAGAGTGAAAGGTTCCCTACCTAGTTAATCCAGTTGTGCTGTATCTGCTAAAACACTGAAAAATCAATGAAGTAGTGATAAAGCACAGACTGTTAAAAAAACCTGCTTCATTTTTGCCTTGAATACATTTTGCTACTTGTCATGATTATAAAGCAAATGGGGCAGTGATGAAACCTTCTGATTACAAAGGGAATACTAGATTAATATTCACAGTTAGTTTATTAGCAGTTGCACTTGCAGCCTAATGTTCATGAGTCCTATATTTCAGAGCAAAGCATTCCTTACATTAAATACAATTAGAGTAGTAGTGCCTGCAGTATATTCCATGCCACGTGTAGAAGGAGTGAGAGCATCGTTAGTAGAAAGATAAATATCATCATTTTTGCCATCTATTATTTCTTCCTAGCAGCTTCTGTGGAACACTAGATGGTAAAAAATAAAGGTAGCTTCTATCTCAAGGAAGTTTGAAAGATCAGTAATAGCACATTAATTTGGAGCATTCTACATGAAAGACTAACATAACATTTTCTTTCATTCCTTTCTTTATGATGTTGAAGAAGTGTGAATTGATATCAGTGAGTTTTGTAACCTTAAAAAAGCAAAACCAATGCAAGGCCACGGGTTATAGTTTGCACATGGAACATGCATCCTCTGCATTGACCAACAGCATGAGAAGAAGCATAGGAATGAAGAAACAATATTGCAGGGCAACAAAATACACAGATGGAGGCATTAAGAAAGGAAATAAGGAGTGTAGTTCTACATGGAGGAAGGCAGGCAGGACTACATTAAAAAACTGGAATTTCTTGTGCTCACAGGTACCATGGAGAAATATAATATAGTTTAAAAGAGGGCTAAACGAGGTAATATTGGTGAATAGGTTTTGAAGGAGGTGAACTACATATAGGCTGCAGAGAGGAAACAAAGCAAGGAGTGGCAGATAGGAGACATGTGGTTATTGAAAAGAACATTATCATAAAGAAAGTAACATAATTTCTGGAGAGAGTGACAGAAAGTGTTTTTGAGAAGCTTGAAGCCTAGCAGAAATAAAAGAGAGGTTTTGGAAATGGTCTTGTTATGGCATGAACAGTAGTCGGGGGCAGCAGAAAGAGGAAGGCAGAGGCAGAAGAAAACCTAGAATAACTGCCTTTTATCAATATGTTTCATTTAATGACAATAATTTACCAGAAAGACAGGTACAAAGACCCACGGGGAAAACAGACAAGTACATTTGTGAGCTGTCAGCACTGAGATAAATCTTTAAGACAGGCCAGTCTGAAGGCACACAGATGTGTATGCACATGCACAGAGTGCCCAGAGCAGGTGATGGGCCTCCCTGAGACTTTTGTCCAAACGATTGGCCCTGCATCACCAGCCCTCCTCAGCATGCACTGGGGCCATTTAAAGAACCAGAGCAAGGGCCAGTGCTGCCCAGGGAGGGAAGGCAGAGTTGACACCCTGCTCCACTCCTAGCTCTCATTTCTGTACTCCAATCTCATTTCTGCTCTCTCCTGGCAAATGCCAGCTGACTGCTATCTTGCCTTCCAGAGGCACTGAGCTTCGTCTCTACCAGCTTGAACCATACCCTCAAAACTCAGCCCCAACGGCTGGAAATCACTTTTATTAGAGAGGGGATGATCCTCTTTGTTCTTTCTGCAAAACACAGATAATTTGAGGGGAGAAGTGAGTAATCTTTAATGTACTCATCCAAATCAAATATTTGTCTCTGTGGTTTTGGAGGCTATCTCTCCACACCATCTGCTGAATAAGAGCTCAGCAAAGCTCATGCTGAAGGAGATGAGTAGTCTAGGGAAGGGGATTCCCCCTGGATTTGCAGCTTCACACTTCAGGGGCATTTTTGTTGTCTGTGGCACAAGGCTGTAGTGGGATCAGCCTGTGCACCATACCCAAACAGGAGGGGAAAACACTGTTTTGTTTGCAGAAGGTTTGAAGGAGAAGAGATTTTTAAACAAGATCTCACAACACTGCTGTGATGCAGGAAGTGGCAGAGATGATTGCCCTGAGCGTATAACTCTGCAAGTAATCTGACTTCCAAAAGCTCTTACACTGTAAGGAATCAATGACACCATAATGATTCTGCTCCATCATTGTTAAGTCCCACACAGGCAGAGTGTCATGAAAATAAGACATATTCAGACATGTTGAGGATAAGTTCTTGTATTTACCTCCAATATAAGAACAGGACATGAAATGACAGCATATCTATTCCTTACTTGGGCTTCAGAGCTGATAGATGGAAACTTTCTGCAATCACCCCACTGAAACTCTTCAGCTTTAGTGCCATCAGTTCAGATTATGAGCAAAGTACCAGGAATGGGCTGGGCCAGCCTCTACCTGGGTAACAGCTCAGACAGACCTCAACCACTGCAAGATTAATAAGGTCAACGCTCCTTGCAATGCCTGGTGAACCACTCTGTCCAAGCATATTCTGCTTCTGATTTCTTGAGGTGTTTGTTACAACGCTGTGGCACATTTGATGAAAGGAAGATGTTAACTCCAATTCTCTGACTCCATCTTTCATCTGCTCCAACCCATCTGTCCTACAGCAAAAAAGAATTTTTAATGGTGTGGGGTTTGTTTATTTGTTTGTTTGTTTGCTTGTTTGTGGTGGTTTGCTTTTTTGGTCTTCTACCCTGAGTGCAGGGTGTATACTTAAAATGGCAGCCACCATCCTACATCACTGCAATTGTCACAGGCCACTGAAAACCTCTCAGCTGACAATAATTTCCAGTTATTTCATTAGCCATTCAGGTTCAACTTCAGCCAATTACTTGGACGTGACAGGTTTTGCAATATCACACCAAATTCTGGAATCATCTAGTCCCAGATATTTTGGAGGTGGGTTTTGTCAATACAGAAATTAAAAATGTTGGACTTTCCCCCTCTTTGTGATGTATAAAGTACAGTTGGTACATTTTTCTTGAAATTTTGAAATATGTTGCAATAGAATAAGTAATAACGTATTTGGTATCATCTAATTCTCTCAATTTTCTTTTCTGCTTATAAAAGTGGAAAGCTTTTCTCTCTTCAGCATGGCTGAAGTTTAAACTTTATTCAATATTTACAAATTGCATTGTTAATTTATGCTCAGTTTAATTTTAACAAACTTGCTATGTTCCTTCTGTCTTCACACAGGTCAAGTATTGCAGCCTTAGAAGCAGTCACGTCGTAAGTCATATCATTAGTGAGATTAATTAGTCTGGAACACAGTGATAATTGTCACCTGCATTTTGCAGAGAGCCCTGGGGAAGCCCTCCTCAGAAAAAGAGCTTCTATTTAAGCCCTGGGGTCAGTGCCTGAAGCAGACTGGCCCCATTTCACCTCAGGGAGGGTGGAAGGCCGTGTTGTCCAGCAATTCTGGATGGCCATGAGTTTTTGTATCACTACCAAGTCCACCATGGCAATAGCAACTCTTTTTCAGGTTCATCTGGACAGCAGTGGTAACTCTGCATGTAAAGTGAACACAAAACCATTTCAGAAGTGAATGGACAACCATTTATGGACTACACTGAGTTCTGTAAGCACCTCAGGAATGCCTAAGCACTTCATAGGTGGTCTCATCATCACAGTCACAGCAAGATCAGTGTGTTTGCTTCTTTTTCCAGGGACTGGGTTTTTTTCCTCAGCCCAGAGCTGTTCCAGAGTCCTTTTGCCAGGTCTGGAGGCAGCCTGCAGGAGCAGGTTGACTCATTTTCTCTCAGTCCCTTGGGTGCAGGAGTCCCACTGCACAGTGACAAGGGGTGGAGAAAGAGCCATTGTCTGTCACAGCAGATGGGGGGATGTTCTAGGAAGGGGCATAACAAGAGGACAAAGCTACTTGACCTGCACATCCCAGAATCTACCTCAGTCTCTCACTTTATTTCACTGGCTCTTCAAAAGCTGAAGGAAACATCTTGGTTTTCTTCTTGACTCTCAGCTGTGCTTGGTGCAGCTCTGACTCAGGACTTCCTAGGCAGGGCTCCTTGCTTTCTGCTGGGAAGATAGACCAGGGCCTCTCACTGCACACAGCAGTGTCCCAGACTCCAAAAGGTCTATTCATCTTGTGACATTAGGTTTCACCTACCAAGGTCAAGTCTACATAACAGCTTAATTTTTTTTTCTTTTAATTTCCCAGTGTTCCTAATTCTGGCTTAGCTCCACCAGCACTAGCAACATGAGGATCCCAGAGGTAAACCAGTTGCCAGCACAACTAATACCACATAATTTCATCCCACTCATAGCAGTTTAATCAATACAGCATTAAAAATTCTGGCAGCAGCCAGGATGCAGTAGGGCTCCCCATATTACTTATCTTGATGGAGACGAACTTGCAGAGAGCAGGAAATCTTCAGAGGGTCCTCTAAAGATAAATGAGGCCTGAGGGATAGCACTGGTTTGGCTGAGGGAGTGAGAGCTGCTTTGTAGAGATCTTCTCATATTGTGTGTGATGTGTATTCACCCGGCTTTGGCAGGTAGGGCAGGGAGATCACAGTCATAACCCTGTCACAGAGGGGGCAGGATTAGTAATGTGCTATATTCATGCTTCTTTAGCATTGTCTACAGTTTCTAAGCCAGAAAAAAAAGCACTTGTCTCCAAAATGCTGAAACTTGACCATCATAGAACTACATCTATTAAGTGATAATAGACTACCTTAAGTTCTAATTTACACCAAGAGGTTTTAGAAGAAAGAAAAAAACTCACGCCAAAAAATACATAGGAAAACATTTTGAGTGGAAAAAAGGACCCAAACAAACAAATGAAACAACTCTAGAAAAAGTCCCTGTTGTTTTCTGTGTGTCTCAAACTTCACCAGCCCACAGAGCATGTGTGATGGGCAAGTGAAAGAAGACCATCCCACATGCCAGCTATTCACAATAAAACTCCAACAGCAGTTTTTGTCTGAGAGCATTTATGTCCATTTTATTAGTATGAATAAAGGGAGTTCTTTCACATTTAGCTATATCCAGAAGGGCAATAGTCCATAAATCAATACATGGCATGGCTTTGCTTTTCCAGTCCATCAGTATAATTCTTTTGGCTGCCAGTGCTACTCTCAGGAGTCATCTCTTTTCCCATTTATTCAAATTATGTAGCTAGTTGGTGAATTCCAATACCAGCACTGCTGCAGCTTTGTCTAAATTGATTTCCAGGACTAACTCCATTTATCTAAGAACTTTGTTCCAGAAACTGGCTGTTCTGTAGCTGTTTCACATCTAAAATATAAGAGTACTTTTGTCAGCACTGAATCTACAACTTTGAACACAGATTGAAGTCAATGAGTATGCACAGATCTTGTAAATGATTTTTCATGTTGGTCCCCACTGTTTCGGTCAGCAGAGTTCTTCTGAGAGGGGGATAACAAATCTATTCCAATCTGTTCATTTCCTCTCTGGCTTTTGGAAACTAGAGTTTGGTTGGAGTTTCTGATCCATACTAGGAGTCTGAATACAAGTAGCCAGGACAATGGGAGCTTGCTCAGTTCTTTATAGTAAAAGCACTGCTACACCTCTGTAGGGGAGTAACTAATTACGGTTGATCAGTTCTGGTGAGGACAATAAGAGTGCCAACTGAGCAGAGATAATTTATTGTAATAGTCTGTCTAATCCACTTGCTGGCATATTTTATTAATATAGACATTCGCTGATCTGTAATTGTGGAGAACATACAACACAGGAATGTATAAATTTATCTATAACATATTAGAAATGTGGGGGGGTTTGTGACTGTTTGAGATTACTGCAACTTCAGTTATTTTCTTTCAGATTTTATTAGGATTCTGAGATCTTCAAAAATAGCTCTGTGTGTAGCCATGTACCCATTGTTGTTCCTCTGTGGTAAGATTTCAGAAGCTATATTCAAGAATAAGTCACATTGTAGACTATAGTAAACTAGCAAATATTTCAAAGAATTATTAAAAACTGCTATAATCATCTTTAATTTTGCTTGTAACTCTAAAACTAACGAAGCTGTGAGAGCTCCATTACAGAGCATATGATTCTGTGCAGGCTCATGCTTGGTTTCTCTGGCTTCTTGTACAGTAGGTGTTTGTCTAGTATTGTCATTGCAATTTTTATAGCACTGCATGATGTGTGCAGATGTGCTTCATCAACATCCCATGAGGAAAAGATGCTCTGCTCAGTATCTTTGCTCCCAGATGACATCTACCTTATAGAATAACTTTCTGGGCTACTTCCTCTGGGATCAGGTAACCATTTAAATTCTCTGGATTTTGGTGTTTTAACAAGGATTTAATTACAAAGGTAAGTGTATGCACCTGCTAAAGCAGTACTAATTATTTGATAATGGGGCAATCTTTCTCAATACAACCAGGTTTTGTGGTGGTAAGCTACACTAATGAAGCACACTGAGAGAACAAATCCTCTCTATGTTAAAAGGCTTATTTAAATTAAAGAAATCTGTAAAGATTGAGAGGGGTTTTTTTTTGTCATCACAGATATTGACAACTGTGGAGCTAATGTTCATGGAGTGCATCCATTACTGCTGGAGGGTGCTTGCTTTTGACTTGTGTGACTTCATTAAGTAATATATGGCATCATCTTTTAACGCCTTTGTCTGACATTTTTATCTCATCTGCTGTTTTTGAAAGCTGGTTTATATCTAGAGCTGCTCAGTTGGAACCAATCAGTAACATTTCAACAGTGCTACTGTATTTCCTCCATCCAGTACATCTGCTGCAGGCCTGTGCAGTATGCACGGGGTCAGTGGAGTGTTTTAGTTTTCAGAAACTCACACCTTATTGTGAGCCCTTTGCCAATTTACAATTGCAGAAGCCAGAAGCTAAACAACAGTGTTACAACTTTATAATCTCAAGCTAATAAAAAAAAAAAAGTGGGGGCTCCATAAGCCAGATGGGTTCCAATGCCCCTGTCAAAAGCTGTGTTGATCATATACCACTAGGTTTTTTTGTTTCTTAATAACCAAAAACATGTTAGCATTAAAAAAGCAAATGCACTTGACAGCATCAATTCCATTATAGTTCCCAGTCATCTGCTTTATTGGGTTTGAAGGAATTTAGCCAGAGCTCTCTATTTTCACTAGAATGTCATTAAAAACTTTGCAGCTTAGGCAAATGGTAAGCAATTTTGAGGGAGAACATTTTTTAACTCTCATTTTACAGAAGGGTTTTATTTTTTGATTTCTTTGTAAGATATATTTTGCCTATTTTTTCTGGTTTGTTCTTCTTTTGCACCAAGACATATCACTTTTAAAATCTTCAATGCTTTTCAGCAGTGAAATGAAAAATATTGACATATTACAGATGATGAAACATGGCCAAATTTTATTCCATTTGTTGCTGAATGGTAGCCGTGACTGTGGCACGGATGAAAACAATTCAAAGTTCTAACCCTGAGGCAGACCCCAGATTATTGGAGGCCAAGCAGAAATTTCAGTATTTGGCCCATAAATATCAGAGCTAAAAAAATGAAATCAATTAATGGCACTGCTTAGAAACTGTGTACAAAATCCACAGGCTAACAATTCCATCTCTATTCCTGACTCTTCTTAGACAATAAATAATATGCAGTAAGTCCTCATTTCTTTATCTGAACTCTTTTTGCCCATTTTAAAATAAGAAAGTGGTAAGAACTCCCTCCCCGAAAAAAAATAAAATAATAATAATAAAAAAGTAGACACACGGGGAAGAAAAGGAATTTGTCTTCCTCTGCAATCCATGCAGCAAAGTGAATCTTTTCAGCCAATTCCTCAGTGTCCTAGAGATCGCTGTTATTAATGTAGCTGGGGGTGCATGCTGCTGATAATTACTGTTAGCTGGAATAATTAATAAGAATAATTGCTTGGTATGGTAAGAGAAGGGGAAGCTCTGGGAAGGGGAAGGAATAGGCTGGAAGAGTGATAGACTCCCTGAGCGCATTTTTATAGACAGGAAGTTCAGCAGAAAGCATCCTGAGAATAGAAGAATTGTCTGGATGCCAAGGACAAAAGTTAAGACATATAAGGCTTAAATGAGATGAGGGCAGTCTGGAATGCTACAGTAAGATCCTATCCTGGATGTGTAAGAAAAATGAATGGTTATAGGTTTTAAAGAGGTATATTAGTGATTGTGAGGCAGTCTAAAATTAGTAGTGTAGTCTTTATTTGTGGTATAGGACCACTTGAGACAGACAGAAGTCAGGCAGAATAGAGAGAAGTGTTGCCTCTGAGAGAGGTTTTCTGTAGTTTATCCCAGCTAGAGAGAGGACAAACTAGTCATTAGAAACAAAATACAGGTGCCAGGGGTGTGGAGAATGACCACAATTTTGGTATAATAGGTTAAATTTCCTGCTCATTTTGCACTTGGGGAATGGCAGACATGTCTCTCAGCACTGTCAACAGGAGCAGTACTGGCAGCAGGGCTGGATGCAGCCCCCAGGGATGGGGATGTTGCTTAGTGATGCAGTTTTTGCCCCACAAGCCTCCTGCAGAACTCTTTACTCCAGGTGATGCTGCTGCTGGACCACCATCTCCTCTGGGAATGCATCCAAGCACTTAGAGCCATGCTGCTGCAGCACTGGCTGCCCCAGCCCACCCCCAGCTGCCTGCTGATCTCTGCTCCAGCCCAGCCAGCTTAAGTCCTCATGCAGACTCCTCAGTGCTGCTTGTTAATGGGCCTGATGGCTGCATGAAGAAGGGCTATAGAGTTAGGAGAAGAGTGAAAGGGTTGAGCTGGAGGGTTAGGAGAAGAGTGGAAGAGATGCTGTCCCCAGAGAAATGGTACCAAGGTGTTAATCCTCTTGGGCCAGAAGAAAGAAACTGCCTTTGAATTCTATCCTGACAGCATCAGACACAGCCCAGAATACTCCATGGGTTGAGGGAGTATCTCCATTTCCCAACCTCCCAAACTCAGTAGCCAAAAAGACAATCCTTTTCATTTTGGTTTTAGTCCTTGTAGACCTTTAAAAACAAAGATTTTCGCAGTCTGATGTGGTTTGTGTGAAGCTGTATTCTCCTTTCATTAGCTTAAAAGCTGAATTCTCCCTCCATTCCTCTGCTCTTTTCTGATGAGCTTGGTGCTGCCTGCACACATATCCTATGTATAACTACCTCCCTACCCACTATTCATTCAACAGTTCTTACCTGGAGAAATCAGAGCAAATATGGATAGAGAAATGTAAGTGGATACAGGATGTCAGAGGCTATCTAGCAATCAGAGCAGTGATAATGTCATAAAGAACAAGTGTGCTCAGAGTGACTTTTAGTTTGGTGCTAGTCACAGAGATATTACTGTTTTCTATAGAAAAAGTACAGCATTTAATTCTGTCACAGGAGAGAGGAAAAGTTTGCATGGACAAGGTGTGACTGTGTATGATTTCACCTTCCTAATATAAATCTTTTAGAGAAGAGCAACTGAAACTGAAAAAGATAGATATAGTTAATTACTTCTGTCTGGCACAGGGTAAAATCCCATTACAAAGGCTTCAGTCTGGATCTTGTCTTCCCCCATGACGCACACTACATAAATTAATTAGGGTCACACGATGAGAGGAGATGCCAGCCTAGCAATGCAGAAGAGTGACACGTTATCTTTCCCGGAATAATGCTGAAATTGCTGCTGTCGCCATGGGCCTCATCCTGTTCCCATTCCTGCTTTAGTGGCTACTTCAGTCTGAGGTCAGTAGAAATTATTTTAAAGTAGAATTACCCAAGCCTTTCCTCATTCCTAGCAGCCAACCTCCAAAAGAGGATAGAAATTGTTAATAGCTTTTCCTACAGTGACTAAAGGGAAATGATTGTACAGCACCTGTGTGACTGGGCCTTGGTCCTGGCTGCCACCCCAATATGAATAAGGGATCTTATGACTGCTGCCAGCTGAGGGAATTCTTCCCTTAACTTAAAAGGACACATTTTCTAGGTACAGTCTGACAGACAGAGAAGCCTTGAGAGAGGTAGGAATGAGACTGACATGAAACAGCCTTTATATGAAGAACTTTCAAATCTGTATCTGTGAGAAACTCCAAAACTGCTTGTCCCATGAAACACCCAATAACTTATATCAGGCCTATCCCATTTATTTAGGGATTATGTTTTCTTCATCTGTCCAGGCCTCAAAGAAAGCAGTGTCCTAAGATTTAACTGGTTTGACAGAGCACACAAAACCACCAGCCAGCTTATTCACATGCCCCAAGCCAACATGAATAGAGCCAGATAGTTTAGCTGATATAGGAGCCTATCGTGTGCAATTTTACAAACCTTCATTTTGAGAGGTTCACATCTGTCCAGAGAAGCCTTTCCCAGGTGCTCAAATGCAGTCCCTCGCTCAGGTTAACTTCCAAGCACCAAGCTGCTACTAACAACCTAACTTCCCTGGTCAGTGCGTGTCCTTTGGTGACACAACATGGCTGCAGAGCTGTTCGGTCCTCAGGCAGGTGGAAGCAGCCAGGAGAAATTTGTAATGGGGTAGTGTTGCTATACCAGTGCCTTGGGACAAAGGGGACTCAGCTCCTCTTTTGTCCCCTTTCTCTTCAGCAGTTGGAAAAGTGACTTTTCACTCTGCATGTACTGGGCAGAAGCTGTGGCAGGCAGTGACACATGGAGCACGTGGTGAGCACTCTTCCCATCTCTGAGCAGCATTGCCAAGAGTATGGGTGGCTGAAAGAGGGAGGCTAAATAAATAAATATGTAAGGCAGACCAGGTTCTGACACTGCAAGGTGCTGAATTCTGCCAGATAAGGACTGAGCACACACAGGTCTCTCTGAAATCAGCAAGGGAAGACAGTGGAGAAGCTGCACATCGTTGTGCAGTCAGACCCATAGGGCTGTCTTTGTATCACCTTTCCTGTTTCATCTGGTTTGCTTACCCTGTTCCTTGGCCCACGCCTGGATCACTTAAATCGCAGACACCTCGGGGTCAAAAGGCACCACGTGCAAAGGCATGCATTATATTAAAATCACTAAGTGAAAAGGCTCTCCCCTGGAAGCTCTGGGAGGACCCAAAGCCTGTGCTGGGATCCTCCCCTCCGCGCTGCAGTGCCTGTCTCCCGAGTGCAGCCGGGGAGCTGTGCAGGGCTGCTGGCAAAGGGGCTCCTGGGGGACCGTGCTCTGCAAGGCCAGCCAAACAAAGCACTTCATCATCTGCTTAACTTTAAGCACCTGACTAGCTCCATTGAGTTCAATACAACCGCTCACATGTCTGAAGTTAAGCACATGCTTAAAAGATTTGTTGGATTAGGGCCCAAAAGATTAGAGCTCTATAAAAGTGGCTGTGATCTTTAAAATGACAAAATGGCTTTCTCAATGGTAAAGAGAAAAATATTAACAACCTTGGAACAATCTGGTAAAAATAAAAGCCCTTTAAGCGTTTCACATGTATGTTATGTATCAAGAGGTAAGGAAAAGCTAATAAAAATTTTAAAGAGGTTACAGCACAAAAAAAAAAAAAGCAGGAGAACAAATATGAAGAGATTTTTCTTGTCATCTGCAAGACAGTGGAAATCAGTCAGGGAGAAAGTTAGAATACAATGGCACAGGAAATGAAAATGAAGAAGGTAGTGAAGGCTTTCCTTCACTCCCACCTCCCCCCACCCTCTTTAAATGAGGTATTGACTGACTTCTTCAAACTGCATCTTAAAAAGGGGGACTAAGTTAAGTACAGGTCAACCTGTGTCAGGGTCACTAAGGCCAGTGGAGGAAATTACCTAAGGAGACCAAAATCTAGGACATATCCAGGACCTGGAGGAAATGATGCTAGATGTTAAAAGACATCTGGAAGGAAATCTTTGATTTATTGTCATAATTTAAGTGAGTTCTTAGAAAACAAGCAACCAGAGCATAAAATACAGGCAGGAGAAAACTAAGCCCTCAAGCCATCATTCTGCAGCCCTGTGTAAGACACAGTACAAGATATACTCCAAGGTTTTCCCCATTTGGCACCAGGGCAGGGCTGAAGGCAGGAAAACAGGGTAGTAAGAGAGGAGAGGCTTCATCTCTAAGCCCCTAAACTTGTGAGCAGGTTGTGGTGCCTGGTGAAGGGGGCATGGCTGCTGCAGTGCTCTGGACAGCCCATGATAAAGTGCCACATGACAGTCTGCTACTGAAGTTGAAAGCAGCAGGAGCTCAGAACAGAAGAGAGGAGAAGATAAAACACAGCTGAAAAACAATGTCACGCTGCAGAGAAGTGTTGAGTGGGGCCCCTGCAGGGACCACTGCGTGGACCTTTAAGGATTTCATGTTTGCATGATTAACTAAGATGAAGAGGCCAGCTGCAAACTTTAATTTCCTGATGACACAAAGGGCAATGAACAATATATATATAGGGTTTGAATTTGTAATGGCACTGGCCTATTACATAGCAAAGCCTATTCAGTGTAGACAAAAAAATGCTGTTCAGGTTTATTGGTGCTTCATAACCAATCAGCAAGGTTGGTTCCCAGATAATTTTTCTCATGGACAATCCCAGGGAGACACAAACAAAACAAAACAAGAACCCCAAATCAAACAAACAAAAAGTCCAAGAAAACAAAAAACACCATCAAAACAAAACAAAAACCCGCAAAGAAAAGAAGAAACTAATCACCCCCCACTGCAAACCCCAAACAAACAAAAAATGAAACAATGAAAAATAATAATCCTAAAATTAGAGGACAGAATGCAGTTACCAACAAATATTCTGTTATTATCAGTCCCAGGTAAAGATTAAAAATTATAGGTACTTCTCAAAACTGATCAGGAACAGATGCTTGTAATTTAAGAGAAGTAAAGGCTGTTACAAGACGGTTTCCACATGTTGGTCCATGGAAAGAAGAAGCAGGATGAATGATTGTATCTGGCAGCTTTACATTTAGCTCATACTGAAACATATTGGGGCAGATTCTAGACCTACTCTGGTGGTTCAGAGGTGCTGTAATGATGGGTTAGATGTGTCTCTGGAACTGCAGCCTCCAAAGATCATGGCATGTTCCAAGTCACTTAACCCACTAAATTAAACTGGCATACAGGAATGAGAAACTTTTTTTTTAATGACAAAGCAGATCTCAGACTGATAATCACCAATGATGGGCATGGTTTGCCTTCTGTATTCTCTCTCCATCTTCTGTTAGCATTCAGTATAGATGCATATATATATTCTAAATAGCAAAGCTAGCATGTTTTGCTATGTTCCATATTCAGATTCAAAGGTTAGGGAGTGTGCTGAGGGAAGTGATATTGGTAAAGGCTATATCTCTGCCATATTTTCTGAATTTGACTATATAAACTTCTTTAAAACCCCAGGGAAAAAGCAAACTCTATATTTTTGTACATAACCAGCTGCACATAATTTAATATTATGTGGGAGGTGACAAGAAACAATTAACCTATTTTGAGAAAATACAGGAATTTATAGGAGCAACATAACTCATGAAGCTATAATTTAAAGCTGACCTTCTAATCCATTTCATCAACCCAGAGATAAACACTGTGGAATGTTTCAAATTATAAAAGAGCCTGCCTTGATCTAAGTGGGTTGAAGAGTCAGAGTAAAAGCATCTCGCTTAAATTCAAACCACAGTTACAAATATTCCTTCAGCAATACATGAGGAGAAAAGTTCTGGATGGAAATTTTTAGAAGGAAAAATGTGAGTTGATAAAAAATAAACACTTTTGCAGCAGTGTGTTGATTTCAGTGAAACGTTGTTTGGAAAAAATAACTGAAACAGTCCATTAAACTTTTTTTTAATGGTGTGCTACATTTTTATCTTTGGGGGTTTTTGTCAAAGCATTTTTTCCTCTGTTAGAAAATTTTCTCTAACAAAATGTCTCAAATAAGAACAGTGCATGTTCATTAAGCCAATTTGTCAATCATTGTTTTATATTAAACTTCAGCTCTTCTCATTTTCAGTGTGCACTGGAGCAGAAGTAGCCAATTCCTCCCTGAAGACAGCAAGCCCTGAGTTCCTGAGGTGCCCTGACAATGAGTGTGGGGTTTCTGCTTGCACTGGTGGCATTTCCTGACCCCCTGAGAGTTTCTGAAGACTGCAGGTGCCAGTATGGTTTGCTTTTTCCTGCAAAGAAGGTCACTTGGAGACAATGCACCCAAACAAGCTGGAAATGTAGTGGTTACTAAACCAGTGGCAATCTGTGAAACAGAGCAGGTACCTCTTAAATATTCCTTGAATGGTCCTTGAAACCATCCATCAGGCCCTTTCTGAAATTAGGCAATGGGTGGGTGTGCTAAATGAGAGACAGAAGCTCATTGTCTACCAAAGCCTATTATAACATTTTAATTGCCACTTAAATCACACTTAACCAAGTGCTGAGATTTGGGTCAGCAATCTCAGACTCTTTACCTATCCTCCTGACCAAATTATGATATGAAAACATGAATTCTCAGATATTTCCCTGGGAAGTGTAAAGAATAAATAAAGGATACCAAGAAGGAGAGAAAATGCTATCTTTCTATCACAGGTTAATAATTGGCTGAAGATGTTTGCCTGAGTTGTTGGTAATGATAGCCTCTGGCAGATCAATACAAGTGGAATACATGCTGTCTTGAAAGAAATACTGAAGGAACACCTTTTCTAGCTCACCCTGCCCCCCAGAAAAGAGTGACCTGATAGCAAGAGGCTGTTAAAGGTGAAGTGCATTCCTCGAGTCTTTTATTTTCGAGTGGACCAGCCTGACTACTCCAAGGTTGGTGTTCAAACCCAGCTTGCCAGTGTTATTTGGATGTTGCAGGTGTCAAACACCCAGATGTTCAGGAGGAGGGGAGAAGGATAGGAAGGGAACACACTCTTACACATTTTATTTTCCCTGGACCCCTTTGCAGGGCTTTGCCACGGCGTGTTTCCTTTGTTTGGAGGGATATTCCCTGGCATGAGGCTTTCTGCCAAGGCACTTCTGAGTGAAGCTCAGAAGAAAATGGCCCATCAGGTCCTGAGTTCCTATCACTATCAATACTCTCCATATAATGGAAGTGACGGCAAGGCTCCTGGAGTAACAGATGCTCCATATGTATACACGAAATTGCATCAAAGAAACTGCACTGCTCCAGCCCTTCCTCGCATCCGTGGAGATTGAGCTAATTGACGGGAATGAAAATAGCTGAACTGTGAATGTGAGCCAAGGAAGTGTTGGGGGTCCAAGAAAAACTGCTCTTGGCTTATGTCACTAAACAGCTTAAGTTTCAATTTTGAAAATTACTTCAGTTTTACTTAAATAATTCTGTCTGCCAAGCAGCCAATTTGGGGAACTGATGAATGACAATGTTGCCCCATCTGCACTGAGTGCAATATCCATTTTATATGACCTGTAGCAAAAAAGGGAGGAAAGCATTATATTCCCAGCTTCTCCCTGGCACTCTCTATAAGACTAAATGGGGATAGGGTAGAGAATTAATAAAAGACTAGTTTTCTCACATGGGAGAGGAACAAAGGAAACGATTGCCTCCTGCACTGGAGCTGTGCTGAGTGCATCACTGCACAGTTTCTTTTATCTGCATGCTTGGGGACTGGCACAGCCATGTGAAACAAGTCTGATGCTTTTATTCTATATGGATCTTATATAAAGCTGAAAAAAACAGCAGATGAAGTATGAGAAGCCTCAAGAAACCAGTTGAAACTTCCAACTGAATGTGAGCTTGCACAAGCAGCCCAGACAATCCAGCAGCAAGTTATCACTACACCATCATGCCAAAACTCCAGGAGCTCAAATTAAAATTAAAATTTTTTTAAGCCAAATTTCTCAGATTCTGAAGTTGCTTCTTTCCAGGTACCAGGATAAAGCATAAGCCAGAATTTTACAGTCCCAGAGGTTGAAAGTAAAATATAGATATCCAGCAAGCAAAGTGAGTAATTTTTACTTAATTTATGGATTACCTGGGCTGGGGTAATGCTGCTAACCTTCTAGTCAACATTATGACCTAATTTTTTTTTTCTATTTTTTTTTCCTCTTCCTGAAGGCATAAAAATTTCAACATTAGCCCACCACCTAGGAGACCAGACAAAGGCTTATAACTCAATGCCTTTCATCCCAATCTCTACATGCGGCCACAGTGTGGGAAACACCAGAGCATTTCTTTTCTTGTAATACGTGCCATTTTCCCAACCTTGGTTTTATTTTTTTTCATTCTTCTTTCTTTTTCATTAGAAGAGTGAGGGTACCAGCATCTTCTCACATGTTGGTATGATAGGTGTTATGAGACACCTTGAAAATATTTTGGGTTATACCCCTGACATTAAAATTTTAATAGAAAAAAAATTAAAACTCATGCTGAGGTTTACAATGCAATAAATCTATCTACCCAAGGTCAGGGAAGACAGGCACCAGTTTTGGACGAGGGACTACTGAAATATATTCTTATTATAACTTTATTTGAGTGCAATAAGCAATGAGTTGAGAACTAGCCACTATGAGAAAGCGAACCCCACGTGTAAATCAGATGACCGCATTAAAAAGATTAAAATGTCAATGGCTGCTGAAGTCCGAAAAAGGAGCCTGCTGAGACCTATAAAATTAGAACTAAGAGAGGGAGGTGGCCCTTAAACTTTTAACCAGATATTCTTCTGTATGAATGACCACATTAGTTAATTTTTGTCACGACAATCTAATTTTTCTATTGATTATTTGGTTTTATTAGTTGAGTCTCCTAAGAGACTAATAAAGTCTGAAAAGGCCCTTTTCCCCTACCCCTTGCAATGCTCTTTTTGAGAACCAGAGATGGGGCGTTAAAGAAGCAGGTGATGGTCCTGGTTGTCACAGCATCCCGTGGGAATTGTGTTGGGGAGGCAGCCTTGCACTGCTGCATCTCAAGGTTCTCACTCAGGCAACTGGGAGTTTTATGAGCAAGGATGGAGAGAGGACTTCAGGAATTGGCCCCCGGTGAAGAATCTTATACGACACGAACATTGTGCTGCATGCACAGCCAAGGGCCCGCAGAGAGCTGTCTGAAACAGCAATAGACACAAGGATTTACGACAAGAAGCAGCAATTGCAATATCTGGCGCTAAACATTTAATCTATGGTTACAGTTTTTACTTCGGATCAGAGCTGAAGTCAGCAGAATTAAATCTTCAAGTGTATTTCAGCAGCCCTAAATCCTTCTGATACTGTTAACAGTGGCAGACTTCCAAAGTGCATTCTGTTAATAAGACAGTAAAGTATAAAACCGAGTTATCTTCTACAAAAAAAGGAGAAAAAAGAAGAAAAATAAGAAGAAAGGTTGTTATAAAACTGCATTTGTGGTATCCTGGCCATTTTCTAGCTGAATTTCCTTCCCAATTATTTTTTTAACCCACTGCCCTTGGTGAATAAAAGAAATTCTACTAGGAGAGAAATTTTTCCCCCAAAGCTTCAAATTTTCCTCTTATTTTTACAGGTTAGAAGAGGTTAAGAAATCACCAATCAGCTGGTAACATGCAGTACCAATTCTCTGCAGGCCAGCAAAAAGGATTCAGCAGCTGTTACCTTCACTTTTGCACTTAACATAACTTTTTGTTCACCGGCAGCTAAAGAAGATTTATGCAGAGCACACTGGGAGGTTGCTCAGCTCCCCAAGGCAACTCCATTAGCTTTCCCAGGAGCTATATTAAATGTGTATTAAACCATACACACACACACACATACACACAATCCCTTCAGCTAATGCACTAGTTTCATCTTTAAACTGACAAAAGTGAGGGTACTCATAGAAAAGGCCCAGATGACATCCTTAAATCCCTGCTTTATGCCTCAAAATTACAGAATATAGGGTAAAGTCTTGGCTTCTCTGAGTTTCACTCAATTTCCTCTTTGGTTCATCCAAAGTGGACTGCCAAGGACATTGCATTTGTAAGACACTGTGTGTGTGTGTTTTTGTGTGGGAGGGCTTCTAAAAGGCAGATTAAAGAAAAAAAGGAAAGGATAACATCTCTCATTTGCACATAAGTGTTCACTTGAGCCATTAAATTCATGTTGTGCTGAATGAATGGAGCGATGGTGTACCTTGAGAACACACACCTGAGACTCTGAAGGCTGCATTTTGGTCACATTAGCAAGCACTCTGGAAGGGAAGCCCCTGTGGGAATCAATGCCCCTGTGCCATTTGCTGGAGGCCTCCTGCCTGCAGAGGGCTCAGGTAGCAGAGCACAGCTGGAAGCACACATGGAGAAGGAGCAGCTGTGACCCTGGCCCAGTCCACCAGAGCCACAGCCTGGTGGAGAAGTCCTTGAAAGAGCAGAGTGGGATTTAACAGCGAACAGTTAATCTCACCTCTGCACTCCGCTAACTGGTAGAATGTTTTGCTGTATTCCCAGGGATGGTTGTAAAATTTATCAAAATACACATCCTTTTGAGCTTACTGTATTCTGAGGATCTTTGGAGCAATTTTATGTGCATTTCAGTTTCTGAAGGACCCCGCTCATTCCCTGAAAAAGCTGCTCTCAAGTACAAGCCCTCACTGAGGAGGCTGACTGATGTCATCAGCATGATGTCACTTTCCTTCAGGCTTCAAGCATATGAATGGTCCCAACATGACCTCTGCTTTCCAACAAGGTAAACCCATACAGTGGTGTTTTGGTAAAGGAAAATAAATGGGAAACCCTCTGTATTCCTATTCTTCCATGGACCAACCACCAAGATCAGTGAAAAGATGCATGCTATGCCAAAAATTGTACTTCAAGTGTCTTATCAAACTTGTAAAAGGTGCAGGGAAAAATTAGGGTATGGGAGTCCATCCAACCTTATTTCTCCTAACACAGATGGGTGCTTGCATATGATACAGTTTTCAAATACCTGGCCAGGAATTTTTTTTCCCTACCAGCTCTCTCCTTCCCTTAATATGACCCTTCTGGCAAATTTTACGTCTACTCCCCAGGGTATGGGTACACTATATTCAAACTGGATATATGCATATTTTGCTCAAGCATATTTCAGAAAAGGCCTAATTTCTTCTAAATTAAAGTTCCCCCTAATACTTCATTTGGAAAAGGTAACTACCATGGAAAATTTTGGTCTACAATGTTAGAGCTTGACAGATTTACGAAGAATTCAATATGGAATTTTACAAAGTGAAGTGTTGGCCATTTACCAGCCTTCTAATTTCTCTTAATAGAAACTTGTTTCCTGCAGAGAAATCATCAGAATCATTGCAGTGCCTTATAGATTTTCATGCCAAACTTTTGATACAAAAACCTTTTGCTATGATGGTGATGGTCAGATCACACTGCAAAGTCTGTTTGAATGTTAACTGAGTGATAACACCCAGATTAGCCAAGGCCCTTGGAGAATTGCTCTGGGTCACTCATTCTTTCTGCTTGCAGTGTTGCCTATTGACTAATGCAGCAGGAAATATGGGGCTCCAGGAAAGTGCTCCAGGGGAAAGGTAACTTGGGCAACGTAAGTGTCCATTCAGGATAGTTCCTGGCAGCTCCAAGTGTGGACCAGGGAGCCAGAGACACTTTGATGATAATGCCTGTCTTGGCTGTGGACAACAAGGGTCTAGAAAATCTGCTCACTTGTTTGTTTGTAAAGACTTCCTGGCTTAGGACATACCTTCATTAGAGAAAGGGCTCAGACTAAGTTTCATAACTTTAGTAGAGGAACATACTCAAGCCTTTACTCAGTTTTCTGCAAGTAATTAAATCTCAGTTTCTTGAATAAAAATCAGATACATTCTTGCAGTGAGTCTTGTGATTAAATTCTGACCTGGGTTGCTCATTTCTAAGTCATAGTTAATTTAAGTAGAAGAAATTTTTTTTGTTTTGTGGTTTGGACAGTGGCTTTTATAAGTTTGAAAAAAATTCCGCTAATATTTTTCTACCTATTTTTCCAGTTTTCCAGAGAAAAACTGTCAAAATTACAGGTTCTAAATAGATTTCTGTTACAGCTGCAAAAGAGTAATAGGAGATGAGTGTAACATCTTGGTAGTTCTATCTGTGTGATCCTATTTCTGCTAAAATAGCAAAAGATCTGTACTGTAGGGCAACATGCATATGAAAAATAATTTCATATGTACTTATGAAGAAGGAGAACACACGCAAGGGAGCCTGGCCAAAAATCCAGAGCTGTTTTTCAAAATTGCTTTAGAGTAAAGATTTAAAATCTGTTATCACCGGGACAGATGGGGCAGATTTCTACAAGAAGGTCTTGCTAACAGTTTTCGCTATTCACTTCAGCCTTTATCTTTGAAGTATTTTGTGTTTCAGCATTCCTGCCCTGAGCTTGGTTTTGCAATAGCAGCCCTGAACACCCTTAAATAGAGCTGTGTTTGTGGGCATGGACATAATTCCTCCAGCTGTGCAAACAGTAAAACAAAGATAGCATCTCTTCTGTTGCAGCCCTGCAGATCGCTGAATGATAACAAGACTGAGGATTTACAGTGGATTCAAGGTGCTTCTCTGCTCTGGAATTCCTTCTGACTCGTCAAAGAGATGACAAACAAGTCCCTCACTCCTGAGGCGTCGCACACAACTTCGAGGAGCATAAATATCCAGTTGCATTTCCTCTATCAGCAGCATGCTGTGGGGTGTATCACAGCCATGTATGTGGCATGTCATTCACTGCACCTTTCTCAGACCTCTGGATAAGGTCCAGTTCTCTGGTAAGGAAAGTTCTGAGATGTTCTTCCATATTCTGATGGACTTCAGTTGAAAATGAGCTTTTTTTAATGAACCAAGTGAACCAAGTGAATAGAATCTAGTTCTGCATTATCCTTCTGATTTTTATTTCCATAAGGATTTCTGCAGGTCTGGCCCTTTTCACTTTTTGACAGTCATAAAACTCTCTTGAGTTAATAGGGTTACTCCTCAGTGCTGTCTCAACATTTTTAGTTTTCTGTATGTTACCAATTTTGTACTAAAAGAACCTCAGAGCATTGTTGGTGTTGGCAATGGAAAAATTAAGGTTTTGGCAGTTTTGTGAGGTAGCTGGGTCTTGGCCCACAGGAAGGTCTCATGATTTAGGACTGTTGAACAAGCACATTACTGAGAGTTTTCTATTACAGTTATAAGAACGTAGCTAATAGTGCTGACATTTGCATGGTATGTAACTGCTGAAATCCAAGCCAGAAAAAGATACTGACTTAGAGAGGGTCATAAAATAATAACACCTTCCACGGCTGGTGCTCCACATTCGTCTCCAAAGAAGACAGTATGCAAAGTCTGTGTAAACCTGTTATGTTAACACCATGTTGGAAAGCGCTGCAGGTGTGGTGATACTATGGTCCTTCTTGTAGTGGTTGTAATGTACAGCTACAGAGGAATGATGAGTTTAGCCCTTAAGATACTTCAGGATGCAGAGTGAAATGGGTGGGAATTGGCCATTCCTCAGAGCAGTAGTGAAGATGGGGGACAAATGTTGACTTACCTTGAATGCAAATGTAGACGCTTACCCAAGAATCTGCTAGATTAAATTTGTCTCGTATTGTGCTGTAGACTTTATCTTACACTATGTTTTATGCTATAGCTATGCTGTAGGTTTCTGATTAAGATTGAGTCACTAACTTACTATTAAATAAACTTCAGTTTCCAATTAAAATGTTTGATTTCTCTTTACAGAGTTATAAATAGAAATTTGCTCTCTGCAAAAAAATTACTATTACCAAAATATGGCTTTCTAAACTCATATCACCACAAAGATCTTTGGTAGTTTGTAAATTAGGAGCAAAATATAAACCTAAATGTTTAAAAAAAAAACCCCAACCTATTGAAAGCATTCACTTCTATTAATCACGCTATATAATGGGCTGATTCAAGATGCTGTATTTATTTCACTCCAGAGGAAAGATCTCCATAACTCAACTGCATCTTTGCCACTCATGAATTATCAAGTCTTGCTTCACTTGTGGGATAAATATATCTCAGTTATGTATGCTCCTCTTTCCTCTCAGTGTATCTATATATTTTTTGGTGTCAATTTTTATTTATGTGCATACACCTGCAACGCTCACAGTGGAGATTGTTACTTTGCAATAAGTCGAAGCAAATCAATTTGGTCTACAGACACAATTTATTTTCCTACTGCAGCATTCTCTGGTATCATTGCAGGAGATGCCTCCACAGCCTTCACTTTAACTGTTGAAGTGGGTCACATGGCAAAGGATGTGAGGGGATCTAGCATTTGATCAAGTTGACAGGGAGTGTCAGGTTCCTGCTGTCAGCTGCAACGCCAGCACGATGACACGTATTTGATGTCGTTTCAATGCAGATTCTGACACAGGCCAATTTATGGTCCAATTTATGTCTTGACTCTCATACCAAGGCCAAGCAAGCTATAAAATGTAATAAGAATTTCTTCAATCAATGTCCAGAGGAAAAACAAATCACTTGGTTACTGACACAATATTGCATCAACACTCTGGTAAAGTTCTCACAAGTGTGTGACATGCCCCTAAGCTACGGCGAACATGTGGAATAAAAGGCTGGGCATGACAACCTCACATCTCTGAAATGGGACCCCCTCAACTTAAGAGCCGTTTCCGTGTCAGTTGTTCATCTTTGTAGCTTGCTAGTTTGTTAAGAATAAAATCCTTCTCTCTTTGCTTCCCCTTCCCTTCCTGGCTTCAGCCTTTCCTCCCCTCAACTTGGTTGGGTTTTTTTTTTTTTTTTATTTCTGTCTTGCACACTGTATCTAGTTATCAAAAAATCTCAGCACAAGGCCCAGACAAGGTTACGATGGGCAGATGATGATCTGTCAGTGAGACTCTTAAAGGCTTGTATATTTCCACTTTCAGATGCTCTCAAATCAGATAGAAACCTCTACTTCAGCTCTTCATAATCCAGACAATAGCCCTATCTCAGCCAGTTGTCAGAAGACATTGTCAATGGCAAACAGGCATGTACAGCACATATTTTTAATTTGGATATGGGGTCCAGGATGATGTGGTTTTTTTCGAAAGTAGTGGTACTGCCTCTGTAATGTGGAACAAATGGTTTTGCCCTCTAGACAACATAAAGGCATGAGAAAATGTGTGTGTGGTCTACACTGTATAACTTCATTCCATTATTCTTCTGGTTCTGTACATTTAGGGATGTAAGTATGAGTATTCTTGGTTTTCTGTAAACCAAAACAGCTGACAGGGGACTTATTTTATTTGGTAGGGTCTTTGCCCTGGTAATTTCAGTAAAGTTGCTGTGCAGATGCAGCTGGCTATTTAGATGGCTGTGAAAATTAAATCAAGGAGAGGGGAAAATACTCTACACCCGAACATTTCTCTGCATACATCAAAAAAATTGCCCTCTGAAGCTTGCCCAAGTGCACCACAGGTACCCCTGCCCTGTAGTTACACTGCCAACAGGATGTCAATGCGTGTGCTGTGCAACAAATGTGCTCTGACCTGGCCAAGGGCAGGGTGTTGGCTGCCATGTGGGTTGTCCTGCTGAATTTCAGGACCTTTGTGAGGCAGGGGCTGGGGCTCATCCTTAGCTCGTAGAGGAGCTGCAAGACCCCAAACAACTTCTGCTGCCACTGTGGTCCTGGCAGCCAGAAAGCAAAGTGGTTTGCAGAGCTCTTGTACTTTGGAATGGAAGGTCTGCCAAACCCTGTTCTCAGCACAGTCCTGGAAAGCTGCTTTTCTTCCACATGGCTTAAGCATCTCATACTATGACTGTTCACATTTCCTTAGGTTTGGTCATCTGGATATCTATGAAGGTGTTCTCTAATATTTCCCTGGTACTGCTACTAAAACCTCTTTGGCCATAATTAAAGGTATTTTGTCCTTCTATTAGCATCTCTTTGGTCTCAAATTTAGCTCTTTCTGCTTGTTCTTACATTTTCCTCCTTTCTCTGCTACTTTCTTTATGAACTTTCTTGTTCTGACTTCATCACCTTTGTTTGTCAATACAGCACCTCCCAGAAGTGCAGTAAACAGTGACCAGTGTCTGTCAAATATGAGTCAGTTTTTCTCCACTTCTCCAAAGGAACAGGACCACAAATAAGAAATTTTGTCATAGTGGAGTGACACTTTGTGTTTGTTCTAGGTTTGGGGTTTTGTTTTGTTTTGTTTTGTTTTATAGTTGTTTTTATGGTGGGGTTTTTTTCATTTGTTTGGTTTGAGTTTTGTTTGGTTATTTTGTTGGGGTTTTTTTTTAAATATTAATATTGTTTAACATTTTTCTAAAGGGTGGGCAAATGTGTTCCACTGGAAGCAAAAAAGAGAAAGGACTGTGATAAGAGCAGAAATTTCTTTTTCCCTAGGATTATAAATTGTTGATATTTGATTTTCCTACATCTCAGAAGAGCCTTTGAGTTCCAAAATTCTTTCAAACGAAGATGGTTTATTTTCAAAAAGAATAATAGAAATGAAAATTGTTCTAATGATTGCAGATGGGTAATACTTTTTATTTAAATGAAAAATATCTTCTTGAGAAAGATTGAAAGATTCATTTTGTTGGTAGAACTCTCAGTTTTCTCCTGCTCTAATATAAATCCAAATGCTGGTGAAATTTTGAGTATTTTAAGCTGTGTTTTATTTGGAACAGGATTGCCAGACAAGATTACAGAGTAACTTCTCATTGACTCTAAAAATGGAGATGGCTCCTAGGTCAGAGTCTAGACGGAATTCTCTCTCCTTGAATCCTGTGCATGTAAGCCTTGCTTGTCCTGGAAAGAGTGTTGCTGGCTCTGGGAGCAAAAAGACTTTCCTTTGATTCATCACCCATCTCCTTGTTACTGCTGTTGGCTATTGTATTGTTATGTGACATCTTACATCAGCCTGCACATTTTTTGGAGAAGAAGTGTTGGGCCCTGTTCAGATTCTCTGCTGTGGCCCCAAAATCTGAAAAAGCAAAAGACAACTGGAATCAGTTTAGACTCCCTAAAGACAGCTAGACAATATTTGTTTGACCCAAAGTGGTTCCTTTGGACTTAAACAATGTAAGCACCTGTAAGACCTGAGGCGACAGTGCTTCATGTGTCTTTTGAATATGTCTCCTTGTGCTTTTATATGTTTGTGTAATTAGCCTGTCACTGTGTCAAGGTCTCCCACAGTACATTTCAGTCATGGTACAAATAATGTACGATGGCAAAAATAGGCATTTTTACATAATACAGTCAATCTTACTGTACCCATGGCTAAAAAAAACCACCAGAGCATGTGCAGTTCAGCTCAGTGTTACACCTGATGTCATTGCATGCACCCATGTGAGCAGGGCAGCACAGAAAACTCTTGCAACAAAGACCTTATTTCTTTTCTTTTCATTGCATTTTCTAATATTCTAAAAATCACATCTCAAATGTTGTGCTGTGTCTATATTTTCAATGCTTGATATCAAAGTGATTCTCCCCCCACAGCAGATATCGCTGCGAGCACTTGGTGACTGAGGTGATTTTGTAATTGGCCCTTTTCTCTTCTTGTCATTCAGTGCCAACTTAGAGGGGTCACCTGCATACACTAATAACAGGGATGTGCCACATGGATACATTGAGCAATATTTGATCCTGTGGGAATTCCAAGGAGGAACTGCCCTTGAATTTAAGTTCTTCTGTCAGTAATATTCTTGCATGCACAGTGAGTGGATGATTGCAGCCAGCCTCCCTTAAAAGCTGAAACTAGACCAAAACAATCAAACATCCCAAATCTACCTGAGAAAATCTGACAAAACTAAACCCAAGAAGTTGCTTTTATGGCTCTGTTTATAGCCCCTTTGTTTATGCAGAGACAGGTCAGCTGAATTTAAATCTTTAAACCCTTAAGTACAATGTTATCTTGCAAAAAAAAAAAGTGTAACAAAAAGCATGATCAAGACTTGTTACACTTTCCCTTCCAAGCACAAGGCTCAAACATATTTTAAAGCACACATAATTGATATCCACTTCTATTAAAAATCTAAATTAATTTCCTCTCTCTCTAGTGCACTGCCACTCTGAATACTTCCATCAGAGAGTGGTAAACCAGCAGCTTGCTGTGTTTGCACAAAATAACTGCTGCAGTGTGCTGAAAAACATCCAACCTGCACTTCTGCTCTGAGTATGTTGTTTCATGCTGTATGGTCAATAAGTGTAAGGATAATCAGGAAACTTGGCCCTCCTGTTACCCAGAGCTGTTTCTTCCTGAACCAAGAAGCCTCTGAATAAAAACATGATTTTATACCAATGAAGAAATCACAGTATGAACTGACATAATGGGAAGCACTTTCCCACCTGGGATTAGATGAAAATTTTTCATGATATAAGGGATGACACTATCAAGCAACATAAATATGTAAGTATAAAACATACTAACAATGTGCAGTGAAAATTCTGTGACCTCCTGTTTGCTTCATTGAAGGAGAAGTACAGAGGGTTTCAAATACAGTTACAGCTCCCTGTCAGGTCAGGGTGGAGTTTACGTGGAGACTGCCTTTTCTAAACACAAAAAGGAAAGGAAATAAATTGAACTAGTGGGGAAGTAAATTGCAAAATATGTGCTGTGCATTGTTATAGAGTCTCTCTGAAGGGTGGTGTGATAAACCAAAGATTTGCTGACACTTAGGGAGCAGCACTGACAAGATAATATTGGCCTTCCTACCCCAAAAGTAGCAACCTGACCAGCTGGATGTTAATTTATCAGAGCTGGCAGAAAAGCACTGGGGAAGACAGTAAGAAGGGAGAAGCATCTTAGTAGAGCAATCACTATAAAGAAAGCCAGACTCGTATTCTTTGCAACCATTGGGGCAGTATGCAAAAAAAAACAAAGACAGTTTTGTTTGAGGAATCTTATCTTTTCAGAAACATCTTTAAATTGTTGCCTGTATGATTATACTTAAATCTGTTTTCATTCTCCTTGAATGATTCCTTGTAGTGAGGCTAAGATTTTCCTCACATAATAACACCTTTTGAAAATTTTTCTTATATTAAATTTGTTTAGGTAGATGAATAGTATGGTTACATTTTTCTCCTATTTCTTTTTACTAATTGGGTGATCTTTGAACTCAGCCCTGGCTGGGAAGAACTGTACTAAGAAGGAGAGAACTGAGGAAAATCAGGGTGTCTTCAAATCACTCTGAGACACAGGAACATAATGTCATGGCAACAGTAACAAGCATGTTTTGCATATACAGTCTCCTAAAAATTGCTTGGTACATTTTTCTTCTCTGTTTAAGAGTACAGTTTGGAAACCCTTCCAAACTGTTATGAGTTGCTCCCCAGCAGAGCCACTAAATTCCTTGATTTTTCCTGAGAAGATGTGGAATAATCTCAGTATTTTACCATGCTAACTAGACACCATAGGGCTTTGCTAAAACGTGTATGCCAACCGGGCCTGATTTTGTGGGGTTAGCTAGACATGTAACTGTGAGGTTTTGGCTCCTTTTGTTACATGCTGCACTGGACTCTGTGCCCTCCCTTTGCTTGCTCATGCTGTAGGTGAAGCCACAGCCAAGCCAAGTGGAGGTGTTTCCATCAGATCTGCAGGTTTGCTGTGTGCATCCACTCAGGAATCCACAGGGCCTGGGCGGTGACCACGTGTGCAGGCTCCTGGTGGTGTTTGTGTGCTTCCTCTCCATGTGGACACAAGCACAATCTAATAAGATACTAGCAGGAAACTTAGGAGTCTTCAGTGTTGGATTTGAAACAGTTTGGGAGAGCCTGCATCCTCAGGACCTCTGCTCTGCTGACTCAGAAGGACACTTCATATTTCAGGGTTGTCTGCAGTCCCTTTTACCTAGGGAAGAGATTTTGGAGTGAAAAGATAAGTTAAAAATATACAGATTAATTGCATGTAATTCTTAGGAGTTTATTGTGCGGCTGAACATGGCAGTCTGGAATGAGGATTCCTGTGTTTTCCATTTTGAATAGGAAATCACTGATGGTGCAAAAAGGATAATACACAACATGAGGCATACAGGTAGCTGTGCAATGATCCACTGATTCAGAGTGCTCAGGATCTGAGTCTCCCTTGGGTTACACTCATATCTATTGCATGGAAGTTCATGGAACCATACCAGTGTAAAATTAGTCAGGGATCATAATCAGGCAGGGAGACTTTAATCAAGTCACATTCCAAATGCGAAGTGAAATATTTCTAACATGAACATACTTTTCCACAAAATCATTTCTCCATGTTAACACATATATCCCTTCCCATTGATTTCTTCTGAAATCTAGTTTGGCTGATGTACTGTGTGAATCATTGTGTGCTGCAGCCATCCTACACAGTCTGTATGGTCTCACCCTCTCAGGCCAAGGGGACAGGATGAGGACTGCTTATCCTTCTCTGAGCAGGTTCTGACTGGCAAACTATTGGCATACAAGGGATGTTTCCTCCAGTCCTTGACAAGCAGAAGTTTTCTTTCTCCTTCAGGTGAAGATCTGTGTTTTGACTGGAAAATCTTCATGCAACAAATATTGATTAATTGTTAATATTTGATTTTAAAAGGTATTGAACCTGGGGCTATGTTTTAATACTATTATTTATGAGGGGAAAGGGGATTCAGCTACAGAATTTAAGAGGTGGGTAATTTGTCTGGTACAGTTCATAGTTCTGTCTCACAACAATTCTGCCAGGATGCATGAAAATTTGAAAAATCTCCACTTGGAGGAGAAGCAGGAAATGGCTGGAGCAAAGGGTGTAGATTAAGCTAATATTGATGTCCAGCATTTTACACTGTGAAACCACAGCCTGAGACTCCTCTTCAAAGTCATGGGACCCTTGGGCAAAAAAAAATGCCAAGAAGACAAGTTTTCAAATTCCAAAACCATCTCAGGGAAATATAAAAGGGGTAAGACAGTTTTGTCTGACTGAAAAAATAACCCATTCAAAAGAAATGGGAAGAAACTGGTACTAAAAAGCATCTAGCCCAGGTTGGAAAGATACACAGAGGGATCAGGAAACAACCATAGGTGTTATTTGTTTCATTAGAACTGAACATTTCTTGCATTAGTCAAATTAAATAGCAGTTGGTTTGTGAAACCTTTGGCAAAGTCTGTGCAATTCTACTATGAACTGAAGAGGTTAATTTGAAGTTCAGAGTCCCCCAAAACAAGTTCTGGAAAAGAAGCATTTAGGGTATGGGAAATTCAATGGCACTTCTATGGCTGAGACATAAATGGTGAAGTCTTTTGTTGTTTTATTTTTTGAGAAGATATAGAAAGTTATTCTGGGTATATGATGGGCAGCAGATTAGTTTAAAAAGAAGCAAGGTCCTCCAACCACCATTCACAGAGTAAGCAAGCAGGTATCAGGGAAATTCAGCATGGAGACAAGGTGCAGGTTCCTTTATGTAATTTTCTGAAAGCTACAGAACAGAGGAGCATTAATAACAGAAAAACTGAGAGGTGGATGGTGAAGAACAAAATTCAGTAACCCAGAATGTTACCAGCAGCTCAAGCGTCTGCCATTGTATGAAGAGTATTTCATCCAATTTTCTTCAAATAATACCCATTCCTTTGCACATCTCCCTGAATCAGTGGAAGAACTGTTTTTCACAGAAGAGCTTGAGAGAAACAAGCATCAGTTGTGGCCATTAATTTTATGAATGATTTGTTGGAAACTGCATTTAATGACAACATCAGCCCACAAATGAGCTTTGAAATGTTCTTATTCCAAGCCTGTGCAGATGGGCAATTTGCTGTGTAATCAGTTTTCATAGCCACCATTTCAATCAGGGTCACTTGTCTTATAACCATGTTCTTGTTTTGCAGGTTTGTATTTCACACCATCTCAGAAATGCTGCATGTACAAGTCCGGTGACAAAAAATAAGTAACTCAGAAAATACAGCAAGGTTATGTCCAAAAGCACTTTGAACAGGGCTCTCAGCAAATATAATACTCTGAGAGTGTCAGTAAAGGGAGAGACACAGATGAAAAGGAGCTATCTAGCAACCAGTAAGGGATAGAACCCTAGACTATTATTCCAGCTATTCTGTGAAACCACACATGTGTGTTGTGGCCCAAGTAAATTACAGCAGTGGTATTTTTCTTGTGTGCAATTAAAAGGAAGTCTCATTGAAAGTAGAAGAGTGATATGGCAGCTATTTAAATTTATGACCATGCCACTCAAACAATTTATGGCTCTCCTATCCCTTCGACACTGCCCTGGAGAACATACAGAGATTAACCACCAAAGTGATACCAAGATCAGAGTATAAAACATATGGGAAAATATCAGAGGAACTGAATTTATACAGAGATCACTCACTGGGGACATTACCAATATGTAGAAGTGACTTTAATGAAGTAAGGGAATTCTTCACATTAGTACAAGAAGGTAGAACAAGAAGCAGTAGCCTCAAACAAAGGAAGAAAAAGTTTAGGCTAGATACCATGATTTTTTCCTTAAAACAGGCAAGCTGGGTATTGAAATAGGCTGCCCACAGAGAGGCTATCTCCTTCAGATAGGAATTAGAGTAGATAAAACTCCACATGAGAGGGAATGACATAGCCATGAAAGGTGGAGGTGTCCATTTGAGCCCTGCTAACTCTCCTAAACCAAGAAGTCACCTCTGGAAGTAGTGGGGAGAGGTGGCACATTTGCAGTGACCCTCGAGCACCCAAAGTGTGAGGAAACTCGAGTGGCTGTTGACAGGAGAGGAGTAACACCACCACACCAGCTGCTCCTACAGCCTCCACAGCGATCAGGGGAGGCAGCCCCATGCATTTCTGAGGATCTGGATGACTCAGGAGTTTTCTTCCAGTCCTTTCTCCTTGGTTCCAAATGGACTACAAATTGCATATTTTAGTGTGCAAAGACTATTAATTCACTCAGTGATGCGATAAAGCAATGAAAGACAAGGAGAAATAGACAGAATAATTCCAGTGAAATGAAGACTTTCATGTGGCACCTGTATTGAATTTTCTCATGTAGGAATTTCAAAGTACCTTAAAATAGCTTAGGAAAGTCATGATAGACTGGGTTTGAGGGGGTTTTCACTGTGAGTTGAGAATGGCTGGATTTGTTCCAAGTAGTGAAAATACATGTACATAATCTCAAGAAGAGATGCAGATTTTTTTCCTACTGCTCTGCACCACTTTTTGGTTCCCTACACACAAAATCTGAAGGGGTTTTGTATATTTTGTGTGTTTGTATATTGACATATATTCCCTTAGAAAGGGCATTTCCCTTTTTTTTCACAAGCCAAGGTAAGCAGAACTCAAAAGAATGAAGAAATAAAACTTCAGCTGTTGCAGAAACCTCTAGAAAGAAAAACCAGGATCATATTAATATCTGATACCTCAGAGGTCAAAGCTCGACTGTGGCCCATTAGAAATATTCCATTTGCAGGACACCCTTCCATCCCTGTTAGCTGGTAAAATAGTAGACCATAAATTAGTCATTCTGTGCATGCTTTCTGTCCCAGGACATGAGTTTGGTGTGTTTTTTTCTGGAGAAGGCGATGAGGAAAAAGGTACTGTTACTCTGCTAGTTGCTTTTTTCCCAGTTGTTTTTAAGGCAACCCTTTTGAAACCACTCTCAGAGGTTCAGAACACTAGAAAAAAATCCAGGCAGAGAGATTAATAGGTAGGATAGTGCAGGTGGGGCACGGAAATGCACAGGATAATACAATTTACCACATGAATTTAACCAGAGCTGGAGGGTATCTCTCTGCCAAGCATGATTTGATTCGTGTGGACACATACATGTGTACGTGTGCAAGCACAGACGTGAGGGTACGCGCGTGTGTGCGACAGAAATTTCTGCTGTGCTTCATACTGAGGGTATTCGTTGGAAATGAAGTATGAAATGAAATCCCCATGCTCACGGCACGCAGGGAATATCAGGCAGAACTCCACAATCACTGCAGAGATGGGCTTTGCTATTGGCAGATCAAACGCAGCCAGAAGAGCAAACCTACCTGAAAGACTCTGGGGAAAACAAATATTTTTTTTTTAAGTTATAAAATAATGTTCCCACCCTTTTAATATCATTTCTCCCATTCTCTCTCCCTCTGGCATTCCCCATGGCAGCCAGCTACATTAGCTGGAGCCTTAGAGAGATAAGAGCCCTCCCCACACGTATTTCCCCTTAAAAGCCCTTCACAATGTGTTAAAATTACATTTTGAATAACACTTTCTAGCTTTTTTTATTAATTTTTTAACGTGTTTTTACCATCTGAGGTTTCTTCTTAGCAATAGCATTGGGCAGCCATATGGGAAAGAGGGGTTTGTCCTCTTTTCTCTCCCACACTCACCAGTACCATGCATTTGATGTTGCCTCTTTGAAACCCAAAATAAATAAAACCATGTCCCTGCTACACCATGTAAGGGGAATCTATGACATAAGGAGTGGCTTCTCCAGGCCTGCCCATTGGCAATTCCTGAGCCATGGAGAAATCTTCCACAGGAAGGAGGAGGTATGGACATGCCCTATTCTGGGGTGGTGGGGTTTCCCTCCACCCATGGCCAGTGCTCAAGCACACCTTAGCATTTCCAGACTGCTCCGTGCATGGTGGGATCGTTTCAGCTTGGCCATACATTGCTGAAGAAGGACGTTTATTTATAATACATGGTGTAGGAAATTAGGCCATTGTACTTCTGCACAGGGGAAAGATTCATAAAAAGTCACACAGAATTATTCTTATATAAGTGACAATGACATCGTTGTAAGGAGGAAGCAGAACTTTATTTGTCTTACTTAAAATGATATATAGAGCACTTGTCTGTTTATTCCACTGCAAACAGCTTCTGCAAAAACAGCGGTAATTCCCTAGGGGGTTCTGCTGATAGTTATAAGTTACTTGAGCAAAATCTCTCAAGTGAGCTACTGCCTTACAGGTAACCATTATTCTAGATTCAAAGGGCTTTTTGTTGTGTTTGTTTGTTTGTTTGTTTGTTTGTTTTTTAAAATTATGTCCCGTGTAATGCTGCTTTTTAAAATATAAATTGTGTCATAACATTGCTGCTTTTCAAGCGGGTAAGTATCTGTATCTAAATCAAAGGATGCACTGCCAAAGGAGAAACCAGTCAATAAATTGGCCTCACAATCAAATCTGGCTCAGGTTAAAGCAAAGTTAGTTTGATGGATTCAGCCAAAACCTAGTAAATAGCAGCCTACATAATTAAGCTGCTCTACCTTCGTGCAGTCTCCCTGGAAGCTTATGGGCATCTCTAAGGCACAGGAGTGACAATCAGTAGCTAAGCCGAGGAAATGAACAGGCAATATTGCCCACCCAGACATCATTCCTTACCCTCCATTACCATTGTCTCACCTCTCAGAAGGATTAGCAAAATTTGTCTTCGATTCTTTGACGGGACTGCAACATCCTTCTCTAATTTAAGGATGGATTCTGGGTCTGAAAATCAAATAACTGATATTATTCAATGGGCAAAAAAAATCAACACTGAAACTTGGTCTTGCTCTCTCTTTCTCATTTATGCAAGCTTATGAGCCTATTGTCTATGAAGTCTCAGCCTTCTGCAGCACATTTGGAGGGTGTTTTTAAACAGACGACAGAAAGAAAAAGAATAGGAAAGTGGGATAAAATGAAGGCTTGTAGTCCTCACAAACACATTGCATTTTTTTTCCAGGGGGTAGGAAAGAGAGTAATGAATTCTTTGATGAGGCCTAAAGAAATGGGAATTGACACTGAAGCTGACATGGGTAGGCACCATATTCTTATTATTAATTAATTGCAATCATCAAACTATTTCTCAAAGTAACTCAGCTTTCCATAGCTCATTTTCATTCTTGACTGATATTTTTCTGGTTGCTCAGCAAGAATGAAAAGTGCAAGATTTGAGTTTCTTTTTAGTGTTTTAGTCCCAAAAAAGAAGTTTTCAAAAGTTGAAAATGTATGAAGATTGCCTTAATTTATTCGTTAGGAAAAAAACCAAAACTAAATTAATTTCCAGGAAATTAATGCAAAGTTTCTAATTTACTTTGAGAAGTCATCATCATTTCTTGATTATTTTTGGTTCTTTGGTGACCCAGGGAAATTCTCTTTCACTATGACAAAGCTTCTTTTTCTGTAAAAAATGGTAATAATAATTACCTGCTTCACAGCAGTGTGGTAAGATTTACTTAATTAGTGTTTTCAAAGTGCTTTGAGATCCTAGGATGGAAGACGCAATAGAAATGCAAAGTATTATTATTATTCAGAGTTAACAACCAAATTTCAACCATTTGCACTTATCCATCTTAACAGCATGTACTCAAGGGAAGAAAACACATAACTTGTCAGCAGACAGTCCTCTTAATGTGGGTTATAAAACCACCTTCTTGATTACCATCTGGAGTAACATTCACAAGTGAGGGATAGCAGATGTGTGCGCATGGAGAGATGCATCCCCCTTCCCCAATCCATCGGACACATCGCTGTTGCCACACTGCATCCACACAGCCCAGTATTATGCCTCTGGAGCCAGCCAGCTCTTGGTGCAGAAGGGCAAACAAAAGATCCACTCTTGCCTTTCCCTCCATCTCTTCAGCAAAAAAAAAAAAAAAATTAAAAGCAACAAACAACACAAGCAAACTCCCTTTTCTTCCTTCCACTTCCCTCTTTCATAATAACAACGCAGCAGCCAACTGTGCAAAGCTCAACAGTGGATGAAAATGTCTTCCTGACCCCTGTGTGCAATTAGTTTCCTCCCAGGAGCACGAGATTTGATTATTTTTGCCGTTATCTTCGCTTGTACAGCCACAAGTGTTATTATCTCTTCTCCATTTTTCAGATATGCTTCTTTTTTTCCCCTTGAAGATTAGGCTGAACCTTCCAGAGTCCTTGCGGCGAGGTGCCCCGTGGTGCCCTGCAGAGATGTGCTGCCTCCGTGGCAGGAAGCAGCACCAGTCTGCAGTTGGCTTTTGCATCCCTTCAGGCCCTTCAGATCTCTCCAGAGACCTGCAGGGCACGGGTGGGAATCCCTACAAGGATGTGGAGGCAGAGAAGGTTTGTGAATGATGTGCAATAGAGAAATTTACTGGGATTTAATGCTAAGAAGTGGGTGGCTTGACTTAATTTAATTCTGCTCAGACTCTGCTGCCATCCTGCCCCTTTTTAGAGGATGAAGATGTGGGCATACAAAAAGAACAGCTCTGCAACTCTCACCTGTGTAAAGCCAGTGCTGAGCATGTGTGGTTTAGGGGAATACAAAGTGCATGGTCCTGGTGCTGTTTTATTTGCATGCCTTGGGTGGGAATAAATTGAAAGCAATCCTGCCCTCAGGACAGAAACATCAGCCCTCCCAAGCACCACACAGCATGCTAAAGGATCCGCCCAAAAAAGCAGCCTGGGTGGAGAGCAGGCACGCCTGGCTGCTAAGGATGGCATGGGCTGTGCCATCAGAAAGGCTTGTGCAATATTATCCAAAAGTTCAGGTCCGGCACAGGAATTCCCAGAGGAGCTGTGTCCAAGATGCCATCCTTTTCATGGCTGCTCTCTCTGCCACTCTGTGTTTTATGGGCAGGTGGGGCCAATAAAACACCTCCCACTTTTTTAGGGGGTGACTTTCTGCTATCACTGCTGAGCTTCAGATCAGGCCCCTGCTCTGAGCCAGGTGCTGACATTTTCAAACTAAGGGGTGTGAGTGCTGGAATACTTAGCTGAGTGCCAAAGAATTGCTGTAAGAAACGCACTAACAAAATATTTATTAAATGAGCCGCTTCCTTATTTTACTTTCAAATTGCATTAAAGAGGGAAAGATTTATAGGTGACAGAAAACAATATTAAAGTCAGTTAAATGCACAGAAGCGCCTGGATCCCCAGGATGCCACTCAGGGTAGTGACAGGCTATTTTAAGTCAGTGAACCTGCTTTGTTGCAGTGATCTCAAAAAGCAGCAGAAAAGCCTGTTTTGGCTGAGCAAGTCTCTTTGTGCTGCCATGTGGCTTTTTCAGTGCTGAGCCAGGGTTCAAAGGAGCATGGTGTATCTATCACTGCCATAGTTAATCCTATCATTAGAAGGTATAAGCAGCCTTCTACCACATTAGCAATGTTTACCTCATATTGCTCTAGCATTCATTTTCACTAATATGGTACAAAAGTGTAATGATGTATAAGTATTTTTTAATGTTAAGTAAGTGAATACAGGTGGGTAATTTATCACTGGCTCTATATAGATCGGAGCTGGCATTTCAGAAGGAAGACTCTAGACTCTTTCTTCTGTGATTTTAATATATAATTTTTATTTTTGCAGTGTCTGCTGCTACTGTACATAGTTTATGCCACTAAGTCAAAGCCATAACTGGCAGTTATTTTGGAGCCAGCAGAATGAAATGTTTATTTAGAAAGATTTTAATTAGCCATGGGACGAGTAGGTTTGATGTGGAAGCATGTATTCTTTACTTGTATCTGTGTTAAGAAGGAATATTTTGGTTTCTGTAAATTACCTAGGAACTAGTGTGTGCTCCTAGGGCATGATCCCTCTTGGAAGAGTAAGCCCTAAAATGGACCAGCGATTTCTGTTTTGTAAGATGGAGGATGCACAGGTTTCACACCAAATTTATCAGTTATCCCATTTTTACTTTCAATGTAGAGTACATTCTTGTTCATTCATTCCTATTAAAATACTAATGCCCAGAAACTCAAATGAAAAATTCACTTGCATGTAAAAAAAAAAAAAATTAAAAACCAAAACATGGGCAGAGTTTGGATCACCAGCCCAACCATCCACATGTGGATGGTTCCCTACATAACGAATGGACAGGGGCTCAGGAAGCAGTGAAGCCAACAGGCTTTGTGGGGTCGCACAGGTCAGACCCCACAGGGAGACCCGCGTCTGTGCAGCTTCTCACGTGCAGGATTGGGCTTCATTTCCACTTCAAGGGAGTTCTGACTCCCAAGCTAGTGTTGCAAGACTATTTTCTTTTTGTCTCTGTTCCTTTTTTTAGAATACCTTTCTTTGAAACATTTTCCTCAGTAGTAATTGCTGCTAAAATTTCACAGAACACTTGTAAAAGTGACAGGCTAATTCTAGAAAATTTCAAACATTTAAAAGGCATTTGTACAGAATTTTGGTGCTGAAAAGCTTGGTTGGTGAAGTTTTGCTCACTGAAGTTAGCTAGGCAATTTTTGCAAATCAGAGGACTTTAAGTTGAGTACGCTCTGCTTCCATGCATTTTCTTGCTATATTTGGCATAACTGGAGGAAAAATCGTATATCAGAGATTCTGTTTCAAGGCATCAGATGGGGATTTCAAAGACCTTAGAAACAGCATTGAAAGTATTTACTTAAGATTAAGAAATTTCCAGTGAAACCCCTATTAAAAAAAGTATCTGGTAGCTTAAAACATTTTTTCACGTTTGCTTTTGCACTGAATCAGGGTGCTAATTAGCTCTTGGTGTGGCAAAAAAATGATGTCATTTTACAGAGTCTCCCTATTTTGTACTTAAAAGAGAACTATAGGTTTCCAGGTGGGCTTCTGCTCCATGGGGATCAGAGGAGTCCACCCTTGAGGGGCTTCATGCAGCCTTCTCCAGGGAAGCCCGCGCGCCCACAGCAACTGTGTGCACATCTGCTCCGGAGAGCTCACCAGCAGAAAGACCAACAAAACCTGTCGTGCATGAACATAACCATCAAAGCATCCCTCCTTCTGGGACAGGAAAAGGATGCACAGCTCCATGAGGCTGGTAGGGACTACAGATCTTCACTAGCTGATCCTTTGCATGGAGCTATCCAGGGATGAGGACTGCCATCCTCACTCCCAGCCCAGCTAAAGCTCCGTTCCATTCCCAGCCCTCTCCTTCCTTTCCTTCGGGCTGTAGCCTTTCTTTGTTATTTTCCTCTGGGGCTGCAATTTTCCCCGGCCAGCCACAGACAGTATATAAAACACATTTTACTAAAGTTCTTCCAACAAAAACTTCATTGAAACAACTTTTAAAGTTGTGAAAAAAATAACAGGAAATTCACACTTAGGCCCTTGAGGATGAAACATGACATATGTCTTCCAACACATAGGCACAATGGGGTGCACTATAAAAGTAAATAAGGATCACACCATGGTGCCTAGCTGTTGGAGGACATGCCTTTTGCCATTAAGTTATCATTTCCTTACTTTTTTTGTCCAAACTTCCATGTACTTTTAATTGTTGACTCCAGTGACTAAATTAATCTTCTTTCTTTTATTTTAATAAAGCAATGTGTGACCTGCCTTAAGGTTAGAGACTGAAAATTAGCACAAGCATTAACATTTAATATACCAACCAAAATGAAGATTTACATTGCAAACGGATAGGCAGTCTAAATTTAGGCTGCTCACAAAATGAGGCTATACACAAATGTATTTCATTAATTATATATGTCTAGGAGAACTTAAATACAGCCAACATTTATGCACACTGAGTATATGTGCCAAAAATGTTATAGTCTTGCAGTGGTGAATGCAGTTTTAATTTGCATGTGCAGTGAGTGTGTTTTTTCAATAAAAAAAGGGAAAATTCCCTATAATCTGCCCATGCTTTCATTTTCCATTTAGAATATTGGCAAAAAACGTCTTGGTAGTAATGATCATAGACTTCACTATTAATATCCAGGATGCATTTCATTCATTTGAAAGCCTCCCTTGTGAAGTATTAGCACCCATTTGGAATCTTTTCATTCTCCAAAATGATCAGCTCTGGGGATTTCCTTCCCTTTGGGAGTTCTGGTGTATTTTTAAGGCCAAGTCATTCCTCAGAACGTGATAGAGAGGTAGAAACACCATTAACTATCACGGGCTGCTCTCCCACATGACAATATCACATTACTTATTACTGGAATGCACTTGTGAATTCTGTTTTAAGAGGCCCATTTACAGATGAAAGTGTGCACCCCAGGAGCCTCAGGCTTCTGCAGGAGAGCCAGCCTTGGTGTAACAAGAGATCTCCTCCTGGCTCTGCAGAGATTCCCTGCATCTTGCCATTCCTGCAAAACACAAATCCTTAAATGCCCCATATTTTTACCCAGTAGTGGAACAGCAACTTACCCTTGAGCCAAAAAGAGGATGACCATTGCTCTCAGTGGATGGTTTCTTCACATTGCTACCCGACAATGCCAATTTCATGTTGGAGGGGGTTAGCTGCTGAACCAGCAATGTGTTGCTGGTTCTGGGTTACTTATCCTGAGTGCTGGGCTGGAGTGGGTGTGCTGCATTTGTAACCCAGCTGATTTCCATGATTTCCATCCCATGATTTACAGAGGGACATACCCTTCCCCTCAGCTGGAATTCAGGCCTAGAAAGGAAAGTCACTGAGAACCCCAGCTAAAGACGAACATAAATATACCTGTGAATTGTGGAGTAAACAGCTGCTGAGTGATTAAAAACTAAAGTAAAGCTGAACCACTTATTCCGTTTTTAAAGCTGTTTGCTGCGAGCATCTTGCAAAGTGACAGATTTTTTCTGCTATATAACAAAACATAAAGTGAAAGGAGCCTTTCTTACTTCATGATAGCTTAAAAGTGCTGTGTTGTCTTTTTTTCCCTCATACTCTGGAAGTACTTAGACTACTTTTTTGTACTTCATGACAGATTAAAAGTGCTGTGCTGTCTTTTTTTCCCCACATACTCTAGAGGTACTCTGAGTACCAATATATACATACACACATATATATATATATGGTTGGTTTCTTTGGTTTTTGGTTGTTTTTACTAGAGTACTTAGGTACTTTTTTTTCCTCATACTGTGGTGTCACTTCAGAAGAATGGCTGAGCCAGGAGGGACCAGCATGTGAGAGGGGCCCATCTCCTCTCAAATGGCACACAGTATTGCAGAGATGAGACGGACCCTTCAGCAAAGGAAACTGGCAGTTAAATACTGACAATGAAAAATTCTCAGTCTCTTACTGAAAAACATATGTTGCAAGAGTGTCCTGGGCATCCCAAAATGAGGAATGCCCAGGACAGCATGGGCAAACACAAACTCCTGAAAGCCACCCCACACATCAATTCTGCCCCTGGGGCAGTGTCTGCTATAAGCAGCAGATCACAGTCCAGCCCCAAATGGCAATTGTAAATACACTTCCTGCACTAACACCCTTTCTAGTTTATGTACTATATACAGAGGAACCGGCGCCCTCACCAATGAAATTTTATGAGTCAGAAGGAACTTGCCCATCAACATTGAGAAATACGAGACACAATCTGTACCACAGAGAGTCTGAGAGATATCTATTATACCTAGCATTCTTTCTATTGAAAGCTCTTTCTATCCACTGCTCAGAAATTATGTGAGAAGAAAAGACTTACAGACCTGGTCTTCACCTCTCAGGTTAGTGCAAAACCCTGTCCACCAAGGGAGCAAGAGCCATCTTCTGTCTTTGGAGGATGGAAGCACTTCCTCACAGGAAAAGAATGAGGCACTGCCTTATACTCAGGCTGTCAGAAGAAAGCAGGGGCCATCAGATAAGGAAGGAAACCTTCCTCTCCACCCCGCAAGAGCGACACAGATCCAGACACCAGGGCTGAGCAGCATCTGCTTATCATTTTGGCCAACTCCATAGGAGTTCTCATGTGGTATCTGCAAAGGAAATGAGCGTGTATAGTAAAGTGACTAGACTGCTAAAGAAGAGGTTTGCTGTTCTATGTGAGGCTGTTACTTGGGGAAGAGATAAGCAGAGCAGATGAAACTTCAGAAGGGGGATCATGGGACATGAAACTACTTGGAAGCCAAGACACTGGGATCCAATAGCTGACATTTCTGTCTTATTGCTAGCAGCTGCACAGCAGAACTTGGTTTGACAAAGGGATGGGCATGAGATAAAGTAATGGGAAACTGTCCAAAGGAATTTCAAGAGGCATTTGGAGCTGGAGTGACATGACACTTTCTATTTACAAGGAGTTTTGATCAGAATCCTATCTGAATCAGATTCAGGGCTGATGTTTGAAAAAAGTTTGGAATTTCACTTTAAAGTTTTGATTCAGATCAGCTCTGAGTCTGAACAAGAACACATCATGGACTTTTACTCAGATAAACTGATTAGTTTTATGTAGAATCTGCAGTGCTGCATACTTCCAACATTTATTATTCATAATGAATTAATGTAATTAGTTTATTTTTTCTTATCTATCATACCATCTCTTAAACTTGGGGCAGCTTTCTGACTGATAGATAAAGCTTCTACCCTCCCCTTCGAGCTTCTCCTTAAGACAAGCTTCCACTTGCACTGAGTTAAGCAATAGCAAGTTGGGAAAATAGGTAGGTAAGGGGAATAGTGAATATATATAACTGGACCTCCTACAAAGCTTTTGTCATGTTCTGTTCTGCACATCTGAAAACTAATACACTGTATACTTGTCTCACAGACTTTCATGCATTAGTCATCTGCTTAAATTGTCAGCAGCTAACTCAGTGACTCAGAGATTTCTGCTGTTCTCTAACACCTGGCTATGGGGACTGTACAAGAAGCACAGCACTTGCACAGCAGCCTGTCAGAGCTGACTCAAAGTGAGAGGGGGTCTAGACCTCACAGTCCCACTGAATGGAAGAGCTGGGTCCCTGAGAGGATGGGAAGAAGGAGTCTTTGACAGTTTGTCCTTTGGGAGTAGCATGAAGAGCCTCTGGGGCAGAATAAGCTTCTGCTCCTTTTCTTGCAGGTGTGGTATGCAAAGGACTTCACTACAATGACTGCCCACAGACTTCCCAAAGTCAGCTGCTTCACAATCCCTGCCCATTCAGCCTCTGCCTAAATTGGTTTTGCCAGGAGAAGAGGATGAGTCTCCCTATTTTTATCCCCCTGTTACGCTATTGTGGCAGTGGGATGCCTTCTTCATGCCCTTGCTTGAGCCCCAGCTGGGTCTCTGCTGGGTACTTTCTCAGAGCTGATCAGTCACTCCACTCCACTGGCCTTTCCTTCTCACCCCTCTGCCTGGCTTCATAGCTGTCTATCAGGCAGCTCCTGCCTCTGTGCTGTTCACAGGCTCTCTTTCTCTCTTCTCAGTATTTTATCTCTTTCTGTGGGAGGCAGCTGGTTATGAAGAGCCCCTGCTGCTCTTTTGTTCCCCAGAGCCGGATTTTCTAGGGCACATCTCTGATCTCAAGTTGTTTGTGGGTGAAAGAATTGGTCATGCTGGATGTTTGGCTTTTCTCCCAAGAAGACATACCTTCCCTGGGATCTTTTGCTAAAGAGTAAGCCATTTTTACACCAACCTACTGGTCTTACATTCTGAATCATTGACCAGCTGCCCAGAGGACCTGTTGTTCTTCAGGTAGAGTGGGATGAGCACAGCAGCCCCAGCCACCCTGACTGCATCCCAAGTATGGTAAGATAGCATTATGTCTGCTTCTTGAAACTGCAAAAGAAGTAAGGAATAGGGAAATGATATTGACCTCACAGTCAATGTCCCTTTCAGGAGCTTCATCTCTTGGTTTATAACTCTGTACACAGCTCATTGCTATAAATATCTCAGATATCCAGTACAAAAACAACGTACATAAAGAGACGTGAGGAGTTTGTCTTCATTGTAGCTCACCAAGAAAGTGTGATTTACAGCAAGACCAGCATTGTTATACATTTAAAGCAGGCAGTCCTTGTAGTCAGCATCCTGTGATGGTAAAATATGAGTGCTGCCTCAATATTCTCTCCAGTACCAGCGTGCAGGCTGCAGCCCCAGCACATACAGCAGGGACAGTGAGCGCAAGAGGAGGAAGAGAAGCAGCACAGGATTGCCATGTCTGTCCTTGGACAGTGTTCCCAATGCCTTTTGTGTTCTATTCCTCAGTCTCTGAGAGTTGCATGATGTTTTAGGAGGGAGGGATTGATATGGCTGCAATGACAGCTGTGTGTGCTGGGTATTAAAGCACTTGTTATCATAGATACTTCAGGTTTTGTTGCTACCATAGATGCACTTTTTCTGAAAGAGTTATTGACAGGCAAGGCCTTGCATATAGAATTTTAGGTCACTGATGAGCTTCTATATTAGAAGACATAAAGGAGAACTTTGAATAATTACAAAATATAACACTTTTATCCCACTTTCAGCTCTGCTAATTGTCTATAATGTGGTAAAAGTCTCTGATAACAGTCTTTCAATTGCTTAAAGATATTCTTTCTGGTTTTTGGGAGCTACTCAATTAAAAGATCTGTCTTCATGGACACCTTTGGAGAAACCTTGTAACTTCACTCTTGCCTTAATTTGTATTTGGACATCAAGTTAAGAAGATTAAATTATGCACTGATTGCAACTATGCACACATTTAAGGCTGAAAAAATAATCACTGATTCATAAAAAAGCTTAATTCAACTCCACGAAGAGTAGAACTGGAGTGTATTGTTTCTTCCTAGAGCCCCTTTCTGAGCTCCCATGCAGATAAAGCAATTGGCTCTCACACTGGAGGACAGGTGAAAATTTGTTCTTGCCTGTAGCAGCTGGATGTGAGCTCTGTATTAGGAGGTCTGTATTAAAAATGCTCACACAGCAGTGCTAATCTTTGCGGGAGGTTTCAAATAGGGTTGGGCAGACAAACTGCAGAAAAGTAATATAAAGGGAAGAGCAGTCACCTAGAAATTTCTGTTTAACGCTTTCAGAGCGCTGGATAGCCATAAAGGTCACATCCTAAAGGAGGAACCTTCCCTGTGGAGGGAATGCCTAATCTCCCAGGGTAGAAACACTGGGAGCTGCACAGTCATGCACCCAGAGGGAGCCTGAGCAGGACAAGAGGCCAGGGAAACTTGTCTCCCCCAGCAAGGACGCTGGTGCACAGGGCAGCTGATTCACAATCCGATGTACTAATGCCAACAGTGGCACTTGAAGCACTGTCTCTTCAAATAGTCCCTTTTGTTATCTTTTTCTCTGGACCCTTTTTATTTAGAACTATTGAGAAAGATGGAGAAAAAGCATTAAACACTTAAAACTTACTGAGTTGCTGAGTCACACATTCCTTTTTTCTCTCACCTGTGTTTGCCTTGCCTAGTTTGACTGTAGGCATCTTTGCAGCAGGTCCCATCTGCTAATCTGTGTTCACATTTCCTTGTTAAAGCCATCCTTTTTGTCCACTGAAACTTAGACATTTTCTTTACTATACACAGGTAGGAATGAAAAAGAGAAAGACATGTTCACACAACTTTTTGTCTTGTTAGCATCACACAGGAATTTTGCCAGATCAAAGAAAATTCAATCTTCTTCCTTCCGTTTTTCAGGCTGTTTCAGTACAGATGCTGCAATGTGAGCAGACATCAGTGGAACACAGTGGGGACTTAAAGATGAGAGGCTAGAAAGAGTAACTCTATCTTGACAGAGAAGGTCTGAGGGAGTCTTTATACCCTCAGATATTCCAGGAAAAGTGTGATTCATCCCACCTGACTGTCAGCACTTATGTTTTAGACACTCACCTCTCTCTATGTGGACACCCTTTGGAGATAAAGGAAGGAAGTGGGCATTTTCTCCTATGATTTAGATTAGATGTTTGGAGCAAATAATTTACTTGGAGGGCGGTGAGGCACTGGAACAGTTGTCAGGAGGAGTGATGGATAACCTGTTCCTGGAAGTGTTCAAGGTCTGGATGGAGGGGGACCTGGGCAACCTGGTCTAGTGAGTGGCATCCCTGCCCACAGCAGGGGGGTTGGAACTAGATGATCTTTAAGATCTCTTCCAGCCCAATCCATTCAATGATTTTATTACTTCATCCCTGGTTTTGATGCTACTTTAGGAAGAGCAATGGAGATTTTTTTTCTCCTCCTTCTCACAAGAAGCCTTTCAGATCTAGATATTGCATCTGGAAATACCTAAAGTGAACAGAGAAGTCTCACTTCAATAATGTATGTACGAGTTCCTATATAGTTTGGAAAAACATGTGTTGTGGGAGGTGAGGGTTTGGAAGATAAACCATTATATCAATCTATATGTCCACTGTGAGGATGCTACAGATGTGACTGTGCAATCAGTGATCCTGTTAATAAAGAGAAGCTTTATTCCTACTGACATGGAATCCATATGGTACATGAATATCATGCCAGTGAAATCCACAGGACACAAGGAAATGTGATTAACTGCTAAACACAATAGCCTGGAAGAGAAGCAAAAGAGCTTCACAATCCATGCTCTAGATTTATCTCAGCATTGTTCATTAGAGCAATGACCCCCCAAAGTTGCACAGACCTTTATGACACCCATAATCTCTTTTTCTGTTCCTCATTCCACAGCAAGTTACAGTTGTTGAATTTTTGCTATTGTATCCACTATCTGCTGCAAGGTGGTGAAAAAAGCTCTATAGGCCTGAGTGAAGCAGATGTTCTGTTGATCCTTCTGGATGAGCTGCTGATTGCCAGGGTGAGTGCCTGCTCTTGGAAAAGGCTGGACAAAATGCCACTGTTAATTCCTTTGATGTTCCAAGTTCCTGATGTTCCTAGCTACTGGAAGAGAGGACAGATACCAACCAAATATCGCCTTCATGGTCCAGCACAAACATTGTGACAGGCAGTGCTCACACCAGGAAAAAGCCTCAGGCTATGAACAGCAGGAAATGGATAAATAATCATGCAATGTCTGAATGTGTCAACTCCCAGAAGGGAAAGAAAATAGCAATGATTGCAGAGTCTAAGGGCATGGAGCTGCCCAGTGGAGAGAAGGCTGTCTACCAACAGGCTGTTGACAGATTTGGAGGCTCAATTACCACACATGGCAGAAGAAAGAAACTAGACATTTGCAACTATGCTTTTAGCCTGATGCCCAATTATATCCCAGCTGGATTGTTTAACAGCTGGAAGATATTTCCAACAACACTGATAAGTCATGATATTAGGCAGAAGAAATATGACCAAGTGCTGGCAATGTGCAGTCTAAACTATTTTGACATCAGTGGAAAATATGCATTGCTGAAGAGAAACCAACAAACATGAGCCATTATCACTTGACTATTTTTATACAATATGCTGGGGGAAAGGGCAAGGAGGTCACCTACTGCTGGGTCACTGGTAGAGCAGTGGTTTAATCACAGCATAACACCAAAATGCAACTGAGAGAGAAGGCATGGTCCAAGCTAGCATACTAGCAGCTGATAGGGACATATTTATCAGACCACAGCAGCTTGAGGGCAACATGAAATTAGATCCTCAAGGGAAACCCTTGCAAAAACACAAGTCACTGGCTGTGGTTGAGCTTCTGTAGAAAGAAGCAGCAACACCACAAAGATGCTTCTATAGAGCCACTAAGCAGAACACAAATTAGTATTAGTTGAGCACAAATCAGCAGCCTTGGGGAGATGCAGACAAAATGGAAGGAGTTATTGGGGAAGAAGTCCCTCTCCACTACCTTCTGTTGATAATAACATCTTAGATATCAAAGATGAAAGTGTTACCATTGGTGCAGTTAGAAGCCAGCTCTGGTACACTCTTGAGGAAAGAACAGAGACGTTATCCAATCACCTACCTGACCAACTTTTGTTCACTTTTTGGCAAGAGGCAAATGGATCTAGAGCACTTCCAATAGGAACTGCACAGAAGAGGTTGTAAGTGAGCTGAGTTTGAAGGAAGCTCCAAGAAATCAGTATGTCCATGTGACTGTAATGTTAACAGAAATTTGTGTTCATTTTAGATGTCTTAGTCATAAATCTGCTTCAAATACAAATCATACAAATGTGAACCTTTTATGTGGTGTTAGCAACAGGCAATACAAGGGACAGGCTAACCTAAGAGGTTATGTGTTCTATGGGTGTAAACATTTTTCTGACTTCCAATACGCACGTTACCAAAGTGCGGCACGTGTGGTAGAGATAACAGGTTACACATTATTGGCTCTCTCCCTTTTTCTCAGCTGCTGAATTTCATTAAAAGATGGCTAAAATGCATTAATTACTTCCTTAATATTCCTGTAATTGCTATTGCTTTGCCACAGGGAGGATACATGATAGGAAGTAGAAGAGGAGGTGATCTTTTTAGATGGAAGAATAGGAAGGGAAGTGCTCATCAGTCAGTTCTATTAAGATGTGATCCCAGATGATAAAGGAGTTTAAGGACCCCTGCTGCTTTAGCACATCTCTGTGTTTTCATTATTGTAGCTAGAGACTAAAGTGTCAGGCTCGCAGAGAGACTGCTTTCTCGCTGAGCTAGTCCCTTGATTTGATGAGTTCTACAGCTTTGTAACATTGCTGATTTCAGGAGAACTGTCCTTACTTGCCACCAGTTTAAAGGAAGGGAGACTTTGTCACCCTGCTTTTGTGGAAACTGAGTCCCAGTAATACCTTTCAATGCTGATTTTTTTTTTTTTTCCCAGAAGGTGAAGACATAAAGCCATCGTAACACAGGAGGCAGCAACCTTCCTGTGGCATCAGCTGCCAACATCAAATGTTCTGTCTGTCCTTACAACTTCGTACTTCTCCAGTCGTTCCAGGAGGAGTTGCCTTGCTCCTGACTAGGAGCAGGGCTGGACTGCATAGGCACCTACCAGAGAGCTCAATGTGTGTTGCTCACACCAGTGTCTCCTGACCTTCACACGAGTGGTGCAGCCTTCTTTCTCAGTGTATCATACTGCAGGTGGGTTGCAGAAGCTGCAGTCCTGAGGTGAGTCTTTTCCAAATTCATCCTTGGCCTTGTGTCTTGAAGTGTGAAGGACTTGGATGAACCAGTTCACAAAAGTCTGAAAGGTTCTCCCATTGGCTCACAGTGATCACTATTATAGTTATAAGGTGCTTTAGCTGAAAGGTGATGCTAACAGAAATTTGCTAAACATTGACAGGATGAAAAATAAGCACTGTCTATTTGGACACCATTTATTAAATATACATATAAACAACTTTTTTAAGTCTTTCCCCTTTTTTTCGGTACATTCATATTTGATAGCAATGTTGAGTTCTGATGATGATAAAAATATTTTAGCTATATTTTTAGCTACAATCCTGCATGTGTACAAAGTGTAGCTGTTCTTAAACTGCTCCTTCCACTTCTTTCACCAGACTGCTACATCTCTGTGTGTGGTGAACTCCTTGGAACAGGAGCTCTCTCTGTAGTTACAACTGCACTTCACTTATTTAAAAAACAAATCATTAGGTAGCACATTTGTGGTAGAATAGCAAATAATAAGGACAGGCTTTGGAGACCCTGCACCTCCGGGGCTTTCCTCTCAACCCATGTTCAGCTTATGTTGTTAAATTTTCTGGGACCTCACCTATTGCCAAAACACTAAGACAAAGCCTAGTTACTCATAAATTGATGCATAGACGACAGCTGCTTCAGAGAGACTACCAAAACTGCTCAAGAATTTAGACATATCTCAGAACCAGGGAAGTTTTGAAAATTCTTTCTCACTGTTGTTGCTTTGTTTGTTTGTACTTCTTTCAATACTAATATTTACAAATATTGCACACCATTCTGGGCACACTATTCTCACTATGTGTGTACAGAGCCCTACACAGTAATGGGCTCTCTTCTTGTTGAGAAATACTGGGCACAACTTAGCAAACAATAAACCTAAGGCAAATACTAATGCCAGTAAATGTGTGCCTGCAATCAGATAATTCTTTGGGGTTTGAGGGCTTTTTTTGTAATCAATTAGGTTGGAAAAGATCTCTGAGATCATTAAGTCCATCCTATGATACCACACCACCATCTCAACGAGACCACGGCACTAAGTGCTATATCCAGTGTTTCCTTAAACACTTCCAGGGGTGGTGACTCCACCACCTCCCTGGGCAGTCCATTCCAATGCCTAATTTGTGAAGAAGTTCCTCCTAATTCCTCCTAAACCTTCCCTGGCACAGTTTAAGACTATAATTTGGTTCCACTTGTGAGCCTTAGCTGCAGCTCAGACACTGGATTTTATGCTGTGGCTTCAGAAGAATCAGGGAAAGGCTTTTAGTGCATAAGACTGAGCCCAAGAACCAGGCATCTCTTCCTGGTGTCAAGGTTTGGAAAAGAAAGCAGTGACCTTGAAGAGGATCCCAAGCTGCCACCTGATTCTCACAAGTGAAAATAGGATACCTTTTGAAGATTTTAATATCTAGGTATGGTTTGATCCACTTCCAAATCAAACAGCATAGTAATATTCTCAAAATTAATAAATGTGAGAGTGAAGGATGTTTCTTGGCAAAATCCTATGCATACCTATTGCATGGCATAAATAATACATGTTGATAATTAATAATGATAAATAATAAATAATGCAGTCAGTTGCAGCACTGGGGACTGTGAATAGACCTACATTTATAAAAGTTGAAATTCTAAGCTAAAAGGATAATGTTCCAACACTAAGCTGCAACATTTTTTGTATTGTTGTGCTATTCAGATAATTTTAGCATTAAGATATTTAACCACCCATCTTGTTTTTAAGCACAAAACGCAAACAACCTCAACAGCAGCTCATGCTTACTGCAGACCTTGAGCATCAGGTTTACATGTCTGCAATTCAACTCCAGTGACCTAAGCTGGCCACACAAAGCAGGAATGGGCATACAATTGCACCAACACCTGTGTGCGCCCTTACAGCTAGGGACACAAAAAGAGACAACAGATGCAGCTCAAAAGTAGCCACAGAGCATTTCAAAATTTGTCCTTCCATAAACCATACTTAATATTTACTGTCCTTTACTATTCATAAAGGCATTGTATTGCCTCTCCTCTTTCGCTGAACTCACACGTTGGTGCTGCACATTAGCCCCTGCTCTAATAGGGAATGGGGGAGTTGATTGACAGTTCATTGAACCAGATACTTCTTAAGGGAAAAATTGAAGAGGTTAATTATAATATCTCTTACTGTTTTAGTATTTCAGTGAGCCACAGTGTAAATATAACATAAGCCTAGAATGGAAACCAATATTTTCCTGACACCTCCCCAAGCAGGCACTCTAGGTTTTATGATGCTGAAGAGTCAGAGGATTTCAAACCTATTCCTCTGTATAGCAAAATGGGGACTTTCAAACAGAAAAATAAATTTGTTGGCTTTAACAATATATATTTTTGGTTAACTTAGCAGTTTCAAAAGTCCCTGCTTTCCCATGAATTCAAATGGGAGCTGCATTCACTGAGTTCTGCTCTGCTGCAGACTGTCATGCTGGCAATCTGTAAGTCATTTATTTATTATTTTTCCCTGCAAGTGCAGCACCTTTTTCAGTGATTTGATTTTTTTATTCAATTATATATAATGGCTAGCATGGCTGTTGTATTGCACTGCTACTTCATTTAAAGATACATTGCCTGAGCCTCCATTCAGCCAAGTACTTAGGCAGGTACCCAACTTAAAGTGCAGCACCATAAACACTGAGTCATCTGTTTTAAATTAGGGACCCTAGCTGAACCAGGACCTTAATTAGGCAAGCAAAGTTTTAAGGACTCCTTTGCTTTTTGAGCCATAACCCACTGTCATCAATGGAAAGTTTGCTTGACTGCAGACTTTGTTTCTGTATTTCCAAGGCATAGATTTCCCCAGTGATGGTGTTTTATCACGTGTTTTTATCACTCCATCCCTAATGTCTTTCACTGCACAAGAAGGAAAGAAATGAAAAGAAAAAGGCAGAGATAGGAAGGTGGCAATTTAGGGACTGTGTGTGACAGGCACCCTAAAGGAGAAGAAAGAAAAACACTTAGGAAGTTCTGTGTAGCCACTGCTCAAATCCAAGACCACTCCACTGCAGGTAAGAAATGAGAAATTTTGAGGGCTACTGAGCACTGACTCTTCACAGTGGATCAACATTCAAAGTTATTTAGCACAGGTGTTGCTGTAATAGTGGCACACTGATAAAATTCTGTGTTTACTGGCCCTCAAGCACCTCTCTCCCACCTGTGCAGTGGTCTGGTATTAGTATGCTGAGGCTGTAATGAAAGCCTTATCATCAGCTGGGCTGTGTCAAACCCTGCTTTTTCTTCATGTAGTGCATGCTTCTCTCCTCCTCTGGGCATTGGTCTGTGCATTTGCAGCTTGTACACAGGCTTTGAAGGGATTCAGATGGCTGTTGTTGTTGATCATTGTGTGTGTAGTACCTCTACAGAGCTGGGAAGTTCTTTTTTCTACATTTGTATGGTATGAACTCCTCTTTTCCATGCCAGCTCCAAGGATTCCAGGTGAGGAGGTAGCAGATGCATGTTTTAGAGGAAAGAAACAGGAGGAACTGATGCTCTGGGCAGATTTCTCTACAGGCTGAGAACCTGGGCTGTTTGCAGAGAAGGGAAGCTCAAATTTCTTTTCCTTTCACATGGCAGTTGACACAGCATTCCTTGGTCTTTAACCCAAGGTCTTTGATATCCCTTTACACAGACATGGGATGGGGGTGGGATGGAGAGTGAGAGGAGCAGATACACTGAGAGAGGGGAAGGAAAGAAAGAAAAGAAAGCAAACAAAAAAGAAAGGATCAAATATGTGAGATTTTTAAGGGAAGGTAATAATTTTATGATACCTACTGATTCATTTAAAAAAAGCCTACAAGTGACAGGTTACTTCACATCCAGCAAAGTTCAAATTAAATACACACGGGGAACATTTGCCCGAGTTTCATTTCATTATATTAATCAATTAGACATGCTGAGAGAAAATGGTGGTTGGCACTAGTGTCACCAAGTAGACTTTTCCAGGGATTAAAGGTTTCTTGCTCATGTTCCAGCCTTGATGACAGGTCAGTGACTATCCCATGGATGGAGGGACAGAAGGACAGACACTACATGTCCTCTAATGGAAGGGTGGCTTGTCAAAAACTGTATCAGCCACCCTCACCCTGAACAGAAGTTCCCAGAGGGAAAAGGGCAGAGCCACTCAAAGTTATGCAGGAGGCACCTCAGCTTTGACAGCAGCAGCACAGCTGTGGACAGCTCTTGACTTAGCTGGACCCTGCCTGGCCCTGCTGCTGCGTGTTGAGGGCTCCCACCCCAGTCCCCAGTGGCCCTGGCTCTGCTCTTACTGCGTGCAGCACCACACTGCATGTCCTACAAGCCCAGCACAGTTAATCTGCCACCAGATTCATTGCTATGTGGATACTCAAGAGCTGACCGTAACATAATAGCACTTGTATAAAACAGGATTTTATCACTTTTTCCTTTTTATAGTATGGGAGTGACATATTTGTTCCATTTCTCTTAGGTATAGGATACTTAGCCTGCTGCACTCGAGTTTCTAATTCTTTCCCCATCCTTACCCATGAATCACGGGGTTTTTCACCTCTTGTTCCACTGACGCACAGCATGCAGCTGGGATCCTTCCTCATTTACACTGCTTCGTGCTTGAAGAAGTGCTGCCAATGCTACCAAGCCAACACACGTGTCCCACACAGATGTTAGAGCTCTTAAGACCCAAAGAGAATGTGGCTGAGAAAATTCAAGAGTGGGACATGGGAAGAGGCAATCTCTCTTCCCATTGGTCCTAAGGAGAATAACACCAAGTACAGCAGCGTAAAACCAAAACCAAAGGCAACATGCAGGGAAAAAAAAAGGTATCTAGCATTTGACAGATGGACAGGACTGACAAATAGAAAGGCCAGACATGGTTAAAGTATAGAAAGCATTTGAATAAATAATATTTATTCTAACATTTCATCATCAGCATATCAGCTAGACACTTTGTTGGTGGGAAGAGAAAAATAAAATTTATCTTGCCATTTTTGCTTTACTAGGGAATATGTAACAGTTGGCAGTGTAATACACTTTTTATTTTCATGAGTTATGGATGTGCATGGCCATCCCTAAAAAATTGAAATAAAAACTGTATTACACCGCCAAGTCTCATATACTATATTTATACCATACCAGAGGAGGTGTCTGCAGAGCAACTATAGATATAAACTTTTATTATATCTATAGTTTCTCATGTTATTAGTATAGTTGTGAAAATAATAGGATTTACTGAAGATTGTTATTCCCCCTAGCATCACTGATGTGGTATGAACAATATATTGACCTTTTGGATATTTTTGAACCATTGTAATGGATTTGAAAATGTGGTCACCTGACATGGAGAGCCAGAGTCCTTGTCCCCAGCCTAAGACAATGGGCTCATGGTGTCTTTGTGAGGCAGTATTCAGATCAGCCCCACAAAGCACACCCTGGTACTACCAACAGTGCTTCCCTTTTGTTCTTCTTGGTGTGCAGGGAGCACTAACAAAACCCAGCCCTTTAAATAATTGCAGAGAGGGCATGAAGGCCCCAGACTGCAGCAGACTGCAAGATGGAATAGTGCTCCATCATGCTTAGGTTCCTATGGCAGAATGACTCAGATATTTGCCACTGAAATGGGTAAAGCCCATAGACCTTGTTAAGCTAGATGACTGCAGGTTTTCTAGGTGGTGTTCACACTTCCTGACTGATTTCTCAGCTTCTGTCCAAAGGCAAGCCCCTTGCCCTGTGAGGATACCTCGGCTGCCCCACTTTTCCTCAGCCTTACTGATTCTGGCAGGAGAGCAGGCAGGAGCAAGGGCCCATTCAGTCCTGCCAGGGAGCTCCGGTGGTGTTTGACATGGCAAAGGATCCACACAGGAGGAGCCTCTGGGCGCTGCTCAGCCCTGCTGACGGGCATCAAGATGTTAGGAAAAAACATGAAGAAAGGAAGCTGCCACAGTGCTCACTGTAATGCAGGCTTGCTCTGCTGCCCTGCACACTCTGTGGGAATACAGCTGATATTCTCTGAAGCAAAGGAAGCACTCCCACTGACAAGTTGCCTTTGCTTCCTGTAGGTGCACAAAGGTACTCGCTCAAGTTTTTTGAGCTCGGAGGCACAGGGAAGCCAGGAGCACCTGTTTACTGATGGGAAATGCCAATAGAAATGGGTCTGGAAGAGCAGCATATTTATAGCCTCACACAGCACCATATGGTGCTTGGTAGCAGAAATCATCAATTGAGACAGATGAGCAAATTTAAATTTCAGCTTAGATTTGATTTTCTTTTTTTTTTAGCAATCATTTTATTTAATTTGCTCTCTTTGTCTCTGAGTGCTCAAGCTGACTTGGCTGTGTCTTGCCCCTTGCTTTCTGGAGAAGGCTGTAGGGGCATGCAGCCTTAATTGTTTAAATAACTCTATATCTACTGGAAGAAGGGGAAGGGGAGCCACGGAACAAAAGATATGCCTGGGGATGATGGGCTGAGAAGCTGAAGTCAAAAGGACACATAGCTCAGGCCCTTAGGACTGGAAAAGCAGCCCTTAGAAATCTGAGGTCAGTCAGGCCAGAGGCAAAACTGATTTCTTTTTAATCAAGCTTAATTGTTTATATTAATACATGGATTTGCTCACAATGATTCAACTCAGCCTTTTAGCAGATCTCTGAAGAAAAATTTTGCAAACTTCTTTTTTTTTTTTTTTTTTTTTTTTTTGCAAGAGTATCTCTGTGCCTGTGTCTGTAAATTACATTTGGGTTTATAAAGGGCTGCTGTGGTCCTTTGAAAATGCAGCAGTTTCCTTGGTATTAGTGCACATCCAGCTCAAAATGAAAAATTGTTGATTTCTGACCCTATTACCCTATCCCTGTTCATCAATTTAAAACCAGTGTAGCTCAGCTCCAGCTCTTCAGTATAAGCAGCCCTCCAACTCAGTCTTCTCAGAAGTGACTATGGGGCAGCAACCTTGGGACAGCAACCACGGGGCACTACTTTTTGTGCTGGATTGTACCATCCCTGGCTGGCACATCTCTGTGCCACCATAATGCAAGTATTTGACAAGTCTTCTCTGCACAAAGTCCTCTAAATATGCAGTCTGGGTAATCTTGATCAATTTTTACCACCTTTCTTTGCACCTTAGCTCAAGACATACAAGATGGAAGATGAACTTGCATCCCCTGGTAGAATTGTACCTCTGGATCAGGACAGAAGTGTCTGAGGATGTCTCTGCCATGATGCCTGCAATGGTCCAGGGCTTCCTTGGTGAGCAAATACCATCCTCCAAAACCCAGGGTGCTCAATCTGCCACACGCTCCTCCCAAGCCACATGCCTAAATGCAAAGGGCACGCTTTTGTTCATCTACTAAGGTAACTGATGGCTCACCAGGAGGCCCATGTAATGATTGTAGTTTTGCTGATTTATTAAGTGCCAATGGTGTTTTAATATTGTTTGTGTTTCAGAAATAAAGATAGTCATTGCCCTGAAGGCTTACAGTCTGAAAGACAGATACACACAATACACAACTCCCTATGGATACTCAGAAGAAAGATTTTTTTTTATTAAGGAGCTATTCTGATTTAATTTGGTTCTTTAATGTGATATTGGAGCAGTGCAGGGTTGAGTGTCAGCCAGCTGAAAGCACTCCTCTGCTGGGCTATAAAGACTACAAGACGAGTATCAGCATGTGGAGGGAGGGGACATGCAGCCCCTGTCTGACTCAATCAGAGCTTCAGAACACGAATTCCCAGTGATTTGTTCCTTGACCAGCAACCTCCATCAACCTGCTGCTTATCGGGGGCTCTCATTCATTGCCCAAGCCAGGAAAGTTAAGCTACAGGGAATGTGCTAAACTAAAACTTGGTGTTAAAGGACACGACAGAGGTGATGTGAATTTCTGCCTGTTTCACAGTGGAGTTGAAGCAAGCAGTCTATGTGGCATGAGTAGGCAGAAGGGCTTAAGGTTTTATAGGCCCCTCATGGATTATGAATTTGGCACCCACCTAGAGTTTCTATTTGCTCTGTGGTTGGGATTGCCAGGGTGGATGAGGTCAGTGGAAATGGACCAGCACTCACCCAGCCCCTGTGGCCCAGAGAGTGCTTACAGGCTGCCAGAGAGCAGTAATTCTGCAGGCAAAGGGCGAGGGTGATACCTCCAAGAGGTTCTGCATGCAGGCATTTGTGCCTGTGTGTGCATCTGGATGTGTGCACAGACACAGGAGTCTTTGTCAGTGTAAAATTGTTGGGACATTCACAGTTTTAAGGGGCTGGCAGAAACTCCTGTGGCATTGTGCAGTCAGCACTGGTGAAAGGTGCATTCAGGTGGGTGTCATTCCCCAGCTTTTCAGGAGGCTGACAAAATTGCTTTCTGTGGACCGTGCATGACTTCCTCCAGTGCCGTGGCCAGAAGGACTCTACCACTCATTTCCTGCAATTCCACTCCAGGCCCTGACCTCCCACACAGAGCGAGCTGCGGGGGGAAATGTTAGTCCTTATTCTTGCTCTTAAATCAGTGCCAAAATCAATTTTGAAAAATCGTCTCAAAGTTGCTTTCAACTCCATCTGGGTGTTTCTTTACTGCTAGAATATCACCCCATACACTGGAATCGTTATTACATCACACTAATCTAATTTAAATGCATTTTTACTGTACTTGGTTTAATGAATGTGGAATGTGTCACTATGAAATTGCACCATTAATTTGATAAATAGGACTTGAAGGTATAATTTTTTCCAGCATTGCAGACTAATGAAGCTAAAATACATATATAATAAGAAGTGTAAATAATAAATTATTCTTAGGAGCAAAAAAATTAATTAGATCTTACCACAAATTGCATCTCAATGTCAAAGTTTTTTTACACTACTGACTTTCAAAGTAGTTGGAACATGACTGTGATCCTTGGAAAGTTTCTCAAGTAATTGCTGTGTGTATACGTATTTGGGAATATACCTCAAGAAGCAACCTGAGTTCCTACTGATCTCTCACATGCAGCTTTCTCATGCTCCCTGCCATCACACCTGAATCTTAACAGCATTCAGAACAATTCCTGTTATTATTTGTTCTAAATTTCAGCATGCTCTTTATTCTTGAAGACCCGAGGAAACATTTTTTTTAAGATTTCTGACACTGAAGAGAGAGCAGAATTAGGACACGCCGCATGCAAATTCTCTGCAGAGGCGACCGTGGCCCCAGTGCCAGCTCGCTGCCGCTGCTGCTGAAATCAATGGGAGTTTTTGCACCGACTTCAATAGCAGAAGAGACTCCTGTACAAAGCACACTACTTTTCACCAGTAATGGAAATGTCACAGCGGTGCCATTCAGGAAGGAAACCAAGTGGAGGGAAATTAAAGAGGAAACTCCACAGTCTTGTGCAGTTTAGTTGCTGATAGCTCATCTTGCTCAGCCTGCTGCACCCTCAGCCGGTTACACAGTGCTGCCTGGTTTAGCATTCTTTGTCTCTTTGTCATTTCTTATTGAGCCCACAAAGAAAGGTTTTATCTCACTCCTCTGGAAGAGAAAGCGCCTAGAGATTGAAGAGATCAGGTGGCATTTCACCTCTAGTTTTCTTCATTCCCAGCTGGAGAGCTTTGAATGCTCCGCACAGCCAACTATTCTCTGACTATTCTATAGCTAGATGAAGGACCATTGGCCAAAATGTCATCCTTAACCTTATTTTCTATTCCTAGTTTCTAGTTTAATAACCAACATTTTTACTTCCTGTTGTTTGATTTGCAGCCAAAATTCTGACGTGTTATCAGTTTTGTTGCCAGATAGCACATTAAGCCTTACTAAGGGGTAAACATAATGATCTTCATTAAACCTTCTAAATGAACCCACCTCCTGCTTCTTCAGGTGGAGGAAGGCATTGACAAGAAACACTGCTGAACTGTCTTACAGCTATTTTTCCCTTGCAAGCAGAAGGAGGGAGAGAAGAGTGGCAGCTTTTAAAGAAGGAAAAAAGTTAGATAAACATGAAAGGGTTTGTGAGATTTCCTTTCTTAATGGCAAAGTTTTCCAGCAATAAATCACAATTCAGTCCGTGCCATTAGTTTTGGGGGCATTATATCCCCTCATTAAAGTGCATAAACAATTATATTTATTGAAGGTAATGTACTGTGTAGTGCATTATAACGACACTCATTAACATATGTAATCATCATTTGAATGGGCTTTACTACAATGTAAACTGATAATGGCATGATTACCCACTGGGTTATTAACTTTTCAGTCCTAAGATAATAAAAGGTGATACAAGAAACAAAAAGCACATGTGCATTGCCCTTCACATGTGATTTATGTGCTTCACTGTGGAGCTATGAACACAGGTACCCATCATTGGGGAGACTGGCTCTTTATTGCACATTGTATTTGACAGAATAATAAATGTAGCTGAATGGTTCTTGGGTGGGCATCTGGGGAAAAAAAGTCCTGTGAATAAGGCAGGCACTACTTCAAACTGCAAGACCCAGCAAAGGAAATAATTTTGTCTCTCTCTGTCTCTCACTAGCACTCTGTGGCTTACAGATCTTCATATGCTCTGTCAGACTCACAGAGATTAAGGAAAAAAAATCCATCTTCTTTATACGTTTCTCCTCCTCCTTTTTCAGCCCACCATGTGCTCCTCTCTGCCTGTGCTATAATTGCTGTTTATGAGAAAATGAAGGGATGCACTGTGCTAAGGTACCTGTGTGCTAAGGTATTCATATTATGTTAAGTGTATGCTTGTATCAAACAGATGGTTTCAGGTATTGAAATGCAGCTTAGCTGCAGTATCAGAGAATAGATTTATCAGTTTGCCTGAGCTTCTCTTCTATAAAATGCCTATTTGGAGGCATCAGAGGTATTATAAATACAGCTTATTTGTGTAATTTATCAGCCCTCTCCGGGATTTGTCTCTGTGGAATCTCAGTGCCTTAATTTTAATGAATGAATCTGAGTTTGTTTTAGGAGGGGATGAGTTAAGAAATATTAAAATAAAACAGACTCATGAGCAGCCATTCAGAAAAGCACCAGTTACCAATAGACAGGGCCTCTCCAACATTAAGTGGCATATATATGCTAAAGTGAAAAACGATGTGTAAATCTGCAGTGCCTGCGGTGAATTGAAATACATCAGCCAATGTGGTGCTAGCAAGACCTGTTTCTCCACTATAGTTTGACTTGCAGACAAGGGGCAGGTATGTCAACAGCTGGTACAAGTTTGCCCTGACACAGTGCCAGTGCAGAAGCATGTGGAGCCAGACACCGCAGCTCCCAAGGGGCAGAGGAACCAGTCCAACAGGTCCGAGCCAAACTCCTCACTCCTAATAGCTTAGAGGGTGTGACAAGGACAAGAACAGAGCCACATCAGGGCCCAGATGCTTTATCCACCTTCAGGACTATGTGCAACAGGGTGCACAACCTTGCAACTGTGGCAGTCAAATTTAGCCAACAGACCTAACCATGAAGGGGTAACATTTAAAACCTCCATGCCTAGAAAAAACTCAAACAACAGTCCAGAACCTTGAGTTTTATGGCAGATACCACCAAGGAGCATCACTGAAGAAGAGTTAATGTTGTCATTAAATAATATTCAGGTTAATATAGTCATCTCTTACTTTAGAAGTCCTTTGAAACTAAATTGTTTGGAACTTCTATTAGCTTGGCATTCCTTTAAGGAGTCTTCTGTCAGTCCATGGCCCTTGAAGAGGCTAAATATCTGCACTTTCAGCTCTCCATGGAGTTTTAGAAAGCTCTGGGATGGTTTATGGTTTTCCATTAGCCAAGGGTCTAATAGAGACCTGAGATCCGTTAAGTGGGAAATTCTTCTCATGGAGAGCAATATACCGTAATTCTTTGCTAAAATCTAAGCCCACACAAGAAATCTGAGCTTGTGGTAAAGACCAGGGTGCAGTAAGTTTGCGCAGGAAATTACTTCATACTGTTTGTTATTGGACTATTTATCCACGACTTTTTAGACAACAGACAGGATGGACTTGATTCGCTCCTGAACCAAGTAGGGCAGATGCTCATTAGATGGCCGACCCTGTGGACAGGAGCTTTAAATCACACCCTGGTACTGCAAACACCTCGTTAGTGATTTGGAAACTGCTGAGGGGCTAAGGAGAACGAGAACACCCTTCTCTGCTCCGCTGACAGCATTTTTCCAGATCAGCTGTACTCATTTAGGGAGTCACCAAGGGCTGTGAACCTCACACCGCTCTGACCTCCCCCCCGGCTTGGGCAGACTTTCTGCCACAGTAGTGCCAGTAGCAGCATAAGTGGATCAAACCTATTGTTCTTTTCTGGCCATGATAACTTAACTTACTCTTTTGATTGAACTGTTCTGACAGTGTATGAAAACTCACAGTGAAAAACACAAAATAAATGTAGTATGTGAAAATACCTTGTACTACCTGAAAGCTCAAAGAGTCAGTGGTTGCTTTTGTTATTGCCAGTTCCAGCTGATAGCATCAGTGCTTATTCCCACAATCTTTCTTTTCTAATTTCCATCTGTTTTAGCTGGGAGAAGATTTGAGATAAAAATAGGTTCTTTGGTAGCATTTACAACAACTTGGAAGTTTAAAGGTCTCTGTGTTTCAGATACTTCACTATTCAATAGCTGCTACATAAAAACAATATGTGATTTAAAAGCAGAACCTTAAAATGAGGAAAGTAGGGAGAATTAGCATATGCCATCCAGAAGTTTGTCTGCTGTTAAGCCTTACAGTCTGTCTGGCAGTGCTGGAAAATCAACTGATTTCAAAGGCTTGACCCTCCCTGGGGCAGAGCACTCAACCCCCTTGGAGAGGAGGAAATACTTGGCATTTCTCTGGAACAATTCTGCTGCTTCCTCTTCACAACAGCACTGATAGCTCTGGGGACAGGGGAAACAAATTGCCCAGGAGCTACTGCAGAAGTTGTGCTGAGGTTTTTGGAATGGGTAGAGGGAATCAAGAGACTCACACCTATGGTAGCACTCGTGGCACTCTCCAGATTTCAGAGCAGAACAAATACCATATTTACTTGGCTCACCGAAGCAAAGTGCGAGGAAGCATTTACTGATGAGGAGGAGGTGCAAAACCTGCCTCAGACTCCATCTGCTCTTTGCCCTCAGAGTGTTTTGTAGTACTTTGTCACAGGGAACAGCCATTGAGGAACCTGAGGATTGTGGTTAATCCAGGGACGACTGGAAAATGAGGGAAGGGAGGACCTCATGATAGTTTTCACTCTAAGGAGATATTTTCTTTCCCCTTGTGCTATTGTTCGTCTTGTTTTCAAAGTCTCAACACAAATCTTAGAGCTCTGCATGAAAGGTACAGTAGTCTGGGTATAATTACCACAGCTGCCACAGATGGCTCATTTTAACAAGAGACCCTAGGTAAACCTAGTTGTTCAGCCTGCAGCATAAACAACAAAATATTCTACTTAAACAAGTGGATCTGGGTCTGCAGAGGTGAAGCTCAATTCTGCCTTACTAATCTCTGTCATTAAAGAAGTGCAAAAGATGTTGGTGGAACAGGGGCCAGTTCAGGGCTCAGTTTTGGTGTGTACCTGTGTAATCTCCAAGGAGGAGGATGTCTGGGTGTTGGAATGCACTTTGCCCTTTAGCTGGGATAGCCTGAGCACTGCATTTGAAATGCAGGACATTGTCTATTCCCTGGCAAAGGAAGAATAGGAAAAGGAAGGGAAAACTTAACGCATGAAATTTTCCAGTGTCAAGTACTTAGTCCCTCTAACAAATCTTGTTGCAGGACAGATACCCCAAAGGTCACATCCTGTTGTACTCTACTAATTGCTCGCTGTCAGGATTGTGGTTGGTATGTTTTGTGAATGAGGAACTAGAAAGACTCCTCCTGCTTAACAAAAAAAGCAGTACTTCAAATCAAGTCAAAGAAGATGGGTGGGCAGGAGACTCAGAAGAGAGGACATTAACACCTAAAACTGCTTTCCTCGTGAGAGAGGAGAAATGATTTTTAGCTTTCTGTATCTGTTCACATTTGTGAAGTGGAGCTCCAAATCAATGCACATATTCCTTCTGAAAACTCACAAATTGGTATCTGCAGGATACCTTTATTCCTTCCAGCCCTGTATCTCCTCCTGCATCAGCAAACTCTCCTCACAGAGGTCCTGCTGGCACCAGCTTATTAGCACCGAGCTACTAATCTTCCTTTGCCAAAACCTTCCACTTCTCCTCTGCCTGATCATAATGTCCTTAACCTTTCAGTCATGTAGACCCATGTTGGAGTGGCCATTTTTATTTTCTCCTCCAGAAACTGTTGCCTGTGGCATTTCCTAGGTACCACGCTTAGCCCAGTCCATGCTGTTGGCCACCACAGCATGGTGTCCCCTCTGTCCCTCAGTGCTACTGTCACAAGTGCCTGCCTCAACTCCATGCTTGTCATTTTACCCATTGCTTTGGTTTCCTTATGGATTGTTAAAATACATTTCCTCAATGATCTACAAACATAAGAATGAGCATTTCTGGCCTTAGCACCAAGGTCCATAATCTCCTTCACATGTCTCACTTTTCCCAATTACCAACCTAGCATCTCTCAGCCTGTTTGTTCCACAAGCATCTTTACCATACAGCTCCCCACAGAAATAGATATGTCCTCCTCTAGATCCCATCTTATGGCACATGTCTGTTATAACACCAGTGTTAGGCTCACCTTGACACCTCTGTAGGAAGTCTACAAGCAAAGATGAGGAATAAGAGGTCTATGTTATAACAAGGAATATTCGAGCTCATGTTAAAGGCAAGGGAAGGCTATGGGCTAAGAGGAAGATGAGTCAGAAGGCTGAAAAATCTCCATCAGTAGAAATCATTAGGAACAAGATACATACATAGATTGGTGACTAAATAGCTAGAAGGGAGCCTGCTGTAGGAGAGAAGGGTGTATGGAATAACATCACAGATGCCTTTCAATCCCATGACCTTATCACGTCTTTGAAATCTATGCAATCATGTGAATGTTTATTTATCCCTCTCTTTTTCTCCCTACTCTTCCTTGAGCATGCTTTTTAACATTTCCTGTTCCTTGGCTTTCTTTCAATAACCTTACTACTTATTTCACCAACCCCAAGAGAGGCCTTGGTCCCTCTTGAGACTTCTGGGCATTACTCTAGCAGAACCACAAAGATGTAATAACATTAAACCTTTGATTCATTCCATATCCTAAGCTGTTGTGCTAGCGCTGCTCTGTGCCAAGCAAGAAGCTGCATTTTTTCTTTCCTTGGTGAAGGGATTCCTGCATACACAAATTTTGGAAAACATTTGGGCAGTCCTTTGGGAAGAACAGCACTTAATAAATGTAAATTATTATTACTATTATTATTTCACCAACCGGAGTTGCAGAATCTTCAACTGGTCTCTCTCTTTTAAGAAAATATCCAAGTGGGAAATTAGTGGGACATGGTCACACTGGGCCAAGTGAAAATTAAATTCTAGCAAAATGAACTGAAATGAGATTGATCACTGCATGCTAAGGCACCACAGCCCTGCCAGAGTGTAGCTGTCAGCAGTAAGAGAGGAGAACTCTCTCTGACTTCAACTACTCCTGGTAACAGTAAAGGCAACAAAAAGCTCATTCAGCCTGATTCACTGGAGACCTCCTGAGAAATCAGCTACAGAGATCAGCTACGATCTGAGTAATTTCATTGTGTGTTTCTTTATACAACTGTTTTCTGAACTTTGCATAGCTAACCCTCATGTGACATCCGAGGCTGGAGTCTGGTCTTCTTACACAGAACTGAATGGCAAGAAGAAAAGCTCTGGTGGTTTTAGATGTTCTCAGAGAACTTCAGGGACACCCTGGACTCCCTGAGAGTGTGGTACCTCTGCAAGGAGCTCTGGCATAGCTTTTGGAAGAAGCCCTGGGCACGGTTTCCAGGTCTTTGGATCACAGGCAGTCCTCTCTGGACAAACCACTGGGACTGGTGGGCAAGAAAGGGTCAGAGCACAGAGCCTGACACTGGGTCTTGCACCACTGGGGTTGTTCGGAGTGCAGGACAGAGCGTGGGATGAACATCACACCTGCTTGTGCTCCCTGAGAAAGAAAAATGCCATAGACCTGTTAGGGAGGTGGGAAATAGGATGAAATGAGGAGGCCTGAGTAGGGTCAGCTGTTGGACTGAAGCCCCCCTGCAACACGCGGAAGGAAAACGTGCAAAAATATACTCAGGCTTCTCAACAGCCACTGCCCCTGGGTGGGGGATAGGATGTTCCCAGACCCACAGGTGGTGGGGGAGGATGGCTGTCCCTGGCACAGAGCTCTCTGTGTCTGCACTGAGAGCTGGCCAGGTGTGGCTGTACTGGGAATCTGTGCACAAGCACACAGGGAACGTGGCTCCGTGTGTCTTGGGATGGCTGCTCCGGGGTCTGCAGAAATCCATCTAGAGGGGCTGTAAGAGAAACGTAAAAGAGGAACGGGTTAAGCTGGTGTGCCAACAGGCCTCTTATCTGAGAAGGCTTTTCCTTTTTCTTTCTTTTTCTGTTCCTGTATTTTATTCACAAAGGTCCGCAATGTATAATATGTATATACATGTATATGGAAATATTAGATTTGGATAGGAAATTTTGGGCTGCAGGAGCCTGTGGACAATGCTCCCTTTTTAGTTGTTATAAAAAAGAAAATAATTGTGAAAGCAGAGAGAAATCTGCAGCTGCTCCGGGCTATTCATACCATAAGAGATCCCATCAGGCTTTCTTTATTGTTGCAGTTTTGGCAAATTATTTTCTTATCACACACAACCTATTCACTTCTGTTCCTGGATAAGCACTTAGGCTCATAAAGCAGTGGGTCAGCAACAGTTTAGCATAGAGCACATGGAACTGCTGACCTTGGGGACTGCTGGTGCCTGCCCCTCCAAAAAGCAGCAACTGGAGTCAATAAAAAACTGGCCAGGCCAGTCCATTAGTGAGCCCAGCTCTGTGACTGCTCGCATGGCTTAGCCGATGGCTGTGCAGCCCACTTCTCCTCCTCCTGCCATTGTGTCTCACCTTACCGAATGCAATCATGGCTCCTGCCCCAGGAGAGTGGGATGTGTAGCTGGCTGCCTCCCTGATGAGGTGCACTTTCCCAGGGGAGGCACAAGTATCTATCCATGTGCATATTCTCCTATATTGCACCGTGGGCATGATTGTGCCCAAGGAATGTGTGATATAGATTAGATCAGCTGCAGTGCTGCACTGTCTCCAGGCCAGGCAATGAGTTTATTGTGCCCAACACACATGTGCACTGGACAAATGCTCTGGCATCTTCAGCGTGGGCAGAGAGCATGCTGCTCCTATTATACTAGCCCATTAGGGAAGCAATTTGAAGAAAAATATTTAGCAATTTGGAAAGAAGCATGGTTCCAGAATGGCTTGTTTCTGTGTGACAGCCTGCCATGTACAGATGAAAGGGAAGGCTTGTAACAAATTTTCATTACCCACAAATAAAAAAAAAGCAACAGCAGGCAGAGCAAGTGCTTTCAGCCTGAGAGGTGTGGCCAGAAATCCCCCCAGGAGACCACAAAGGAGCCTCAGCAAAATAAATCAATCAATCTATCAATCACTTACACTTGCATAGCGCCCTTTATGAAAATGGCAATCAGTGCCTGACAGCCTGTCAGACTTTGGCCTTCAAGTCTTTGCCTCAAAACTAGTCATTAAGTTCACCAAAATACAAGCTACAGCTCCCTGCTCTCACTCGGTGTCCTTGCTCACCTTCCTTCCCTAGGCTCCTGTGATTTCTCTACAGAAAACATTCTGTGCTCAGAGCAGCTGTGACCAGGGTTTGTGACACTGTGCAGCAGAGGAGGGTCTGTAAACAGCACACACATTTCAGACTTGCTTTGTTCCCCTTCTCTGCTGCAAATTTGGGCCCAGCATTAGGCATGGGAGCTTGTCCTGCAAGAAGCAGAGCTGCTGGAAGCGGAGCGCATCATTCCACTGCATGCCGTGTGTCACACCACTCACCTTTGCTTGCAAATTCCTCTTCAAAGCAGAGTTCAGAGAGCAAATAGAGTACTTTGGTGGGAAGAGCTGTCTACTAACAGACCATTTCTCCTCAGAATCACAGGGAAGCCCACCTGCTGTGAGTGTGTAGATGAAGGCAGCCCCCTAGATACAACTTCTAGGTATGTCAGTCACTTTGCTCTCTAGCGCTGAAGTGTGGCGCCAACCCTTCCTCTGCTAGTCTACAGCTTCCCTCCCAGAAGAGCTAGCTGAAGTCTCTTGACTAAATCCCCACACAAATAAAATTTTCCAAGTGAAGATATTTGTTTTTAGAAGCAGCACTAGAACGTAAGACTGAGGCTTTCTTTTCACTGATGAAAACGGGGTTCAGGTACAGACTCTGGTTTACAAAGTCCCCAGTCTGGGAAGCTGTGGGTTTATGCTGTATAGCCTTCCACAGGTGTTTCTTCTGTGAGGTTATCTTATTATGCTTGGGACCTACATACAGTTTCAGCCTTGAGATTCCTTGAGGTTCTTACTTTTGTTTATGTTTACTACCCAATATTTTCATTTGTAAAGTCTTTTTTACTTCCATTTGTGGAAGCAATGGTCAGAAACCTCCATTTCCTCATTTGACCTCTCTTTGCTTTTATAGACTTTCACCTTATCCCTCCTTGATCATCTTTTTTCCAAGCTAAAATGTCCAGCTCTGTTTAATCTTTTCCACATTTGGGAGCTGCTCCACATCTTTGATCAATTTATTTGCCCTCTTTTGCCAGTTTTATGGCTTGATTACATAGCTTTGAGATAAAAGGACAGAAAAGTGTATTTACCACTTGCTTTCTATTAATTTCCCATTAATACCTAAAATTCAAGGTTGTTTTCCCTTTTTCTGCTACAGCTAAACACTTTGAGCTAACATTTTCATAAAGCAAATCGCACTGGCTTTAGGACATCTTTTTTGAAAATACCAACATCCAATTTTGATCCCAACACTTTGCCTGTAATCTTAGTGGTATTTTTCTCTATATATTAGTTTTCTCTATATATTAGCATTGAATACGTCCTGTCATTTTATTACCTAGTTGCTCCATGATCAGTGTCCTGAAGCTCTTCCATATCTCATTGCAGTCAGGTTTGGGTTTTACTACTGAACATAATATTGCAATACCAGTGAATGGCATCATATTGATTTTCATTGCCTGTTTTATGAATATGATGCAATACAGAGTCTTGTCAGCCTGTCCTTGCAACTCCACAAGGAACAGGTTGCCCAGGGAAGTTGTGGATTCCCCATCCCCTGGAGGTGCTCAAGCCCAGGCTGGATGGGGCTTCAAGCAGCCTGGTCTAGTGGGAGGTGTCCCTGCCCATGGCTGTGGGTTTGGAACTAGAAGATCTTCAAGGTCCCCTTCCAACCCAAACTATTTTATGAACTTATGATTCTATGGCAATCACCTTTGTGCTCAGAAAAAGAGTGGCTGTCATAGTCATTAAAAATTATATCTAATTCCTAAATATGTATTTTCACAGTTTTGTGTGACACTGGACCATTTCCAGCAGCTCTCCCTTCCCCTGCAATCCCTCAACCTGACTGAGGAGCACTACAGACCACAAAGACAAAGAATCTGTATTTGGGAAAGGGATGAAAAAAAAAAAAAAAAACAGAGGGAGCCGTGAATATAACCCAGAGCTTTCAAATTGTTTTGTCCATTTCTGCAGGGTTTTGTGAGTAGTGTCTTGTGCAATCTGATTTCCACTACTGCACAGACAGAAATGCTTCTACTTTTCTGGTCCTTTTCTCAAAAAAGAAGGCCAAGTGAGGATAATACGTAATGTGAGCAGCATGAGACAGAATTAGGGTCCCCAAGATAAGCCTTTGCATTTGACACCTTCATTCATTTTCTCTCTCTGGAGATTTTGGAAACCTCCACTAATGACTGAAAATTTTATTGGGATGGATTTTTTAAAAATCTTCTTTTAGTGAAGAGATAGAAGTCACTGCTTCTTAGTAGCTATCAATTAAATCTGAATCTTTCTTCTTTTCCACTTAGATAATATTTTCTGATTATATTAATTCTTTTTTCTTTCTTGTCTCTTTTGGCCAATGGGATTCAACTTCCTTTTAGGGACTTGCAGAAATTGAAATTATATAAACATTTAAACAAGGTGGAAAGTTAAAGCTGTTAACTAAAAGCTTTCCTCATATTTCTTACCTGCATTCCTGTTTGCCTTGCCAAATTTTATTTGGAATAATATTATAAAGGTGGGGAGATAATCCACTGGACATTCAAATTTGAATACCATGTAAAGAACCAGTTTTCATGTGTGTGTGTATTTGTGGTAGGTACAATATATAGGTAGACAGTTTGGTAGGTAAAGAACAGAAAATGAAAGAGGGAAGACACAGAAAAAAACCAAAAAATGTGCAAAATAACTTCAGAGCAAGTGATGTAATATTTTTTATTTATCATTTACTTGCAATTGCATTTGAAATTGCAGAGTTGCTAGAATTTAATCACCCATGTTCTCAAAATAACTGCAGGTATTTAAAGCTCTTGCTTTTCAGAGGAAGCTGACCCCTGCTTTTATCAACTATTAAATAAGCTATTTTTAAAATAGGTAAGTTGAAATTTAAAGTAGCTCTGTTGGATTTAAAGTCCTTCATAATGTAGATGGTAACTGCATTCAGCTCTGCCTCACTTATATTGAAGCCTGCAACACATTTTACATGGTAGATTCCTGATCTTTGTTGTGGGTGTAAACACTATTACAGCATGAATCTTGCATGTATCTGTGTGTACTAAAGCAACTTTTTTTTTTCTTAACTTGAAAAGCCACATTGTCAGAGCTTTGTTTACACTACGTCCTCTGTACTTACAAAACCATCTGAGAATACATGCAAAAATTGCTGGGCTGTGTTAAGGAGTGAACCAATGCACTCTGTTCTGCTTATTATGTATAAAGCATCGTCTGGATGATGAGGAGGAAAGAAGAAGAAAAGTATTCCTGCTAAGTCTTGGAAAAGCAGGAGGGCTTCATTATAGAGAATGTTTGTTCCTGGCCCAGGAGCTCTACCCATGTACGCTATGAGGAAAGGGATGCCTGGAAAAGGATTGTCACTGTCTTTGTTTTTTCCCCTACCACCGTTGCACACGTTTCATGGCAATGAGCATGCCATGCTCAACATACATACAATATATAACATGTGTAAATACATATATGTACATATACATACACGGGTCTAAACACATCAATATCAATTCAAAACACAGATACCTACGTGTGCACACATGCACATTCACATTGTCACGTGTTGTCTGGTGCACAATATTGATGCACTCTCATGTATGAGTGTCACTGTTAAAAATATAAGACTATTTTTGATATTGACATTTTGTCTAAGAATAAGGTTCTGGTCCAGCAAACAGAAAGATGCTTCATCCTCAAAACATTTGCAGCCTGAATGTTACCAATTTGCTCTCAGTGAGTTAATTCCAGGTGCCAGTCCATGAAAGGAAAATATGTGTTATTAGTATGATATCCACATCACTAGGAGATGCTGAGTTTTAAATATGCCTGGCTGCACATAGTAGGGGAAAATTTTCCAGAGGAGGAAGAACATTGCCTATTTTTAACTCCTGTATTCTCTTAATGCCTTGTCCAATTTGTCTTACAACTTCATGGAAAAAGTAATTTTGCCCTAAGTTTTCAACAACGTTGAAATTTAATTTTAATGATGAGTAGAAGGCAGTGGACAAAAGAAAACAGAAGTCTGGTTTCTTTTCAAAGGTTCAGGTCATGCCAAACTGGTGGAGAGACTCTTGTCTTTCCACAGTATGTTTAATATTTAAGGACCAGGGGAAATGCTGATTTTTCTTCCCTTTTTTTCAGTTTGGAATTTAAATTTACAGTTTTAACCAGTTTTACGATGGGTACTTCTTGCTTAAGAATTCTGGTAGCTGAGCAAAACAGAGAAATTATCTTCTGACAGATGAAAATGGGAAGTTGTTGCTGGAACCATTGGGATTTTCTCAAATTTTTGGAAAACATAGACTACAAACCTGCAGGTTCTGTTACCATTTTCAGCTGTTTCATCTATTCAAATGATAAACTGCACTTCCTATGTCTGTATTTACATCAGATGATGATATGCCACCTTCCTACAAGTTTTTTTAATTATTTTTTATTATATTTTCAGCCATTTTGTCTGTAATTTTATGTTTTATGTTATACTTTAGCTTCAATGAACTGCCTATTAGCTTACTGCTCTATATGGAAGCTGATGCATTCAAAGATCTCCTTCGGGTCCTCCATATAGCTCTGTTCCACTGGTGGTGTTTTCATTTTATTTTTTTTTACAATGACTTTTGATTCATTCTGTACATCTAATTTTTCCCACATAACATCAGTAAAAGAGAATATAGGAGGGGGATGGTTTCCTCCAAACAGGGGGCCTCCCTCTTGGCTTTGATTTGCTTGGCAATCAGAGATTTTGTGTACAATCTCGCGCAGCAAAAGGTGAGAAATGCAGAAGCACTGGCTTTTAACAAAAATACAGACAGCAGCAGGAAGTCTTCTCTTGCCCAATTACAAGGTGATCCCGGTTCATTTTTATGGTTTGATTTTTTTTATCACATATGTTTCCAAACACAGCCCTGATATCCTGTGGGGATGCTTTTGTAAAGAGCCAGGGCTTCTGATTTAAGGAGCTTCAAAAATAGCTCTCTGCCTCTTCTGTCTGGAAAAGAGCAGTCATGTAACAACACCTTTATTCTCTTTGAAAAATAGAAAGATGTCAAAAGAAAAGTTCACAGTGAAATTAGGCTGATTTGTTTTGTGGTCCTGTGATTTTGGCTTCAGATGTAGGAGGGAAAAAACAACAGTTTGTTTAATAGAAAAAAATTACTATTAAAACAAATTTTGTGCTCAGAAAATTTCTTTGCCAAATAGGCACTGTCATCAATTATACAAGACCCCTGGAAAAATACAAATAAAAAGGCAAGCTAGATATCCATGGATGGATTTTTTTTTCCCTGTAGTCAGCATACATCTCAGCCCTCACACTCAGAGAGGGAAAATCTCATTAATTTTGATATAAATGATCAGCATTTCCCACAGATTTCCTCTCTGTTGTGACGGATGCTAACTGGGAGCCTTCTAGTCTCTCCCTCGCCTAGCGAGAGTGGCTTCCACTGATGCCAGTCGGGAGGAGCTCCCATTTGGGACACAGTGAGGAGTCATCAAGGCATTCCTAGGTGTGATTTTTTTTCCAGGCAGGACCACCCAGAAAAGCACTGCTCAGAGTACCAGCAGAGCTCACTCTGTAAATTTTATGCAGCTTCCTCCCACTGCATCATCTGAATAATTGCACCCTGCATATCTGCATTAATGAATTCACTCTCTAAGAAACTCACGGAGTAAATTATCCAGATGGTAAAAGAGAATGGCATGGCCATCTTCCTCCTCAGTGTGCTAAGTCAGCCCAACATGCACATAATGATGCTAACACAGGTGGGAGATGGACACCCAGACAGCGCGTGGTTCATCTTCAGCATTTCCACTCGTGTGGCAAGTATGATTGTGTGTCCCCTGGAGACTTATTTCAGGCTCACAGGGATGCACTGCCTAGTGCTTAATGATAGACAACTTTCTCCTAATGATGTGGCTTACACCAATTTGTGTTTATCCAGCAACATTTCCCTTTTCAGCAGACTGGACTCCTCTGTCCCTAGGTAGCATGCCATTCCCTCTCTCCCTCTCTCTCCTGCACACACAGTCTCAAACCACCACATGAGAAATAAAACACAAACCAAACCAAAAACAGAAAGCAGTTTTGATGGTCCTGTCTGTTGAAACTGAGACCCAGCCCAGAATTACAGAGTGTGCTGTGCCCAGATGCCTGAAGGGAAGTCCCCTGTATTCTCAAGTGCAGTGAGGAACAGGTCATTGTGGGAGCATCCGTACTCTGCAACTTCTAAAATGGGGTCAAAGGTAAGGAAATCAGAGTTCTGGTACATGCTCCACTAACAAAATTCCTCCATAATTTTTGAAAGGCATCCACAATTTCGCATCATGCCTAGCAGTGGCAGAGTCAAAATTCCTACTTGCTTTAGGGTCAAGTAGGAATTTTGGTCAATTTCTCCAGGTTTCATGCAGGCTGCCTGTGCAATGGACATCCTAACACCATAGGTAGTATCACCATTCTGCTTACCTCCTGGAAGTCTGTTTCCATTTCAGATTCTCCAACAGAAGCCAATAGGAAAATTCTAAGCATTAGCAGTGATTTTTGATGGTGCTGAAGGTTTTCTAAAATGTAAAAACAAACCTAAAAGTCCACTCCCATGGACTCCCCACTGTTGTTTTCCTTGAGCTTACTGATTTCTTCAAAGGGCATGTCCAAGAGAACACCACATATATCTCCATAAATAACCAGTGATGACTCATATAAATAGTTCCAGAACATAGGAAAATGCCATACAGAGCATAACCATTTACAATGAAGACTTAGTGCATTTGATAATACTGTGCTGAATTTTTAAATTGTACAACTAGTGAGAAATTTAGCAACCAAACCTAATAGAAAAATAACCAATTCCTTGTAAGAGTTCTCAATGAAAAAAACAAAACAAAGAACCTCTGAAATGTCACCTCAAAACATGGACAGTTATGCAAAAGCCATGAAAACGCATGTGTCTGGGCAGGGATAAGCAGCTAGAGAAACTATACCAAATTTGGGGAAAAGAAAATTACTATTTGGGAAATGAGAAGGGATGAAAAACAATCCAGTATTTCAACCAGGAATTGAATGGTGCAGTGTTGGGTGACATTTTTACATGTGCTGTACTCCCCACTTCAGTCACGAGGTGGGGTGTGAGGAGCTTGTGTGGGAAATGCTATGAGTTGCTCATCGAAGGAAATGTGGAAGAAAGAGAGAAGGGCTCTGCTGCAAAGAAGTGCTGGCGATAATGCACTGGAATCTGTCATTGTTTTGAAACATACTTGTTCAGACAGCAAAGTAAACAAATTAATTTATGCATATATGAAGGGAAGATGGGAGCTTCAGCGCTTCAGATGTACTGCATATATGAAAGGCCCATTGATTTCTGTTACCAAAAGACAGGACATGAAAAATATGGCTTTCTACAATCAAGATTTGCACTTCTTTTTGTTCTTCTTATGATATGACATTAAATGTGATACACAGCTACACCTAAGAACTTCTGCACTTTCATCTTACGTTGCTCAAATTTCATAAAGTAGCTCATATCTACTCAAAAACTGAGAGATGGTGGAGAGGGAGACCTTTGTGAGGAAGGGAGCATTTCTGCCTGTGTCCTGGGCAACTGATCACACGCTGTCTCCTTTGAATGTCCAAGCAATAACATCATGTTCCCCAACCCTTATTTGGGAAAGGAAACCAAAATAGAATGATTGTAACAAAAATCAGAGAAGAGAAATCAGGGCAAACATGTGGAGGGGCATCATGTGTAACACAATGAAATAACTTCTAAATGGTGTGAAAGCATTTGGGTTTTGTTCATGGTGGATATGCCGTTATCTCCCATATGATTTAATGACCTGATAATCCTGCCTCTTGCTGGGAAGGTGGTGTCCCAGTTGAATGAGAGCAATTTTTTTTCTAGCCGTTACTTGGTACAAGATTCCAATATGCAGTCATCTCCACTGGGAGGTCAGCATAATCCAGACAGGAGAAGCAGTGATGATGCAAGTGTGTAGCATGTAGCAGCAATATATGCCAGGACTGCACGATACGTTACAAAAGCCCTGTTTGATATCTTCGTGATTTTGGATTTACATGTGCCACACTGTGTCGCTGATCTGGTTGGAGATAGGTAAATTCCAAGTGAAATGACCTTTGTGAAACCACTCTGAAGCTTCTATATATTTATACCCTCACTTGGTTAATATATGTTGCATTGTAAAATGTTAACATTTCTGGTTTGGACACCACTCCAGATTGTGCCAAAGTCTGTGGAAAATTTCAGATTTCAGGATCAATTTCACAAGCTTTTGTTAGCTAGCACCAAGTCTTTATACATCACTTCAACTTAACTTCCACAGATGTTGGAAATCTGAGGTCCTTCATGCCAAAGTAATTCACTGTAATGCCTAATACTGGTGTGGATTTCACCTTCATCTTTACACCTGTGAAGAAATTGTGTGAGTGCTGTTAATCCGTATACAGCTAACGATAAAATATGAAACCTCCTTTCATCTGCAGTCACCAAAATTCTCCTACTAAAGGCAAGTCTCTTATAGGTTAGAATTACAATACAAAATTAATAATAACACTTAGCACCAATACAGACCTTTTTATTCTCAAGGAGCCTTAGAAACATTAACTGGCCTTTCCAGGCTCCCCAGTGAACTAGGTCAGTATCATTATTCCTGTTTTACACAGGGAGAAAGTCGGACAGGGACCCATGCCACTGGTCTGCATTGCCCTTTCCCAGTGAAATATGTAGGCACAGACAGACTCAGCAGAGCAACCACCTGCATCTGTATTGCTTCTCTGCACCTCTCCTCATGGCAGTAGGAGCAGACATGGACTCTTTAGCTTCCCTGTGGTCACTTCATGCAGCAATAACAGAAACATCACAATGGCACAAGGGCTGGTGTAGGACTCACTGCCTGGGTTAATGGCCATTGGTGCTGTTTCCTCTCGCCCACAAGTGCCCGACTCCCACCTCCACAGTGCTGTGCAGATGTGCTCCACAGCTGAGCTGGGACATGGCTCAGTCATGCACTCACCAGTTTGTTTACCCTCAGCTGGCAAAAGAAAATTTACCCCCAAATCATCCAGTTCTCTTCACTTTACTAGGGCTTGGCACAACTGATTCTAAATGATGCAACCATTGACACTTACTAGATCATGGGAAGTTTTCCCAGATTCTCTGGAATCTTCCTTGTGGGAAATTTTCTGTGCTCATCTTTTTGCCGAGGCACTCCTCAAATTTTTTTTCCATAGTTTTAACTCTCTCTATGTAGAATCATGGAATCATAGAATGGTTTGGGTTAGAAGAGGTGAAAGATCATCTGGTTCCAGCCCCCCTGCTATGGACAGGGATATCTTTCACTAGACCAGGTTGCTCAAAGCCCCATCCAACCAGGCCTTGAATACTTCCAGGGATGGGGGACTCACAACTTCTCTGGATAGCTAGTTCCAGTTTGTCTCATCACCCTCACAGTAAAGAATTTCTTCCTAATATCCAATCTAGACCTACTCTCTTTCAGTTTAAATCCATTCTCCCTTGCCCTGCCACTACAAGTTCTTGTAATAAGTTTTTATTCTTTCTTGTAGGTTCACTTCAGGTACTGAAAGGCTGCAATAAGGTTGTCCCAAAACCTTTCTCTTGTACAGGCTGAACAGTCCCAATTCTCTTAATCTTTCCTTGCAGGTGAGATGCTTCAGCCCTCTGATCATCCTGGGTGCCCACAAGCCATTCCTTATCTTATTTTACAAAGCTGAAGAAGTGAGGTCTTTCCCCTTCATCATCTTTCTGTAGCATATCTGTACCTGAGTGCTTGGTACAGGTTTTATGCATATACACCAAACAATACACTGCAAACAAGCACAAGCAGCACTAAGAAAGCAGACCACTAATCTGCTGTGGTCTGCCTCTCTCTCAAATCCTTGATGCCACAGAACCAGGGCTAGGCTCCAAAGTAATCCACATTCAGTTTCCTGACACGGGGCTCTGCAGTGCATGTTGTGGGATTTGTCCTGCTGCTGTTGTGAGACAGTGCCTGGCAGGTGATGCTTTTCTTCCCCCAGATTCTTTCTGGCAGTGGACATCCATGGTCCTGGTCACCCATGCAGCATTAAGCAGCCATTAAGGAGATGTTACACATCTGAAGTGAGTAAAAGCAGACACCAGACTTCAGGATATTAAAAGTTATTTTCTGCAAGGCTGTGCAGAGCTCACTTCAAAGCTTAATGACAGAAAATCTCCTGGGGAGCTCTTACCTGTAAGAGCACAGACTGAGGTAACAAGCTGGGGGATAAAATGCTGTGGTTATAGAGAGGAAGTTGCACCCTGCTAGCCAGAAGGTGCTGTTGGCTTGCCAATACAGAGGAAGTTGAGGCTCCTAGGCTGTGCCAATACACTGAGGTGTATTGAGGTGTATACATCTGTTTTCTGCCCCCTTGTATAATTCATAAACAATTCATGTCACAATGAGTGTTTTGTCATGATGCTTCAAATGCTTTCTAGACCACCATTATGTATGGTGTCCTTCTACTGGTAGCCTAGGAAGGCTAGCAATATTGGCCCATGGAAGAGCAATGGGCTGTTTCCCTCCAGAGAGAGCTATGGAAATCTTTATTCCAAGTATTTTTGGATACATCTCCCTTGTTCCCTCTGCTACTCCAGTTTATGGACGCTAGTAGTGGGACAGAAGGTCAGAAATGTTTCTTAGAAGTTGCAGATTACATTTGCAGTATGATAGTGAAATAGGCACTTGGGAGGCTGACAGCCAGAGGAGGGAGGTGAACATCATACCAGGAGGATGATGGGCACTATCAGCCCCCCAAGATTACATGCCCAGCCTCTCATGGCCTTTGTGAGGCTGAGGGAGGGAACCTGGAACACACCTGCTAGGAGTGGTTTGTGAACCGGGGAACATTTTGCATGGCCAAGACGGAGTCCTCAATGAGGGGTTACAGTTGTGCATAATCAGAGGGACAGGGTGCACTGTATTCCCCCTTTGAATTTTATGTTGTCTCTGTAGACAGCTTGTGTTTTTATAGAAGGCTTCATCCAGGATTACCGCACACCTCTAATTCATGTGAATGTGCAGCGCAGCGATACACGGACTTTATCAAGATTCATATGTCCATTTTATGATATTTTTTGTGGGGATTTTTACTGTACTGCATAGCTGGATTTTATTACCTTCAGTGTGTGTGTTTTATGGCAGTGATGCCAAGCATTTCAATGAATTGTGCAAGACCCAGACCCATGAATGCCAAGACATCTTCAGTGATTTCATAAATTACAATAAATACACTAAACTGAATGTTGTGGAAAATCATTGTCTTTTACTGAGTACACATAGTACTATGCAAAATTAATAGTTATTAAAATCCCCTGTAGTAAGACAAACAGTTGTACACCAGCAGTCATTTTTTCCCGGGCCTGGGTGCAGCTGCAATATGGCTATTTATCTGTCCATTATCAGCAGCTCTGACACAGATGTCATTTTCTCAGATATATCTTGTCTCCTTTTTTCATCAGGTTGGTGTTACAGAGGATGAAAAGGTGAAAGTGAGGGAGACTAAAAAAAAGCACTGAAATAAGGAGAAACAAATAATATTTTCCAAATTATTTTCACAAAACAGTAAAATGATGCTTTCATGCCTGTTCTGGGGTTTCATTCCCATGGGTCTACCATCCTTGTATGAGTTTGGGACAGCTTTAATTGCTCTGGGCTTCTGTGATGCTGCCCACCCCAGCAGTATGCTTGTACTAACCCTCATGGCTCATGCACACAGTGCATCCACGGAGGAAGCCTGCAGATTTGGTTGAAAGCCAGTCACAGGTTTCTGGTGGGATGAGGAGCAGGTAAGATATTTATTTCCCCAGCCCTCCATGCGGGATCTCCAGGCTTGCAGGGCTGGACAGTGAGTCACCACCAGGGATTGCTGGGGCAGTCTGGGGACAGGATGAGTAAGTGCCTGTGAACTGAAGCTGCTGCTGCTCACCAAAACAGGCCTTACTGGGAGCTGACAGGAGCACAGAACCCGTTGCCACAAAGCTGTTCTCTTGGGGTGGTCTCTGAGCCAAAGAAGAGTATCATCTTTGCCTGAAACTCCCATCCGCAGTGCAATGAACTGCAAAGGAAACTGCTCTGCAGTGGGATCCTGCGGTAGGGGATGGGGGGGAGGGGAAGCTTTAACATCTTTTTATTGTTTGTTTTAAATTGAGTCCTTGTGGTGTGTGAGCCAGGCGATTTACCTTGTGGTTGGCTCCCAAGGAGGAGTGCTAATGGCACAACATGCCAGATTCCATTTTCTGTCTCTGGCCCGCCAGTAAAAAGTGTCACCAGTTGAAAACATCTCCCATTAAGCCATTTGGCACTCCTGACTTGGGTGGAGGTAGACCTTGGCCAGCTGGCAGAAAAGGCAGCTGTAAGCAGCACAGGAGGGACAGCCCAAGAGCTCTGAGTGGGATGCACAACCACACAGCACATTGGGGCATGCTGGGCTGTTGGGCTGTTTAGAGAAGAAAAACAGAGCACAAAAATTTGTAAACTCTCTAGTAGGAATGCCATTTTGACTAACATATCAGCAAGGGTGTCAAAAAGTAAAAACGGATGCACAAACTAATGGAAAGCAGATTTTCTTCCTGTGGCAGATTTGTCTTTGATGAAGAGAGGGAGAGTACCTGTGACAGGAGTAAATTCATATGGTAGGATTTTGGACTAGGAGAAATACATTCCCTGTCTCTGGGCAAGACTATGAGTTCAGCTATGCCTCTCTATATCCATCTCTGCTTGCCATACAATGGGCAGAAGCACAATCCAAGGGAGAGCAGGAACTACTCAGTGTTAACTCACTCAGGCATGCAAATTACTTGAAAAGGCTCTGCCCTCCTTGGGACTGACTGCCACAGAACAGTGTCACTTCCCCTCCTCCAAGCAAGAGGGAAGCATCGTTCACTCTTCTCAGAGGGAGTGCAGTGCCATCTCTCTTGACTATTTAGCCCCAGAACATTTTGCCAATAAATTACAGCCTGGCCCAAAGCTCCCACAATGCCGTCTCTGCCACGCGGCCTTGCTGGACCACCTCTGTGCAGAAATTTCAAAATCCAAGCTCTGAGCCCTTCTCCCACCACAGCTGACCCACATCAGCTCAGGCACTGCTAAGACAAGGATTAGGCCTTTTTTTTTCCCTTTTTGCCTTGCGCTTTGGAGCCTGTAGGGATTCTCTTGTCCAAAGTATTTTTATTTCTGCTCCACCCTGCTATTTTTCCAGAGGTTGGGGGGGTTTTTCCTCCTTTGAACCTATCCAGCCTTCTCCTTATTCTGAGCTTTTGTTTTCTCTGTTCACACTCCCACACTTGAGGCCAGACCTGCTGAGATACTGACTTTTGCTTTGACATTATGGTTTGCTTTTTATTTAAGACTCTGTTATGGGTCAATGCTAGTACACCCAAGATGATAAAGGCTCTGTTCTGAGATTACAGCATAGAGCTGCAATGTCCAATTGAGGTTGCACAAAAGGCCATCAAGTTTCTGGTTTTATCTTGTTTTGCACTGGTTAAAGGGACCTTTTTTCTCCCTGTTTTGTGCAAAGTTAGCAAAGCTGCAAGTTTGACAGGTTTGCTTTTCATGTACAATGATTTTCTGCAGCTCCAGGAAGGCATTGCAATGCATTAGCTAATGCAATACAAGTTCTTCCAAGAAGTTTGCAGGGGTCAGGTGATTAACCTGTATATTTTACAGAACATTTAAAGACACTGTGGTCTGAGGCCTCATAAAATCATAAAACTACCACTCAGCTATGAACTGTGGGTTGAAGCACAGTGCTGAAATACTGCTGCATTAGAAATGGGAGGAAACAGAGTGAAATTTCCCCTTCTGATCTGCACAGCTGATAAAAGCTCCACAGCACAGCCTCCTACTGCATTTTCCACAGCCAGAGCTCACACTGGGCCAAGTTCAGCATGTCTGCAGAAGGGAGGTGCTGTCCTGCTGTGTTCTGCCCCACTTATGCTGCCCAGTTGGAAGAAGTAACACCTGTACTCAGTAGCAGAAGACAAGTCCTTACAGCCTCTGCTCCAACAAGGGCACAGGGCCTGGAGCTGGGAAGGGGCTCACAGGGTCTCCTGCTGGCACAGAGGCTGCATGTCCTTCTCTTCTGCCTCCTCTGATCAAGGAGGAGAAAACACCACTGGGAAGGATGGCTTCAGATTCTGAGCTAACTGAGCCTTTAAACCCTGCATATTCTTATTCACAGTGTCCCACAAAACATCAGTATTTAAACTTTCCTCCTCATCCAGGACCCCCATTTGCCTTTTTCCATCTGATCAGGAAACGTGTTTCCATCACAGTTCACTGGGACTTTCCCAGCTCAACTGGGTTTACTTTCAGCCCCTTCATAAATGGAAATTAGCTGGTCTTATTAAGGATTAGCTGCTCTTATTAAAGGATAGCTCTGATTTCCTAATAAGGAAAATGAAGACAGAAAAGAGACCTTATTGTACAACAAAATCGCTTTCCACCCAAGTTGCATTTCTCAGGTAGTATCTGTCCTCGTTGAGCAATGCCAGCCAGGCCATCAGGCATGTTTCTTGGTTCTTTGCTGTGTGGAAAGTCTTTGTATCATGGATTTTTCTAAGTGACGCAAAAGTTCCATGGAGTTTATTTGCATCCCCTACAAAATTTGCTTTCCAAGCTGATGGGAATCTGGACAGTCTAACTCATTCACTCACCCTGTGTTTTTAATCTCTGACCCATCTCAGCATCACAGTCATCGAGGGCTTTGAGCTTCCAAATGCTGCCCATGGCGCACAGCTCACCAAATGCTTAGCTGCAAGAGGAGGCCAGTGGTGGCATATGAGGTAAGGTGTTGGAAGCTGGGAAGTGCCGGGGGCACGCCAAGGGCTCCACGACACCTACTCCCATTAGGAGCACTGCGGGATGTCATTGTGGCCAGGGAGAGCTGCCAGAAGTGGGACTGCAAGGCTCATTGCTGTGCAGTCCAGACATATGGTTGCTATCAGGAATAGGGCGGTGTAAATAATTGTTTCACTCCCTAAACCAGAAGAAAAAAAACTAGGGAGAAAAAAGATTTTATTCAAATCTGACTGAACCAATTTTTTTTTTTTTTTTTTTTTTTTTTTTTTTTTTTTTTTTTTTTTTGCTAGCCAAAACGAAAAGGGGAGAAAAGCATAATGTCAGGCAGCAAGAAACATGTTAGTGGCTTTTGGGTAAGATCCAGCAAGGCAGATATTTTCCACCTGTAAATAATTCAGCAGAAGAAAAGTCATTGCAACTCATTTTTTCCAGCAAGACCATCAAGTCAATTAAGAGAAGCTGAATAGTCTTGTAGCCCTAGAATAGAGAAGAGTAAAATGTTGAGTCAGAACAGTAACTCCCATCATTGTTCTGGCATCTTCATGAGTGTTTTGCATTCAAATAATTTTTCACCATCCCCTTAGCATGGCCAGCAGAGACTGTACTGGAAACAAGGACAGAAGTCCACCTCCAATAAATAGTTTCCAGGACTGAGCCCTAAATCATCATTCAAAATTCCTCGATCCTCTTTTATCCTCAGTACTGGGTATTTAGCCACTTCCAGATGCCAGGCTGGATGGTTGCACTCTCCTCATGTGATAGCCCTCCTCTCCTCTCCCCACATCAGAGCTGCTCTGGATCTAACCCCAAAGCCTGTCCTTCCAGTCAGCTGAGCCAACATGAATGTGGGGCTTTTTTGGGCTTTGGGACCACTTTCCACCCTCCTCTGGCAAAACTGTATCTGGAGTAATTGGCTCATCCCGCATTCAGAGAAATGCAGGATGCCTGTGAGGAGAAAACACATTTTATAAACTTTTATATGTTCTTCTGTAGTATTCTACCACAGCTATTATGTTCTGGGCATCAGAAGGAATTTGATAAATTCCATTCACCATGCAGCTCTCCCCATCACTTGAAAACATATATTTTTTCTGAAAAGAAAAAGAAAACAAAGAATAAGGAAAATGGATGAAGGGTGTTGTCATCAAAAAATAGAAATGCATTGGAAGAGCTGCTAGGGATATAAAAAAAAGGGGGTACTCATCACAAGCAAAACTTTCTTTAGGTATGGTGATATGGAATATACAAAGTATGATGTATGAACTGCACCAAGTATGAAAATACACGTTTGATTTTTGCCTATTGCCTATTGACTAATTTTTTTAAAGTAAAAGAGAAAAGAACAAAGTGTTGGAAAGAAAAGTTTGATATTATTGACTAGTGAAAAAAAAAGATGGTTATATCAGTAGAGCTCAGGAATCTCATGTAAATAAATACTTTTTGTAATAATGCAGAAACTAAATAGTCCAGATTTCTAGAAAGTCTATAAAAAATGAACAGAAAGTCCCTAGATATGCCCATTAAGATGCACTGGAGACAGGATGATACAAAGAACCAGTAGAAATTGAACCCATTACCTGTAGATCCAAAGTATATTAGACATATTTCCCTAATATTGCAAGCTTTGATATAAAGTTACTTCATTTCAAGTAGTCAGTGGTCACAGAAAGAATTTCAAAGGAACAAAGTTCAATTGTAAAAAGCCCATTTTAAACATTACTCTAAAAACTATTTCATTGCTCCTTCTGAGGGGAAAAAAATCCACATACAGCCTTATGTTCAGGTTGTCAGGGTTTTTTCAAAACAGATCTCAAGGGGAAAAATTGTTTTCACTCTTTAAGGAATCTGTTTTTTTTTTTCTGGCCTCACCATTTCTAACCCAAGGAAGAGAAAAATCATTATTACTACTTTGCTGAATATTGGGAGAATGGAAGAATGGAAAGATCCAGAGTGCAACACTCTTTCCTTCACAAACTGTTGGAAATCCATGACTTCCATTGCTGACTGGGGTTGTTGGCCAGCAGTACAGGGGAAGAAACAAAAAGAGCCAAATAAAGAGTGGTGTTTCTCCATTTGTTTCTGCAGCCACAAACCCCATTCCTTTCTCTGTTTTGTGAAGTTATTCCTTTATATGGCACATAACAGGAGTTTTCTTTGGGGTTTGTTGCTTGGTTTTTTCCTTTGTTTAAGGTCTCACCTTCAAACATCAGGAACTCTTGTCCTTTGAGACAAATCCTGTTCCACTGGACCCACTGACTCTTTTGTCACTGAGGAGGAAAAGCTTTATGTGAGCCAGGCTAAGATCCAAAACTAAATAGATAGCAAAGTACGACAAAGGAAAGCAAGTGAGAAAGAAAGGGCAAGGGTTAAAAAAAATAAAACTAATGCGAGTTGTATTATGTGGTTAGTGAATCATACAGATTATGGACCAAGGACTACATAATTAAACATGTAAGGTATCAAGGTAAAGTACCAGAATACATAAAGAGGATAATTTCTTTAGTCAGCAAATGGGCAATAACAGGAAAGAATTTTTGTCTTGGGATAGTGAGCAGTTGTATAAACATATGATGCAAAGGCTTTTTCAAATAGACATAACATTGCCATATGTTCCATCAAAAAACTGCAGAGGGACTTGGGAAAATCAGAATGATTTAAGAGGGACTATACACATTTCTGCCACCACTTGGTTAGCTGAACACAGGCAGCCAAAGGTAAGGAGTGCTGTTAAACAAGGGCATGTAAAGAGACCAGAGTGTGCCCCAGAGATTCTCACACTGAGATAATGAAAGCTCTCAAATGTCACCACAGAACTGAAGCTCTCCTTAAAAAGTGGCAGAGAGACCATGCTTTCTCTAGGTGCTGGGAGCTGACATTGCATTTGGGATAGCTCTTCCCAGTGGACTCAAGAAGCCCATTAAAGTGGCTGGCTATGATTGGAATTATAGCTACTGCAGCAGCTGAGACACACTGTGGTGCAAACTGATTTGCGGAAAAGAGCTGTGACAGGTTGAAGGTCCAGGGAACAAATGTATTGTGCTTGCTGAATTTTGACATATAAGCAAAAACAAAAGAGAGATTTGAAACACTTACACTTTTCATTTTCTCGAGAAGCTTGCATTTTGGTATTAACAAAAGGGGATGCCTGTGTGTTACCCTACAGTCAGGGGAAATGCTGCTCTGAAGCCCCTTGAGGGAAAGATTCTCCCAGACATCTGTCCTCAGGGAGCAGGAATTAAGCATCCCAATGTCCTCACTCTCCAAAGCAGCTCCAGTGTGGCTGTAGGGTGTTATTGAAAAGGTTTCGTTTGAATCAAGACCTGGTTTTGGATATTTCCTCTCAGGTACAGAGCCCTGCAAACAGCATTATCCATCATCTAAAATCTGTGTCCTCTGATAGATTCTTCTCTAATAGGTGTGAAGATGCAGCTTCCAAAATCCCTGAGACTAATTTCATGTTTCAGAAGGACTATTACAATCAAAAAGAGAAAATTCAGGAACTTCTTCATCTTCTGACCATATATTCAGCCTGTAAAGACCAGTCTAGTTAACAGGTGGCACTGACAGATCATGATCCAAACAGCTGCGAGAGAAGCAGTCAGGAGCACTGGAAATAGTTACCCATTTGGGGAATGTTTTTTTTCCCCCCTATATTGAAACATTAATTGATTCTTTTATATTCAGAAGCTATTTTCACTTATCCCAGACACTTAACAGAAAAATAAAAAAGAAATAATGAGGAGTTTTGATGTAAAAACACATATAGCCATAAAACAGGTTGATTAACTTGCAGACTTTAAAAAATTAATGTCCAATGGAAGGAACTGCTGACTGGTTAAATTAGATCTACTTATTACAGCAGTACAACAGAAACTAAATTAATTTTAGGCTTCAGAATGAAAATTTTATTTTTAATTTTTGTGGGTTGTGGAGTTGGAGGAACTGGATACTTGGGAAATTAAAAGTCCTCTATTTATCATAGGCTAGATGCAGTACAGCCAGCCATAATACAGTTTTTTCTCTTAGTGCAAAATCTCTTGGCAGTTAAAATAGAAGAGCTGTCATGAATTCTAGTGCAGATATAACATTTTCATGATAGTGTAAACTTGCAAATAAGAACTCATCTCAGATGTAAACACTTTAACTAAGATTACAGGAAATCTACAAGTCATCCTGAAGTTACAGGTACTTACAAATGTTCTTTGAAGAGTAGATTTGTTCTTCAGCTAGAAAGCTGGTCAGATCATTACCATGTCACTTCTGAGCATTTATATGTAGACAAGAAAAAAATCTGACCTTTGGAGACTGTAAACATCAAGGACAAAGGAATTTTATTCTGGTATAAACCCATGAAATATCAGATTTCTTTCTCCATAATTTCTTGACAGATTTAAAGTGAGAAAATAAGCTTTACCTAGGATATCCATTCATCAAAGAGTGATGGGAGGTTACATGAAGCTATGACAGATGATTTGTCTATAGGGATAGGTTCCATCTTCCACTTTCACTTAGAGCAGCCCATGGTCACTTCATTGGTGAGGGAAGGGAGGTAAGTCAACAAGAACAAAATGAATGAACAAAACAATCCCAAAACCTCAAACTTATGCAAAATAAAGTGAGTAAGCAAAAAAAAAGAAAAACAAAAAGAAAAAAAGTCAACAAAAAATATAGGCCCAGATAAGAAGATAGCTCTCCAAGAGAACTGCAAAGACCTAAACTATTTCTAATTACTTTGATCTTTCTTACCTTCTCTCTGAGTTGAGTTAGAGCCTTTGTAGATCTTAATATTTTGTTTGCAAGGCATGCATTTTGTTATTGAGGTGGTATGATGTTTATAAGGTAGCATAGTTGCAGGCCATGTGGACAGGATGCCACGTGGACTCTGTAGGGGCATAGCCCCAGCGACCAAGGAGCCCTTCTGACTCCCATGCATAGCAATCATTCACTCTCACGGACTCTCCAAGCAAAACAGAGGCTTTGTTGGGACACTGCCTCTGAGCCTTCAATAGATATTTTTCCATCATTAATATTTTAAGAGGTCCTGCAAGGCCCTGAATGTACGGCCTAAGAAGAGACCAGCATCCCCTTTCCTCCCCTATCAGACCCTCGAAGGAAGGTACCTGTTACACCTGCTTCAAACCCTGTTTGTTAAACACCACCACAGCAAAGGACACAGGGTTAGATCACCTCTTATTTAATGCTTAGTCTTCTGCTGGCAGCACCAGTGGCACTGCTGAGTGACAGCTACAGCGTGTCATTTAAATACTTGCATGGGGATTTGAGCGAGGCCAGGTGATCAGGTAATATTAACAACTTTCGGTCACTATCTAATCAGGGCTGGATCCAGACCTGTGACTGACAGATTTTTAATTGCTAGTCTCCTAAGTCATACAGTTCTCTCTCACTGGGAGGTGTTACCTTCAGCTCTTACTATGATGGATAAGGGCAAATTCTACACTGTTAAAAAAAATCTTTATATGTGGATATCTAAAGTGCTGCTTTGTCTATTTGATTTACAGGGACTCTTTTTTTACAGTAAGAATGAAAAAGATAAAAATATTGAAATAATATACTTTCCAAAAAGAAAGAAAAATAGAAGTATATCTATGTGAGTGTACATCTTTATTTGAAATCCTACTGTTCTCTCTTGATTTACTGCAAAAATAAAGAACATAAGAATGCAGGAGAAGTCTATCATGCCTCACCTCTTTTGCTTTCGAGTTTCTATTTGCTCCTTTATTTTCCATACTTTAAAATCTCATTTAACATTCTCTTGAGAAGGAGAGCACAAGATTACAATCTAACGATTGTAATGAGAATGGGTTACGTTTGTGCCATTTCCCATTTTCATTACAATCTTTGTGGCAAGAGTAATGTAACAGAATTTTTAATGTCTTATATATTGCATGTACACTTTTTTTTTCCAGCAAGCTCCTGCTACATTTCAATGGATGATGCTGTTGCAGAACATTGCAACTTTGATCTTTTTATAGCTTGCATTATGATCACATTGGCAATTTAACCCACTTCCCCAAAGTGGAAAATATTTTGATATACAGCTTGCTGCTACAAAAGCCAGTCATATACACATACTGTACATACCTAGAAAATTGTTTTCCCCAAAATCCCAGCTGTGGCTGAGTACAAGATACTGACATCACCAAAGATGTGTGCTTCTCTGAGTGGTACTACGGGAATTGTAGACTGCAGAATCTGAGCAGAAGAAGAGAGCATTTTGTTTCCTGAAAGGTACAAACAGCTCTTAGAGAGAAGTGTGTTTTGCGTGTTAGGTAGGCATGGCACTGATTTTCCAGTGTATAAACCTTTCTAGAAAGCTTCTCATAGTGATAAACAGCTAGGGAAAAGATAGGTGATGGACCAGGACAAATTTTCTATAAAAAAGGGACCAGAATGAGTTTGGCAAGAGAGCCAGTGGTTTAAGCTATGCTACAGAAGCAGCAGGCACCACTAGCAGTTTGTCTGGATTTGTTAATGCAAATGGTTAACATGAGTGATTCTTAACACAGGAGATAACTAGGAGAAAAGAGAAGTGTGCTGGAATAGCTACCTCGAGGGCAACATCCCTGAGGACATCTGTGCAGACCTTGTGTGACCAGAAAGGCTTCAAAGGGAAAGGCATCTGCAGCTAATGGGGAGATCTTCCTCAAATTCCTTGTCTACTTTTATGGGGCAAGAAGAGAATGATGGCCTTAATAAAAAGCTGAGCTATCCTCAGGCTTTTATACCATGGAGGGCTGCAGAGTCCCAACAGCCTCAGATTGAGTGGGTGGTGAAGACCATGCTCCAGGTGCACCAAAGAGAGCAAGCACGGGGCCATGGATTAGCACTGATTTGACTGGGTATGGGTGGCTCTACCCTTCAGTGACTGGAAACACTTCCCTTTTAGAAAATGCAGCCTGGTGAAAAAAACCCAAAACAATAAAAACAGAGAAAACTTAGGGAAATGAATGGGCTTAACCTCTGGCCAATACTATAAATTCTATTGATGTATACATCTTGTAGATGAATACAGACAAATTATATTGAACTTTAAAAAAATAAAATTTTGAGAGTAGCACCTCCTTGCAATATAAGAAGACAATGTCAGCATATCTTTCAGACAGCCTGCATCTGGCAGATTTCTGTTCATGCTTAAGCTGTATTTCCTTGATGCATAGAGTAGAATCTGGCATCCTTTGGATCAATGCCTATGGAGATATTCACAGCATGGCAAGGCAATGGGTGAAGGAGAGTGACATCCTCATTATGATAACATTCAACAGACAACTTCCAGATTTTGAAATTTCTGGACAAAGCCATTCATGAAAAGATGCACAAGGTTATATTTCACACTTAACCCATGGGAGCTGAGTTTTAACCCTGTGTCTTGTCTGCTCAACTTCTGTTGCGCTTGATATAAGCTGGGCACATCTACACTGAGGCTAGAATTCTTTTCCCTTTGAGTCTAAATTTAACACTGCAGGCCCTCAGGATAAAACCAGTTGAGCCCTTTGGAGGGAAAACGTTCATCCTCTTTATCAGAGTGGCTTTCCCGGTGGCTTTCACTTCAGCGAGGAGAGTGTCTGGGATAATTGCTCTTTCCACAGAGGATCAATACTGTGTAATTAATCAAGATGAAATCATTCTTTGCACTTCTCCAGGTTTCATCCTTGAGACATATTCTCAGATTCACTGGCTCCTGGAGATAGCAACGCTCTCCTACTGCACTACCCCAAGACACCCTAGGGGCAAAAACATCACAATCCAGCTGTCCAGAGTCTAGCCTGACATATCTTAATAGATGGAAAGAGACAAGAAGGCCCAGATGCCTCTTTATTAGGACCGTCCTCTCTGCAGAGACAACAAACCTCAAAATCTACCACAGTCAGCGCAACGTTGGCATCAAGGGGCACTTATTCCCTCCCAGGAAACATGCCACCAAACTTGCAGTGATTACAAAGCAGAAGCATGCACTTTAGAAATACACCTAGCAGAGCCCTCGGTCACAGTGAGAATAATTCAGCTAACATTTCTACAATGTGCAGAGTTTGCTTAGCTGTGATTGATCACATGAATCACACATTCCTGTTTAATTTGTGTTACGGGGCGAGCATATTTTAAATCCACTGCCTTGTGTGAAACAACACAGGAAGTAATTTTAAAAGTACCTTTTCTATGAAGAATAAAAATATGAACATTTATTATTAAAGTCATTTTCATCTCTGCCAGGTCACTTTTTTTTTTTCCCAAATTTCAAAATGCCAGAGGGGAAAAAGAAATGAAAAGACTATTGAATCAGTTCTAATGGACTTAAGACAAAATGAAACATTTCAAGCAGTTCATTTGACCTGGAAACATACTCCTTTTAGTATAAATACTTTTATGTTTCATCCTAACTTGGGCTAAAAAGGCTGGAATTTCCCACAAATTCCAATCATCCCCACTTATGCTCAAGATTCCTCCTGCGTGTTGGGCTCTTTATTTCTCCCTATTAAGCACAATCAAGACAAAATGACTCCTAAAAAGATTGCTGGCCATTCTGGTATCACTGAAATTAAGCAGCTGGTGAAGACAATTATAAATAATGTATACAATTGTGTTTATTACAGAAAGATATTAAAAGAATGACTGGAATTTTCCATTGGTTTAGATAAGCAATGAAGACATTTTAGCAGACCAGAGCTGAGAAACAGCACTGGCTCAAGTGATTGCGCGTTGATTCAGTTTACATTAAATGGAAGAACAAATAGAAGTAAGGCTGGAACTAATGTTCTCCATTTCAAAAGGGCATGGACTAAGTGCTCTGAGCGCCCCAGCCGCCAAAGTCAACACACTGTGTGTCTCTGCAACGGGATGGGAAAGAGGCTGGAGGATTCTTTGAATCGCTGGTGCTTACGAGATCTCAAAGCTGTATTCCAAGCAGGAGGAAAACACTCAGTCATCTATGGACCTGCAGGATAAAGAACCACTTAAAGAGCCTTCAGTTCAAACTTCAGTGAGAGTAATGACACTGAACAGAAGTGCAAAGGGAAGCTGTATAATGGGAATGAGGTTCAATTACATTGGAAACAGCAGCAAAATAATCTAAAAGCTTAATTGTATGGGAAGGAGATTTTACTAACTGGAAACAACAGAAAAAAAATCTAAGAGCTTAATTGTCTCCAGTTGTGAGGACCTTGGTAATCCCATTCTGAATTCAGACAGAACTGGCACGTGAAACTACAGGAACTTGCAGGTATTCATGATGAGCTATCTACTCATGGGATTAGAAAATAGTAAAAGGCAGTATCTCCAGTTCAGTGTGAGAAGAAAAGAGATCTCACAATTAAAAGTTAGTCTGATCTCAAATGTCTCAAGGCTTAGGAACAAATTTTGAAAGAAAGAAGTAATTTAAGTCATTGAGATAAACTGGGAATGGACTAAAATATTATCAGAGGGTTTGAATTTGCTAATGGTAGGTTGTTTTAGACTAACTTGATAGGATTTTTAAGAGATAAAAGATTTTTTAGACAAAGGAAATATGGTAGATATAATTTTTCTGAGCTTCAGCAAAGCATTTAATAAGGTGTCAGATGGGAAATATTTTTTTAGCTAGAGAAAATAGGGATGCATGAAGGAAGTGTTGAGTGGGAGCCTGCTGAAATGAAGACGATCACTTGCAGTACTGCAAAAAGAACTGAAGGAGAGACATGAATGAACTTTCTCTACATTCAGATTTGAGAAATTCTACTTTCTCTCTTTCCTGGTAACTTGCATATAAATAGATAGAGTCATTACTTCTGGGATGCTGATTGGGATACTAATTGTCCACAGGTAAAAGAAAGTGTTAATACAGAAGAGGATGAGGGCAGTAGACTGAAAGACAGGCATTATAGGAATAGAATGAAATAAAAGCTCATTCTTTGAGGGACTGTTACCACAGCTACTGTAAAAAGAGCTCTCATCGGTAGAAAATGACTGAGATGGGTTAAGCTGGTACAGGAGCTAAGGAGAGCATGAATGACTCTAAGCCACCAACAGGGACCACCCTTGCAAAGGCAGAATCCAGCCCATGCCAGGCAAGATAGTCCCAGCAGTAACAGGAAAGTCTTAAGATAACTGTGTGGAACAGTACTGCAACAAGATCTGAAATATTGTCTACTCCTTTGGCTGCCCACATTCAAAAATCAGGACTTCAAACTGAAATTCATTTAGACAACAGTGCTGAGATGCTTGGGGAACAGGCTGTTAGCTGTACTAAAGAAGCTGGAGCTTGGCATATTCAGCTAGCATGAAAATGAAATCTTGAAGGCATAGAGAACTGCCCTATCCTGGATAAACAGTTGGTAAATACCAGCTGGAGGAGAAAAATAAGTCATCCATTGGGCAAGAACTGGATAGAAACCAGCCTCCCATAAATTTAGAAAATTTAGAAATTTAAAAAAAAATGGGGCAAAAAGTCTTTCTAAGAGAATAGCAACATTCCAAATGGAAGAACAGGATTAACACATCAAGCTAATGGTTCTTTTCAACAACAGAGGTTGGTCTCCATATGACAGGATTTACATGACGTGGTACCTGAACAGTATGGTGCTTTCTAACCCTCTGCCAGACCAATATTCCCATTCCTATGTTTTGAACTATGTTCTGAATCAGAAGTATTTCTCTCTCTTCCAGAAAAATACTCCAGTTCTGCATATACACCGTCATACAACCTATAATGTAATTGAGACTGAGAAACAAGCGGCAGGAATCCACCCAGGCAGTGTGGGACAAGGTCACTGTGAAGGGCAGAGAAGAGATTTCAGAGATGGCAGCTGGAGGGGACATTGGCTGAAGTGGTGTTTACCATTATTATCTCCTCTGCTCATGCACTTAGCACTACAGGGATTAAAATGTAAGTTATGGATGGTCCTATGAAAGGCTGCTGAAAAAAAGAATCCCAACCCTTTATTAATGACATTATTTTCCCTTGAAAGCATAAATACCTAGTTCTTTCAGGTGCTACAGATTAAATAGCCTGAAATGTAGGCAGAAATTACATTTGATGTTGTGAAAATTGGAAGCATTGATAAAATATGTTTGTTAGAAGACAGGAGGTGAAAATAGGTGTAACAGAGAATTGACAAAGCAGCTTAGAAACAATCTTGCTATTAGCAGGGAGGAAAGAAGTAGTAATAAAATTGGGAAACCAATTAGTTAGGAAAAGGGCACAAAAATGCTATAGGAGAAGGAAAGGATAAACAGGGAGAAAAAAAGCAGTAAATGAGATACTACAGTATTGCAGCAACATCCAAGGTAACTCTTCTATGAAATACCTAATCAAATCCCCTGGGTTCTCATGTGGAACCTGATGAGTACCTGTCAGACATTAATGGAGCCAGTGGAGGCTTCCCAGTAACTCAGCTGTGCCTCTTCTTGCTGCTGGTGGTGTCATCTGAGGTGCCAGGCTGGCAGCTGAGCTACAGGTACAAATACACAGATGATACTGATGCCACCCAGGGCAGTTGCCTTCAGCAGAGAAGCAGGACAGGTAGCTGGGCAGGAAGAGGGAGGTAAACTGAGAGAGATGTTAAAATTCTGGAGCAAAACGCCCTACAGGTTATGCAGGAGCACCTCTGGTGAACACACCAGAATTCAGGGAGCTGGAGCATTGCCATGAGAACAAGGGAGAAAAAGGATTTTGGAAGCTCCACAGAGGGTGAAGTAAACAAGCAGTCAGCTATGACAGAGAGCTGAAGCAATGAAAAGGCATAATAATATATAATGCTATTTCAAAACAACAGATGGGAATAGGGAATTGATAGTGAAGCGATTAATACTAGCAATGAAAGAACTAAACACCTTTAAAATGCACAGTTTCTAATAAGAGCCAAGCCAAAGACTCACAGCAATTCATAAATTATCAAAGAATTATACAGTGGCAAGAAGGGAGAAAGAGCAAAATGAACCCAAAGGCACGCCAAGTGCCTGCTGATGGAAAGGAGGACGACTTTGAGGGGTAAGACTGAGCCTCAGGGTAAGACCTGTAAGCACAGTATGTGTCTCCCAGCCTGGTCAGCAGCTGGGAAGCTCCTGTAACACCATGGGAAATGGAGAACAACCTTCACTGCTGCCCCAGTTGCACCCAGCTGCCCCCGGCAGCTGTGGCTCCCTAGACCTGCAGGAGAGCCTCAGATACCAGGCTGGTGTTATTTGGGAACTATTCTATGCTGGAGCATTGCCAGTGCTTTCCTCTAAGCTCTCTCTCACCTGGGACTTGGTGGGGATGCTCAGGTCCCACTTGCAACCCCAGAAAACTGGCATCCCACCCTTGCCCCAGCAAACCAGCATGAACCAGGGACAGGGCCCCATGGGCCACGTTTTGGGTTCTGCTTTGGTCCTTTAAAATGGAGTTTCTTATGGAGGCTATGGAGCTCTTCAAGGTTTTCACTCCTCCATAATTTCCTAGCAGTCATTTTTCCTCATCTGCAAGTTTTAGACTAAATTTACACTTGCATTTCAGTAGGTAGTGTTGACATTATAAACAGCACAAACAAACTCACTGATTCCATACACAAATCAACATTAAGGGGTGTGCACTTTATATAACTCAATGCTTGTAACACAATCTGTACAACTTTGATTGAAGGGAAGCAATGACAAAGGCAAGAAAGAGAGAGGGCTGGAGTTGTATGGTTCTCCTGGTGAAGCTGTGGGTGTATCACCAGCACCCCTCATTTTGGAAAACTTGGTAACAGAAAATTCTGAGCACAGTTGCCAGCCAGTGTCCAGAAAAGAAACAGGGACAAAGATGCAGAAGATTAGAAGTGATAGATATTGACAGTGTCTTATTAGAAAGCCTAAGGATAAAGGGTATTCATCACAAGGAAATTAAGGATTTGAAGCTACAATAACTCAGCAACTGCCCTTTTATTTCCTAGGCACTCCTAAGTGCAAAAAAAAGATTGATGTAAACCACCAATGCCAGTGGCTAGTGCAACTTCTAACTGGTTGTACTCTGCCTGGACTGGGACACCTGGCAACCAGGATGCTAAACCAAGATGTTTCCCAGCAGTCTAGGGGAAAGGTTGGGTCAGATTTGTTCTGGTTTTCCTTTTTGATTATTGCTTCCAGTCAGATAGCAAGTTCTTCATCAGGTTGCCAAGATTTCCAATATGACAAGAGTCATTTTGTGTGGTTTTGCTTGTTGGATATGATTTTAAATTGCTGTAATGAAACCATTTGAGAAAACAATAGGGAGAAATTAAAAATATGTATTTAAAACAGAATTAAAAATGAAAGGAACAGATGTGTACCATGCATGACACAGGAACTTTCAAATGCAAAGAAAATGCATATATTAAAATGAAAGACTAAGTGGTACATATACATCAGCACTTTCCATTCCTTTTTTCTTTATACACGTGTTTTAGATATACATAAATTATTTTTTCTTTTGTTTTATCCCTTTTTTAAAATCAGAATATTCAAACATTCTCTTTAAGAACCAGAAGAGGATGAAAGATTGCATTTGGCAGGTTCCTTTTGTGCTATAATTTGTTTCTTTGTGGAAATGCAGCAAAGGGTGACTTTTATTATGTGTTAGGTAAGAATCTGCATAGAGCAACTTCCAGCTGTTGACCATGCGATTAGGCCGTTAAAGTGCAAAAATCGCTGTTTACAAATACCCATAATTACTATAATTTTCATGCAAAATCTACTCTCACCTAAAACCAGACCACATGCCAGTACTTTCCTGGCCAAAATGGCTATTTCTTTCTGTCTTGAAGTCTCAGTCACATATTGAAAAAAAAAATATCTGCAGAATAGAATATATTTTGACTGCAGAAATAGATTTTGCATGAATAGACTCCTGAGGCATCCAACAGTTTCAATAATGTTTTCTATTCCAGGGGAGCAAAAAATATTTTTCCTTGATAGCATTTATTTTATATTCACTGCACTGGAATTACTTTCTCAAAATTCTGCCAGCAAAGACTTATCGTATGTGGGTGCCATTGCTGTAACATAAAGATAAGGATGGAGGCTTATTCCACTCATAAGCTCATGAGTCTGTAAATTGGAACTATCCTTCATAGTACAATGCATTTTACCAGTCCAAATATTTTTCTTAAAGACAAGACAGGAGTTTTTTTCTTGGAAGTATTTTCCTTCGGTGACTTAAGGAAGCATATTCATGGACTACTTATGATGGGGAAATACACAAACAATGGGACACCACTGGTTTCTCTGGATGGGGGAAGAGTCCGCATTATTCCAGCAGCTTCAGAATCAGTCATTTGAGCAGCTGCCCTAAACAGGAAAAATGTTGTCTGGGGAGCAGCAGATAAGGTAAGATACACCCAAGGACCTCAGAGGACAGAGCTGTATCCTAATTTGATGATCCAGGTGCAAATAAATGGCTCCACTCATTTCAAAGATGGGACAGGTGACATATCTGGACCTGAATTTGGATTAAATCATCAGAAATGTTCAGGCCTGTGATTTTGTTGCCGGCCAAATGACTACAATTATTACAACCAAACGTGACAATACAATGACATTTTACCTAGGGGCAGGAATGTAGGGGAGATTAAAATGAGAACTGACTCAAGCCTTCACCAGGAAATTGAATCTAACCCTTTTTGAAGTTAAACATTTTGATATAAAATTTTTCATCGTATGGCTGACCTGCATAAAACGACTGAATTCCCTGTGCACTGCGAATGCTTTGTGTGCTGCAGTTAAATAGTTCTAGAGATGGGAACCAGATTAACTTTGAAATTTCCATCCTGCCCTCACAAACAGCAGTTCGGCTCCTCTCATGGCAGCAGAAGTTTGCTGTCAGCCTGCAGTATTTTGATCATGGTCCTGCCTAGATCTACTAGGAGAAGAAATAATGATATGGTCGCGAGAGCCCTAGCAGTTGGCCAATGCTGGATCCCTCTCCAATGCCATTAGTGATGAGGCTCAAACAATAGAAACTGCGCTGGGGAATTGAAGGGAAGAAAAAGGCTGGTGATGTCAAGACCCGTCTGGTTCTCTTCAAGCCATTGTGCTGTGTGTTGCAATATTAAAACTCTCTTACATTAAGGGCTAAATTACGGGCTTCTCAGAACTGTTTGACCAGCGAGGGACAGCACATTGTTCCAAAGATTTCTGGCCAAAAGGGAACTATAAATTGTCCAGTCTGATTTCTCTCCCATTTAATCATTAAGAAGCTGCCATGTCCCATTCATGCACTCTTGCATTGGCCCAAAGATGTTAGATAGACAAAAATATTTCAACTTTTTAAAGACTTGCTGCCAGAAGAGCATGAAGTCTCTGCAGCTGCTGGGGCAGCTGTGCCTGGCCCATGTCTACTGGAGGGAAATGTCCGGCTGATGAATATCATCAACCCATGGTTGAGCTCTCTTAAAACTGAACTGGAGGTACATCCAAGCCTCTTCCACTTCCTGAGGGCTCTCACATCAGCTCCCTTGATGTGTCCTTACTTCTACAGCATGGCAGGCCGTGTTCTGAGGCAGAGCAGAGGCGCTCCCTGACCATGCTGTAACAGTCTGCATGGAAAGCTCAGCCGTCTTTTGCACCTACAACAATCAGCTGCTGGACTCCAGGAGAGGAAACTGGCACAGCAGTATTTGTCTTGCCAAAGAAGTTGCTCTGATGCTCCTACAGGCCTTGATATAGAATTAAGTCTGTTGATACAGAATTAAGTCTGGTTTGGACCGCCAAACCACCAGATTTGCCCCACAGAGCTTTCAACAGACATAGGTGATGGAGAGAAGAGATGATAAACCAGTGGGGGAAGCCCAAGGTCATGGTGAGATGATAATGATAGATGTAGTAAGCAATAGTAACAATACACAAACTATCATGCCACTGCTCTTTTTTAGCTTAGATTTGAACCCTTGGGCTTTGCTAATTATGACACAGTAAAAACTAAAAGGGGAAATTACCCACAAAAAAAGAGGCTGTTAACCACTTCATCTCTACAACCATGCTGCATATTTTGTGCTTTGCTCTAATTGTTCAGTAAAGGCTCTAATAAAGTCAGTGGAAAGTCAGGATATCCCTCGTGGATTATGCTGTAGCAGAGTAGTTTAAATTTAATCTAGGGTTGGATTTAACACATTTAAAAGAGAGCAAATTCAGTATTCAGTCTAACAGTCCAGTCAATACTTGGGGCTGATGGTTTTTACTCTGGCACTGCATTTTTATATTCTGACAGAAGGCAGAAATTATGTCCATGATCATCCCATCATTAGTGGCTCCAGTTGTTTTTTCCCAAACACAAAAAAAAAGCCAGATGCCTTGTGCTCAAACAACAGGCATGGCATTTTGGTGTTTCTTTGAAATTTCCATATATATTCAGCAAAAGGTAGAAGAACAAACCAGAAACCCAATTTGTGTAATATTATATTTGAACACAGAGTTGGAAGAGCTATTCCCTAGCAATAGCCAGCTCCAAAATACTAACTGGTGATACAATAAACAAACCAGTTCAGTTCTATCACAACAATACTTTTTGCTTCTACTGCCTAACCAGAAGGCCATTTCTGAACCTCACTGCTCTACTGTTAAGATGCACCAAATTTCCAGCAAGAATTTATTCAAAATTAATTTATATCCATGTAGTCTTATGTGAATTTTGCCTTTTTGATGTCGTGGGTCTCCAGTTTTCCTTGTGTTGAGCGCCCACCATGATTCCAAATGAGTGCCACTGCAATGAATATGTAGTAACATAGAAATAGCCTTCCTTTTACCACTGACCAGCAGAAGTGCCAGGGAGAGATCAGAAACTGGTGAGAACGGGTCAGAAATTGGGAAGAGTCCCTAGGGCTCACCTGGGGAGGAAAAATTTGGGCAGAGTGGGAATGGGTCTGTGAATTTCCCTCTTTCTTGGTCAAAACCCCTTCCCCCAGAAACAGCTGGAGAATCCTGCTTCTTTCTCCACCCACTTGCACTCCACCTTTTCCTGTGAGGACCCTGCAGAGACCTGGTGTGTGGACAAAGCCATTGATCCTGCTGCAAACCAGCCACTGCCTCCTCAGACAAGGACACAGCCTGCTGCCCTAGGCCTGCGCCTGAAGATTGCCCAGGCCCCTGCCATCTGCTTCTGTTTTTCCAGACAAAATACGCTGTTTCTGGGTTTCCCATAATAGGATAGGCTCCCCACCCCCCCCAGTCATTCTGGCAGATATTTTTTCCTCTGGTTCCAACTCCAGATCACTTCTCCTTACAAGCATTTCCGAGAGCTCCTTCATGCCCCGAGCAGGCACAGCCCCGATATGCCCTGAAACCACCTCCAGTTTCTCACCAGCCCCACCACGCTGGTGAGATGTGCTGTGTCCCCTTTGCCCATGCTCTGAGCTACGCATGCTGTGATCCAGAAGCTGTTTGACGGCAGGAGTGTTACAGTATTCCTGAATTAACACGCTCTGCCTCCCAGTGGGCCTTATTAGCTCAGGCACAAACCTCACTAACACGGCTGTATGGTTTCTGTCCCAGAGAAGGTTTGTATCTGGCCAGTTTGCAGCATCCATCCATCTGCCCCCTCCATATAGATACACCATAGTACTCCAGTGATTAGACAGGATATCTTGTCTCTTGGCTTTTCAACACTCTGGCTGATTATTTTTATCTTACAGAAAAAGAGGGCACTCTTAGAGCCTGAGGTGTGTAACCCTGTGTATCACACATGTAGTAGGCATGCACTACACACTAGAGAAGAGCTCTACCCCACTTTAATGTTTGTCTCTGCCTGTATAACACTCTTTCAGCAGCTACACAGTTAGTCAGACAAGAAATTTTTTTTTTTTACAGAAAACCCTGCCATTCATGTGCTGCTATCCCCAAAAACCATCTCAGAAATATCATGTGGCATCCAGACACTTCCCCCTGATCTCATGGCAGTGGGGCTGCTAACTCCAAGGTAAGAACCATATATGGCTGTGCAATAAAGCCTCAAAAATTATGCCATAGCCTGGAAATTATGCCAGGTATTTAAAATTTCAGCCCCATCAGATCCTGCTTCACAGACTTAGAATTGTGTGTTCAGCAGAGGCAAAAAAAACCCTGTGCTCTTGATGTGCATACCTTTGCTGTGGCTGTGCCTGCACGTAAGCACTTCTGTATCCTTTTAGTTAACATTACCTGGGCTAACATTCTCCCTCCCACTACTTAGATATGGTCTAAGTGGCTGAAAATATCCATGAAATGGAGATATAGCTCTTCATTTAAAACCAGAACCTTTCTCATGATTACATTAACACCCAGGCTGCTGTGGACACCTGAGACATCCTTGGTCCTAAGCAGTACAGCCTGAAGAGCCCGCTAGTCAATAAAATAAAATACCCATTCTCTTTAATTAACATATGAAATAAACACAATCTGTGACACCTAGTGTGCAGCAGCAATTAAGAGGCATTGCTTAGTTAAACCTCCTAATACCTCATTTAAATATGCAATTAAGGGATAATTGCCTTCAATCAATAAAAAATTTGAAATATTTTGCAGGGACCTCAATTATTTTTTTGTGAAGCTTTTTACTTCGTACTTAGTCTGGCCTAAGTCTCCAAATCTTATACCACTTGTTAAAGAAACATTATTCTTTTCTGGATTGCATTGATTTATGGCTTTTATTCATCCTACCAGCATTATATGAGCCTGATGCTAGCACTAAGCCCATGCAAAACATTTATTTTTGTGTAATCAATGACTTGTATTTGTTTCAAGCTATCCATTTTGTGTTCTCCATGGATCATCTCCCTTTTCGTGTCCAAACAGACCAAGAGCATATCTTTGTGTAGGTCTTTACACACAGAACTTCCTCATAGGCACCTTAACAAATGTTTTGTAATGCAATTGTTTTCCCATTTTTCAGTATCTTCTTGCAAACAAGCAGTACTTCACTTGTGCACAAGAGCTAGCAATTCAAACCATATATCCAGCCCCGCTCCCTGCCTACACACAAATCCATCCTTAGTAAAATGAGACAGATCTCATGAATCAAACAAGGAACAAAGTCAACCATTGCCTTCCCTCTCAAGGCACGAAATTAGCAATGCAAATATATATGCTCATCTAAGAGCTCCTTGAGTGCACTCCATCATGGCACCTCATGCCATCATCAGCCACAGAACAATCAGAATACAGGGGGAAATATTTTCATGCTCAATAATTGAATTATGTGGTTGAAGAGACAAGACCCGTGCAAGTAAGTGAGATGGGGGGGAAAAAAGTAGGAAATAAATTCTGACAGGCATTTACAGGCATCTAATGAGCACCCAAGAAAGCAGCATGCTACACTGACAGGGAACCCTTGGTGCAAGCTAGGATTCATGCTATTTTACATGTTTAGGCTATTAGCACCCATTATCTGAACTCCTTGTGGCAATCATTGCTGAAGTGAAACCCCCCCTCTGGACTATTCCTGTCATGGGAAGAGGCCAATGAGGAAGTATTGCTTGGATTTAATAAAAAAAGGGTTCAAAATTGATCTGTTGTGCAATTGTAGTTAAATCATTTCACTTCTTCAGATATCTTTCCCACCATGCCATATCTTTTAGTCAGAAAGATTTTTGAGCTGGCAACAAACAAGGGTCAGTCACATCCTTGTTACAGCTTGTCACTTATCCAAGTGATAAAACTAAGCTTGGACTTAAGATTGTCCTTAATTAACACAAGATACCAAACAAACAAAAAGTAAAACAAAATTAGACGTTGCTGCAGTCTCTGTAAGGTGCACACATTCTCTCCTGGGAATGTTTGGTGGCGTTCAGAGATTAAAGGCTTTGCAATTATGACATCAGTATGACCTATAATGGTGCCACCTCCAGATGAAAAGCACTGCATAATGTAGACCAAAGAGCATAGATTACATTTTTTACCCAGTTTTTGGTACACAGAATCTTGCACAAGTGTTACTTTAATTTGTATTTCCTTTCCTCTTGCTCCTATCATTACAATATGTTGTGACTGATTGTTTCACTGTTATCTACCCACTATAGTGAAATACATACATATATACATGTTAAGTTCAGAGACCATGTATATTAGCATAAAGATGATGCAAAGACACTACTTTAAAAGGAGAGGAACTCCCTGACTGCAAGAATTATTAGGAACACCTGGAAATCATCTAAGGAATTAGGAACTTTGACCTCCATCCCTTCTGGAACCCCTATTATTTCTTTTGTCTGATTCACTCAGAGGTCCACCCCCTCCAGAGAGCAGGTGATTGCTAGATTTAGTCAGGTGATTTCTTCTGTTCCATAAATGTTTTTTCAAGATAATCAACTGATTTGCTTGAGAAACAAATATTTTGCTCCCTTCTAGTCTGTCTACAATGGCTGTCATCAGGCATCCACTGCTGTTTTTAGGCATCCACTGCTGTTTTTAGCCTCCTCTAAGGACAGATGTTCTGCATAACTCCAATGATTCTGTGATAGATGATCCACAGAGAGCCAGGATACCGAAATTGTCAGTCTCCAGAACACATGACATGTCATCAGATGAGTAAAAGAAGATCTCCTTGATGTCATAGTACTTGTTAGTGTGGCTTTTCTTAGTTTTCTATCCATTTCTCATCTCATCTAGCTCTTGAAGGCTCACAGACTGTGAGCCCTTTCTATTTATGCAAACATCTTAAAGTTTCTGATAATTGTGAATATGTGTCTTCAGCTATACATCTTTATAAAAAGGTTTTTATTGAGAAGCTTCCAAATAACGTGTCAGATCAAGCAGAAAGCTTCACTAAATATTAGACAAGAACTGAATGTTAAGATGCATACAACACTTGCCCCTGCTTTGGCCTGTTCTTGTCTTTATATTGTCCAGTTGGTTGTGTGTAGGTTTACTATAAACTTTAGAAAGCATGTTCAAGAGCCCTGGGAGAAAGAAACTGAGTGCAGCCTGGGATTGCTGCTCCCCCACATGGATTCACTCATTTGTCCATGCCTGAACATGGGAGAAATGAAGGTTCAGCCCTCTTGAGTTCAGATCCCTGCTGTTGAGACTGGAATGGGATATGAACTGTACTTCTGTGATTTCAGATATGGACACATTCCTGTAAGAGACCCAAGAGGTATCTCTGCTCTCTATGCATGTAACACACACACCAGGCACCACTGAAGAGTCATCATATGGCTCCAGCTTTTACCCACTGCTATCCCAGGTTTAACTCAGGGCAAGCTTCACCAAGAGGGATCACCATCCAGTGGCCAATTAAGTGAACGGAGCCAGTCCCCAGCGGCAGCAATGAAGCCATATAGGATTACTGCAGTTACATCATTATGATGATGATGATGGTACAGGTAACCAAGCCCTGAAGAATCTCACTCAGTTCATTATAAGGTCATAGAGTAAAAAATCAGCTGCTCTCATTTACACCTGTCAACCCCAAAGAAAGGAGCGGAGTGGAGTGGGTATAACTGAGAGCAAAATTAGCCTACAATGCATAAACATTATCCTGTGTTATTTGCACACAGCTCTTTGTGTGGATTGATACATCAGCTGGGTAAATGATGCATCAGTTAGGACTCAGATAAAGGAGAAGAACATGTATTTTTTCTCTGCTATCTGCCATCAGTCTGCATCAAAAGTAAAAAGACTGACCTGAAATCAAACCGGTTTTCAGGAGTCAAGCTACAAAATGTCATTATGCAGCTCATCTCTCCAGTAACTCTCCAGGAAGATGTAGTAGCCTCAGAAAAACTGTTTTCCATCTGGTTTTAAATTTTCACAGAGAATCAAAACAAACAACACTCTGAATATAGTAAGAGTATATTTCTTGATAATAATAAAACTGGCTATCACAGTGGAATTCAAATGTGCTATCACTTCATTACAACGCCAGCTTTGATTGTTACAACACAAGCCTTTTCTTTCCAATAGACACGGGATAAGAAATAGTTTCTTGTCCAGAAAGTCATGAGCCTTCCCTCAGGGATGTGCTACATGGGGCATCAAAATCAGTATTTGAAACTTCTGATTAGGCAACGGAATTCAGTCTTCATGGTGAGACATATCTTAAGTACATGCTGGAGAAACCGTAAAAATATTATATCTATGCAAGGTTAGTTTTTATGGAACAGCTGAATAAGACTGCAGAAGGAACCCCAGGGCACATGGAGCGGGCTCACAGAGGAGACTGAGTTACAGAATTGGTCTTTTGTTCAGGTCTGAAAGCACGGCTAGATTAGATGATTTAATGCCATAAACCCTTTGGCAAGATCCATTAATCCAATGTCCTGGCCAAATTGTGTTTGTACTTTAAAGCCAATTTGTGTTCAAAATTATTTTAATTAATTGCTCTTCCTTTTTTAAACAGTTGTGTGGTATTTCTGTGTTCTTTCAAGAGTTTTCCATCGCAACTCATGGAATATGAGACTCCCATATCAATATTCATACCATACCTCCTTCCACAGTAACTTAGCTTCTCTTTCTAAGCAAAACGTTCTGTGAGAATGAGGAATTCAAATAGGCTGAGGGATAATTTTTTTTCCTTTTAAAATGAATCATAACAACTCCTTTTTCAGTCTTACACCACTAATGATACTAAAGCATAGGGATGGTGCTTTGTATTTTGAATGTAGAGACCGAGGCCTTTGAAGCAAATAATCTGCTTTGGTCCCCAGCTATGATTGGGAAGTTTCACACATCCCTGGTGCATAGCACAGTGGCAGGAAATAGCTCCTAAAGGGCCACAGATTTGCTGTTTAATTTTTTTAATTACTGCTTATTTAGGAAACATAAATACTTTTACAAATCATTACCACGTAAGTATGAACCATGCACTATTTTTAATTGAAAAATGAAGCTAGCACTTTTTCACTGAAAGGAACATTGTGAGAGACATAAAGCCACTCTTTCATAAGGCCTTGCAGGGACAAATACCTTCATCACCTCAGATGCCTTCATTCAGGGGTTTTATTTGTCCTGACAGGCAATGCCATTTGCAGCTCAGGAAATCCTGAGTTGAGGTAAATGGTGTATGAATCTAAAGCAAATTAGAGACATGGTTTAGTGGTGGACTTGGCAGTGCTGGGTTAATAGTTAGACTCAATGATCCTAGAGGTTTTTTCCAACCTAAAAATTTCTATGATTCTGCTGGGCTTGTCTCCATCAGGAGAAAGCAGACCCATTGTTCAGGAAACAAATGCTGCCCCAGCACTTATGCACCTCTTCAGACACTTACTGCCCCTGTGTGAGAGGAGTTGATATTAGTTGTTATTAAGATACAGCTGGGTTTGGAGCCTTCCAAGGTGAACACCTCAAAGAGATTAGTCAGCTAGTATTAGAACACTGCATGAAAATGTGGGTGTTTTTCTTAAGAGCTATGTATGGTTGTAACAGCCAACTCTCCTCCACCCTGGGGTGGTGTTGTTTTTTGGGGGGACTTTTTGAAGTGATTTTCCCCTTTGGTTTGGTGTTTTGGGTTTTTTTGCCTTTTAATTTCATGTTTTGCCATTTGCATTCAGCTTAACTGACTGGAAAAGAATAATAAGAATGCTGGAGGACCTAAAACCCTGAGGAAGCCCAAGCTGTATGCTAAGTTGGTGCCTACCAGCAGCTTCATCTCAATTAGTCCAATTTGTGAATGTTTGTTTGTTTTTCTTATTCACTGCCAAGCTATATTAAAAAAAAAAAAAAAAAAAAAAAAAACCAAAAAAAAAACCAACTAAAAACCTGTGAATGGTAACAATAAAAGAAGGACTTCAGCTCATGATTTATCTTTAATAGTGGCTCCATTTTCAATTGAATCACCGTTCTGTTAAAACATCACAGCTATGTCCAGACTGCCCCACAAGCTCTTAGTTTAGGAAGTCCTCAGTGAAGTAGGGTAAAGCAGGATAAAGGAATTTATCTCCAGCACCATTCCCCACCATCACAAGGGCCATTGTCTGGAAGGCTTCTCCTTCACACAGATGAAGTGCCTTGAGAGGCAGGGGGGTTTTCCCATGCCAGCTCTTTCAGAAGTCCCTGTCCTACATGAGAAAATCCTGAGGGAGCTGTGCTGTCCCATTGGCCTTACTGCTCAGCATGACTTCAGGGAAGATGGCAGATCTCCAGGCTTTTGTTTCCCCCCAGTGCAGGAGTTCAGAGGGTGACATTCAACCTCTACCCTGCAAGGACAACTCTGTACATCTCCCATCTGCCCTTGCATGGTCTTTGCTGTTACTGAGCCTGCTTTTGCCTGTGCTGCACCTCAAAGAAGAGCCATCATCAGAGAGTATTAGGTGTGTACCCCAGTGCCACGGAGGATGGGGCTCATGCTGAGGTGCAAGCAGCGCCCTACACAAGAACACATGGTGAGCATCACCCAGCTCCAAGCACTCTGCTCTTCTGCCTCTGTACAAAGCATGTCCCATACTCTGCCAGAGCAAGGCTGGCAGCTGCTAAGTGCAATCACAGCCTCAATAGCTGCATCATCTCCAAGTCTTCATCTAAAGCATGTAGAAAAGCTTTCCCAAAGAGTTCTCATGTATGAAAATGGCGAGTGCTGACTGCAGAAAGAGTTTGACAAGGCAGATGTTTTAGCTCTTCCATTCATCTAGAAGAGATCTTTCTACAAGAGAGGAAATACAATGCAAACCAGTTTGCTGTGGAGTCAGACGAGCCCCTAACTTGTAGCACACCTGAAACATGTGAATAGAGCTGGGAAAGGATGAATTCAGTTGGGGGTCCACAGCTGTGCTATGCCTTTACTGTCCAGAGCAAAACACCCACCACCACAAAGGCTGCTTTTCGCTTTGTCTCTCTCTATCCCCTATCCAACCAAAAGAAACTCATTCAGGGCTTCCAGCTGTTGCTTTCACTGCTCCAGCCACCACCATCCTACTCCCCCAGCCCCAAATTAATGCTCCTCCTAAAGCTGTTATCCTCTGTGAATTCTGTCATTTCCAATGAGTCTTGTGCTGTAATTTAAAAGATAACTCACTCCTGTTTCCAGCGTTTTAATGCATTTTATTTTTTCTACAAGCAATATACGTGTGTAATTAATAAACAATTTAGTATGTTGAGGAACCTAGGAACTTGGCAAATGTTCTGGGGATATGAAATCTCAGGAAAAGCAGCACATTATAAGAAATAGTAAGTAATTACTTATGTAAGCTTTTCTTTTTAAATTCTAAGAACATTAGCTACTAATTACCTACTAATTACCAGTACTTCAGCAGGTGTTTGCACTTAACTGTAGGCTAAAGCCCCTGTGAAAAACAAACCCCTCTCACTCCCTCTCAAGATTAAAGCTGAATCCCACTGGACTCCATAATACAGCATAGGTGCAGCAGAGCTGTTTACATGCTAGTCCTTTAACCACTTGGCTGCTTAAGGTGAAAACAGCCTCCGGTTTATTTCCCTTCTATTATTTGCTAGAATGAGTAACCCAAGAGGTAATGAACAAAACCTAAGGGTTAAAAGTAAGCCATGATTAAGATTTCATCCTCATCTCCACATTTATCTCACTTTTGTAATGACCTGGCAGAGCAAGACTCTCTTTCTGACCATGGATATTGCTGGCTGAAGAAGGTGAGAACAAAGCCTTATCTGTGAAGGTTTCCCTGAGTTAAAAAAAAAAAAAAAAACCAAACCAAAAACCAAAACAACTATGCAGAGCCCTCAGCTGGTGCAAAATGATTTCGTTTCACCAGTGTTGATGCCCAAGTCAATACTTCATGCCACTTGAGGGACTGGCCTGCACTTCAGATCCAGTCGGTTCAAGACTCTTTTCAAAGACTAATTCATACAGGTAAATTTCACTAAAAAAAAAAAATCTAGGCAACGAATTTCAAATTTATAAGTGTAGGTTCAAGTTCCTATCCTTGACTGCTTAAAATTTGGCATTTTCATTTACCTAGTTATCAAAACACACTTTACTATCAATAGAAGGAAGATCTCAGATATAAGGAGTCCAGGTAGAGAGTGGCAAAGACAAGAGGTGCTTTCAGCAACCTGACACATTGCTCAGGTTGCACCTTCTGCAGAGCACATTAGGGACAGATGGAAGGACTGAGAGGAGCGCCTTGGGGCAATTTTTTTATTAAGACCGTTTACAGATTAATAATTCAAATAATGCTGCTAACTTATTTTTGCCTTTTACCCTCTCTGAGACTTGTAAGATCTATTCAAAATATATGATTGCTTATTTCACTCCTGCAATTACCTCTTTTCCATTGCAAAGAAGACTCAAAGGTAGGCAGTGGAGACAATTCAGATCATCACCATTTTTCCATGGATGCCAGTTAAGCTACAAATCCCCTCTAGATCCATTTTTCACTGAGGTGATAGAAGTAGTGACTGTGCTGTGAAGCATTAGCAGCAGTAGAAGTGCTCATGCTTACAGCTGGGAGCTAAGTTTTTTGAACAGCACACCTCTACTAAAACAATAGGAACTGCAGGAGACTAGAAACAGTTAAAAACCTGACCCTTTCATTCAGATATATGAAGGAGGTCTGGCTGCTGGTGTATTTTAAGACTTGAGCCCCACAACTGAGAAATTAGAAGCTGCTTTGACATATGAATGAACCAAATGAGACCATGAGGCTTCTGAGAAAATTATACAGCTCAACCTTGGTGCCTTCCATCTGAGCCTCTCAAAACAATATACAAAAATTAACAAAATAGCATGCCTGGAAGGTAAGTCATTGATCTTTCACCAATCAACAAGCTGAAGCTTTGCACAGCAAAATGCCCATATGTCATTTAAAGAGAGGGTTTAAATTTTATTTGTTCTTCCTGTAAAAATACTTTCTGCTCATTTCTTTTCCTCTGCTGCAGGCCTATGGTGAGACTTCCAGAGGACCTGAAGAGTGGAAAGAGTAGCAGTGCTCTGGTCGCTAGGCTGATCCAAGGTGCTGAGTGAGGCTGTTTCAGTCCTGAGGAAGGACTCCTGTGCCTGGAATCTGGTCTGTTCCTGACTCTTGTCCCAGGTGATCCTGGGAAGCAATAAAAGACATTGCTTCTCTCTCTATAGGCTTAACTGCACCAAATGCTGAAATGACACAAATGTAGCTGCTCATCATACCCTTTTAAAAGACAGCACCATTCATATCCCCAGATGATGGCCTTATCAAAAATCATTATGAAAAAGAGGGAACTAAGAAGCAGGAATATTTTGGGCAGAGCCATCTGACTTACTGCTGCTCCCAAAAGCTGAGCTGGAAGGCATCCCTGCTCTGCTGGAGTACCATGAGACTGCATCCCTGGTGGGTGAGGTGCCCTGCCAACCCCAGCTCCCAGCATTCTGCAGCCCAAAAATGGATGGAAACACTGTGGAAAGGGGAAGCAGGTGAGGTGGAAGCATGACCTCTCAGAAATGGGTTGCCCAACTGGCCCATTAGTCACTCAGGTGCTGGGCACTGGGGATGCAGAGGGAAATACTGATGATGCCAGCAAAGGATTGCCTAAAGCATCTTGAGATTCATGGTTACATTTGTTTTAGTCAGGAAGGTTTTTGCTGGGGTATTTACCTATTTTTCCTCACTTTCACTGTCTTCCAAGCAGCTCCCTCAGGTGGGATTTCACAGTCCCAGTAGCACTGTGATGAAGTCAAGGCTGGAACACCTTTTCCTGTGCGCACCACAGGTACTGTGGATGTCGTGGCCCACTGACATCGTTTCAGGGGATACAGAAGCAAATTGAGGAGAGGGTTTTTCTCTTCTATTCTCTTTTTTTTGCTTTAGTTTCAAAGAGGACAGGAAAAAATGCAGAGACAGGATTTTAGCCCTTCATTTTATAATGTAATTGAAATGCCAAGAGACTGAAAAAATTCAATGTTGATGAAGAAACGGATGTTAGTGCAATGAAGAATAGCTCTGTCTTTGTCAGTCTGCAGTCTTTTATGTGTCACAGGCTGTCACTTTCTATTGCATTTCAACTGACTAATTACCCCAGTTTATTAAAAGTGAATATGAATTCACATTTTTTACTTTGCCATGTTCCAAGTGTTAGTGTTATCAGGAGCTATTACTGAATGATAGATCCCACAGTTCTAGGCTTCCTCATGTGGGCAAGTACAGAGCAAATCTACCTCAATATCAATGAAAACCAGATATATTCATTTAAGGGGGAAATATATACTATGTGCAGTACATGCTCACATACAAGCATTAATCACCCTGGTGTGTCCCACATGGCTCAGTGTATTATTAGAACCTCACTCACAGAGCAGAAGAGTGTCTGTAAGTGATGATGTTGGAAGGGTTGGACTTGAATTAAATGTACTCATCGCTTCCTAATGGGGAGGTATTTTCTGACAGCTGTAATGAAAACTGCTGCTCATCAAAAGGTACTCTGTGTCCTAGCTCGCAAATTCAACCTCAGCTGCAAGTTGCACATTTAAATTTCAAAGTTTTTATCTCTAGCCGCACTGGAGTGCACTTATAAGTGCGGTGGAAGGGTCAAATTAGATGAAATCAAAGCCCTGCTTCTACTGAAGAGGCAATTTTAAGCTTTTGCAATTGGAGCTGTGTGTTGTTACAGGCTTAAAAAACCTCATCATCAAAAATAAGGATTTCTAGAATATGATAATTATCACTTTGATCTGTCCAACTCAGATCCAGCAGTAACTATAATGTTTGAAATTCCCCATTCTGTGTAAAACAACACATTCGGATGAACAGGTGCATAGACTATAGTTCTAGTACAATTGGTACCCCATTTATTAATGCTAGTTCTTCACACCTTCCCCTACCTTTTTGAGTGAAGGATCAGATTTCTTGGGAGGACATTTGCACTGTCTTTGGAGGAGCTGCATGCTGGCATAATCTTAATGTGTATTGGCAGTAATAATCAATAAGAGGAATAACAATAACTTGGGAAGTTATGTTGATAGCAAGTGCTGGGAAAGAATGGTGATTCAGGTCTTGGAGGGAAATGCCATTTTGCCTAAAAGCAAAGCACACATAATCAACAGGAAAAGGGAGAGCGTTTCATTCTTCTAGTGTTTTCCTAGTAGGTACTCATTGTTTATAACAAAATGCAACTATTGTATGTTTTCCTATGATTTGAGATATTTACTATTTCACATGCTAAACAAAATGTTCCTTCATTAGAACATAACATAGTTGGAAGGAAAAAATATCACATGACTGGCTGCACTGGCAGGACTGTCATCTTCTACATTTACAAAAATGAGGCAGAAGAGTATTTTTTAAACATGCTGTTTGTAGAGAAGCAGTGAGACATTCAGTCTCATTGCCTGGACTCCAAGCAGGTCAGCTTGATGAGCTGGCTGTGATGTGAAAGCTGTAAGGCTCCCTTCTCTGGTGCTTTCAAGTCCTCTGGGTATGATGAATTTTGCATAGGATATTTAAGGGACTGGCTGAAGCTATCTCATCGTGGGTTTGTGCCCAGGCTGATGCTGACGGCCATGAACAGAAGATATCCCCTGGAGCATCCAGCCTGCTCCCAGAGAAGAGCAGCTCTCTACCTCTCAGCTTAAGGATGGAGTGAAATCAGTCTGGCTGTACCCATGCACTAAGACAAGCTTTGGCTTTGGTCTGCACCATGAAGGGGCAACTCAGGTGGGAAATGCTGATCCTGGATGACTGAGACCCTGCATTGGGTTGGCTTTACAAGGAAGGGGGCCTTTTTCTCCATTCCAGTGGGGAAAGTGGGAAAGGTGCCAGTATCAATGGGTGTCTTTGGTGGCATGCCAGGGAGTTTCAGGGAAAGGAGTCAGGAGCGCCTGAGGATACAATGTGTGAGGACACCTCTAAGTACAAAGAGACTGACTACCTAGAGCAGGGAGCAGCACTATCAGTGGAAAAGGACACAGCTCCCCCACAGGTAGGGATCCCTCCTGAGGCAAACATGGATATCAAGAACATGCATGTTATCCAGGGAGCAAATAACATTTCAATCCTAGTGCTAAGGAAAAATCACGTACCCAGCCCCAGATATGAGATTTGCAGCCAGCCCTCCTCCAAAATAAGGAATAGCTGAGAAAGTTGATGACCCTCTTCTGATGGGAAGAGAGGTTTGCTCTTTGCTGTATCAGGGAAGCAGCTGTGGGCAGGAAGGGGTGATGCCTGCCATAGCCTGAGATGCTACTGGAAGGTGTTGAGGTTTTTCTGCTGCACTGGCTCCATGCTGTTGATCCAGCAAACTGCTAACCTAGTTAGAAGAGCTTTAAAGTAGGATTGAGGGAGGGGTTGACTAGGAAAAAAAATAGCATAAACAAGAGCAGCCTGATGGGGACCTAAAATTTCAGGGATGTTGGTATTCAAATAGGTTCACAGGAGAGGCACAGGGAGTAGTGAATCAGTCCACTGAATACTTTAGAAGTCTGTGTACTAATGGAAGAAATATTTGGGATAAGCAGGTGGAGCTGGAAGTCTTAATGCAAGATCAAAATTATGATTTAATTGGTGTAACAGAGCCTTGGTGGGATAATTGGCATGACTTGAATAGTAATATGAAAGGAAGAGCAGGCAAGAAGAAAAGAAGAGAGGTGTTACCTCAGTTTGGATCTGTTTGTTTGCTGGAAGCCTGGCATGTAGAGAAGACTAAAACCACCTGAAAATTTAATAGATAATAATTATATAGGAAAAGACCTCAAGTACTTATATGGTGGGATGGCCACAGTAACCGGCCATGGAACTGATCAAGGGAGAGCAGCTTTCAGTGGTAGCAAAGGGCTTTGACAGTGTTTGAAAGTCCCTGCAATAGCAGACTGACCAGCATGTGCACAGAAGGAAGAAGCCATGCTCAGATAATATGGATTGAGTATGAAAGATTACCAGGAGAAAAGCTGGGATGTGGACTGAAGCACTACAAGGTGGCAGCACCAAGGGTAGGAAAAAATCCTTCTTTATGTGCATTGGGAGTAGGATGTAAACCAAGAGCAGTGTCAACTGAACAATCATGAGGCAAAGAAGTTGCAAAAAGGATGCAGAGAAGGCCTGTGTGTGAAGTGGGGTTCCTGTATCCTCATTGACTGCAAGGTCAGTTGTGAGCATGCAGCTGGCATGATTAAAATCAGATACAAAAAAGGGGCAAGAATCGGTAAAGGATATACACTTAACTTCAGTTTTTAAAAAATCATTTTTGTCTGATGAATTTTGTAAGGGATACTTAGAGGACTGTCTGAAGCTCTTTCAGAGTCATAAGTAGTCATCCTGGGAACCTGTGGAGAGGGAATGAAGAACTAGATAGCTATAAAAGCACAATATTGTCCTTTTTTTTAAGCAAAAGAGGGAATTGAGTTACTGAAGAAGTCAAATGAACTTCAATCCTTGGAAAAATTCTGTTAGAAGTAAAGCATCTGGAAATCAATATTTATATATCATTCTATGTCAAATGAGCCTTATTTTCTTTCCTGGCTGTGTAATGGGCCTTGTGAGTAATGGGAATCTGTAGATGATATGCACCTTGACTTTAGCAAGGTTTTGACACTCTTCTACCTGATAGAAGATATTATAGGGAAGATAGAGAATTTTTTGCATTGCAATTACAGTGGTTTATGATCAAAACAAAAGTATTTATCATGAAATCCTGTAAAGGTCTGACTCAATGCAGTTCAATGAATGACACGGCAAGTGGCAGTTAAGTCTTCAGTGCAATTTTTACCAAAATCCTATTTTTTCTACCACAAATTATTCTTCTGTCTCTTCACAGAACTGATGTCTTGGCTGAAATGCTGTGTGTAGCCTTGGGTAGGGACAGGGGAGGTAACTTTGAAAAAGAAAAAAAACCCAAAAACAACAACACAGAGAACCCAGAGGAGGAAAGGAGTGAGCAAAAGATGACCATGGAAGAAAGATTTTAAAATCTGGTATTGTTTAATCTAAAGAAGAAAAGGCTGAGAATGGATTTAACACCAGTCCTCAGATTTGTAAAAGGTTATTAAAGGGCACAAGAATGCCCTGCCACATCTGTGGTGAATGACTTGAATAATAGAAAGAGTCTTGACTTTAAGGAATCCTTTCTAACCAGTACTGTAATGAAATGGGAGAAACTGCTCATTGAGGTTGCAGCATTTCTTTCAGTAGAGGTCCTTGAGCCCATGTTGGAGGTAGAATAAACAGGGCAAGATGCCACAGCGTTACAAAGAAAGGAGTAGAATAGGAACTTCCTAAGATCTTCTTCTGACTTTTCCATTTTTATTTATTTCAAGTATTCAGGCGTAGGAGAGCATAATGTTCCAGTTTGCTTCACTTTTGCTCCTGCAAAACTCTTCACTTGTACCTCAGATTTTTTAAAGACTTTATGAGGTTGAATTTAAAGTCATATTTACAGACAGGTAGCACCTGAGCAGCTTGGACATAACCAGTGTCAGGTGTTGTTAAATGCTGTGCAAATGCAACAGCCCATGCCAACGCTGAACAACAGCCACCACTTCCTTTTGCTTAGGGAAAGTCCCTCTCTGAAGCCCAGCCCCTTCTGTTGCCCAGACCCTCACCATCAGCGTCAAGTTTTTACCTCCTACAATGCTTCTTCAGCAACATTTTCCTCTTTTATCTACCACAGCAATCTTTTGTCTCTCTCATTAGAAGAGCTTCATAAAAACTCTGTGTAGTGTTTTTGGCAATCGTAGAGATTTCTAGGGCAGCTTTGAATGTGGTAGTCGATCTCTTTTCATGCAGTTAAAATATGATGCACACAAGGCGATCCACTTTCTGTAAAACATTTGGTGAGAGGGGACATGGTTTGAGCATGAGAGCACTAGAATGAGCCATGGGAAAGCAAGGCCTGATGGTAAACTACTTGTGTGGCACTGTGCACCCATATTTCCCAACTGAGCTGTGAGAACTGCAGGATTAGCAGCACTGTCTCATCCCATGGAGTAGTTCTGAGGATAAATATATGAGGCGCCTAAATAAAGTAGTAACTGGGGTGCTATATGCCCCTGAGGTGGATTTGCTGGTACAGATGCAAGAGGGCAGTTTTGATTTCCATTCCTTTTAAGTTGTGTATTTGGCATGTTGACTACTTGGCCCATGTAGGAGCAGCAGTGGTGTCACAGATGCCCATACTTCTCATTGCAAGATAGATTCAATCTTTGATTAGCTGAAACTTCTTGCTCTTGTACTTATCTTTGAGCAGCTGGAGGGTCCCAAGGCCTCTTCTGCAAAGTTCTTTTATGGAAGGGATGAAATCCTGTTCTGTTGAAAGCAACAGCCCTTACATCCTGGGCTCACTCAGCTTCCATCCCATTCATCTTAGGGGTGTGCAGATACATGCTTGAGTGCACCACTGAATCACGATGACTCTTCTAGAGGAATTGCATGGAAAATCAATGGACATGTTCCTTGTCCCCAAATCATTGCCATCTTGGTGAATTCTTGCCCTTAGAGCACTCGAGGTGCCCATTCCCTGCCTCTGCTGGAGCACAGTACATCTCCAGACCTTTCAGTGGGGCTGTATGAGCTCTCCTTAACCTGACTCACTAATACCCAGCTGTGCTAGCAAAGATCTACTTCAGTTAGTTAACGTGGCTCCTTTGGACCCACACAAGCCAGGGAGGAGTTGCAGGAGCAGCTCTAAATTCTAGAAGGCAGTAACTTCCAGCCAACAATGCAGGGCATGTTGGAGCAGCGATTGCAGTGCCTAGTACATCTGTAACCACAAGGAAACATGGTCACAGCCACTCAGGTTTGCCTGAATTCCTTCGGTGAATAGCTGTCTTAGCAATGAAAAATGACTCTTTTTTGGAGTATTTCTTTGTAGAAATTTCTTCCAGCACTGAGTAGTATGCAACTCTAACATTTGGCGCAACATTTGCCACAGAAGTGTTACTACACCTCTCCCCAAAGGTATTGGCTAAATGTATGTATGTTCCTCTTAGAAAGTTTCTCGTCTATCTAATGAACACTTCAGAGTATCTCAGAGTGTTCTGCTTTTCTGGCTGTCTTGAACACATACATTTTACAGTATGTGCACCAGCAGTGCACTCACTTTGGCTGTCTATAATTGCATAGCAAACAGTTAAGTTACTTCCTAGGCTTCAAGTCCACAACAGAGTTAAGAAAATACTTCTAACATTTAAAAAATTTAATATATCTTGAGATATTTTCAGAGATTCTTTTTCCTGTAGAAGAACTCTAACAATGAACACTGAGCCTTAGACTATATCAAAACCTGTGTGAGCATAACATGCTGTGTTGTGAAACATTCCCAGGAGAACATACAAACATTTAGGCAAACTTCCAACAGGGCAAAACAATGCTTCTTAACATTTTCAGTCCACACTTCAATTGATTATGGATGTTTCTCACCTGGAGTATAAGTGTGACTTGTTTGGCTCCTGTGCCTCCTGAATTCAATCCGGAATAGCAGTCATTGGGCAAAGAAGGACCTGGGAATAGTCAAAGCTACTTCAGAATTAAAGTGTTTCAGAGGCCATGTTTTTATTGCTCTATCAAAACCTGCAGTTATATAAACATTTTTCTTGATACAAGAAACTCATTCTTCTTCCTAGCCCTGCTTCTTCCTCCCTCTTTCTTGAACCTGTTTGCAGGTCTTGTGAGGTGACCTGACTTAAAAACAACTCTACAATACTCTGCTGAATGTGGCTGAGCCGAATGCCCATGAAAGCAGAGCCTGATATGATTCTCTTAATAAAAGATGCTTGAGAACGTAAAACTAGATTGAGTTAAAAGATCTGAAAAATCATTCATTTGCATGCAGCTTTCTGTCAAAAGGAAAATACTTTGTGGAAGCATATAAATTTTGGCAAAAATTAGGTTGGAAGAAGGAGCAATGGAGAGGAAGAGAGAGACAGATCATGTGTCTCTGTATATCCAAGTAACAGAATAAAACCATCTCAAATCCCATGTGAATGTCCTCAAACAAAATAATGCTGCATCTGACTTGAAGTCACTCACAAAAATAGTGAAGAGACTCATTTCCAATCCCACCAAATAAAAAATAAATTTGAAATTTTGACATTTTACATTAAATTATGGTTCCCCAACCCAATATAAGAGGTACAGTAAAAAGACGTGGGACACTACTCAGAAAAATTCTTCATGGTTTATTCACCCTCTGTGAATAGATTTATTCTTGTCAACTCCAGAAATCTTTGGTCCAGTCCAAAACATTCCTAACATAATCAGTTGTGTTTCAGTGGTGGGAGACACATATAAGGCAAACTAGTTGTAAAGGTTTGTTATTTCAGCATGAACCTTTTGTGTCCAGCAGGTATCAGCATGCAGAGTTTTTACAGATTTTTTTTATATTTCTTCTTACTATTGGATTCATTAGCCAATGTTTAATCAATTACCTGTAAATACATGCACAGACTTGTATAATATTTGAATACAGAGTAATTACACAGCAGCTGATGTATCTGAAGATACTTTGGGAAATCCTTGTATTTATAGGTTATTTTGACTTAAAGCTGTACTTTTTATTGTACTGAGCTAAAAAACACTGAAGGACAATAATTAACACCTGGGACAGCAGGAGCTTGTGGGTCATGAGTAACATGGGGAGACAGCAACTAAACAAAGTACGCTAACTTACCAAAGCTCTTGAATACTCATGAAAGGAGTCATCGGATGATACCAATCATTTGCCAATATTTTTTGTAGTTACATGTTTTATTGTTGTTTGGGGGGCTTTTCTGAATTATTTAAGAGTTATTAATATTTTATTAAATCCTCTCTTTCTTACTCCCATTCTTGTTGCCATTTCCAAGAGCTAAGCAGCTTTCCTATGGAAAAATTGCATAGAAGAAATCAATTCTGCAAAGTTTCTTTCACATACCCTCCTACCTGGAGATTTTACCTTTCATTATCTCCTTGACTTTCCTAAATAATTAGGAAACATATTTATTTATTTTAAATTCTGGCACTGGCTTCAGAAACCTGGACCATATTTTTCCTTTTCTTTAAAATCCTATTGCCTGCTTTCCAAGCCCATTTCTTATCCTTTTTACTCTGTGTTTCTGTCACAATTTTACAGTTAGCCATTTAAAAAATATATAATTAAAGTGCCAAAGCACCTGCTATCCTCATGCATATGCATGAAATAGAATTATGTCCCCTCTGGGACACTGGTGTTGTGACTCTGGGGAAATGGCTAAGTAACCATGACAACGTGTCTCCACCACATCTTATTTCCAGTGATAAAAGCATGATTTACCCTATTAAACAAACCATATCACAACTTGCCCACAGCAAGTGGTGTCATCTTTTCTGTAGAGGCACCAGGTCAGGAGGGAGAGCAGCCCAAGCCCATCCATCCATCCACCTATCCAAGCCTCCCCCTCGCTGACACTGCTTCACGGTTGCATTGATGGTAAGGGGCAGGATGAGGCACATGTACAGCATTTCACATTTCTGCCTTGATAGGTGAGATGGAACGAGGGGAAGAGCATTTATTATCAGCAGGCACCAGCCCAGTCCCCAGGACAGTGGGGATGGATGGTGCAGGAGAACCCAAGGGTAGGGCGCAAAGATTGGCAGCACCCACACGCAATGATTCAGGGGTTTAAATTAGACAATTTCTGCATCTTCTTTCCTGCCAGTTTGCCAAGGCTGCCAATACTTAGTGAATGCCAGGGAAGGCTACCAGAAGTGGTTTTTCAAAGGCTGCTGCCAGAAAACAATGTTAAATTATTTTTTTATAAGCTTGCCTATGCTACTGATTAGACTTTATCTTATTTAAAGTGATTTTTAAAATGAAGTGCATGCTTCATTATATATTTTTGATTTACACCTTGCTTAATTAGGGAAGGCACTTTGCTATTACATTATCTATAATAAGTTTATAGGGAAACTCTCCTCATTGGGTCTTTTCTACCAGCATAATACAATATTTGTTTTATTAGCACTTTGAAGAAGTATTTAAATCAGCCAAACTAATAATTTAAATATTTTAAATATTGCCTTGTAAGTGTTTGTATTAACCCTCTTCTTTCCAGCACATACTTAAAGAAAAGTATACACCCTAATTTGAGTTCTTAATCACTTGAGGGCACAATTTGATTAAGAACAATAAACAGAGAGGTGAAGAAATTAAAACCACAAATGTCTCAGAGAGAAAACAAAACTGGTGTTTAAAGGTCAAGTACATAGACATAATTAGTTCTACTTACATGAAGAATTGCAATTAGCTTTATGAATTGCATTTTGAAATTGCCGGGTCTGGTGAATCCTGGGGGTTTTTTGAAACATCAACTGTGAGAAGCCTGTGATTAGATCAGACTCACAGCTAAGAGTGATAAAAGCTAAATCATGTTCAGTGCAAAAAACTGCAAGGTATTACCTGGGCTTACCAAAAGGTGACTAGCAAATAATAACCCAGTATTCATCAGATTATTTGCAATGCAACTTATGATTGCTAAATTCTTCAGACCGCCCTTTTCCCAATTCCAAACATAATCTGTACAGGTCTAAGTACAGGGATTCCGCATTTACTGTCAAAGGATGGATTACTTTCTCTTTTAAAAACACCAAACATAGAGAAGGTATTGGTTATTCCAGCAAGTTCTTACAAGTCCCCGACAGCAGTTCCCAAAAAACCTCAAGCCCAATGGAAATTTGATTTCTGCTAGAACATGCATTCATGCAACAAAAGTCAGTGTTTGGACTTTAGGGCCTCTTCCATGATTTGAATGCTGAATGGTATAGAAGGATTTGACAAATATTGTTGAGTTTCCAGGTATTCCAATCCAGTCACCACTCTGGGCTTCCCACGCAGCAGGTTAACCGAGAAGCACAGCTCACATTTCTTGCAAGGTTCTCCCGTTGCCTCTGGATGCCTGTTGAAAAGGTGTTGCAGATCTATCTGTAGTAGAGGTAGCAGAGTACCCAGATTAGTTTGGACTTCTGGTCTGAGATCTGTCAGAGCACTGGGTTTGCTGCTCTATCTCTGATTGGTTTGCCTTTTTGTGTGTGTACGCAATGTAACAGTCTCCTTACCACCCAGAAACAGGCTGAGTTGAGTGTGGAGGGTTGAGCAAGAGAGAAGAAACCTGAAGTCAAATTTTAAACTACTGCTCAGAACCCCAACTTGTGTAGTGACTTTTGGCAAGTAACTTGCAGCAAACTCCTCCAGAGAGTGTGTGGAGCTTTACAGAATACAACAGAGAAATAAAAGGGGAAAACCCTGCATCTCAGTTTTCCTGTCAGTAACATGGGACTAATACTTACCAACCGACCCATGTCACGAGGGAGATGCAATAATTAATTAGCTAATGTTCCTACAGCACTTTAACTCTGTAAAGTGTAAAATAAATGTTAAGCATTATTGGCACTTAGATTCTACAGTGATTGGTGCCCTACAATTCCCCAAGCCAGACAGCTAGTTATTGCTGCTCAGAGCAACAGTAGCTTACAGTACATCCCTGCATTATCAGCTGGTTTCTAGATGGTTACGTGCTTGTGTGCCTGTACATACACCCTCCCACATGTGCCAGATGCCACACAGGGGAGTTCTGAGGTCCAGGATGTGACTGGAAAGGAGCTCTGCAGCCACTCTGTAACTGGGCAGTCCCTTTTTTTCTGTGGTTTTATTTCCTTCTCTCTGAAGCAGGTTATTAGGTAATAACCAGTACCTGAAACCCACTGCCCTGCTGTATAAATACATATAAATGCTGTACTAATCTAATTTTATCAGTTGACTCATTATTAACACTGAAAGTATCCAGGATTTCAATAAATTCAATGCCAACTAAACTAACTGGTAAATTGTGTAGAGCAATTTGAGAGAAAAAAGAGCTTTGTCCTTTTTCATTTTGTTACTATATACTTCTTAGCTAAATTTTATTTCAGTGAACAAGAAGATGGCAGCTTCTAAAATTATGTCTGAGAGATGGATATGTAGGTAATATTGTTTAATATTAACTGCTGCTACATGGGTTCATGAATTCCCATCAGTACCGGTTTTTATGGAGTTCCTTATGCTAAAGTCTATTTCAACAAAGATAGTGGAAAGAGCCTGGTTTGCAGCTCAGTAGTTCAAGAAAGAATTGCAGCTTTGCCCTCTCAGTCATAGCCTGAGAGATCGGTATTGAAGTCTCTGCATTTACACTATATACAATTACAGCATTTTTTTTCAGGTTAGATTCAGCCTGGTCCTTTGGGTTAAAACTTCCTTATCATGCCTGTGTTTCAAAGCCATTCAAAGCACCAGTCAGTTATTTGTAGCCTCACGACTCCCTCTGGGTTTTGAGGGCATTTAATGCAAACCAGGAGGAGAGTTTCTTATTTAGTTTGCTCTCAAACAAATCCAAACCCACACTGTGAATCAAACCAGTAGATGGTAAAATGAGACAACCAAAAATTCTGTAAAAATCTGATTACTACTTTCAACCAAAACACTAGTGAGATGCATTTTTGGCCCATGTGGTGCTACTTCTGCTGACTTTGTAAGAGGCCAGTGGACAATAAGAAACCAAGCAACCCCAGACCACCACATCAGAGTTTAAGAGTAACTTGCAGAGCAAACACCATTTAATTCCTTCACACCTACTTGTACTGTTTCCCTAAGCATCCCCTATTTGGCTTTGTCAACCACAGGCTACTGGGCTAGAGAGACATTCAGTTTGAGCCAGCCAGGATCTACTTATACAGTAGATCTATTCTGCTAGATCCAGAAACATAAAGAGGATTCAAATATTGATATGCACACATTGGAGATAACTCCAACACTCTACCACTCTACTATGGGATGTTTTACACAGTATTACTTAACTAATAGCATGCATGGGAATTGTGATTGGCATCCATAAGGACTGGGGGAACGTGGGTGGAAAATCAGAGCCCTAAACTTGACTTTGAGTCCTAGGAGCTGTATTTCATATTGAGGCCTCACCATAATAAATACTTAAAAGCTCATAAAATTTTGTCATGATGGAGGTGAAAATCATCTCATTTATGTATTATTAATGTATACTCACTCAGCTTGGTAATTTTATTAGTGAACTGGATAAAATTGTCTCTTTTTGTGATCTTCCTACAAAAGCAAGAAAATTTACTTTGTGTAAGACTAGCTGGTTATCACCAACACTGTAGCACTTCACTTCTGAAGTTCTGAGAGTGAATGACTTAATTTATCTTTGATTGTTTGGTACTCAACCACTGAATAACACCTAGTGCAAAAAAAACACCCCAAAAAATAAAATGTTTTTTTGCTGGAGTAAAAATCAATTACTCAGTGTTTTTTTCTTGCTTTGTTTCAGATGAACAGATCCCTTCAAAAACTTTCTGAGCTTTAAGGCATGTCATAAGCAATTTCTGTTCTTGTTTTGCCACTGCCCACGGAGAGGATGCTTGAAAGTCGATATTATCTCTTTGCAAAACCCTTCCCCACATCAAAATCTACGATACTGATCTTTGCAAGTTTCTCTCAGAAACTGTCAGCAGTCTGAGTACATCTCTATTGCAGTTTTCTTGAACTTTGGGGTTTATATTAATTTATGAACTTGGAGCATAAGGAAATGCCGTGCAAGACTAGACTATACATACATTTTTATATTGTTCTTTTTATAATCCATTAATTAATATCTGACATATTTCTTGGTTTGTAAAGTATCTCACTTTGTCACCCAGTTTGGGATATTTTAAAACCAATTTAAGTTGTTATTTTTTTCTTTTTCCCTTTTTAGCACAAGCTTTTGTTTTACTCTTTTCAGAAACCAAAGAAGTATGATAAGGAAGAAACTGAATATATGTTTTTATATGCTTTAAGTGTTGGTGTTGGTTTAAATGGGAGATGCATACAGTTTCTTTGTGAAAGACAAGAACTTTATCGGGTATCCTGTATTCAAAAAATTTACAGGGAGATAACTGAAACCAGAAAAATGCATAAATATTAATGGAAACATATTCTCTTCTTCCCATCCATTTATAGCCTACTTTACAATTTAATTATCAACACAAAGTATTAAAAGTAATAGAGACTTTTATTACTAATTTATGTCTGTAAATCAAAACTGGGCAATTTTAAAATCCATTATATCCAAATGAATGTAAGAACTCATCACAGTGTGTGACTTGGTGACATTTTCCAGTGCAAAGCTGCCCTGGTTTACATGTAAACAATAAAAACACACATACAAAAACTAAGCAGTGAGTGCATCATTTATTCTTATTTTTTTAAGTTTCAATAAAGTTGTTGGATTGCATCACTAAGGAAGAAACATGAAGATATGTTAATGTGACTTAGCTTCAGGGAAATTAAAACTGGATATAAAGCAACCTTGGAAGGGCACTCTAATCCTAAGTCTTGGTAGCCCTCATTCTATAGGAATATGTTTATTCCTACAGAATAAACATATTCAACATAAACAGCAGCTTATATTAATCTCCATTTGATGGCCATTGGTGTTAAGAAGACAAATTTGTGAGAGCTGCTGAAAGCATCCTGGCGAGAGCCCATGTGGTGCTGGGGCTGTGAGCTCCTCTCTGACACGGCCACATCCCCACAGCACATGTGCATGGCCTGGTGGCCTGGATGGGCCCTTGATAGCATGTGGCACGTGGTCCTCACCCTCCTTTGTCACCTGCTCCTAGCACTGTAACAGGAGCACAGATGGATATTGTGGGGAACAACGCGCAAGATCACAGCAATTCAGCCTTCCTGTCAAAAGCTTAAGGGAAAAGTTTCCTGACACAGCTACTCAAAGAAATCCACTTGCTGAAGCCTCACCTTAAACAGGCATTCCCAGTCCATGGAGCTCAGCACTTTACAGGCTTGAGCAGCTCCTGGACCAGCAAAATGCTCTACCAGGTTCTGCAGGCCACTGTCAGGAACCTGAGGGTAGTCTCCTGACCTTTACATGATTCCATCCGGGCAGCTGCTTTGGCATCTGTCCTTGAGGAGCCAGGGCAGTCCGAAGGGACAAATGGTGAAATCCACACACCTAAACCAGACAAGTCCTTTGTGAATGTAAGGAAAATTCTGGTTGAGGAAGAACAAGGGAAGTGTCCTGAGATGACTTTACGATGCTTGTATCCCCAGTTGTTTGTTCTGTTTATGGGGGATATTAAGTTCTGCACCTTTAAGACTGGTTCTGAGAGCAAAGAGGGAGAGAAGTGCAGAGTTTGTTTGCAGAAACTGCACTTGCTCCCCCACATCCTTCACACAGACTCTGCTGTCTGCAGCACATACAGAGGGAAAGAGCTCTCCATTGCTTTCAGTTAGGTTTTTGTTAGCTAGCCGAGGCAAAGAAGTTCCCTAGACTGTGGTTTTTCTTTTTCTTGGAACTGATTGGCTCTGCTCTGGAGTGAAAACCCAGAAAAACACTGAGAGCTCACACCTGTGGCCCACCTGGGCTGGGATGTGGCATTTTCCAGTGCGGCAAGAACTGATAAGAGCCTGAGCAAGCCAAGCTTCACTCCATGAAAAGCACTCTCTGAATTTGCCATCTCTTCAGAACAACAAGAGGTTCCATTATTTAGTATTATTCATTTTACCATGTTTGTGAACACTTTGCTTGTTAAATAAACAGGTTTTTTCCACTTTTCTCAAAGGAGGTTTATGTCTCCCGAATTGGCTTGAATTTGTTTTCTAGAGGGACACCTTCAGAGGTTTCCTCCCAAATTTGTCCCAATCCAGGACAGGAAGCAACTTTCCTCTAAGTAAAACATTGAAAACGAATTTGAAGAGATGGAGATTAGATTACCCTACTATCAGGTACTGAAGGTGTAGACTAGCTTAGGAACAAATAAGGGCTTCTCCAAGCAGTTGATTTGTATTTACAGAATGTTTCTCATTCTAGAAAATGAAACCATTATAACTTAATAAAGAGCTCTGCAAAGAAAGATCTGTTTTTCCCAGAACTAAAAGAAATCATATGTACTTACTGATTAAGAATTACAGCAGCAGAGAATTATTTAGGACTGGAGGCTTTTTTTCCTTCTTTTTTGGCACTGCCAGGTGAAATTAGGGTCAAGTAAAATGTAACTTCCCAAACTGGAATTCATTCAGAACACATCCCTTACACTTTTTTTGTGCTGCACCAAGCAAAGGGGAATAAAAATGACCAGGCTGCTTCAATACTTTGCAGTAAAATGTGTTCTAATATTTGCAATAAATCATTTTGTATCAATAGAAACATAGTTATGTTTGCACCACATTGCTTCACATTTTTCATCTAAAATCTCAGTACCCTAAGTTGAACACATCTCCTTTGTCTTATGCAGTTTGGCCAAGATTAGAATTCTAGTGAAATCCAGAAAAAATCTCCATGATCTTCAGATAACAGAGTAATTCCATCTGATACCAATATTTCATAGATATTGAAAACATAGATCATTTATTTTGGTGACTGTTGCAAAGATTCCATTCTAAGGACCTAGCAGATAATAAACAATCATTTCTTTATGTTGCTTACAAAAGAAGTTTCACAGTTGAACATACATCAAAGTCAGTTGCTGAGGGCATTATATATAATATGCTAAAACTGTAACAGATGGGCTATACAAGAGGCTGAAAAAGTGCTTGATTAGAGCTGTGCCTCTATTGCTCTACAAAACTTCCAGATGCCATCATGTTGTTAATAATCTGGGGATCTCTTTCACCATATTGGACCTGCTTGTCAGCTCTGCCCAATTAGCAAAGATAGCTCCAAGGTACGAGCACAATTCCTAGGGCAGTGATTTTCAACATTTTTCAATTTGTGGACCCTTAAGGATTTATCACTGAAGATGTGGATCTCTGTGCAGCAAATGAAAACCTATTGGCAGTGGGCATGCTGGTTTTGCTTACCCTTCCTAGTCCCCAAAGTAGGAGTGCTGGGACCCAGAGGAGTCTGCAAGCACACCAGACTGAAAACGACTGTCTTAGGATAATATGTTTCTCATAAAGAGGCTTATGTTTTTCTTGGGTCTTCATAGCTAAGACTTGAAATTTTCTGCTTAGCTAAGACTTCTGAAATTTTCATTAGTCCTAAAAAATCAAAGCATGTAAAGAAAGCCAAGAAAACCCTCTCAAAAATATTTGGGAACTATATGCTCAAGTAATAATTTGTGGGGGTTTATTTTTTGCTTGACCACAGGAAACTTACAGCTTCATTTAATATTTTGAAAACATTTTTAGAATGTTCATGTATTGAAAGCAGAATAAATACCAGTACCTCAGCAGAACTGCCATTTAAATCAAATTAACTTTACTAATTAGGGGGGAAAAAAGAAGGCATCTCAGTATCAGGAATAATTTGTGCTTATAGAACTTCACACTTCAGGTGATATACTCTGCCTGAGAGATAGCTAAGGAAGCAATGTACCCATCAAAATGGGAAATCAACCATGGCTACTAAATTTTTCAATTCACAAAGATTTTTTTAAAAATACCCAATTTGCCCAGAGGACTTTTAAGTCTTCAGATGAAACTGAAGTCATTATATTCAAATGAGTGAGTATATAGAGTTAGCCAGTGATACTGAAATGATTTCTTGTTGGGTAGCTGAAAATAATGGATGGAAATATGCTTGTCATAACACAGTACCTGAGCAGTCACATTTAATTCACAGTTGCCAAGACTCTCAGGCTGCTTCTCTTTTTTGACAGCTGAGACTGTGCAGTGGTTTATCTACTGGCAGGAGAAAACTTTCTAGCATCAGATGATAAGGGAAGAGCCATGGCACTTGGATGCAACCTCTGTCACCTTGCCATATCGCAGGTACACCCACATCTGCCAGGAGTTCTTCCGCCCTCTTCTCCCTCAGGGACATTTCATGCAATATGCAGCTGGTTGGCAACACATTGTGACCTGCCAGGGTGTGGTGTTGGGTTGTGGAGGCAGGGAGAGGCAGGGAAAGGCAGGGAGAGGCAGGGAAAGGCAGGGAGAGGCAGTTCCTGCTGCACGTTTTCTGGAGGCACAGGAGCGGTTAGAGGAAAGCACGCATCTGTGTGAGCCTTGGTTTGAGTGCTTGGGCCTTTATGGGTTTTATGGCTGCATGATAGCATAATGATGCTGTAAATCATGCATAAAGGTCCTCTGGAGAATTTACCTTATGTAAGGAATTTCTGAGGCTGGGTAAAGACACTTCCATCAGGCTTTGGCATATGCAACAGGAGAAAACAGACGGAACAGTGTGACTGGTAAGCCTTGGCCGATGGCTGTTGTTGTTCAAATGAGTCCTCAGGAATGAGGGCTCAGTTGGAGCAGTGCAGAGCCAGTCTCAAGACGAATTCTTGCCAAGGATCTCCAGTAGCCTAAGAATATGGTGCAGAGGCAGCTTAGAGTGATTATTAACTTCTCTCCTCATTCTGCCCTTGGTCGTTGTACTGAGTCCAGGAAAAGGGGAAAGGAGAATTACGAAATCTCTGCTTCCATACATGTGAGTTAATAATGATTTGTCCATGAGGTTAAACAGTGCAGGAAATGGTGATCAATATTGCATGGTTGTACCTTAAAAGTGCAAAGGCCATTTGTGCATTCTGGCCTGCCATGGAGGTGACTACAGCACCATCAATAATTGATTCATAAACTATGCTTCTTATTCCCAAATGCTACACGAAGTAAATACAAATTAAAGCTAAATTCTAGGTAGGAAAAAAAAAATCTTTCTTTAGCTTGCACTTTTTCATTCTAAAATGCAGCTGATTTTTCTTTTAATTCTGAGGTTCTGCCTAGATCACCTGGACATATTAGCTGTTCTTTATAAATCTATGCCCCTGGTAAGGGGAGGCATAGATTTAGGCTATGAATCTCTTCAGGCTGCACAGTCTCTGCAGATTATCCATACCATCTGGCCATGGCAGGAAGAAAACACCAGAGCATCCCACAGCAGCACCTCCACCAAATACAACCTTTCTACTGACACTCCATTACAAGCTGGATTTCTACTCCTTGTGCCAGTTACCAAACATTTCATCAGCACACCTTCAGCAAGTAAGTTTCTGGTTCTGACTTTTGATATTAATACATCATGCTAACAAAATTTATCCTTCTTTTTTTTCTTTTCCTTTTTTTCTTTTTTTTTTTTCAATAGAAGTGGTTCTTGAGCTTGGCATGGATTTTCAGCTAATGATGCTTTCTTGAGGGAGAGAAACAGAGTAGAGGTTTGGTTACTTACTGAGCCATCCATCATTTTGATAGTGAGACCTGGCCTAAGTCTTTCTTCTTCAAGACATTAATTTTCCACCTGCCCTTCTTTGCTCAGAGCAGGCCCAATCCTGCTCTTTTGGAAATCAATGGCAAAAATCCCACTAATTTCAGTGGATTAGTTCCAGTATCTCAATTTACATGTGATTAACAGTAATTTCGTCTACTTAGTGCTAAAAAAATCATAATCAAATTTACAATAAGCTCTGCACTGGTTTTCTAGGGATTCCAGCTTATTTCATAGGCTTCTAATTTCAGTGCTTAATCACTTTTTGGTTCTAGCCCAATATGCATCAACTGAGCACGGAATGTGTTCCTAAAAGCTCCCCACAAAGTTGCTGGTTTTGTAGTTGATGGAATACTAATTTGCAGGATTTCTTTAATGCTGAAGTGCTAGAGTAGCTCTGCTTGTCAGACAGACAGTCATCCTCCAGACACTAGACTGAAAGCCTTTTTATACTTTATTTGCATTAGCTGAAGTGAATGGGCTATGCCATTCAAAGTTATGTTATGAGTCCTAGGAACACAGGACAAATGTGAAGCCTGAATTTAAAAGCATAGAGTTTTCCTAGTAAAGAAGACACTTGCCTAAATTGAGAGGAGATTTCTATGAGTTAATCTAAACCCACCCATCTGGAATGGCTATGCTGACATCTTAGGCCATCCCAGCTCAAACAGTCATCAATGAGCCAGGGATGATCCCTCTGAGAGTCCCGTTTGCAGTCAAAATGGACCCCAAAAACCACAAACAAGAAGCTCCACAGACCTGCCCTGGTCTGCAAGGTGCCCAGCACACCCCAGCGCTAGTGCTGTGAGCCATTTCCTCACAATCTTCCTGGTAGTGGAGGATTAACAGCACTTCAAAGGATAAAATCACCAGGGGGTGATTTAAAAAAGATGTGACTGAGTCTGGTGCTCATTAAAATGAGGGACTAATTGCAGTGGTTCAACTCCAGTCAGGAGTGCCTGAGCAGGTGTTGTGTGTGCTTCCCCAGGCAGCTCACGCAACGCACCTGCACAAAAACTGCCATCCCAGTCTTGTTCTCCGTGGATTTATTCTGTGAGAAAGATGGCTATTAAGTGTTTGGCATCCTTTAGGGTAGGCTCTTCTGAGAGCCTTCCAGAAACAGACATCCATTGTCCTACACCAGATTTGTATTGCTCCAAATATGATTTGGACATACGTTTCCATAAGTGAAAGGCTACTGCATAAGGATAAGCAGTGAGCTGTATCATTAAAGGCCAATTAGTGTTAACAGGTGAAGGACCCAGACTCTTACCTCAATTTTGGCATTTTGGCATTCCCAAGCCTTACCAGTGCCTCCTTTCCCAGCACTGTTCTCTGCTGGTGGCCTTCAGAGCTGCCACTGCAAGAAGCACCATGGAAACAGCAAGAAACTTTGCAAGTTGAGGGGGGTTTTTTCATATGCTTGCCTGGCTAAATACATTATTTGATACTTATTCTTTAATTTATGATAGTGAAAAAGCTATACCAAGCCCTGCATATCCGAGCTCATTGCTGTGACTCTTTCTGATCGCTTTATCAAATGGAACCCTTTCTTTGAGCTGTTAGCTAAATGTCGCGTGAAGTTCTGAGAACAAATTGTGCTGCTTTGGGACATTAACTTCACATTAATTTGGCTAATCACTTCTACTTGATAGAAGTTTGTTTGAAAAACAGGATACTTCAGCTGCAGTGAAACCTGCATGAAAAGTCATGTAGTAACAGCCATCCTCTCTAGTAATGGGCAGTAAATTTGCAGGATGAGCAAATCCAGAGTCAAAGATGAAAATGCCCAGAAAGAGTGTTTTTGTGGGTGGCTCTGCATAACAGAATGGAGATCCGGATCAGGAGGAATTAGAAAAAAATTATCCAACAGAAAGGAATTAAAGCTTTAAAGGCTCAGCCCTTGTTAGCATGTTTTATTCTGCCCACGGACAGAAACACGTGCAGCATTGCCAAATTTTTTAATCAATTCCACAGCAGTTGTTGTCTGTTTTCTTGCACCCCAGTCCCCGAAGTCAATAGATTTGTGTGAGACTTCTCCTTTTCTCTCTTCCTTCCTCCTGTCCGGCAATCTGTAATACTATCAGAAAAAGCCCTGGAGACCCTGGCCCCTGGTGGTTCCAGAACCATAGGGCACAAAGAATATGCTAGTTTCAATATCCTGTGATTTTACTGCCAGTGCCACGATTAATAAGTGTTCAACATGTAATTTCTGAGTATTGAGAGTTCCCTCTCCTGGCAAAAGAGATGGTGGGCAGGGGCACCAGGAGCTGGGAAGGCGATATCCAGCAGCTGCAGCCCTGAGCACATGGGGAGTACCACTTCCAGCCAACTCCCCACCCACTAAACAGGAGAGGCAAATGTGGCTGGAAGGACTGGTTGCTCTGTATTTGTGTATGCAACCAGTTATGTACCATGCTTCACCTTCCACACTTACCCAGACAGCCATGGTGATAGGAGAGACCATCCAGTGGGAGACAGCTGCAAGCACGGAGCAGAAGAAATGTACTGCTGCACCCAGAACTTTCAGCCTGCAGAAGGAACAGGATCCCAAAAGGCATGAGAACAGAAGATGATACTGCCTTGCTCTACTCCCCTGGTCAAGACAAGGAAAGGAAAACATCAGCAACATTTCTGCTGAGGTGATCTCCCCCGAATTCCTGCTCCCATGCTTAGCTCTCATGCTTGCTAGACATATTTCTTAATAGGAAAGATGCTACATGGTATGGCAGAAGTATCTCAGGGAGGAAAGGTGAAAGGCTCTGGCCAAACCCAACAGGTGAATTATCTAAGAACTCCACTAGCTAGAACCAACTGGGACAGTCTGAAAGGAAAAAACAAGAAAATCAAGGGGCTTGCTGGAAGTGACTCCATCCTAGAAGGCAGCCAAAGCACTTCAGTGGGCTCAGCTGGAGGCAAAAAAATTCTTCCCCCTCAGGATGTGAGGGGCAGACAGTGTTCCCTGCTCTCTGCTCTGTGGTGGCCCATACAAGGTGAGCCAGGGAGGAGCTACAGCAAATGTAGAGGAAACTTTGTAGACTAGACCCCAAGAGAACTGAGCCAAGGTCAAAACATTTTCAGAAGTGTGGGGCATGGGAGAAATTCAGCTTCAACATGTTTTGATTTTACTCAGGGCACTTTCAAGGTCTGCAATACAGAACTTCAACTGCCACTCCAGGGGTCTGGCATTTTGCCTTTTTTCTGATAGTATCTACTTGCTGAATGGACTAGACACTGCTGTCATGTTTAGGAAAGGTCTGTGGGTCTCCATCCATTTTCAACTGGTTTCTCTTGCAGATCACAGAGGGTTGCCAGTTATGACTCGTCCTCAGAAATATGCTTTGCCCTCATGCAACATGCTTTCCTTCAAAAAGCCTCTACTTGTAATTGAATCTGATTTAGCAGTCCTTCCTGCAGAGAGACAAGCAGACTTCTCCTGCTACCAAACTTGGAGCCAACCAGCCCAGTCTACTGCTTGAAGCAGGAGCCTGCATTCAGAGCGCAGCCAATGATATCAGCATCTACAGAGTATCATCCGGCATCTTTTAGAAGTGCCAGGGCAAGGCTCAGGGTTGTGATTAGCATATGCTAATGACTGATTATAATATGTAAATGACACCATGGGTCAGAACTGCACGCCCATTCAAACTAATGAACTGTGCACTTTTTTGTAAGTAGCACCAGTAATTGGGCGCATCATTTTTCTGTTGCTGCTAGGCAGAGAATAAGGAAGCCATCTGTAACGACAGGCCAATGTTTGCAGCAATCCCGTTGAGAAGTAAAGGCAAGGACTGCTAATTTCCAAGTGTCCAGCAGGGAACCAGTACACATGCCTCCAGTCACCATCGTCACAATCCTTAGTATCTGAGCATGTAATTATATGGTCATATTTTTAGAAGAGATCAGCATTAAAGATAACTGTTGAAAACTCCTGGCCAGAGCAGCATGCAGAGATCTATTTGAGCACCTACTGCCTAAAGTGCAGAACACCTGGGTTTTGAAAATGCAGTTGTATGTGACCTTGCTGTAATGAAGAAAATATTAATATCTCATTTGTGTGGTCTGCTCTTCCCTCTCAAAAATAAATTCTCCTGTAAAGTTACACCATTCTCTCTGAAGTAGACAAGTGCACAGTTTGCTATCAGAATGGATAGACAGTGAAACTTGCCAAAACTGATTTATTTCAACCCCCACTATTTACTTATTCTCTCTATTAATTAAAATTCTTACTCAGAATCTTTATCAAGAATAAATGAGTAAACAGAGTGATTCAAATATGAGGGTTTTTTTTGTAAAAATCAGATACATTTTACAAAGGGATATAATTATTCTTTTATCCTAATTTTAGATATGAAAACAAAGAACTGAAACAATTTGTGTTAAATGTCATACAGTAGACAGTCACCAGAGCTTGCAATAGAATGGAAATTGCCTGGCTCTCTATCTCTTCTGCAGATATTGGCCACAATAGCAGTAGAAGTATGGTGGAGTGACGTGATCAGACTCCAAAGCTGACAGTGCACAAGGCAGATCTTTATAGGCCTCAGGATCAGGGCAGTATCAGTGCAGGATATCCCAGACAGAAGGCCAAACTGGTAACTCCCCACAGCTTTACACTGTGCCACATGGACTTGCTTATTTAGCTTTTCAATGGTTCACTAATTCCTGCAGCAGGTTCTGGGTTTTGGTGTAGGCAAATCTCATCCTTATTAAGGCATCCCATTGATGTCACTTTTGGAATTAGCTCTTCCACGCAGTGATTTTCAGACTCTCCTAGCTTGTTCTCTCTGTTGTTCAAACTACATATTTATATAAAGTCATTTGTGTCCAATCTTGGCTCTTTTTCTTTTTTTCCATGCTGGGGTGGCATTTTGGGGACACAAGCATGCCATAATGACTTGTCTATTATAACTAATTTAGAAAGCTCATTAAAAACATCTATTAATCCTAATTCATCTGTTCACATAGTCATTCTGACAGTGAAGGTATTTCCCTTCTGGCAATTTTATTAAGTGCGAGGAAGATATAGTGCTGAGTTTCACTGCTTCTAAGTCATCCTGGAACACAGGATGTGCATATCATTTTCAATAGCCTCATGCTTATTTGACTCAGATTGGTTGTTCAGAGTCCCCTTGTGGGTGGAAAGGTCAATAATGAGGCATGAGGGGAAAAACATCTATTTTGACAAAACTGACCTATTATAGCATTCCCAGAAAAACTCTATCAGAGGATATCTAGCAGGCTTTTGGGTAACCAGCAGTGAAAGGAAAGGGCAGCAAATTAATTGTTGTGATTTACTAAGTGAAAAGGCAGTCCTGTATCAGTGGGAAAACCCAGCAAATCTGATAGCAATCTGCAGATGGCAGTGTTAAACCCCTTGCATATGGCTCACTTTTGATGTCAATAGAAATATCAAAGAGGTCAGGATTGGGCCAGAGATTCCCTATTTCAATATCTCTGAACACACAGTCTCAGTATAACATTACATGAAGCATCTCATGTTCCCAAAATCTAAATACATAATTTGTGACTGATTATATGTGTTTGCAGCTGGCAGTGAAGGTGATATATTGTTAATGTCTTTCTGTAAGTGTTGGATGAATAGCTATCAAAACTCTACCATCTATATTGGCATTCATATAGCATGGTCTAAAAATACTTCAGTCTCTCTCACTAACTCACTCCCTCACTACCCTCTAAAACTAGAGGTTTTACTATTTTTCACATCATTTGAATTTTTATTACATCTAAATAATAAAACGCATTATTAGGATCAATCTAAATCCATGGTATTTGTAGTTTTAGCATGTTGTCCACAGATTTGGTTCTGCTCTCCAGAATCTAAGCCTTCCCTTTACAGAACTGAACTTTTTCTTGCCTTTCTGGTTGCAAAGGTATCTTGGCAAGATTTAAATTCTGTACCTCTCCAATATATGGCTTAGTGCTGAGCAGAGACAGATTGAACTCAAACTTTCAAGCCACATTCAATTTATAAAATGAAATCTAATAAAAAAAAGCTTATTTGGCTGCAGATAGGGTAGTCATGCTAGCAATTATGTTTCAAACTCTTTATAACATTTGTAGGGCTTGTTTAAAATAAAATTAATAGAAAATGAATGTGATAGATGCATTATTTTCCAGTTGCAATGAATTTGAATAATATGTAATGATGTATCTAAAAAGAATTGCTGCTCTTAATCATAGGTTTTGCTTCAGTGCTATCTGCTTAAATGACCCTAAGTCATAGAGTACTTTTTAGTGTCTCTTCCCATTTCTTAAAAATTGAATTGCTCTTGCTAAATGAGTGGTGGCTGTCTCTATTCCCTCCCCACAGACCACAGAGGCTGAGAAAGGAAATATTATCTTGCTTCTATTTCAGAACATTTAGCTAGCTTTAGACATCTTCTTGACTATCTGCCTTGGAAATTCCCTGGTCAGAGAGGCTGTGCTGCATCTGGCTGGGTGTAAGATCCATGTAACTTGGAAATGGTGTCCCAGTCATTCCAATCACCAAGAGCAGCTTGGGACATGCAAGGAACCACCTCCCCAGGGTCAAAACTATCCTGCCACCTCACCAGCAGGGACCAGAGGAGCACAGTCAATAATTCAGTACCACCACAGGGTCATTGTCCCCTGGCCTCACTGGTCTGTCATTGTTAAGAGAATCTCTAGTGCAAACAAGATTAAATATTTTTGCTTTGTGGAGAAAGGAGTTTGCTGCCACAGTGTGCCTACCTGAGTGACCGATCTGTGGGCTCTGCCTGTGGCTCTTAATCTGCCTGGGGGTCCCAGCAGTTGCATGAAGTCAGTGACTGGTAGTGAGTGGAAAACCACTGCAACTCCCCAGGCCTTTGGCATCCAGCCCTACATCTCATCTGAGTCCCACAGTATCCAGAGCAAGCAGAGACAGCAAGAGAAGATAACATTATCATCTATTTTGGTAAGATACAGAAGCTGACATTTTGCAGGGTATCTTAAGGATAGAAGGGAGCTACAGGGAAAGCATATAGCCCACTCTCTGTTCAGACATCAAATGTATGGAGGCATCCCATCTCACAGATGCAGCTCAGGCAAGTGATGTGGAGCCAGATGCCCTGACAGGCAGGCGTCACACAGCAAGAGAAAGAGGACAAAGCTCCCATGGACTTCTTGATAGCTCACACCTGAGAAGAACCCTGGAGGAAAAAGGCACAATTTCTCCAAAGACAACACAGTCCTAAAGCATAATAGGACAGTTCAAAGATTCTTAAACTCATGAGATTGGGTACTGGTAGCAATTCAGCCATGCCAGCAGAGAGCCTTCTTCTGACAAATTTACCCTAAGTGTCATCATCCAGGGCTTTGTGTATCCGCCATGGTCTCTACTGAGAGAAGTAAAGCACAACCTCTTCTCCACAGCCCATCAGGGTTCACCCACCTTTCAAAGTCCCAAGTCCCCTGAGAACTTCAGGCAGATGTCTGCTTACATCCAGGGGCTTTCAAATTGCCTTGCAATCTTTTAAAAAGCTTTGTCTTACAGCTTTTACTATGGCGTGTGTAAAGCACAGACCTGAATTTGAGTTTTTCATTTGGGAAGAGAGAGAAGCCAGAGGTTCAATCACCATGCTCCAGAGCTGTGGAGCTTGCCTTGCAAGAAGCTACACCTGGGACCTTCGGGAAGGCAGTCCCAAAAGAGCCACGTAAAGCCTGGAGGCCTGGCAGAACCCATTCATCCATAGTGTTGGCTTCATACCAGACTGCTACTCTTGGCAGCAAAGTGTGCTGTGTATTTAAAAGGTGGGTTTTATTTGTTGAAAGGATTAAACATTTGTAAAATGTTTGACAAATCAAACCTTGATTCAAATAAAGATAAGATGGCAAAAGCACTGTATATATTCAATGCTTGGATGTCAAAAGGCAGTTTAGCTCCAAAAATACTCCAAATCCACACCTTACTGGTTTTCTCTGCAGAAGTTTCCAAGGACTCCTAAGAGCCACTATGAAATGATACAAAGTGAATTGTTAACCCACAGAGCTCACAAGTCAGAGCATAGACAATAATAAACAACCAAATAAACAGTGGAAGAGTAGAAAGACAACTGGTTAAAGACAGCAGAGTTCCAGAAAACATTAATTACAGAGGTATCGATGTTCACAGCAGGCTGCTATCTCTGCCAGCCCTGTTTCTCATGATTCATGCCAGAGGAGCAGGTTCAGTTTTGCCCCATATTTATCACTGATTCAGCATGAAGTACATATTAAAAGGATTTTTTACCATGGGCTCTGGCTTCACTTAAGTGAGAGATACCAAGCAGCCTTGAGACTTATTAAGTACAAAAAAAATACAGAGGTTTTCACTGGACATAGAGTGCAAATTATCCATTCTGAGTCTCAAGGAAGCTAAGCTTAGCTAGCTAAACTAACCCAGATATCAGCTGGGTTTTCTGAAGTTACATTGCATGGGCCAAAACCTGAAAATTCATCAGAAGACCCATATACCAGAGTACCTAGGTGGCTGGTTAAATCAATAAGTCATTTACATTTTTAACATTTACTGCAGAATGTTGGAGCACACCTTCTGCAGTAAAAAGAAACTGGGAGAAAATGCACACAGATCTCCTGTTTTCTGGGAAAAGCCCCAACAGCATCCAGTTGCTTTTTCCCGGCATAGGTTTTGCAGTGTGTACTAATTCTGAGCAAATATGGTTTGGACAGGTTTGATACTGTTCATTTCTTTGTTTTATGGTGTGACTGTGGGAAATAGCCAGGTGATAAATACATTGACTAGCCACGGTTCTTGCCATCCGTACAAAGTTTGCTTCATTTTTCCCTCTTTACTGGTTAAATCCCACCAGTTTATTCCCGTCAGTCAAGGCTTATGTGAAGCAGTGATCCAGTCAGCCTCAGGCTAGGTAAAGCAGTGTTTTGGCCCTGTCTGACTTTGGTTGTATTGTGTTACCTGTGATATTCTCTAACCAAGAGAGAATTGCAGAGCTATTGAGAAGTGGAGCAGGGGCTCATCCCACCACAGCAGCATGCTTCCTGAGAAGCTAGCAGCTCTAGACAAGCTGAAAGTGAAATTTTAGTATGGCCTTGGCAGTGCTCCATTGGCATGTCCCCAGATTTACACTATTGTAACCAAGATCAGTGCCTGTGCCAGCATCTGTATTATATTAAAGATAAATTGGACAAGATGTATTCATATCTGAACTAAACTCAGCAAATAAAAAATGAACTTAACAAAATCAAATCAGATGGTCTGACTCATCCTCTTTTGAGAGATCCTGATAAAATATGGCTGTTCCAGAAGCTCTGATGTGATCTTAATAAAAGATGACACTGTGAAAAAGGCGGGGGGGAAAGCACGGCAGGCGGGAAACTTGACAAAAAGAAGTTTTCACTGCGCCTGGATCCCAGCTCATATAAATGGAAATAGATGAGAAACCTCAGCTTCCTTCATTGACATATGCAGCATAAAATCACTGCATAGGCAGAACACCGTGAGCATGCCCAGTAGGCAGGCACCAGACTATAATTTCTTGTCCAAAATACCAAAATGCACCAGTTTAACTGTAAGAATGAGGACATGATATGAAACAGGCATGAGCTAAAGTACAAAACAGGAGGGATGACTGTAGCCCACCTCTTCCTACTTCCAAAAGAGCTGCCTAATCATTAGCCTGGGGAGTCATGCTTTCACTCGCCTTTTCTCCTTTTCTCAGTGAATTCAAACCATTTTTCTGCACAGTGGTGCAGCTTCATGAGGAGTGGTAAAGCATTCCCAGAAAAATCTATAGTCTAATGACTAAAAGTGTGTTTGAATTCTTTCCAAAGAGGATAGAAACTGAGTGTGGATTTCCTACTTTCCAACCCCTAGGCTGATGGAAGATAGAAATGGTGATGGTTGCTTTTCCTCAACATTTTAAAACACAGTGAGGTCTTCAGAAAGTTTTACAAGGAACTTGCTCTGTCCAGGCTGCACTAGGCCTGCTCTAAGAGCATCTCCAAAGCCCATCAAGGGGCTGACGTGTCCTGTTGTTTGATCGTTACTCTGAAGGAAGGGGTTGGGCAGACGATTTGTTTTCATACCTTGATGGACTGAAGGAATGGTAGTTAAGAGGGAGAGAATATGAGCATAACAGTAAAGGTGGAATCATCTACTTCAGAACTACAGAAAGTACCTTTAGAGGCCAGGTAAAGGAGCAATCACAACTCTACTGCCATATCCCTCAGTGTCTTATTGAGCTGCCCACTTACCAGGTGTTTGGCCATATCATTTAATAGCAACATTCCTTCATCTGTCTTATTTTACATACCTGTATGTCATCTGTAGGGGTTGTGTCCTCACATCTGGGCCCATTCTGTCCCTGTAGGGGACAGTCTCTCCTGATGCACTCCTTGGCTCCCACGGACATCGAGCCCAGGAGCAGCAGCCAGAGTGAGACCACAATGTCCTTGAAATCATTCTACTCTATGGAAGCTGAGGATGCAGACAACACACAGGAGAGGGATGCACTCTACAGATGGCCACAGGTGAAATCAGATGCAGCCAGCGATCCAAAGGATCAGTCAAATGGTTTCACATGGAACTTCCTCTCCAATGGCACTTACAGCCTTGCCCGCAAAGCCAATGTCCTTTAGGGCTTGCACCCAGGACAATGAGTGTAGGAGTGTTCCCATGTGAACTCTGGCAGTTTTTTATCAGTAAAGTCAAGGAAAAAGAGATGATAACGCAACCAGGCATGAGAAGACCTTTGTAATGGGGTCATTAAGATCAACCTGAGAGTACATTCACAAATATCATGACAACATTGTGGATGCTAAGTGCTATCTAAAAAATGCACTCCTGTCTAAGTGCTAGTATTAGACAAGGTGCATTCTTGTCAAATACTGTTTGGTCCAGTAATTGAAAAGGATCATTAAACATTTACTGAAAGTCAAACTGGCAACACAAGGATGAATGGAGCTGTAGTAGTTGAGTACCCCATAGCTGTCACTGATACAACAGATTATGTGGCAGCGCATTTCAGGTTTGCAGGAGAGGTGAGTCAGTCTTCACATACACATATACATGCAGCTAAGAAAGGTGACATTGAAAAGGAACCACTCTTTCATGTGTGATCATCCTCTGTGATCTTGTCTTAGAGCACTGGATGTAAAGTTGTAGCCAAGCAGCAATATTTGCACTTGTACTCCATTCATACAGACACACCTACAGATTTCTTTCACATGAATATTTGATATGACAACAGATTTGATATCAAGTAGGCAGAGTTTGAATTATTTAATTGTTTTCCTAGAGTATTATATTTTTTATTACTTAATGAATGCTGACTTTGTGATTGGAGCTGGACAGCCACAAAGTAAGCCTTAACTCCAATGTGCTCATGAGCTGACCTAATGAAGTCATAGAATCCTAGAATGGTTTGGGTTGGAAGGGACCTTGAAGACCACCTGGTTCCAACTCCCCTCTTGTGGGCAGGGATATCTTCCACTAGACCAGGTAGCTCAAAGTTCCATCCAAACTTGGCCCTGGTTGGCCTTCATCGCTTTGAGGAATTCTAGCCTCCATTAAATTCTGATGCATGGTGTTGTCTCAACACAATCTTCAAGATTAACCAGACTGGCACCAAACCTACAGATGAACACTGAGATAGTCTCCTGGTAAAACAGACCATGGATCAGAGTCAAACCCAGGGTCAGAGTTTCTGCAAACTCCCACCTCTCTTCTCCCCTCCTCTTATGAACCCCTTAGCTGCAGCAGACAGAACTTTTCTCAAAATTTGACATGACGTATTTAAGATGTGAAAACAACAGAAGAAAAATTAAAATGTTTGTGATCCATTATGCAGAAGGTTCATATTCTGCATGAAAATATTATTTACTTGAGTTTTCTATTCTAAAACTTGATTTTGTATTCAAGATTTAAGGTCTCCATGGAGGTGGAAAAACACTTTGAGACTCTGAGGCTTTGAAATGCTGAATTGCCTTGTATAAGATAAAATCGATATTTGGGAAAAAAAAGCAAAGTGGAAATTAATGTTCTTGTAATAGGTGAGTAGCTTTTACACAATTATTTCATGGTGATAGACTTGGTTTTGATGTAGCTTAATTAGCAGAATATAAATTATATATGTTTTTTTAAAGATGTGCATATGTATATTACAAGATTTTTTATTTCATTGTGGAGCAAACCATTTGATGTGGCTCTGCAAAAAGCTCTAATACACATCAAAAAGCAATCAACAAACTCTTTGAGTACATCAAGCAGGATAATTTAGATGGTTTTTAATCAGGATTATGAAAATATAATTAGGTGGTTTCATGTTGGTTGGTGAGTGCACAGGGAAAAGTGATTCTCCAAACAGAAAAATATGGATAACATTACCCAGGAGCTATGAAACAACCACACACACATGCATACACAAACCAAATAGAAAAGACTTCTGGCCTGCTTCTCCAGTAGATCAGCAGGTAACATGTTTAAATAGAATGTCATTTCCTTTAGGATGTCAGGAAGATTCTTATTTAACAGACAGATTACACAGAAGGAGCTTTGGAAAAATGCCCCTTTTTAATGTGCTTGAAATCATTAGTCTGCAGTTTAATAAAATAAAATCCTCTTTTCAGAATTTAGTCAATGAGCAGAAGATGCACTTTGGGTCTAATCAAACTAGAGTTTTACTGAAGGAAACAAGAGATTGCTTTAACTATGTCTGGGCCTCTAGTACCGGAGCAAATGGCACATCTGTTTGCAGAGTGTTCAGGTGAAGCCTTCTCTCTTCAACCACTGTAAATGCCTGCCATTCCTTAATCCAAGGAATACTGACTAAAGACTCCTTTCTTAAGAGCTGACACATCTAACCAACCTCATCTTTGCAGGTTGTCTTCTCACGTTCTCATTGCTCAAAGCTTCCCTGTGGTTTTAGTTCTTTTTGATGTGCTGATCGTGATCTCTGTTTCCCAAAACCTAACTTTTCTCTACAGCATTTGATTAATCCTGAACACTCTGTGCCATGTGCCATGATATTCACCCACTTACATCAAAGTATCTTAAATATTTGAAGTGTTATTCTCAAGTCCTTTACTTTCATGCGCTAGCATTACATTTCTGGTTGTCTGTGAGCAGTGAGCAGATGTTCTCACTATTCATAGATCCATCTTCTGGCTGGATGTAGATAATCCATAACCCCACAGTACCCTCAGAACACGCCTGTCTGTACATAATCCTCACACCAATACTCCTTCTGTCACGTTCCTCCTTCATCTGACTGGTTCTGGCAAAACAAGGTTACCACTGTCAGCTTGCCAATGCATTAAAGAATTAGAGAGACACATTTTTTACTTTTTGCTGTAGTGAAAATTGCCTAGTTCGTCCTTTCTCTTTTTTGCCCCTCCTCACTGGGTCCTATTTCTTGTGCCGAGAGAGTGATTATCCCTGTAGTGATGGCTAGAGATATCTCAATAATCTCCTGCAATCTCATGCGGATCCCTAACAAATACTCTCCCCACTTCACACCAAAGGCTAGATCTGTTTTCAGTGACTTAGAGGAAATGCATTTCATACTGTTATAGTGATTAAAAATTACTTCAGATGCTTTTTAAGCTCTCTGATAATTTCTTTTTAAATTTAGATACATGGTTTTGTTAGGAATCCTATAGAATCATATATTGTGGGAAGAAAAAAATACCAAGTTTGTAGATGTCTGAAAGTGGTTTGGAGTTTTTTGTCAGCTAAACATGAGTTAACAGTGTGCCCTTGGAGCCTCTTATGAAAGCAAATGCCACCTTTGAGTCACTCAGTCTGAAGTTAAAAGTAAAGTACTTATGTGCTGAAATAGCAATCACAGAACACTGTGTAGGTGAAAGTCAGAAGTTTGGTTTTTTAAGACTAAATGAAACAGCAATTAAGTGCCTTTTAATTTAAGAGCAAAGGGAACAATAGAAGTCACTGCCCAGAGCATGGCTTAGCTTCGCAAGGCAAGAGCAAAAAGGGCAGGAGCAGAGAGCAGACCAGCAGCTCTCCTGGGTGAAGTTGTGAGTGAAACAGCTGGGGGGGTTGCATGTTGTAGGTGGATGTATGAGGGAATGAAAAATAATGAGAAAAGAGAAGACATTGGGAATGCCACCTGCAGGAATGGAATGGTGCAGTGTCAGAGGGTGAAACAAAAATACAGTACTTCTTGGCTCCCTAAAAAGAGACTTGCACTTCCAAATATGGAACTGCTTTGCTTGTTCCTGCCTTCATGTAATAACACTTTGCTGTAATAACAATCTCTGGAAATAACCAGGGCCTTTCCCAAAGAAATCCTGGGTTCCTATCATCCTCTTCCATTCCTAATGCAACAAAGAGAGCGAGGCCCAGATTTCGGATAGCTACGCGCACCGTGGGGACAAAAATACTAGCTGGCATCAAAGCCTGTGCTGCACAGATTAGATCTTCTTATCAAGAGTTAGAGAGATGAAGAACTACTGCTCTCTGCCCAGGAGGATGGGGTCCATGCCTTCCCATGTGCTGTTGCAGGCAGCATTGCTTTCTTCCTTTTGGAAGACTGCTAAAAACTCTGGCCTGAGCTGTTATAGCTGAAGTGAATGGGAGTTTTGCCATTGACTTCAAGGAGACAAGAAGCAAATCGGGCCCTCTGCTTGCAAATCCAGTCTTTATAGTCCTTTCCAGATACTAAATAAAACTGTGCTTGGAGTAATTTCAATGCCAGCAAGCTGGGCCAGTTTGCCACGGATTTCAAGGATGCCCAACAATGTAATGTTTATTAGGATACAAATAAAGTGTCTTCTTCACAGTGCAATGTGCAATTTCCTTCTCAGTAAAAATAAAAAGGTGCCTTATGTGCAAACAATTTTAGCATTTCTGTTTTTATGCCATCTTACTGACAAGAAACTCCCAGCTGTTATAATTTGTCTCATCCTTCTCTCTCTTGTAGAACCAGCCTTTGTTCCTTTTTGCAGTGCCAGGGACTTGCTGAGCTCCACCTGATGTGATTTGTCCAGGCATTAATAATGCATCTTCAAGATGCAAGATGCATGAATTCCTTTAGTAACAGATCCGCCGGCAGACTGCCGCACCGTATTGTGCCATTTTCCTGAGATGGGGAAGGCAAGAGGGCCACACAGGCATCGTGCACCGCACAGGTCATCCAGCCTGGGAGCAAGGGGGGTCCTCTTATTACGCGGCAGTCACTACATCCTCAAGACGAGGTCAGGCTGAGGATAATGAACATTTCAGGAGACGTTCCTCCAGCTGGCAGGTCCGTACCCGCCATCCAAAGAATCCCTGCGGGACGACCTGAGGTGACCACACTGACAGTGACTTTAGGAGAGCTGGCAAGCAGGGTTCTAGTGCTGCCCCGCTGGCTAGTGCTGTCCCTAAACATTACCAAACCAAATCAGCTTTGCCTCCGAGCGCTCCTCTCAGCCTGCCCTTCCGTCAGGACAGCACGGGTCAGAGCTCGGCGCCCGGAGGATGAGCTTTATGGACGGTGTGTGCCGCGGTGGCGAGGTTCGCCCTGGGCAGACACCGCACCCGCCTGGTCCTCACTCACTCCCGGGGACCGCGGAGGCATCTGACGGCCACCTTCCGCGCCAGATCCCTCAGTGCCGCTTTCCCCGTGCGCCAATGTGTACGTGTGTGTGTATATATCTATATGTATATATCTATATCTATAGATCTCGTTTAATCGATACGATCGCTCGCAGGGCCGCGCTCCCGGACCGCGACTCGGCGCTGCCGGTGTAGCCATGGCAACGGCTCCGGCTCCCGGCATGGGGCCGCCCCGCAGCCGCGGCCCAGGCCCTGCCAGCACAGCCCCGGCACAGCCTCCGCACTGCCTCGGCACAGGCCCGGCACAGCCCACCGCGCTGCCTCGGCACAGCCCCGCGCTGCCTCGGCACAGCCCCACACTGTCTCGGCACAGCCCCGGCACTGCCCCGCACTGCCTCGGCACAGCCCCACACTGTCTCGGCACTGCCTCGGCACAGCCCCACACTGTCTCGGCAAAGCCCCACACTGTCTCGGCAAAGCCCCACACTGTCTCGGCACAGCCCCGGCACTGCCCTGCGCTGCCTCGGCACAGCCCCGGCACTGCCCCGCACTGTCTCGGCACAGCCCCGGCACTGCCCCGCGCTGCCTCGGCACAGCCCCGGCACTGCCCCGCACTGTCTCGGCAAAGCCCCGGCACTACCCCGGCCCCGCGAGCACAGTCTCAGCACTGCCCCGGCCCTGCCAGCATTGTCCCGGTCCTAGCACAGTCCCGGTCCCGCCGGCACAGCCTGGGCCCCATCAGTGTAGATACTGTGTCCCCCAGGACTCACAGGTGTTGTTGTCAGTGATCCACAAGGCCCAGCCCTGCCTTGCGGCTGTGTCGGTATGTGCCCATTATGGCACATACTCCTGCCCAGAGGGACCTGGGCGTCCTGCTAGAGAACGAGCTGTCCGTGAACCAGCAGTTCAACACCAGTGGTATACTGGGATGTATCAGGAAGAGCATTGTCAGCAGGTAAAAGGAGCTGATCCTGTCCCTCTACTCAGCCCTGGTGCAGCCATGTCTGGAATGCTGGAATGCCGTGTTCAGTTCTGGGATCCCCAGCACTGAGAGACGTGGAGCTCCTGGAGTCCAGCAGAGGGAAACAGGCGTGACTGGGGGGACTGCAGCATCTCTCTTACAAGGAATGGCTGGTGCAGCTGGGCCTGTTCAGCCTCAAAAAGAGACAAGTCAGAGGGGATCTCATCAATGTTGAGACTATGTAAATATCTGAAGGGAGGGTGTCAAGATGTAGCCAGGCTCTTCTCAGTGGTGGCAAGCAATAGTATGTTTAATCAACAAGGCAATGGGCAGAAACTGATGAACAGGGGTTTCCACCTGAATATGAGGAAGAACTTCTTTACTGTGTGAGTGACCATGTACTGAAACAGATTGCCAAGAGAGGTTGTGGAGTTTCTCTCACTGGAGATATTTAAGAATCATCTGGATGCAATCCTGTGCTGTGTGCACTAGGATGACCCTGCTTGAGCAGGAATGTTCGACCAGATGACCCATTGCAGTCCTTTCCAACCTTTGCCATTCGGGGATTCTGTAATAACACGTAAAAACAACCCATTTCCAAGACAACATTTCTGGTAATGTTTTCAAGCTTCCTAGTGCATGGTAATGTCAGACATCACTGAGGCCTTTGAGAGAGAGGAGATCCTTTCCCGAAGGCCTTGGCAATCAGCAAGGGAGCCATAAAGCAGCTCAGTATGAATGCAGTCAATACCGACAGCCAGTCTGCTCTGCCATCTAAGCATTGCACAAAATTTGCCATCAAAAGCCACCAAAGCTGGTGCAGGAAAGCCTGGCACAGCTGTTTTGGTGTGGGCTGCAGCCCAGCCGTCACCTTGGGTTGATGGATGTCAGCCATGTCCCCTCCACACACAAGCACCATCAAGTAAGGTGGGCTGTACTTAGTGGGACACTTCCCTTTGTTCAACAGGCTTTTGAACATTTCAGGAAAAGATATGCATCTTCTTTTCATGTTCACAGAATGGGTCAGGTTGGAAGTTATCATAGTGGGTTGCCTGGTGATCCTGGTCAACCTCCCTGTTCAAGCAGGGTCATCCTAAGAGCACATAGCACGAGCTGTGTCCATATGGTTTTTCAGTGAGGGAGACACCACAAGCTCTCTGGGCAGTCTGTTCCAGAGCGCAGTCATCCACACAGTAAAGAACTTCTTCCTCATGCTCATTCAGAGCTTCCTGTGCATCAGTTTCTGCCTGTTGCCTCTTGTCTTATTGATTGGCACCACAAGGTGTGTCCACCCTTTTGACACCAATCCTTTATGTACTCACCCACATTAATGTAGTCCCCTTCTCAGTTATCTCTTTTTGAGACTGAACAGGCAATTTTTCTTTTTATATTTCTAAAATCACATTGCCATATTGTGTTTATTTTTAAATAAAGGCCTTCCCCCAGGCTGTCAGTTGGGAAGAATATAAAAAGTTATCAATGTTTCTATGAGACCAGTGAGGTGCCAACAGGTAGGGGAATAATGGGAAAGATGGGAAAGGAGGTAAGTCTCTCTGAGGATCATTTTTAAGAATCCAAGGAAGACAAAAATGAACCAAAATCCTCCATCCTTTAATTGGACAATAGTTTTCCCATTTTATCCACAGTGAACTTTATGGGATTCTTTTTTATTCCAGTCAAAATATTTCTGTTGCTTTCAATAGGAGTTCAACAGGGTTTTTGCATACACAAAATGTTTGAACATAAAAAACTCCTGTAAATTTTGTTTCCAAAAAGCTTCCAAACTGTCTGCAGAAGTCATCTCGAAATCACTTTTTATTCTGGGAGACTGCACCTACAGACCAGAAACAACAGACTGGGATTCTACTGATCCTTCATGAACAAACTGAATTACAACTCACAAAAACTTTGATACACCATCCAGTCTGTAAGCAATACATAGGCTAAAATATATTCAGATTAACAAGTCACAGAAGAATTTATGCAGCAAATAAAACTAATAGAAATTAAAATGTGGTCGTTGATCAACCACAATTAGGAAACAGAGCTAAATTCAACAAATCAGCAGTTTGCAACTAATAATTTTCCTAGGTCTCATGATAGATGTGGGTAAATGTTGACTGACTAATTATGACAACAGAACTGAAGAGAGTGCTGAGAAATCAAAATTAACTAGTGCCTTTCCTGAATTAGTGTCAGAATCTGTTGACACAGGTCTGCAGCATTGCCGTGAAATGTCCTGAGTTCACAGGCTTGGCTTTTTTCGATATGTGGTTTGTAAAAGTCTGCAAAATCCTGATTTCTGTCTTGATATAAGGAAAGAAAAAGGCATAATTTTTTAATATTAAAATTCGACTGAGTTTTGGGCAACTGAAAAAGGGTTGCACACTGTGAGATATCAAACAGCCTTTCTTGCTCCATCATTTACTGCATTTTGAAGAGAAGAAATGTACCAGGCTCCTGTGAGTGGTGATCTGGCCTTGCAGATCCTTCAACATATCAAAGGAAAGGGAGCTTTCCACCAGGAGAGGCAAGGAAACAGCCAAAATATTACCTGACAGATCTGGCCTTGCATCAGGTTGGGTTCAGACTCAGCAGTTATCCGAGGCAGTGTTAAACTCCCTAACCACAGGTTCCAGCTTTTTGGTTTTAGGAAGATTTCTATACATGCCAAGGAATATTTCATCAATCTGCACCATACTGGATCCACTTCAAGAATTTTGTATAAGGAAATCTAGTTATTGTAAGTGCAAAATACAATTTGAACTTCCCCACTGTTCCACATGATTTTCTTCTTGTTGCTCCAGGAGGCTGGAAAGGATACCACAGTTTTCCTCATGTTAATTCTGGCAATATTTTATTTGTAAAAACTTTTTTAAAGGAATTCTTGAAAACAGAGGGAAATGATGGAAAGTGCCTTGTGCCTGTGTCACATATATGACTAGTCTGAAAGCAGACTTCCTATTGTGTCAAGATTGGAGATTTTGAGATATTTTCTTGTCATATACTCAGATCTTTAAAATTTTGTATCAACTGCTATTCCAAGAACAACCCAATATGGATTATGCTGATAATTTTACTCTGATGGGTTTTTTAAAAGATTTATTTCAACTTCAGTTTTCATTAAACTTCAGTAGCCCTAATTTACTGGCACTTCAATTAAGCAGAGTGGTTTTTTATTCATTACATTTTCTTCCCAAAAACATTTTGCATAACTATAATTCAATGAAGTTCTTGCTTTGTGAACCCTTCTGGTTTTAATGATTTCTGATTTTGGCATTTTTCAGAGCAGGGCGAAAATGTTTAACATTTCTTCAGAATGTTGGTTTTGTATGTAGAAATTGGAGCTCCAGGTTACAAAGTTCAGACAGGACTACCACAATTTACATCACAGGAGACATAGGGCCAGCCCTAGTCCGACACAGAACGCTTCCTAGAATTGCCAAAATTATCTATTTCCTACCATTTTCTGCAATCCTTGTCATCACTGTCAGATGTTCATTGAGACCCGTCAAATATTTCTCAGACAAATGTCACGCTGAATAACCCCCTTTCTCTCTTACTGAGGAAGTTTGATTAGAAGTCCTCAACTAGCAACACCATTTGCAAAATCTGTGTCTCAGGAGTGGTGAGCTCAAGGTGAAATAGCAAAGGGACTTCGCAGAGCACTTGATGGGACAGCCTTACAGGAGCCCTACCAAAAACACAGCAAGGCACTGACCTTGGCCAGCAGCTCTGTGACCAGGCAGCATGGAGGATTAGTGGGCAAAGAGAAAAAGGCTTATGGGGCATGGCTGAGGGAGCTGGGGTTGTTTAGCTCGGAGAAAAGGAGGCTTAGAGAAGACCTTATCACTCTCTACAACCACCTAAAAGGAGGTTGTAGCAAGGTAGGTATCTGTCTCTTCTCCAGAGAAGTAACTGACAGGACAAGAAGAAATGGCCTCAGGTTGTGCCAGGGGAAGTTTAGATTGGATGTTTGAGAGAAAGGGCTGTCAAGTATTGGAGCAGGCTGCCCAGGGAAGTGGCTGAGTCACCATCTCTGGAGGTGTTTGTTTATAAGAAGAGTAGCTGTAGCACTTAAAAACATGATATGGTGTAGTTGGCAGTGCTGGGTTAATGGTCGGACTCAACCTTAGAGGTTTTTCCGAGCCTGAAATATTCTATGATTCTATGATTCCAAGACTTCTGTGCGCTGTGTATTCCCCCTGCCCTTGCACACCTCTTGAAGAGTTGGACATAGCTGTTGCTCAGGCGTAACCCAATGAATGCCTAGACATGAGAAGGCACAGCACCTCGCCTCTGGATGTTGTGCTATTGACAGTCACGGGAATGACCGGGAGGGTAAGCACTGCTAAACTCAAACACATCGGAGCTGGGAAGAACGCCTGATTACAACTGCCTGCACCAGGTCCCGGCGGTAGCAGAACCGATGCATTCAGGCAAGGTGATACAGGTCACTGTTGCTGGGGTAGCGAGGGAAAGATAAGAAAGTGAGAAGAGAAGAGCATCTCTGCCTTGCTGCCCAGGCCTGTCAGGCAGATAAACCACAACCAAGAGATCCTGGCTGGCCCCAGTGGAGGTGGTCCCTTGACATCCCCGAGGCAGCCCAGGCCATGGCAGAGGATCCAACCATCAAGGAAGAAGCTGGCCTTAGCAGGCAAAAGAAAAAAAAAAGCAAAACAGAACAGAGCCAGAGGCAACAGCAGTGGAAGAGGCAGGGGGGAGCTGGTCTAAGAGCTGTTTATTCAGAGACACTACCGCTGCCCCGTACAACCCACCACAAACACAATCCATTTTTGTAGGTATATGCATTTTATAGTAAAAAGTTATGGAGCTTTAATGTTTCCTTAACTGCTCTCATCTATAAATATTAGTAGGCAGACTGTCTTTTCTCTATACACAATTTCATAACAATAGAGTGCATCCCAGCTTTGCAAAGCCCTAGTTATCTATTTGCCTAGGGTAAGTAATTTCTTATGACAGACAAGAGTATTTAGACTTTCTTTCTCAACATTTACAGAGAGGCAGGGAGATGTGGGGGCTCACTGTGGTAAACGTTCAAGATTTTAAGAAACTCACAACATTTCAATATTCTAATGATCTCCTGAAGGTTACACTGTTACAGCTTTTTTTTGTTGTTTATTCATTTGGGGTTTACATCATTATGTAGCCTGGTATGATATATTTTTCTTTGCATCAAAGAATATCAAACTAGAGTATGTACAAAGGAGGTAATGGTAATTGTTTCTGCTAACTATTTAGTGTTTTAACCAAATTCGGCTGTATACTGTGCAAGGATTTTAATCACTGCACTATTAGATGAAAGGACAGTAGAGGCAATTCCCCCTTTTCTCCCCTTCCCTCTAATCTTTATCACAGGTGTCAGCATTCTACTTGGAGACTAAGAAAACCTTTTATTTGCGGATCTCAGAAAAGATAAGACTGACACAGAAGCCAAATGTTGCCAAGGTTTTAATAATGTTAAAGATGTTCAGAGAACATGAACTCTAGAAATTCACTATAAGGTGGATCTTGAGCACCTCCAGACACATTCAGGAGTTTTAGGGTCACAAGTCTAAACTTGGGCACCTGCAGGTAGACTAAGAGCAATATTAGGTACCTGACCTTTTTTTTTGCATCTAACCCCAAAGTATATTCTAAAGAGTACAGGATACGACTCCACAGCTTTGACCATGACCCTGATTTAATAACTTCTTGCACATTGGAAGGCATTTGTTCTTAGGCCAAAATTCATCATCTCTATGAAACACTGCCATGCTTTGCACTGGTTTGCTAGAATTAAGTCTCCACTTCAGAGGAAAAAGATTAATTTTAACTGGTTTTGCTGTAACTTTAACTGACTCCTTGGTCTCTTCAATTGTTAAGTTGCTTGTGAAAAAAAATTATTCATTTTCCCTGAACTGATATGGTGAGTGTGCTAACAGCCTTGTGAGAAGCCTGCTGTCTCTATGCTCAGATCAGCAAGGCAGTCAAGCACATACTTTCCTTCAGGTATGTACTTAGTCCCCTTAACTCGCTGCTTTCACAGCAGGTTAGAAAAGCAAAGCACATACTTCAAGGTAGGCATACACTTACCTTTCCCCTTCCTTATTACAGCACTCAGAACCAGTGAAGAACACTAACTGTAGCCAAATTCCTGTTTCTACTAATTCTGAAAACAAGCACAAATGTTTACTTAAAATATTAATATGCTTACCATATCTTATCTTTGACATAATTGCTTTAATTAAAGGAATTTACAAAAACTAATGTTACGCCTACATGCCCTAGCAGTAATGTGTGAGAATAATGGAATTTGGAGTGGCTGATTTGTTAATCTTAAAATATCTACTTGGATTGAAACAGGTAAAATTGTAAATTGGGGAGAAATACATTATTTAGTCTTGGATGAATTGTGTTTATGCGTATATAGGTTTACACTATCTGATTAGATTTGAACATATTTTTTCATGTTTATAATTTATAAAATAGAAAAAATAAATATGAAGCATGTAATTTTACTGTTTCTAGTAGAAATTTTTTTAGATTGTATTGACCTTTGATGTGGACAAAATTTACAAGGCAAAATTACCAAGATCTTTAATACTCTATGTATCTATGTACACCAATGTTAATATTGTATACTTCATATACTTGTATAAGCAACCCTAGTCTACTATCCTGTCTCTACACACATCACACGCATCTTTCTCTAATGTATTTCCTTCTTTGCTCCACAGAAAGATTCCTTCAATCCGTTTCCAGTGCCTTGCAGTCAGGTGAAGTCTTCATTGACCTCTTCATCTCTGCCATCTCTGCCCTCCTGAACCTGTGAACAACTTCAGATATCAATTCCCTAACTTTTTCTGGAAACTGATTTTCCTTTGGCTTCTCTGTCTCCTTTACCTGTCCTTCTGCCTCTGTAATTTCTTTTTTGATATGTCCTAGTGCTTTGCAATCACCACTGACCATGTTATCCAACATCACCTCACTGGTTACTTTTACTTCCTGCCAGCATCCCTTAGTCATCTCCTGGTTGTTACGTATATTACAAACACATGCAAAGAACCTTCTTTGTCTTCCACATTAATACAACACTCAGTACTGGTCTGAATTCTAAGAAGTACAACGTGTTAATGTCTGGCTCCTGTGACATAGGAGCTACCTGAAGCTAAGGGTGCATTTTACTTGCTAATTTGTTTAAACAGTTGTTAAAGGAATGGCAATGTATTGTTTACACGTATTTGTTTCATGTCTTCTTTATGACACTGCCCTATCTAATGTGATTATGCAGCAAAATAAACAATGTCAAATCATGACTTCTTTGTAGGGAAGTCTAGTCTCTTAGACTACAAGTCTGGCATACTAGCCAAAAGCATGCATAATTTAAAAGGCACTTTGAATACTGCCAGAAAAATTGTGTGAAATATTGGTGAGCTTGAAGGGAAGAAACTACACAGAGGTTAAGTTGTGTGAGAAAATCTTTTTTCACAACTACGATGCTATTAAAAAATAAACTACTTTTTTTTCGTGTGCATATATTCACATCAGTGATGTGGTACAGCTCACAGACTAGAAGAGACTCCATGTCAAGAATATATTTGTTTGTGTCCCCATCTGTTTGGAAAACTACACAATCGATCAGTGCAAGAAATACAACTATGTACTCTGAGTAGGAGTGCTAAGATGTTGAAGGTTAGTCAAGCTTATTGTACAGGTCATCTTTTTTTGATACAGATGTTCTTACCCAACCACCTTCATTCTTTACCAGCATGCTCAGCCAGGTGAAGAACTACTAAACCCCCAAGAGCTGCATAAGACACAAAGAGGAATGCAACTTTGCTTCAACCTTGAGTCAGACTGGACATAATAACTGCACACAGAAATTTAATTTGACAATTATAGATTTTGAGTTTAGAGAACATTTTGCTGTTGCTTATCTCTGCCCTTGCCTGTGAGTTCTGAACTGAGGTTCATAAGGTCATTAATTCTGATAGCAATGGGAAAGCAGGAGAAAGAGAGACACCATGGCATGAAACAAAAATCTGAAAAGCAAGAGTAATTTAATGTTTAAATCCAATCTCATTTCTATTATGTTAGGGAATTTGAGATGTGCTTTTTTAATCTTATCTTCTAGGATTTTTTTTCCACAGGAAAACTTCCCCATAAATTCACAAAACGTTCTGGCACTTGGTATGGTTTTACACTCTGAGAATTTATTATTCATGAAATAGGTCTTTTGAAGTACAATTTCTAAGCACTGATGTTTTATCTTTAAGCAGTGAACATGAGCAGAGGCTTAAAGGCCCACTGACAATCACTCAGGAATAGCTCAACTGCTCATGTCTGGGCGAGGTCTTCCCCACGCAGGGAACCTTTTGTAAATATTAGTTACTAGAATCACAACACTAATACATGTAGTTAATAATTATCACAATGTGCCAAAACTGCACAGTTTGCTCCCTGATTACAATATTAAATTGCTATTGAGCTGTGGTATTTGCTTCAGGCAATACTACTGAGAAGCCTCCAAAGACTTTGGTTGGCCTCCCTGCACAAGCTTGGGAAATGCATGCCTGCACAGAAAGCAGAGGCAGTGCTGGGGTTTGCCAGAAAACAAACAAAGCTCAGACAATAGAAGGAAAGTTTTATCAGAGCTGAAGTGTCCTTTCACTTGGGAACTGTCATCTCATGAAAGTAAAATTCACACACACACTTGATTAGGGCTTCTGTGGCAGACCATTACCAAGAGTGAGGTGATTCAAGCTGTGTGTGGAGCATCCTGCACAGCCAGCTCTGAAAGCTTTGTTTTAGTTGCTTTTGATGGCATCTAAAAAGCTGCTCATCCACTTCAGAAAAGTCCAGAGGTTCTGCCTGACATGTTTTTGTTCATCTATCAATGGGTGTTTTCTACTGATACTTTTGTCAGTTGTCCTACAGATGAAGTAGTTTGGGATGGCCAATGGGAAGCACCATTGATGGTACTGTTGTTCATCTTGATCTTGCATTCAAAATCATAATGGGTCTAAACACAAACCCTAATCTTCAGCTTCCAGTTTTGATTGTTTATCTTTCTAAATCCATGAACCAAGCTGCCCAATTTGAATATAAAGCTCAAAAACGGTTCAGTCTTTCTCCTTAGATTTTGGGCATTTGGACTGCCCAAATTGGGTACCAACCTGGTATTCAGACAAGCTTAGGAAAGGGTCTAAAAGGTATAGTGATGTCTGAGCCCAGATCAGGTCACAGATTAAGGTTTTTTCTTGAGAACAAGAGTTGGAAAATGCCTCTACATTGTCATCTACCTAGCACTCAGTAATCTACTATGTAAATGCAGCCCTTATTTGGTGGGAGGAGAAGGTGTAACAAATCTATCAGAAGCAAAGTTTCAGACTCAGGATTCTTTGCCTAGGATCGAAGATGACTTCTCTGTGATTTTTCTAAAGTCAATGCATTCAATGTTTTTTGAAGTTCTGAAGACAGCATAGCCAGAAGGATTGCAGTTTATTAGGGTGTCAGTAGGAGTAGCCCAGGAATGTGATTTGCAGGTACAGATTCCAATCCTTGCACTTAGAAAAGGCTGTTGAAAGAGAGAATGCAGGCTTTTGACTCCTTCTATAAAGCAAAGCCAGGTGTTTGCACTTGGAAAGTGCAGGTGTGGGTTTATGTACTTGGGTTTATCAGGCCCAAGTTGAAACTGTATCCCTTATGAGATCATAGGCTATTGTCCAACTTCTGCATCATTAAGGCATGCTATTCATGTAGGTTCTGGGACTTAGTCTTGAAATCACTGCGCTGGGTTTTCTAACTCATTTTCTGGTGAGTTTATGGTTTCTTTTACAGAGCTATGTGAGTTACATGGGGCAAGGCTTCCAAGCTCCTTCAGAAAACATTTGTTAAATCGAAATAGTAGTAGTATTATAACCCCTAGAAGGAGAAACAAAGAAAAAGGGACACATGTTTGCTGGATGCTTGCCTGAAACCAAGCATAGGTACTTCAGCTGAATTCAGTATTTCATTTCAACATTTGAAACTTACCTCTGATGTTTCCTCAGAGAAGATCCTAGCACTACTGTCCTTTTTATTTATGTACTTGCTGAACTGCAGAATGCATGTTTCAGGACTCGGCTGTCAGCCTTGTCCAGAATGAAATGTCATTCTTAAATTAAATCACAAAGGTATTAAAAATAAAAAGAAAAGGGAAATTTTGTCACTAGACCGTATTTAGGGTTCTTCTGAAACCCATACATAAAGCCAAATTGAAAGAAACTGTTGTGCCATTAAATCTATCCTGCTATGAGCTTCTGCTTGTTCCCTAGTACCTATTTTAGGAGACAATATTGTGTCCTGTTTTAAATGTTCCAAGCAAAAATTGTTTCTATGTGTTCTTTTGGTTCACACACCAAACTCAGAATAAGGTAGATACTGTCTTTTTCTTCGGATTCTCTCCTGCCAGGAACAGCTGAGATATTTTATAGCCTGTCAACAACCCCTCTTCAACAATAACCTGAAAAAGCAGGTAGGCTATTACAAAAGTAACAAGGGTCTGCTCTCTTTCTTCCAGTTTCTTCTTCTACGACAGCTAACACAGAAAAAGATCAAGGATTGTCATAAAAAAACAAAAAGCAGAGAACTACCTGGTGTTACCTGGTACACTGGCAGGTACAATTAATTATTTATGCAGTACCATGGGTAAAGCAGCAGGCAGGTCAGGTTCCTGAATCTGCTGTCTGTGGGTGTTTTGCTAATGTGTGTCAGCTTCATTCTTGGTCAGGTATTATGGCCCCATCCTGCTGCTGACTGTATCTGTCTTTTATTTGTGAATTTCCACCAAAGAAAAGGCATAGAGCTGGCAGGAAAACAGCTTTTCAAATAGCATATATGTGTTTTGTTGATTCTGGATTGTACAATAATTTTATTTTGATCTTTCAGCTTTGATTCTGGACAATTTTTTTTTTTTATTTTGCAACTGCAACAGCTGGAATTACTGTATTTAGTATGTATAGTTTCCAAGGCAAAACTAGAAATTTGAAATCTTTATAAAGGCTAAAATGAAGACTAAGAGACAAGCTGGGGTTGGTAGTATTTTGACACTTATATAAAAGTTATTGGTATGCTTTTTTTCCTAGCTTTTCTTTTTCTCATCCTTTCTAATATACCTCTCTCTTCACTGACTTCTAACCAAATTTAGATCATATTTTATCCATACCCTTAAAACTCTCATCCTGAATTTCATAATCACCCCTTACCACTAAAAGCATGGACTCAAATGGGCTGCGACTTCCCTATCTGCTCCTCCTGGTGAAGATCTGCCATCAGTTCTCACAAGCTGCAGCAGCCTCTCTGGTTTCACGGAACATCTCACTGACAAAATATCCCATCAGCCAGTATTAGTCTGAAGAGCATGTCTCTCCCCAAAAGCCCTGTATCGTCACCACAAGTTACAGTGTGAAAGCCCTACCATCAGGGCATCAGTCAAAATTTTTTCTCAGGCTGGCCTCACATGTTAACTTATCACCAAACTAAACTCTTTGCTGAAAGGCTGGAGCTTTATATTCACAGAGGGTGAAAATTGGTTCCACTGGGAAAGCTTCAAAGTCATTTCAGCCATTAAACTGTGGCTGGATGTATCATAAGTACAGGAGAGGTCGAGGCACTGCCTGTGAACCAGGGGACTTGGTGAAGAAGTTCCTGCTGAAATTGGCAGCTCAATTTTGTATTCTGTTCCAGTCCGACTCTGCAGCAGGAGCAAGTCACGTTTGTACATGAGACTCATTATGCTTCCCCTGTTTAACATACCAATTACTTTCTGTATTTACCATGTTTAGAGCGACTTCATGTCAAAAATTAATAGTGCTAAAATAAAGAGCTGCGCTGATGTATGCTAAAGGGGAAGCATGGCAAACTAATAGAATGTGTAATGGAAACAGAAGATGGATTTGCAGCTGTGGGGATCACATGCAGATGAATTTCACGGTGTGCCATGAGGGGGTCCCACAGAGGCTCTTGTGCTCTTTAAGGCACACTTCAGACTGTGATAAGTGTATATCTTGAGAGGTCACAGCGCCTAAGTAATTTCACCCTGAAAGCAGTGCAAATATGTAGTGGTGCCAGTCAGTCTCTCTGAGAGCTTCACTCCTCTGAATTTCCTGGCTGTCTCTCCACATCGGACAGATGTGTTTGGGGAACAAGTGATTAAGTTTGGGGGACAAGAGGTTTTTGCCTTTTTGAAGTGACTTTTGTACAAGCTTGGGCAACTAAAGAGACCCTGCTTGTCCTGGACAAACTGTATTAGCAGTAGGTCTCTGATCTTCAAAACTCAGGAGTCCACTAAGGATTTTACCCAGGTTCCCCAGAGAACTTGACAACTCCATTGTATTAACTCTTCCTTACAAATTTTGAATTCAGCATCTCTGTGGTACTGGGGCTTGAAATCCTGTCAGAGTCTCTAGTAGACATGGACAAGCTGTCATGCACTAAGACATATTTCCTTCCTCATGTTGATCAACATAGGGCAACAAAATGGCCTGTGTTAATGGGAACCTCTTAATGGGAAATAAGAGTAAGAGGACTAGTGGTGTTTGAACAGTTGTCATTATTGAAGATCATAAAAGCAGTGACAATATTTGTAATCATAACAGGAGAGAAGTTTATCTTTTCATAAAAAGAGAACCTGTGTTTATGAAGACCTCAAGAAGCAATGAGTATACAGGCATACCCTGTTATTTATTACCTCCAGTTTCAGTGGGGCACCTGCTTTAGGTCGGTATGGAAAAGATGTTGGCTTCTGAATCACTTTGCTCACAAGCTGTGATTCCTTTCTGAGGAACAGTGTGAAGGAAAAAGGAGAGACGCTCTGACTGTGCCTACTAGCTTCAGCAGTAATGGATAGTGTTTTAATATTTTCCTGGTTTTCTGGCTTTGGGAAGCTAATTCATACCTAAGCAAACCAGTATTTTTACAATAAAAACACACTTAATGCTGAGAGCTTTCTTCATGTTTGCCCTTTTGAAAAGACAACCTTCACTAAGAAATCTGTATTTGATTGTCCATTCAGTAAAATTTTAAGAGACGCTTCATGTGCATAAACTTTTTCAGGGCCAAATGCCAAGCTCTTTGCTCACTTCTTTCCCATTTGAATTCCCATGTGCCTTAGCAGAAGTTTGTTTTTTGTAGATTTCTGCTATTTGACTGTCACTTTTTGTCCACTGCAAATGGACACACAGCCACACTCAGAAGGCAAAACAAAGTTCTTTCTTTACACTGCATCACCTACATGGTGAAATCTCTGCTAGCAAAGATATGCAAGCATTATTGTTGTGTAAACATTATTGGTCTCTTACACTAGAAGAAATTTCACTCATGCTGACACTAAATAGGAAAAAGGGAGATGTCCAGGAACACTTGTTAACAATCAGTGTGTTTACTGACTGGCTGATTAACTGATACAGGGTAAAGAGTTCTATTAATGATACAGTAGAGAGGAACCAGCTCACTTGTCCTGAAGAGTGTTGGTTTTGCAGGGCTAAAAACTTTTCAGTTCTGAACACAGGCAGCAATGGTCCACAATACACAAGAGCAGGTCTGCTGAGTAAGAAGGTATCATTTTTATAATATTGCTTTCAGAAAAAGACACACATCAGTCTTTACTGTTAAACAAACTCACTGTTTTTCTTATGACAGAAAGATCAAACATACATGATAGGAAATATAAATCACTGTTTCATCCTGCTTGGACTGAATGCAGGGCTACTTACCTCTTACTGACCATGTGAAAGATAATACAAGTGGAAGAAAACCCCAGATTTGAATAACCTGACCTTCTTCTCATGGTGTGGTGAGTGATGGGGTATGGCTACTAGTGAAGAGAGGCTGGAGTTGTCACTACTGCAGGTAGGAAGCACAAAAATGAACATCAGCTTCATGGCCGGATGTTACCCCCAGCCATGGAAGGCGCTTTGCAATACTTTATATGCTGACCTCCAGAAATTAGGAGTAATAAACCCAACAGCTTGAATATCTGTTTGTTTTTGCCATTAAAGCACTCTTTATTTTTCTACACCCAAGACAGAAGGGGACCCGGTGGCACCAGCACCTGCTGTGTAGGTGTAAGAAGTGGCCAGTCTGTGGTGGTGTGTTTCTGCCAGGTGACAACACGAGGCTATTGGACGCTTGTGCTGAGGTCTCTGCTTGCTCTAACACAGTCCCTGAGAGCAGTCACTGCAGGGTTTGTCTCAAATGGATTGACTAGTGTCAGTCAGCAATTTCCTAATTCTACAGACCAATTGTCTAAACAAACTTTCCAGTGAGAGGCCTTCAAGAAGGATTTTCCTCATGTCATGGTGAAAATCAGCCCATCCAATGAGAACATTAATTTAGAAGACACCATTCTTGAACTATTTTAATCAGAGTAAGGCCTTTTCCCTCATCTAAAGTGAATGGGATTTTTTTTCATTATCATCTAAATCAGATCCCAGTTTAGGAAACAGCACATATTTTCACAGTACTGCAAAAGCCATTTCTCTGCATGCCGTGAGTTTTAACTCTCTAAGACACATACTAAAAGCTATCTATATCATAAATTATGCTACAAAACCTAGCTACTTGCTGTAATTACAGGATTCAGTTAATAGCAGTAATTTGTAACTGCTCAAAGTTATGAATAACTCTATAATTTCAGAGCAGTTCGTTGCCTGGACCTGAAGAAACCTCCTTCTTTGAATCCTAATAGGTATTTTTACAGTAATCTCATCTCTTGCCAGCAGCTTAGCAAAAAAGTTAGGTGGAAAGGTGGAGAATTCAGAGACTTATGTGAGAAAAGCAAAGATGCAACCGTTTTGGGATTCCAGAAAAAAACCAGAAATCTCACACCAGAAGTCTGGTAAATAACTTAGGCACCAATAACATTTTACTGATCAAAAACATACTATAATTTGCATGGGTCACATTAGGAATATACAACTGATTTCATGCAAGTGAAGGTAATCAAAGAGTCTGAATCTGAAATCTGTCTCCATCAAGTAATGTGCACCTTTCTATGTGATAATTGTACAACTTGAGGCCATCTACAAAATGCAAACAGAATAATTAATATCTCTCTCATAACATAAAATGGTGGGATGGACTAATGTTGTTTGATCTCCTTGAGTCCTTTCCTTGTAATAAGCTCTTATTTTGTATTGCATTATGCATAGTATATTCACTCACCCCTCACTGTTGCACTGTTTTCTACCAAGATGATGAAAATAGGGGCCCCTTTTACATGAGCCCACACCACAGATTGCCAGAAGTAGCTCACATCTAACCTGAGGCCAATAGCTGCTGGGAAGTAATTAGTTGTAGTGCTGCTATAATCCCTCAGTAAATGTAAGCACAACTCCTATTTGTGCTGAAGGTGAAATGTTTGTGGTAACAAATGCCCTTTTCTCTGAATAAAAATGTATTTACTTTTAATCAATCAGGGACTCATTATCAGCATTGTCTTCATCTCCCTAAACCTTGGCCTTCTGTGTATGACTTTAGTGTTGGGGGAGAGCGTCTGCAAGGTTATTAAGAGAATGTTGCAAAATAGCTCTAATGACCTGAATCAGCTAGGGATAGGCAGTCAGAAATTACAAGGCAGTCCTATTATCTCCTGGTACCTCCAGGCTCTCATCAGACCCTCCCAGTCCTCAAAAGGAGAGGAGGAGGACATTATTGCTGTTGCTATTGAAGCAGTGGGCACATTCACATGTTGCATGACATGCACATGAGCACATCGTGTGGAGAGCAGCCTCTGAAGGGGGAGAGGTACTCTGGGGCTTTGCTGCTAAGACCTGCAGACTTTGGAAGCAGGCATGGAGAAATGTCTGCCTTAATTTAGGGAATGGAGCTGCCTGAGGAGCTGGGGGATGGCTGGAGGAGGTCTGTGGGACCTGAGGAGAGCCTGAACTGTGCAGCGCAGGGTCCCAGGCTGCCTGTGGGGCTGCCCACGCCTGCTGGGCTCCTGTCTCTGCAGTGCTGAGTTTGCAACACGTCACAGCCATGCAAGGGGATGGGGAGCTGCAGTCTGGCTTCTCCCAAAGGCATCTAAGTGCCTCTCTCCCCTAGAGTGCTGCCAAAACAAGGCATGCAGCTGAGTAAAGGTACAATGGAATGTATGCTATTCAGATGCCTGTATAAATTTAAGTTTTATTGGCAGTTATAGCATAAACAAGGTGCCCTACCTGATCTCTCTTCATAGAGGACTCCTGTTGTGTTCAAAAAGCAGCCCTTGAAGACCCTCTAGATGGCTGCAGCCCTTTCCCCTCCACCCACATCTGCAGTGATATAGCATCCAGAGCAGGGCTGGAAGTCTGAGCCATAAAGTTTTGCTGCTTTTAAAATCTGAGAAGGGAACTCTGGGAATTGGTTGCCATGAACTAAGGCAGTTGCTTTAGTTATTTTCAGTTTCCCCAATATGCTTTTCTTGGCCAGCCCTGGAAATAAAAGTTACAAATCTATTACAGTATGTAACTTCCCAGCAGAGGCTCTGCTGTGTGATAAGGCGAAGGGTCTTTTCAGCATGCTTTTCCAGGATGTGCACAGGAATAGAGGAGAATCCTGTGCTAAAAGCACATGAATGGTGCTCCACCTCACTCACCTTCTGGGCCTTCATGTTTGGCCCCCAGAAAAGCACCCACATCTGACAGGCATGTCATCAGGGATGGGAGAGTATTGCAAGAAGTGAGAAAAAAATCATCATAGCAACCCACCCGGAAAAACAAAATTTTTTTTTGAACTTGTGGCTTCTTCTTCTTCAGCCAGCTGTAGGATAGCCTGTTCCACTGTGTGGTTATCCTGGCAAGTCTTTTTTCCCTCCCTGTTTTTTGGTGTCTTGCTCACAGCAAGGAGGGATGTGACTGATATTGCTGGATGTATAAAAATAGCACTGACTTCAGGTGTGGCTGCACTACCTGGTATTGCTGTGGAAATTTGTTTTAAATTTTTTCATTAGTTGAGATTTCAGCATTGATTGTGAAATATTATGAGCAATGAGAATGGGGAAATCTTACTAGTGAGCTCACACTTTAGAGAGGAGAAACTCAGAATCAGTGTGTTTTCTCTGTGGAGGTAATCCATTATCCCTCAATATACAGATGAGTCTTCCATAGACAAATGAAATGGCAGTGCATGGCATGTGTGTGCTATGAAAGAAGCACAGGACTATGGTAGAAAATATGTGTGTTGCAGAGGGAAATTTTGATTCTGAACACGTGTGGTTAGCTTTTGATACAAAACTCCACCATGACAAACTGTGATCTGGACTCATTATTACCTGCTTCTAGGATCACTTTCTATAACATCAGCAATGCTGAATCAAGGCAGCATATTTGACTTACAAGAACAGCTTTAGCAAAGGGTAAATTGTGATAAAAATTGTCTCCTTCCTTGTTTCTTTGTACAGTGCAGATCAAGTGATACACTCTCAGCAGTAATGCAGCCTGATCATTACTGAGCACTCTCCCTGGCATGCCTATGAGCAAACTTTCTATTGTTTCAATTAGATGATCTTGGGCATTCAGGGAATTTAATACTGATGCAGCTCAGCTCCTAAAATCCTAGAAATTAGAGCCTGAGAGAACCTAGGGAATCATTTTGTCCATCCCCTGACAATGCAGATTATTTTCTACTGTATTTTTACTGTGGTTTTTTTCCAGTCTATTTTTAATGATTCTAGCAACGGGGTTTCCATCACTTTTCCTGGGGGACTATTCCACATTCTAATAGATCTCACTGTTAGGAAAATTTTCCTGATATTCAGTCTAAATTTTCCTTTGCTCAATTTCATCCCATTACTCCTAGAAATGCCCAGTAGAGGCGGGTGAAAACTGAAAGTGAGTAGGCAAACCTGACACATTATGTGTGCTCAGAGCCAATTTACAGCAGCAGGTAAAGTGATAGAGTCAATTTGCAGCATTCTGTAAGTGACAGAGAGGGTCTTAGGGCATGCACTCTCTGAAAATGGTTCTGAATCTTGATGAAAACCCCAAATTGTAGAAAAATATCTAGAAGCTGTAATGACTTTATATATATATTTTTTTTGCAACAGTCTGGTTGAACACAAGAGTCCTCTATGAAGAGATAACAGGTAGGGCACCTTGTTTGTGCTATAGCTGCCAATAAAACTTAAATTTATACAGGCATCTGAATAGCATACATTCCATTGCACCAAGCACTGCAAATTGTCATTTACTTGTACATGCTAAACAGAATTAAAATCCATCTCACAATACTTGAACTATTACCCACCAGATAATGAAACCCAGAGCTGAAAATTGCATTTATATTGTAAATGTTCTCATGTAAGTAACTTTATGTCTGCATAATTTTCTGATACCCTGCTAATAAACTATCTAACAAAAGAAATTTGCCAAATCCCCTCTGCAGACAAGCACATTGTTCTTTTTTTCTAGTTTCCCTTTTTTTTCCTTTTCATCCTTTCATGCACTATTATGGGCCTTACCTCTGTTTTCGTCCTCACTGCTAATTAATTTCCAAAGAGGCAGCCAATTCTGCAAACACTTTGTTGTCCGCATCACTAAACCTTTCAGACCATTCACCTGCATTTCTTACGGTGTATAAAGTTCACAGATGGCACCTCTTTATTTCTGGACATACGTATACCCTTTCTACCCCATCAACTTGTATTACCAAAAAAACCATCTTGTGTCTTACTCTTTATTTATATCATTTCTTATATCACATCTTCCCCAGCACCTTTTACTGATGGTCCCCAAAAACCTCTCTGCATCAGCCTTCATCCAATGTTTGTGTCTAATGAAAACTGCAACGTTCTCAGGTGGGGACAGTGCCTTCCCTTATATCCATAATGGAAGATGACAGAAAGCTTGGGAAGTTGTTTGCAATAGGGAGTGGTAAGGCCCCTGCAACAGGAAAGGAAGATGGTTTTCACAGCCTGTTGAACAGCTTTGAAACTGTAAAAGGTTCAGCAGACAAAAGAAAACTAAATACTCTGTTAATCTCATAATGATAGGAGGAACTCCACAGGGACATGGTCAGAGCTCTATCTAGACACTTAACTAGTGGCTAGACTTGGTTAGTCATAAAAAAACCCCATGGAAATGGTCTACTGGTGACTAAATAGTTATATCTGGAAGAAACACGAGTCACAGGCACTGGAATTGCTGCTGATCCACAGTCATGTGCTACAAATTCTACCCTTGGGGAGGGATTCAGAAACTGGGACAGGCAAGGAAAAGAAGGGGCTTGTGTAAGACTGCAAGGAAATGCCAGTACTTGTAAAAAGTCACAGTCTAGTGAGGGCAAGGAACAAAAATATGTCTGAGACTTGTGGGAAGTGGAGAGGACTGTGCAGTCCACAGGACAGGAAAAGAGGTGAGGCATTAGAAGAAAGATCAGCTTGGGTTTCAGGGATGCATGTCTGATGTCTCACTGGGGCCATTGGGGCTGCCTGTGTCCCTGGCAGTGACAAGAATGCTTTAGAACAGTTAAGAGGGGGAGTCATCTTTCCAGACACTTCGCACAGTCTCAGAAACATGCTGTCCAGGGATCTGTGCGTGCAATCCTGTGGTTTTGGTCAAGAGGATGATCGCCAGAATATATCACAACCATTTTTTCTGACCTTGAATTTTGTTAGTCCAAACAACCTTTTCTATTTTCCTCATCTTTCCTTCTTTTTGCAGTGAGTTCAACTACTGCTCCAGATGCCACGTTTTCCTCACTTGTATTTAATCATATAACCACCTGGCCTTCATCCTGAAGAATCTTTCACAGCTTTTTAGTCTTTTCTTAGTTGGAAGTCAAGATATGTGTTTTGAAGAAAAAAAAAAAAAAAAAACTCTGCATCATTGTAGATCTGTTAAATTAAGATGTTGTCTCTCCTTGTAGCAAACTGCTATAGCTGAGGTCAGGAGATGCATTCAAACTGGAATTATGTCAGTGTCTGGGACAGTGATCATCTCCTGAAGGGAAGTTCTGCTCCAAGAATTCTGCTCCAAGAATTCACTTCTCACCACAGTCCTGTAAAGTCCTCCACATGCCTTACCCGTATTACCCTTTTGATTGTCCTCTCCCAAGGGTGAGGAAGTTAACAACACTTAGAATAAGCAGCGCTCTTTATCAGAAGTTGTCCTGGCACAGAATAGGCATTAATCCTTAAATGTATTTAGGAATCAGAAGAAAGTGTAGTATCAACTCCATCTGTGTTCACTGTTTGTTAGGGGAACATTCACAACTTTGCACTCCTTTCATCATGTTTCCCTCATTGATCCCATGTTTCTCTGACTCTGCTGCTCACAGTGCTCCCTGTGACCCCTTCTTCCACTCTGCTCTCTGCCTTCTTTCATGCCATTTGAGCTAGCTTTTCCCATCTCCTTCCTCCAGGTCCTCCCTTAAAACCCGTGGGAATGTTATCCTGAGATTCTCACCACTTGTGTTGCCAAGCCCTTTTTCTTCTCAGCATTGATTGTAATTTGTTTTGATGTGTTAACTCATAAGCTCTTTCAGCCAACAATCTTGACTCCTCGATTCTTTCAACAGTTGTCAGATATTTTGCCAGCTCGCTGATGAAACTCTTTGTCTATGTGGTGATAAGTACTAAGCCTAAATTTCAATGTTGTCCTTCATTTAAGATATCTGTAAAAGGAGATTAGTGCAGGTCTCCAACTGAACATAGGGCATATAAAACTTAGGAGTGTTAGAGATAGAGAGGATTTGCTGAGATGGAGCTGTGCAGAAAAGACAGTGTACAAGGGGAAAACAGATCTAATCTCTGAACAGATCTAATGCACAATTTCTCAGCATAGCTGTGCCTGTCTTGGGCAGCAATCCTCTCTCCTAGGGGCTACTGTATGTGGGGGTCCTAAATTGGCTCACATTTGGGGTTGATCTTATAAGAGATGTAAAAAGTAGAATGCATTTCACCTCTAACCCCATCACACAGTTGTCTACTCTACACTACTTAGATCTTTTTCTGTTTGTCGCTGGTTTCAGAACATTACACTTTTGTCCTGTCTGTGACTCTTTGGCTAGGCATACTTATCTCCATCTATGACTGAAGGAAGTGTCTCCTTCAGGTGTTTCTGCCTTTGGTGTGCAGATCTTCAGCCTTCCCAGAAGCCCCAAGGGTAGGATAATGGTGGGATTTTTTGATTTATTTTTTTTTTGGACAGGATTCTGGCAGAAAAGGCTGTGGGCAAGAAATCTGTGCATGATTAACACTTCCCCTAAAAAAGCAAAGCTTTGTGCATTCTTATAAATTATCAGAACTGTATCTGAAGTATCTCCCTCATCAATTTCTCATTCTAATTGAAATAACGTGGTCAGGTCACAAGATAAAAGCCTGGTGTCAACACTGGGACGCCATTCAAACACAGAAATTATGAGCTTGTATTCTTCTTGAACCAATAACAAATCTGCTCTCAGAAAACAAAACTAGCCAAAAAGAATTAAAGCAAGACCAGAAGGCGCTAAAGCAAGAGCTGGAAACTTTACAAAAGGAATTACAGCAGTATCTGGAGGTTTCCCAGAAATGGCTGAAGTGATTTGCAGGCAAAGGTGAAGTTTCTGTTGGAGTAATGACTACAAAATGTACTAACAAAGTGAGAAGGCCTGTCTGAATTGGTAAGGACAAAAAGGTAAAAGGCAACAACTCTGCCATAGCCGCTTCCAGGCAGGGAGTCACCATCTGGGAACCCACTGGCAGGGATGAAGAGGAACAAGGACTCACTGGCTAAAGTTCAGCTCCAGGAAGAAGTGTCTGGTCACAGCCCCATCATGGCAGCCAGCCATCTGGATGTCCAGTCGGGCCAGTCAGAGAGCTTAGGCAAAAGCATTTACTGCACTTCATCTGCTTGGTTGCCAAAGTCAAAGGGTCCCATCAGAGAGGCTGGACTTTCTGAGGCCAAATAATACAAATATCTAATATCTTTTAGGAAAATTCTGTTTGAGACTTACTTTACTAAGTATAGAATTATGGACTGAATGAAAGCTGATGAATACAGAGAAGAGTTCCAGCAGCAAGCCTGAATAACCATGCCCAGAGAGTGACATAGCTCTCATTTCTCAAAAGCAGGCTTCAGGCAAACCTTTCTTCTGGATTGAAGCCATCCACAGATCTGAGCTGATCCAGGCCTAACTAAAAGTCAGAAGAAAAAGAAAAAGAAAGATAAAATCCTACAGGAACTGCAAGAGAATCAGCAGAAACCTGAGTTCCTGGCATGTGCAGATAACAGTGAGGGCTTTCAAGGATAAACTGGAGAGAGATCGATTCAAAGGTGCTCAGCTGGACTTTGGCTTTTACACTTAGGTCAGGGAATGGCAGCCAAAGACACTCCAAGGGATTTCCAAAGTTTACCATTTAAATTGAGGTTTTTCTCTTGCACTCTTAGACCAGAGGAAGAAGCAGTTTCTGATGACAGAGATGAAAGACAGCCACTACAAATTTTCTAACTGCAGTTCTGTAACAGGGAAAGAGAATACAAATGTGCCTCATGATGTTATTGAAAAATAAAATGAAAAATTTGGCCCAGTAAAATAAAACTGAGAATAATATGAAGTTCATTTGAAAATTGGACCAATGAAATGAAATATGGAGGAACAGCCTGGAGGTAGTCTATGCCACCTCACATCATTTCCAGGGGTGGGTGAAGGGACAACCTTCCAGTCAATGATGGTGTGGTTGGGTGGTCAGATATTGTCAGGGTTTCCTTGTAGTACAATGGTGAGCAACCATGTGTGAATTGTTGGCCTTTTGTACCCTGCTGTAATATTGTTGATGTTACTGCATCTCCGTATCTCATCGCTGTTTCCAGTAAATTGTTCTTATCTCAACCCATGATCTTTACCATTTGTGCTTCCAAGCTCTCTTCTCCAGCCCAGTGCAGGGGAGGGACAAGGAAGAGGGGAGTGGGTTGAGTGAATGGCGCATAGTTTGGAATGTGTCAGTGGGAACACCAAATTGGGGAATACCACTCCTGGACTACAACACCTGGGGAGACCACCGTTGCTTCACCGAGAACTTCTCTTTCAGCTCAGGGAATGGATGGACATCAAACAGAACAAGAGAAACTCCTGCTCGTGTAAAAGGAGCAGCATGCCATTTTCATCTCAGGCTGGACAGCTAACAACAATAATGGGAATTTTGGGGTTTGAAAGTGTAATAGAATTGATGAAATGTGAAGGAATTGTAGACATTGCCTCAAACCTTACATTTATTAGACCAGACAAGCAAAAAGGACTGGGGATTTGGGAGATTCAAAACAGAACCTCCTAATTGATTTCAAATGGAGAGAATATCTGGGGAATGTGAAGGCATCCAAAACTGGAAAAACAGATTCAGAAACTGGGACCTCTGTAATTTGAACAAGAAATGTGAATAACTGAGGTAATAGATGAATAGATAATATGTGAGATAGAGTTTATCATACCTTGTAACAATAGGAAAGGTGTATTCCAAATACTGTCTTTGAAAGTTCCTTTTGAAGAAGCAGGCTAGCTGAAGCAAATCTACAAATGTGGGAAAGCTTAACCTTTCTGTAATTTTACTGTGTTAAAATGTGGGAAAAACTTTATCATTACTTTGACTAAAATAAGGTGGCCATCATTTCAGTGATCTGAGTTGAGGGAAAGGATATAGATCAGGTTATCTCTTTCAGCTTGTGTCTAGCCTTTAAGATAACTTTAGGAGGTAGATAAACATGTGTTTTCACCCACAATAGAAAAAAGGTGACACAGAAAAGAGGCTTTACTTGATGGGGTTTTTTTGAGAAGCATGAGGATGGTGTAAAACCCAAGTAGATGAGACACAGATCAACTCAAGAGCAAGAGGAAGGATACTTTAGTTTTTCATGGGGAGCTGCAGAGAAGCTTAGAGCAAGGAAATTGCCTGTCTCTGGATCCTTCTCATGCCAAGAAATCAGGAATTGGTACATTTATTTAAATATACTACATGTATATGAATAAACATATTTCATCAAATACACAATCTCCATCACAAATTTCCCCTCCTAATTGGAGTGATATAGAAATTTGGCTACCTGCTCACATCTAAAGGAGTCACAAATCTTCCCACCTTTGATGATGAGATGCAATACAGTAAAGAGAATCAGTAATAACAGATCCATGTTTTCTAGCAAAGAACTTAAATACAAAAATCCAGGCTCAAAAGGATCTTCTGCCATGTTTCTTACAAAATTCTTCCAGGACTTAGTGAAAACTTTGGTTCTCAGAAGAATACTCCAGATTTAAACACACTTTTTTTCCTAGTTGCAGAATGTAGAAAACAACATACATTTGAGTAGGAAAACTCACAGAAACATAAAAAAGTGATGTAGAACGACAGGGTGGATATTCTTTACTGACAAGGAGAGACAAGTTTGTGAGGAGGAAAACATTATGATCAATAATCAGCCACAGTTCAAACTGAGTGCCTGAGAAGCAAATTGAACAAGTGGAGCAGCACCTGATGTGGCTTGTTTTCTTTCCTGATGGACTGCTGGGTTTGATCTTTGTGTAAAGTCTTGGATGATATCTACAGAGTCTGAAAAAGACATCCCTGAAGTCTCACCTATTTATTCCTTTATTTAGCAGATAGTCTGTGGAGAGCAAGGTTTGATCCACAACAGAGGATCCTTTGAGTTGTAGTGTTTACCGTGCTATCTCAAGCCCTAACCGCTTCATTCTTTGTAATTTGATTATTTGGTCACGCCCTGGAATGCAAAGTATTACTCTGATGTATTTGTATAAACCCAGGCTCTTCAAATACAGTAAGTAGCTGAATGATGTATGTTAATGACATGCTCTCAATAATTTTTATAATGCGAGATCTCAGCCCAGATTTAATGCTTAATATCCCTGGGATTCACATTGAAATTATTACACACATTATGTATTCCATTCCTTGGACTTAGAATTAATTTCAAAACAGAGCAACTCAAAAAAGAGCAAAAGTGCATCCTATTTGTTTTCTTGAGGGAGTTTGCATCGGTAACACTCTATTTATTCTGGAGTTTCTGAAGTTAGAAATACCTTTTCCCTTTGCTATCTTTGATCTATCCTGACGAATTGTGCAGAACATTTCATTTCTGTGTCTTGTCTTAGTTTTGTCATTTTCTTGTTCACTTGAAAAATATTTACCATAGTAAAATTTGCCTCCTTAAATAAAGGACAGAGGTTGTTACAAAACAGTCTCAGGGAATCTTTGACATAAATCTGTCTGCCAAAAATAAGCAGGAAAAAAAAAGCTGCTTCTCTAGGTCCCTTTTATGGAAGACTGCATAGGAGAATTCATAATCTGCATTGCTTTGATCGATCATTCAATCTTTGCATTGGTGATGTTTCTAATACAGGGGCTTAGCCTCTGGAATTACTCCAAACAGGATGGAACAAAGCAGCTAAACGTGTGTTAGGTTGTGATCTGAGTACTCTCAGGCAATAAATCTTTAATTTACAAGATTGGCAAGTGTCTCAAAATTAGAATTAAAGGAACATTTAGCATTAGTGATGTTCACAGTGTTGTAAGGAATTGCTTTCCTAGACAATTTTTGAAAGACTGGGTCTTACTCCAAGCAGACTTCTAAAATACGCACTAAACCACTCTTTTGTTTCCCTCCTCAAAAATCAAGCCCAAAAGGCAGCAAAAAGATGTAAAAGAGGAAAGGAAGCTGAGGCTCATATTTATTATAGTTCCACCTGGTGGGATGATTTGTTCTAGCTGTGTTTCTATCCATCCTCTTGTCCCTGAGCAGGCCTTTTAGCTTGAACAGTACGGACAGAAAACCCCAGTGTGAGCTAGTCTGCTTAGGAAAGGGGAATTTTCCCTCAGGCATGAGAACAGCACTGTGGTAATGTTATTTGTGTGTGTAAGGGCAGAACAACCCCCCACAGTGGCTGAAGGAAGATTTCAGGTTTACCTATGCAGGTAGGCTTAAGCCTCAGGTGTGCATGGTTGCTTGGACACACAGTCCTCCTAGGCTAGAGCCATAGAGGGTTCTAATTTCTCCTTCAGGCCTGCTAAACCAAAATCTATCTGGTTCCCAGCTTTCCCCTTTCTGCTTGATGTGTCCCCATGCACGGGTGAGCATCACACAGTTGGGATGCTGAAACAGTCCCACCTATTTCACAAAAAGTGCCAACAATCTCCTCAAAACACCTTATCCCCTCCACGTCTGATGAATGCTCCAGCAAGCATTCCCTTAACAGCTCCAGCATCATACCAGGTAGAGCAAGTGGGGGAAATAACACCCCTTCTCATCTGAAGACTCCATGAAGTTTTTATTTTAAGTACAGCAGGAACTGAAACATCCCAACTGAGTGTCCTAATCCCCCTGCCTTGCCTCCATACTTTCTCTCCCTGGCTACTTAATTCTCTCTTACAAAATTGAGCTGCTTCACTGGTGACAAATTGGGAACAATTCCCCACAGTCCCTGGCCTGTTAGTTATGGTATTCCCCCATGAGATACTAGCTTGAAGCTTTTTCCAGTAGAGGAGTGAACTAAGGTCTCCTACAGCCGCTGAAATACTTCTCCTAACCATGAAATGAGGCACATCTCTGAAGAACAGTGTTCCTGCCAATATGCCTTTCCATATGCAATTACCTTCTCCCCCTGCTCTGCTTTGGGATGGGGAAGAAGTGGGAATTTGGCCCTGAATGAAAGATTATTAGCTTCTTTCTCAGCAAGGGAAAGGACAGGGACATACAATAAGAATATTAATTTTAATGAGAAACTCAGACTGGCAAGAGAACTTTATTGGCAGAAGTGAAATTAGCTTTTCTACATAAACAGTTAGTGGTGTCAAGGGACTAGTCATTCATTGCCCAGAAGGAAAAAAACAAAACAAAACACAAGAGTCTTTAAGGGTCCTTACTCTCAAGAATGCTCTTCACTGTTTAATACAGAGAGGATTTGCTTTGTACTTCAGAAAAAATCAAGTATGAAAGATACCGTCCTTTCCAGCATTTTGAAGCAGTAAATATCCAAATGGAACAAAGTGCTTCAGGCTTCTCTCTTGACCCTTCACCTCTTCCCACCTAGACACATGCTCAGATGCTCTACGTATTTATTTTGTAAAGCCACTTCCCAAGTCAGAAGGTGAGTTAAGTGTAAAAATCTTTGTGTTCATAAACCCATCCAGACCCATTTCTGCTTTGGTCCATTCTTGCAAGACTCACTTTTCCTTGTTTGCAAGGAAAAAAGCAAGAGTAGTTCTCCTCTTTCACCCTCCCTCTTGCCACCCTGGTCCTGGAAAACAAACTGTTATGGTTGGATTGGTTTTTTTTCCTGTTTTTCCCTTTCCAACTTCCCTCAGCTAAGAGGAATGGAGGGGGCACCAGGGGATCAAGGACCCCCATTTAGGTGAGAGATCATGTGGGGACCAACCAGTGAGATTCCCAAAGCAAAGGCTGTTTCTTGCCACTTGTGCCACACATGTTAAGATAGCCTCTGCACTGCCAGGGCAAAAGCCAGCTGTGTAGCCTACTCAGTGGTTTTCTTCTGCGTGTGTTCCCTGGTAGGATGGGATTTAACTCATAGAGTAAGAAACCATGGAAGAATTACAGATTGTGCAGTATACATCTTCCCAGAAGGAAGGTTTTATCTTGTACCCACCTGATATTGTGAAGAAAAATAACAATTTGTGTTGGAAAACAAGAATGCAGCCAGCCGGGTGCAAAGGGTGCTATGTAGTAGAAGTGATCTTACTTTATACTTGAGAGTAGAGCCAAAAGGAGAATAGTCACTAAAGCTTATTTCTTCACAGAAACTGGACACATCTGATAACATCTTTTTGTGGTTTTTTGGGGTTTTTTTTACCCCAGCACAGTAGGAGGCAAACGCATGCAGATGCTCTAATATTTCCATTTCTGTACTGCCCAGCCATGACTGCTACTTTGCTGTATCAGAGGCCAGCAAAGCCAGGATGGTGAGGACATACAGGGTAAAGCTGCTGCTGGCAAGAGGTAAAAGGGAAAAAAAGCAAAATAGTCACTCCTAGATACTGTAGCTGTTGCCTGACTTGTCTGGGTTCCGAGCAGCAGGATGGATAAGTTCCTCTTTTGAGGGATTTCCCCTTATTTCATCCCAAAACCTTGCTCTGGTTTCTCCCTTCAGGGTCAGAGCAGCCAGGCACACACATCTGGGAGCCTCTGCCTCTGTGGTGCCAACATGCATGGAGGGAGACTCATTTACACCAACAAAAAAAATGGTTGTGCATCTATTGACTAATCAGAGCACAGTTTGTCAAGAAAAAAATACTGCTTGTGCATCAACATTCACATCAGGTTTTTTTCTGAAGATAAACTAAATCCCATTTACATCCAGCTGCCACATCGCAGTAATTCTGAACACATTCAGTTTACGTATGACTTTGTTCATCCTTTTTCTCATCTTGAAAATAGGATGAAAATCTATCTCAAAATATATTCTGCTATAATTAAACTAATACAGTCAAGATTCAGAGCCATCTGTATTTCATACCATACTTCGTAATGTCTCAATATCACAAACTCCAAGGAGTAACACTATACATTAATGGGAACATGTGTCGTATCTACTTGCTCTTTATGACTTACAGGCTATCTATATTATCCCCATGTCTCCAAATCTCTGAAAACAAGTGTAAATAGTAATTCTTATTAACTGCAGAGACACCTGCACTGATATGGACAAATCTGGTCAACAGCAGGTTCCCCTGCTGTTTTACTAAGCCTGCAACATGCTCCTGTCTCTGGCAGATGCTCCTGTTCTGTATTACTTCTAGGCAGATATCAACTTTATGCACTTTTTGAAATTCCTTTCAGGAACCACTGTCCTTCTGGCTACCAAGGGCCTTTTGCTGGAACAAAGCAATGAAGAGATCAGGGAGGTACCAGGAGACTGAATTTTGGTCCTGAAAATTATTGGCAGTTTTTGTAATCTTCTCATATCCCTTCTGCTAGGGATTAGCAGCAGCAAGAGAAGTAGGTTTACTGGGGACGTCTGGTAAAATAAACAAACATTTCCAGTCTAAGCATCCACCCATTAAATACCAGTCAAATTACCAGTTTAAGCACCTAGGATTGCTAAATACCTTTCTTGAGCACACTAATAGGTAATACTTCTCTTCGTGAAAGCTCTGAGTATTTGTATGAAGCAAGAACAGCATGAGGGGAAAAAGTAACACAGCATCAGCCTGGGAAAATACAGCAATAAACAAACCCAAATGAATCATAAATGGAACACTCTCCACAGTGGATTTTGACTGTACTTGCAGCTCATGGAAGCACGGGGCTGAAGGGACCCCTTGGATCATTTAGTGCAAAGCTGGGTGGTGACAGACCACAATTCAACATCATTCTTTTCTTAAAACAAAGAAGCAATATCATAACACTTTCCAGGGTCCTGTCCCATATTTTTTTTCTACCAGACATCTCTTCCCAAACCATACTGCTGGTTGTTTGCCTAGTGTGGCCCTGCAGGGAGATATCTGCCTTGCAGGGACAGGGTGCTGCTGGGCAGCATCAGAGGCAACACAGGTCTCCATGAGGCATTGCTCCTTCTGACTTAGCTCCATGTCCCCATGGCTTTCCTGGCACCCCATCTGTCTTCAAAATCTTGAGGCTATTAGAACAGTATCAAACATGAAGGACCAGAATCTTATAAAAGTCTGAAAATCCTGAAAAATTTACCAGCTTCCATTGCAATGGGCCATTTTCCTTCCTGTTGCATTTCTTGGAGGAAGAAACAATCGGGTTTGCAAGATTTTTTAAACCCTTTGTTCCCAGAGATTCAGAAGGGGACAGTCCAGAGCTGCACAACACAGACTGAGATACCTGGGCAGTTTCACCCACAGAGGCACAGCTCTGTCTATGTGGCCCAGCTTGGGACTCTGGGACCTTTGGCATAGGCTCCCACAGAAGGGTGTTTCTGCCCCAAAACCACCAGGATTTAATCACTGCATGGTATTTCCATGTAAATGTAGCCAGGCAAGGAAAGGGAAGAGCAACTTGTGAAGCTACATAGAGATTTCCTTTGTTCAGAAGCAAGAATAGATCCAATATAGATGAATAAACTATCTACTTCTATGTCTTAAATAGAAATACAGACATCTGATGTCCTAAACCAGAGTCTACAAGTGACATGCCAGCATGGCAATTAGGAGCACACAGAAAAATGAATACAAGCAGTGAAATTAAAAGGCAGCATTGTTGGAATTGTTAATTGTATGGTAATTGGAAGTCAAAGCAAGGACTATTTAAAAATCCAGGTTGTCTACTAGGAGTTCACAGACCAACAGCACGTCAACAAAAATTAGGGAAGGAGTCCAGATTTTAATTGTAAATGGGATACTAATCAGCAACAGCTCAGTTTCCCAAGTGTCAGTCAGAGGTGGTTGCTTGACATTTTACATTTTACTTTTTGCTTTAACAAAAGCTCACCAATGGCCTGTATAGGGGAAAGTTCCTAGTAACTGGTAACTACTACATGTTTAACTACACAGCAGAAGTACCTACTTGGGTAAATCTCCAAAGCCTCACATATAAATGCCTACCTCCTAATTATGTACTTAGGGTGTGAGTACATACAAGATGTCTGCAGAAAACAGTTGTGCAGTGGCAGAGGAGTCAGCACTGCATGTTACTATTGCTACTCATTTTTCCTGCACTCCAGCTTTGCTGAAAGACAGGTCTGAGTACTGTTCTTTGTTGTATTTCTTGGGAAACATTGCAGAGTTAAACACCAGGGCTAATATGGGCAATTCTCTGAGAGGCAGACATTAACACTTCCCTGATTCCTTTCTTGCCTCTACAGGGAATGTACAGCACATTTTTCGGGGGTCACGCACAGGGGTTTTCACTCATTCCTTGGGATGACACCTGGGGCACACCAAGAACATCTCCCTGGAGACTTAGACCAAAATACCTACTACATTCTCAGTGTGAGTATCCTCATTTTCAGCTGAGAAATTTAGCTCAGAGAAGTTTCAACCGGATGAAGACCATCTACAAATTGAGGTAATTTCACGAGGCAAATTCCCCACTGGAGCCGAAATGAATTTGCCTCATCCCACCACAGCTAAGTGTACAAGTAACTACCTCCTGACATCAGGACACAGGCACACTCTTCTGTGTGCAGGGATGACAAACATCATTTGCCTCATCCTTTTTAAGTAATTTTCTGCTATTTTGTCCATTAGCAATGGTAGAAAACCTGGCCATTACCGAATGCCAGGTAGGCAATTAATTTAATCATTTCTTCTTTGTTGCTGGTCCCTAAGGCTCCAGAACTCCCCAGGAGCTGAGGATTAGTACAACCACCTCAGTCACAATGACTGACTCAAAAACTTTGTGTGACCATGTGGTTGGGCATGTAGGGCTTCCATTCTCACACTGGTCATCATCACATTGCATTTGACAAGCAATATGGATAATAACAATCCTTAGAGTCCAAATTTCACCAAAACACACAGCTCCCAAAGGCTCCTATCCTGAGTGATGTATTTCTGCTAACAATTTTGCCACAAAATATTTTAATAGCTACAGAACGTTTTCTAAGAAGGCTTTACAGGTTATCTCTTGTACAGCCTGGGCTAGGCACTCAGGAAAGGTTTCCAGGAAGGGTTTATCAAGAGTCATCCATTTATTCATTCATTTCCAATTTTCCATGTAAAGCCATCTGGCCATGTATGTACCATTATCCTATACCCATCACTTTGGTATCTAAGTGCCCTCTTCATGTCCCTGCCTATATTCATTATTCACAAACCTTTGTGAATACAGGATTTTGTTCCCTGTGAAGGTTTGGAGAAGGACTGCTCTTCATACAAATGGCCACATTCATGTGTTAACATGGGTGTCTGTGTACAACAAAATGTTCGTTAACAAGGCTACAAATCATTCATTCCTCCATTTCAAATGTTTCCTGTACCCACCCAAGAGACTTCAGTGACTGCTTATTAGCTCAGCACCAATAATGCATAGTAGAAAGGAACAACTTGTGAAGACCTCCCCCAAACCACAAACACCCTCTTATAATAACACCTAACACAGCTAAGCCCCTCATAGTAGCTGCCACCATCCTAGTGCTGCCTCAGAAGAAATCTGGTTGTCTCACCAGCAGGCAGAGAACAGAGAAAAAGTCATGTTCCTCAAGCACTGGTTCAAAATACCAGAGGGAACCAATGGACACATTTTTCGTCTAACCAAGGCTTTTGTGTGCTCAAAACACTTCTAGTTTGCCATTTCATGACCATTTTCATTGAGAGATGCATGAAGTGGATATGTATGCAAATATCAAGGTGTCATTTTCATACTGAAAAGACTGAAGCCACAGTGCAGACAACCCCGCATCTCCAAAATCAAATTAATGGGAATTGCTCTGCTATCAGAACATTTGTACCTAAAGCATCCGTCTAGGAATGCAAGTATTGGCTCTGATCTCTGCTTTTTTGCCTCCCATTCTGAAATCTTGTCTGAGGTATAGTCCTGTAAATTGACTGCAAGGTCAAAGCGTAAAACTTAGTGAGTGAATAGTGCAAAATCCTGAAATAAACACCAAGGAATGTGGGAGTGCCAATACAAAAATAGCAATAAAGAGCATTTAAGTGTCTCACATAAATGGTTAATATAAGCCTGATGATATCCTCTTCAGCAGCAATGCACCTCAGGCCATGCCTTTGCAAACAATTAGGTGCAATGAAACTTTGCAGGCACATTTGTCAGGAGTGCAGTAGGAGCTTGAGTCACACAGGGAACATGATGAATATAAATACAGGCCAAAACTGTTTACTGCTACAAGTAGCCTGCATAAAATCAGATCAGAGAGCAGGAAAAGCAAAATGTGGTAAGAGACAGCTGAAAATTGGTTTGGACACCTCTCTATATAGTATACAAACTCAATGCCACCTGTTTGATCAGTAGCGAGCAGAATCCATGGGTTAGTTTAAAAGGTGACTTTGAAAAATATTTAGCAGGAGGAGATGTCGTGGAGCAAAAGCTTAAATCTCCCAGAGTTACTGTCTTGCCTGTGCAAGGATGTTGTGTGGCCTCCACGGTCTTCCAGAGTGGCAAATTCTTCCCAGGATGCTCTGGGAGAGCTGACACGCTCAACTAATCTTTAGTTTATTGATGTACTACTTCACTGAGAGATGTACTATATCAATAAATGGCTTTAGTTAAGAAGCTAAGGTCTAAGAAGCAGTGGTAGGTGCTCACAAAAGTACATCAAAGCTTACAGAAAATAAAATCAAGAGCATGTGGGAGAAAATTGATGTCTGGGAAGGACAGAAAGAACAAACAAACATCGAAAACTTTAAAGTAAGAGTTTTGTGGAAGACAGTGTTGTTGCCATCTTAAACATTTATACATTTCATTGGTTTCTACATTCTTCCCAGTTTTCCAGCAGCCTATGAACAGATTATTAGGGGGTAAATAGCAGCAGTCCCCAGTAAAAAACCCCAATTGCCATATGATTGCCACTGTCCCACCAAGGGCAATGTGGCCTGGTAACTGATAGATTTTTGCAATGATAAATTCCAAATCAATCTGCTACTGCAGTGGGCAGCCCTTGGAGTCTTGTTGGGCTTGATGGTAAACTCAGAATAGGAGTAAAAACAAGTATGAGCTCACTCAACAGAAGATGCACTGTTTATGGCCTTTTCCCTTTAACTCCTATCTTTTGATTTTTTTCTAAAAAACGGGAAAAGTAGGATATCCACAACAGCTGCAGAAGTGGTGTACCTCCCTGCAGCTGGTATCTCTGTATACATCTGGTTCTTTCTCATCTTCTGCACACGGGAGAGTTAATGTTCTCCCCTCACCCAGCCCATGGAGGAGGTGCATTGCCTGTTCCCCATTCCCAATCCCACCCCACTGGTTGGCGCTGGCTGCCTGGATCCCTCAGCCCACTCACACCCTTGTCTGCATTACCCCAGGGAATGTGCAGCTGGCACTGGACCCAGGAGAAGGCAGATCCCTCACACAACACACTGCAGACCAGGAAAAGCCATCTGGTCTGTATTTAGCAAGGCCTGATGTGGTAGAATGAGGGGTAATTGTTTGAAACTAAACAAGAATCAACTTAGATTAGATATGAGGAAGAAAATTTTTACAATGAGGGTGGTAAATCACTGGAACAGTCGCCCAAAGAGGTGGTGGATGCCCTGTCCCTGGAAACATTCAAGGTCAGCTTGCATGGGGCTTTGAGCACCCTAATCTTGTTGAAAATGTCCTGCTCATGACAGGGAAATTAAACTAGATGGTCTGTAAAGGTCCCTTCCCAAACTATTCTATGATTCTATGATCTGTGATGCAGAGAAAAGGATCCCCCACTTCTAAAGGTTTTCAGAAAATAGCCCCTTAAAGCAACATCTGTAGATGAAATGCTGCTGTTATTGGCTTTGCTCTTGGAAAGCTGCTGGAAGTAAAGGAGGAAGTTGTTTCAATTGAAGAGATGGGCAGGATACTTGGAGGGCAGATATTGCTCCTTGCTCCTGGATGCAACTATCCAGAAAAATGGAACTGCTCTCCCCCCATGGGAAAATGGCATGCTAGAACCTTGACACATTCCTGCAGAAAACATTTTTTTTCACATTTCCCTGCTAGAACTGGGCAATTTTCTCAAAAACACTGTGTTTTCTGTCACCTCTATTTCACGCCAGTATTCCCCTGCACCACCCTTAAGTTCTTGGGAGCCCCAAACAGGACAGGGAATCTGTGTTGCCAGATGCAAAGAGCTAAAAACAGACAAAAAAGAGCCTGATTCTGCCACCTAACAGTGGCATTGCTGGAGAAAATGTACAACCACAAGCTCCAGTCCTGGTTTTACTTGTGCTGCTCCTACTTTTTGGGCAGTCATGGGGCACTGAGTCCCACCCCACAAATTAACCTAATTGAGCTGCAGGACCAGCTTTTGCCCTTGTACCAGACATCTCCTTCTTTTCCATGACCCCTGGATCTGTGTGCAGATGAACTGAGGGGATCCCTGGACAGAAAATGAGCCTGATCAGTGATGAAATTTCTGATTCAAAATACAAACCAAAAAGCCATGAAAATAGTGGTGCCTATTCTGCTGTTGCTGCTTCCCTTCCCTACTTCATTGTTCTCTTAAATCTTTTCCAGTTCTCCGTTCTTCACTTGAGCTTTTCCTCTGACATGGGCCTTTCCCTGCAGCCTATTGCATCTGAAGGATGCTCAGTGGTCTCTCCTGGCCTTGCTGCAGCTCCATCTCTCTCCCTGCAGCTCCTTTATTCCTTCACAAGAGCTAAGACAAGTGTCAGCTAAGGAAGCAAGACATATCTCTGCTAACAGCTGCTCCTTAAAAACTTGCAAAATGAGTAAGAGCTGGGAAGATTGTTCACCCAGGGGTTACAGCTTCAGAGAGCACTCTGGCCCCAGCCCTTTCCTCTCTGATGGGTTCTTGAACTCGAGTGGAGCTGTTGAACAATCCTTTACTACATTCTTTTCTATGCCAGACACATCTTCTCAGATGCAAATCACTTATGCCCCAATGCACTGTTTTACATTCAGGAACACCACGGCACTCATTTATTGCAGATTTTACTTGTGCACAGCCTGTATTCATGTTGCAAAGTCATTTAACACATAGCTCTTAATGTCACAGGCATCTCCTAGCATTTTAGGCAGGACATCCAGGTCAGCCCTGGAGATGTTTTGGCAGGTGTCTGGCCATGGAGGTTTTTGCTGTTCCAAGCTCTCAGACACCTTTCAACATCACTGCTCCAGCTTTTGCTTTAAATCAATCCAATGGTTATGAATTTCTGCAGTGTCTTTGCAGTTTCAAAGCTTCCTCTTAAATTTCATACTTGGGCAGAGCTGCCAGTGAAAACAATGAGCCATTTACCTGAGTAATGAGCATAAAATTGGACCTGAGGTCAGTAAAAGTTATTGCAGGAGAAAGGTTGCAATAGCTGAGCCTATGCAGCACTCCTGTTAGCTCCCTGTCGAAAGACTAAAACTTTCATTCTGTGAATCTTTTTATAAACCCCCCTAGCTTACAATTTTCTCTATAAAACAACCATGGATTTAATTTGGCTTTTAAAGAACAGAAGGAGAGGAAACACCCCGTACCTGATCTGCATCTGAAAGGTAAAGAGGGAATTTTACATAAAACAGCTCAAGTCAGAACTTTTTTATTTCAGTCTTTATTGGGGCTCTGATTTTACGTCAGAGAGCATTTCATAGAATCTCATATTCTGCTGGTTTTGTTTCCCACTGATATGTTTTTAATCCTCGGCTTTGCTGGTAGTCAATTGCTTCCCCTGTCCCTTGCTGCCCACCCCTGCCTTGCTGTCAGTATTTCTGGCTGACTCTATCCACAGCCCTCCCTTGCTAAGCTCCATGTCTGCGCTGAGATTTCTCCCTACAGCCACGAAGCCAAAAGCTTTAATATAACCTGGAAACCAAGAAAAGTCAGTGGCAAGAGACTGAACAGGAGAGGGGAAAAAAACACTCAATGTGTGCACTGAGCACTCAATATGTATTTATTGTGGGAACTAGACAGAGTAGAAACTGACCTGTTTCATGTTCAGAAAACATTACACCAGTGGTGGGGGCAGTTAAATCCATATATTTATTTTTAGGATATGAAATCTGTATCCCCTATAAACCATTAGTAAGGTGGGTTGGGCTAAAGGTTCTTAAATTTTTGTTCTAAAGGGTAAACTGTGTCTGTCTTGATTTTTCAGGATTGTGTGCAGCTGACAGCAGAGCTGGTATTTCTGTCAGAAACTTGACAGAATCTAAACCTGAAAAAATGAGGGTAACATACTTCTACTTAGAGGATTTAAAGCTATTACTTTTTTTTTTCTTTCCCATAGAATCTCTTTACCATACCCAAAATTGGCTAGGGGAAAACATCTCTGTTATTCAGCCTCTAAATTAAAGGCTGATAAATCTGATTGTTCTGAAGTGTTCTCCTTTAGCCTACCAAGGTGATCTCCAGAAAAAAATGAGCAAGACATTTATTCTTGTCCTTATGTATCAAGTGGAATGAAAGAAAACGGTAAAAACCTAGAAATTCACATTTAGTATTTCATTATGCTTATGCTTTATACAACTCTTTTTTTCCCCTTATTCCAAGGCACTTTCCAGGACACCGCTTGCATGACTTTTAAGAAAGACCACATTAAAATGTCAGACTACTTTTACAAAAAGCCTAGAGACAAGTAGCACATTCTTCCCCTCACTTTACTAGGATTAAAAGTAACAATAACAGTTCATTATTATGATTTTGAACAATCTCCAGAAGCAGCATACAATCTAACAAAGAGAAGATGCCATGCTCACTTTCAAGATTCCTGAAAGTACTCTGCTGGAAGTTCGTAGACATTTGACTTACAGGTCTTTAAAAATTTCAGACTTGTTTGGCTCAATTCATTCATTCAATCTCAGCTTTGTTATGGAATGGCTTTGGTCAAACAGAAATAGCATTATTTAGTGAATAAAGTTAGATTCAGCCTAAAATCTTTCTTAGCTCTTCTGGTGGTTCTCAATATTCAACTGGAAGTCTATAAACCAAAGCTTTGCCCTTGTCCTTTCAAAGCCACCAGGAAAAACAGCCAAGATGCCTGAAGAACACATGCAACAAGAAGGTAGCAAAATTAATTAAACAATTAATTAAACAATTAATTAATGACATATAAGAATATTTTCTTGTGAAGGCAGATTAATCCTAAATTCCTTCCCAGGAGGAGCCCAGTTCAGAAGAATGCTGAGAACATGAAGTGTCTTCATTAAAAAATGCAAAGGGCAGCATGTAAGTTCCTCACCATAGCGAGTTTTCTTAAGGAGTGAAAGAGAATTGAAACTGTTTTTCAGAAGACAGTTATTCAATATGTCTTATGCTAACAGTTTGCTGTTCCAGAGAAAGTCTTTGGAGAAAAGAGTGGAGGCAAAAAGACCAACACAGAGGCACCAGCAGCAACAGGCTCCTTATGTCTAGCTGACAGTTTTGGCAAAGCAGAAGACCAACTGGGGTTAGATGTCATCAGCTATTTTAGGGGATTTGTGTGTTTATTTATGACATTTTTGCATTTTGAAAGGGGAGAATTGTGCTGCTGCTCTACTGACGGCAGTGTGCGCTTTCTAAAAAGTCTTGGCAAATTTTAATACCCACAACCCAACCTAACAATTAATAGGAGCTGCATGCATAAATTCTAATTCCCCGTTCAGATTCCTCTTCCTTCCCACAAGAAATGTGATTGCTGAGAGGTAAGTATTTTCTTTCCAGGGAAGAGAAGAGAAGTCGCCTGACCTCCCGTCTGACTGGCATTGCCTGACCTCTCATTGACCTTGCTGCAATTGCATACCCACAGCTTAGACAAAAAAAGCCACCTTTCAAAATAGGCCACTTAAACACGGTGCTTGGGGAAGACGATGGGAAAAGGAAGCACTACCTGTTCGGTTTTAACATTTTAATAATTCGACAAAACGCACAGTGAGGAGAGACAAAGTTCTGGAAGTGCCTTGGGCTAAGTTTCTTCTCCATTACCAACATCCTTTCTCTTTTTCTTCCATGAGTTTGTCATCCAGCTATCCCAAAAGCCAGAACAAACCTGAGAGAACTGAAGAGTTCTTTAGCTGCTGTCTACTTGATCACTTTCAGAAAGTGCAGGCAAAACTCTTAAGATCAGTAGTTAACATTTTTCATAATGAAGCTTGAAAAAACCAATGCCTTTAGGAAACATCTGGGCAGGTGGGTCACACAGACAGCAAAACACAAATTGCTTTGGATATCCTTTGTCCGCTGGAGCTCTCTCAGGATTAATTTAGTTCTCTGGATCTTGATGTTTCTTTTCCTCTCTTCCACTGGTAATTGGGCAGCTCCCCAGCTGTCTGTTTTTAAACACCTTTTCCAGAGAAGGCAACACAAAACAATAGGGTCCTGTGGTACCTCTGATGAGTTCCCCCATATTCCCTGTTCCCAGCCCCACAGGCCCTCTTTCCCTGGGTGGCCAGGGACCAAGTGAGACAAATGCACAGGGTGTATGGGTGCCCAGGAAATGGTATCTATAGCAACAGCAACTACATTAAACATTTTCAAATTTCTTCCTACTCATCAGGCTTTAAGGTTTCAAACATTGTGGAGACTCTGACCAGGCAGATGCTATTTCCACATGATGATCTCTGATTTGTTCTCATCAAAACCAGTTTTGTGTTGAGGGGAGTTCTGCTTGGGACATTTAAAATAAGATGTGGCAAACCAGCAACAAATAAGCGGCTGAGAACAATGCTTACTGTCCAGGGGAGGAGTGGGCTAGGATGATCTGGTAGATATAGGCCACATTTAGGATCTCTGGCCCAGCTGTATTTTACTGTTTAAAGATTCATATTATATGCAAGTGCCCTCTTCCGTAGCCTGAGTCTTCAGAGAAGAGAGAGTTTGTGTAACTTAATGTTCTTTATTTCCTTACCATTAATACTTATTTAAATGAATGTTCTTTCTGCTTAGTAGCTATGCTGTGTGGCGGACTAATAAACACAAAATAATACAAAAATGGGTATTTTTTGTGGTATCTTCCTCCTTCAAAATCTTGCAGATGTTTGGGTCCCAGTGATGCTTCTTAGAGGATGGAGTTTGCAACTGCTATAATTAAGCAATATAGTACCGTTAAGTCACTCGAGAGGAAATTAGGAACTAAACTGGTGCTGTGTGCCGAGGAAGCCAAAATTGTGAGCTGAGATCTTAATTCAGAGCGTGAAAGTCTGCCTTTTTTTTCTAGCTCACTTTAAAAGAGGTGTTATTCCTATTATATACCATCAGAAGATGTAAAAAGTGAGCTAAATCTGTATTCAATGTTTATTTTACATGTAAATTGGGATCTCAGATTGTGGGAAAAATATGTTTTTGTTGCCAGTGCTTTCTGTTTTGCTAGTACTGTATTAGTTTTTAATGGGAAGGAGAAATGTGCTGATTTGGAGGCTTTCCAGGGGTTTGGCAGGATTCCACTGCATCAGCGCTGAGTAAAGAAGATGTTATTCTTTCTTGTTACAATGAGAGCTGGGTGAAGGCAGTGTCACTTCTCCGAGCCCTCCTGGCAGAGCTCCACCTACGGAGAGGCAGCGAGACCAAAACAACCGAAGCAGAGTGAGAGGAGGCAATGCTGCGTGGTAGGAAATGAGCTCCCAGTGACCCGACTGGGACGGAGCTGGTGCCCATCGGGCTCTGCTGCAAACCCAGCAGTGGGGTCAGGAGTGCTGCAACTCACGGAGGAGACAGCACTGATCAGAGCGGGGACAGCCCTCTGCCACAACAGCCTCACATCAGAGGACCTGTTAGCTCACATGGAGGTTTGCAAAGCAGAGGAGAGCTCTCCTGCTTGCTCTCTGTGATGGTGATTTTAAGACACTCAAGGTGACCCGTCTGAATACAGCTCAGTCTGGGCACTCGCTTCTGCTTCCTACCAGCAGATCTGTATCTCTGCCAGATTGCCATCTTCTTGGTGAGCCACTGTGTGCAGCCCCACAAGGACTGCTGTTTTGTCCTTGACAGCCTATAGGCAACTTTCACCTGGATTCTTGACTTTGAAGGTCTGATGGTCCCCCCAAAGTACCACAGCATTTGTCTGTCTTGAAGAAATCTTTGTAGACCCTGAACTTGTCAAAAGTATTATCATTCCTCTCCCCTTTTCAGGTTATGTGCTTTTACTCAGCTACATATAGAAGGACCAGCAAGATATGGGTGTACATTTTCCATTTAGTTCTCAGACTGATCTTTCTGCACCCAAATTGCCACTTCAACAAATTGCTTTTCTCACTGGTCCTGACATACGTCTCCCCTGATCTCACACTAGGCTAGAGTTTGGCAGATTTCATAGATGCCATTATCTATTCTTCCTCTGCTTTCCAGGCCATACACACTCTTCATTCCTCTCTACTTACCTACCTTGTCTGAACAGAATTTAAGTAAAGGGAATCACTCTCTTTGCATACAAGCAAATTAATAATTCTGCCAAAAGTCTAAGTGATCCCAAAGCCTTGCTGCTTTCTCACGGGGCCACTCATGAACATGTCGAAAGATGCCATCAAGGTGCCACCTCCCTGTCACACCAAAGTAAAAACCTTCTGAGGTCAGATTTCAGGCTTGGTCTCTCTGGAGCGAGCTATTAACTGCAGGAATGTCCAGCCACGATAAACATCACCCTATTGTGCACACCTTTGTGCAAAACAGAAAAAATAAAATAAGAGGGAGTCCTCTTCTGCAGGGCCTGGGAAAAAAAGTCTTATACAGTGGTTGAACCCACAAAAAGAATGACCAGGTAAAGTTTATTCTGCTCTGTTTTTCCTCGGTGATAGGCAACACTCTCATTTTGATGTGCTACAGAATGCATAACACATTCAGTGATAGTAATCATCCCACTTTTGTTGTTAGAAAAGAAAGGAAAGCCTTCAGAAGGGGAGGGGGAAGACCTGGACCTATCTGCAAGAAGTATTCCTGTGGGGTCCCTCTGCAGTCCTCCAGATGCCTTCATCAGACCCTAAAAGGTGCTGCCCCTGCTCAGAGGTGCACAAGTCCTCTCTGTGGTCTTCAGAGGTTCTAGGAAATGAGCTCAGCTCAGACCCATGGCTTTTCACTGGTTTTACTGAAAGACAAATCTCACCATGTGTGACTTGAGAGCAAGTCTGGCAGTGTTGGGAATGAGACTTTTCCCAGCCCCTGCCTCCTGGAAGGACGTGGCAATTTCTGCAGAAGAAAATAAGTCTTTGATGGCTATATACAAGGGATGGCAAGATAAAAAAATATCCCATTATTTGGGAAATTCAAATTTATCATGACAGTTATTAGAATGCCAGACAGTGCTCAAAGAGTTTTGAAAGGCAAAAATCAGCTTTGTCTCATATCAAGTCTCTGCATAACAGGGGGACAAAAAGCCTTGTTTGTCAGCTCCTTCCTTGATTATGTTCAATAAGGATACACGGGGCTGTTTTTATTTTCACTTGGCAATTTCTGTGTTGCTATGACTTCACTAATCTCCAGTCCATAAATCATTTGAGTAAACAACACACCAACAAGCTCAAATCCAGAGGAAATTTCTCCAAGGCCAGCCTTTATTCATCTTTCTATTTTAAAGGGAGAACTCGAGAGATTCTGCCTACATGGGATGTCACCATGAGGAAAAGACTCCTGACATTTCTGAGGTTTCGCTTTAAAGCATATAATTAAGTGTAGGTATAAAAGTGAATAGAGAATAGTACAGTATGGTCAGCTGAATATTTTTCTCCCTCTATGTTCTGCTCCCTCTTGACCCTTACATGAGGATCCTTCTGTTGACTGGAGGGTTTCTGCTTCTCCTCCTACTTCAAAACCCTTCCTCCTAGCAACAGAAAAACTATCGATGTGTGGAGGCTTTCAAGACAGCCCATAGCTGTGCTCCCTTGAATGTCAAAAGGGGTTGGTCTCACAGCTACAAATCAAACATCATTTTATTCAATAATATATTTCGTAGTGGTCTGTGTCTCGTCTGAATTGTTTAGTTGCACATCTACCTTTTGAGTTTTCTCTACAGCTGCAATCCAGTGCAAATAACACGGGTGCTGGGGAATTGTGCATTGGCTTTATAACACAACTTAAAATATAATCCCTCAGGGAAAAAACACTTTATAGGAATCAGAGGCAGGAAAAGCAGCATGTGGAGATGCACTTACATGAACAGGTAGTCAGCTGGTCTAAGTCTCTGCTGCCTTGTATCTTGCCATTAACACAGCCTAGAATGAGTTCAAAACACAAGGAAAACAGTGAAAGACCCAGAAAGTAATATTCCCACCATTGCCCACTTTGTGCAGACATTAGTAGCCACACAGAGTGAAAAGCACAAAAAGGTGGTGCACCTACAGTTTCCTTCGTGAGAGGGCAAACAAAACAAGGTAACTCTGGAATACAATCAGAGATTCTACAGTGTCTTTTGCAGGCTGTGAATAAAGATTTCACATGCCAGCCTCTGGGAGCTCCTTGCCTGGACAGACTGATGTTTCCATGGACTGGCTATAGAAAGATGCCATGAGTGCCTTGCAATCCTCTTCTGCTGAGCAAATTCTGCAGTCCTTCTTTGTAACTGAAGTATTTTCATATTAGCTGACACACAAACTGAGAGGTGAATGACCTGGTGTGATACATGCCTAGGTATGAGTTAGATCTACTGCGTGATGACAGCAAGAAACTAATTTCCATTGGCAAGTAGTTTACCACTCTGTAAAATGGGGCTGTTATTTTTCTCATGGTAATGAAAAAGCTTAAGGATTTCTTGACACTATATTTACGTTTTGTTCACAGAGATTAATAACTTTTATTTCTAGAGTAGATATTCTGGTCCTTTACTTTCACCCTCAGTCCTTTCAGTAGAAATATGACTCTGCACATTCATGCTAGGATCTGTGTTTTCTTTCTGATCACCAGTTTACCTAATCCTCTTCCTTAAAAGTATGTGTACTTAATTTTCCTCTGTGCCAAGATTTTTTCCAAGCTGTTTTTTGCCTCTTTGCTGCCACAGGAGACAGATGTCGAGATAGTATTTGAGAGGTTTTGCTTGTTTCCTCATCTGCCTGCCTGTGAGGCTCAGTTTCCTTCATTGTCTGGCTCTTGGCTCTCTTCAGCCTTGCTCCAAGTTCACCACTCACAGGAGCCATAGAGGCTTTCTGGCCTGTCAGTTTTTGAGAGAGTTTGCTCTGCCATATCCTTGTGAGAGTCTTCAATGACAATAAGAAATTCCCAGTACGGAGCAATTTAAAGGATGGAAGGAAGGGAGAGACCTGCATCACAGAAGTCCTAGCACAGAAAAGAAAGTCCCAAGACACAAATCTCTTTTCTGTTCCTGCTAGGCATATATCCTCTTTGCTTCTACTTCCCTTCTTTCACATGAGATGATCTGCCAGAAAATATTTCTTCAACTATATTCAAATGTTCTTCTTCTTTTGACTACCCCAAGGGCAAACTCAGTCCCTGTTTTATTATCACCTTTTTTTTTTTCTTTCTTTTTTTTTCTTTTTTTTTTTTTTTTTTTTTGCCACAGAGCCAGCATGCAGCGATCTCCAAATAAAGGCACTACTTTTCCATCCAAAGTTGTCAAATGTTTTACAAAGGTGAGCAGGCAAAGAGGGTCCCACCTGCCCAGCACACAACGGGATGTATCAGAGATCACACTCAGCTTGTAATTCCTCATCCCTGTCCCATCAGGAAATCCATACATTAAGCACATACTACAGGGTATCTAGGTAGAAAGGTGGAACCTGCCTGGGCAGATTGCTGCAGAAAGTCCTCCAGATAAAACCCCAATATTATTCATTATCATTCAAGAAGAGAAGCTCTCTCTAACGAATGTGAAACTCTCCAGAATGAGTTGTTCATTCTTACTTTTAGAAAGAAATTACATTGATTTTTTTTTCCTTTCTTCATGCCATTGTCTTATTTCTCTGAAGACTCTCAGTAGCATCACCTCTTTTCTCTGTGGGGAATCTTTATTTGTGGCTGCTTTATGCAGCTGTGCTGTGCTAAGTGCACCACTAAAGCAGAAGAAATTAGGTTATCAATGAAAATCAGCTGAATATTATAATTTCTTTCTGATGTTCTCTCCCCTTTTGTTTGAAAAGTTTCCCCTGCACACTCCGAGTCCTCTTATTCTTCTGCCCCCCGCAGTCTCCTTCCCACCAAAAAATCCACAACAAAAAACCAGCTTATTACCTAAAACAATGGTCAGACATATAAAATCACTTATTCTTTTAATGTAAGTGGGATGCTATTCTTCCCAACAGTTTTCTACTAGGAGGAATTTTATTTCACTGAAAATTTTTGAGCATCGCAAGAACTGTTAATAAAACAGATATTGATCTGCTAAGGTTTTTAAGTTAAAATACATAGGAGAGGGTCAATCTTCAAAGAGAAATAACAAAATAAACAGAAACCAAATAAATATATTCCTTTTTAATATTTAGATAAAGAAATTATGGTAAATTACAATTTATTTAAATACAATTCTAAAACAGAATTTTGCAAAAATTTCAAAGCCATTTGTAGTGAAAATTCTCAATTAAAAAAACCAACCTTTCGGTCAATTAGTCAATTAGAATGACTGCTGCCAGTGTTTGCAAGTGAAAAAGGGTGATACCTGTGTATGTCTGAGTCTTAAACATACTGCTGCTCATCATTTATATTTCCACTTGTTAATCACAGGCAGCCAGAGCAGGGGGACAGTGGGCAAAGGAAAGCCTGGAGCCCATCCCAGTCCCAGGGCTGTGAGGGGGAGGGACAATGGAGACTAAAAAAGAAAATGTTGCATTGGGCAATTAATTACCAGTTTTTAAAGTAAACCAAATGTCGTATAATCACCAGCTAATTTAGATATTTGTGCAGTTGATTGAAAATATGCAAAGAAAGCAGCATTATTGAAAATTATTTTTAAATGTTTGGAATTTATTAGAGTCGACTATGGAAAAGAGATAATTAAGGATGCTAAATATAATTAATGTGTTGAGTTATAAAAAGCACTGCTTAGGTTAGGGGTTTTCCAGCAGTTAGAGAGATGGCTGACACTGTAATGACAACTTTACATTTAAATATGTTTGTGGTTCACATAAATATGTATTGGAAAATAATTTCTCAGTTGATGTATAAAGAAAATACCTCCATCTTCATGTACAAGAACCCTTACACAGGAGCAAGTGCAGGGGAGAGACGAGGCTGTGGTAGAGAAGAAAACCCAAACTGCTGCATGATATGGATTTTCCTTGTCTTCAGCATGTGCAGATTCCCTACTTGAGCAGGCAAGGTGAGGTGTTAATTTCTGGAGGTGTTAAATGTTGGGGTTTAAATAAAGTTGATGCACAAACAATGCAAAACAGGGTGAGATCAGCTGAAGAAAACAAAGGCACATTTTGCTGGTTTGTTTTTTAATAATCTGAGACTGCAGCCTTTTCACTTTGATTTGCTTCAGTGAATCCAACTCATGATTTTTGATCTCTCAAGGTTTACAGCCCTTGGGGTGGGGAGGCATCCTCTAGCAAGAGGAGGTCCAGTGTAAGGGCAGGTCAAAGCAAGATGGCAAAAGCCTCCCTGCAAAGAGGTGAGTTTTGTTTCTGTGCTGCCATTGTAAGGAATGTTTGAGCCTCATATCTTCTGTCAGCTTTACCTGTGCACTCAGACACCAGTGTAAGCAAAGCAGAAAGCTGAAACACAGGGATGTGGAGGAGGTGGAGCTCTGGGAAGGGCCAACTCATGCTGCAGTGGGCTAACATCAGTCCCAAGGGATCTTTGCAGTTTAACTGCAAAATCCCTTTGAGGAGCCAATACCAGGTTGTGCCGCAGGGAGCCACAAAGTGTGGGTGCTGTAGGTCACTCATACCCAGAGCATCAGGCTGAGGAGTGGTCCAGGCAGTCAGAGCAGAAGACATCCAAACTGACTGACAGACTGCATCAAACCATCCTATGCCAGCACCAGACACTGTGGATGTTCTAGGAGCCTGTGAAGCTCAGATGAAGGACTGCTGCAGGTGCAAACAGCTGTGGGCTAGGCCTCCACATCAGCTGTTGGCATAGCAAACACTTTAAAAAAATTAAAAATGCACAAAGAATTACAAGTTTTATAATTATATGGAAAGGCCAGACTTCTCTGACTAGGAGATTTAGCATAAAGAGACTTTGGCACTCAGTGATTTCCCATAGGTGATAGATGCTTGAAACTCTGTGCCACCATTTCAACTGGCACTACACATCTAAATCTATCAAACATGGAGCTTGCCATCAGGTACAGTGAGATGTTGTACTTCACCCAGCAGGAGGATGAGGCTTGCCAGATTCCCCTGCACTGTGCTATTTGGTCTTTGTGCTCATCCATCCTCAGGAAAAGTAAATTCAGACTGTGCAAAGGAAAGAAAAGCACAGATGGCAAGCTGGAGTCTGTAGAAGGAAATCCACAGAATCATAGGATGGCCTGAGTTGGAAGGGACCTTAGAGATCATCTTGTTCCAACCTCTCCTGCCATGGGGCAGAGACACTTTCCACTGGCCCAGGTTGCTCCAAGCATTGTTCAACATGGCCTTAAAAAACTTCCAGGAATGGGGCATCCACAGCTTCTCTGGACAACCTGTCTCTGTGCCTCACCACCATCACCACCATGATGTAAGGAATTTCTTCCTAGCACCTAATCTAAACCTGCTCTCTCTCAGTGTGAAGCCATTCCCCCTCGTCCTGTCACTCCAGGCCCTTCTAAACAGTCTCTCTCCATCTTTCCTGTAGGCTCCCTTCATTCTTCTCAGAAGGAAAAATTATGGTATTGCAAATGTTATTTTCAGAATTCAGGTCAGATAAAAGAAAAGGTCTTATTCTGGGCAGACTAGGACTGCGTTTCTTTGGGTTTGGTTTTTTCATGTTTTAAGATCCTTACTGTATCTTTACTATTGCCTGAGTGGATGCTGCACATGAAGAGCCTCCCTGATGTTTAAGATAAGCACTTAGCCTCCTGGAGAACAAAAGCAGCCAGGGTGAGACTCTTGTAACCTTGAGAAACTGAAACCAATCCTTCCTGTAATGACTTTCCCAACATTTTCCTTTTGTTTTTCTCCAGGCCAAGGAGTATGTCCGAAACCAATAATACACAGTTCCCTTCCATGGGCATTTCATTGCTACCTTTAAAACTAGGACGTACAGTCACAGTTTGAAAGTCAGGCTTCTTCTTCCCTGGTGCTTTAAATGTGAATTTGAGGCCATAACTTAGCAAGGGCTTTAAATGAACTTGAGAGTACTCGACGGTCTGTATTCAGTTTCAATGAACACAATCTAAATTACTGAGGACAGAAAGTTCCTCGAGTTGATGTTTTCCACAGACATCTGAGATTTAAATACTACTAAAAGCCACTCATTGCATAAACCTTCATTGATTACAGCAGCATTCAGTGCCTGCTGTCTGCTCCCCGAGCACTGTTGCTCATATCCCCAATTTAGGATATCTTGACTTTGAATGGGCATAGTGGCAGAAATCCACCTGACACTCCAAAATTAGCTGAATTTCGCAGCCATTTCTTACTAAGCTGTGGAAATGCTCCATCCCCCTCCCTGCTCTCTAAGACCCCTGGAAAGTTATTTGCTGTGGTGCAAGCAAGTGTGGAGCTGAGGCTGGAGAGCTCAGTGTCACCTGTCTCCTTTAGATGTCATTTTCCCTCATTGCAAACATTGCAGACATTTTCCTCCTCATTGCAAGGAGACAGACAATGCTTACCTGTATTTCTGTGTAGTCATGGATAGTCATGAAAGGAAAACATATCCCTAAAATGTTATTGCTACTAATGGTAGAGAGCATTATGGAAAGGAAGGAAGAAGATAAAATTCCCAGATACATATTGCCTGGTTTTAGGGCTTTAATGGGAATGAAGAGACCTTCTGAGAGGTTCATTTTACTCAGCTTATTCTCCAGTTGCAGTTGCATTCTTATTTAGGGTCCTGGTATTTGGCAGAGAAAAATCCTTTTTCCATTGACAGTGTTTCCCCCACTAGAACCTAATGAGATTCTTCTTTTGGGAATAAAGCACAGAGAACTAAGGGGTGGCCCCTCAAGAGGCCAGCTCTTGGATTGCTCCTGAGACATCCAGGGGAGCAGCAAGCAGTGCTGAAGGCCAGGGTGTGAGGGCAGCACAGTGAGCAGCTGGCAGCCCTGACCACGGCTCTCCTTTCACCTGCCAGGTCTCCAGGACCCTGGAGCACCTTGAGGGCTCCACTTTCCACGTGCCATTCCACTAGCAGAAGACCATTTCCCCACGCTGCTCTTTCCCAGTAGGTTGTGTGGTGGGATTTGTCCAGGTGCAGAGCCAAGCTGTGCTTGGGGGCTGTCATCCCCCTGAGAGCAGCACCAGCAGCCCTCCCTGGGGGAGGACACAGGACCTGGAAGGGCAAACCTCAAACTTCATGTTCCTCTTTGTCCCACAGAGATGAGGAGGAGCATCTGCTCCAAGGGGAGAGCAAATGGGCACGGGCAGGACCCCACAAACCACCCACATGTACACACACACACTTGGCTGCTGTGCTTTCTCAGGTCATAAACTTGTGTTTTTGCAGGCAAGAGGTGGATGGATCTCAGCTGTGCTTTCTGTACTCCCCTGGCTTTGCTTTTCATCCTGGTCTCTGCTATGGTGTTACCCGTTTCCTCTCCCACATCTGATCAGACTAAAAAAAGCCATAAAAAGTCACAATGACTCCAGTTGGAAACAAAATAAGTTATTGTACCTTTCTGGAGCAGCTGTTCCTCTCTGCCTGCAAACCCCAGCTGGCAACTGAGCCCCACACAGCCCCTCGCTCACTTCTCCCTGTGGGATGGGGGAAGACATTTGGGAGAGTAAAAGCAAGAAAACTCATCAGTTGTGATAAAAGCAGTTCAATAGGTAAAGCAAAAGCCACACACAAGCAAAGCAAAACAAGGAATTCATTCACCACTTTCCAGGGGCAGGCAGGTGTTCACCCATCCCCAGGAAAGCTGGGATCCATCACACCTAACAGTGACTTGGGAAGACAAACTCCATCACTCTGAATGTCCCTCCTTCCTGCCTCATCCCCCAGCTCTTTTTCCTCAGAGTGATCCCATATGGGCTGGGATACCCTTCTGGTCTCTTGGGGCCAGCTCTCCGGGCTGTGTCCCCTCCCAGCTCCTTCTGCACCCTCAGCCTCCTCTCTGGTGGGGTGATGTGAGGAGCATAAAAAGCCTTAATTCTGTGTAAGCACAGCCCAGCAAGGGCTAAAACACCCCTGAACTATCAACACTGTTTACAGCACAAGCCCAAGCCACCGCCCCTTACCAGCTAGTGTAGAAAGAAGAAAGTTAACTCTACCCCACCCAAAACCATCATAGGAATTCATCAGACTGAAATGAACATCTTGGAAGGTGAGGAGGGGATCTGCCATGAAACTCAATGCCAAAGGGATGTGGCAAAAGTCACACAGACATGCCTGCACCCTGGCTAGGGCTGGGGGGAGATGTCCTGGGGTTTTCTAACCTGCCCAGCCCATCCTAGATGGGTTTCAGACATACACCCCTGGCTTCCTAATTCAGGTAAAAGTCACAAGAAGAAGTTTCCCTCTTCTGCAGTTGTTTCTGTCAAAGGGAAAGATTAGGTTGACAATAAATGATATTAATGTTGTCCTTAAAAAGTCATAAGGAAATCTGCTGTAAATCAGCCTGCTATTCCCCTGGAATACAGAAATGTGTCTGTTTGCTTCCCAAATAGTCATCTGCTGCAGACAAACTGAGTCAAAGGAAATATATGGCACCAAAAAGTGATTGAGAGAGTGGGAGAGTTGGGAAGCACTACTGGAGCAGCAAAGCCAGGGCTCTCCTGCCAGCCCCATGTTCAATATCAGAGTGCAGTAGGTGGTTCTTGGATTTGTCATTGTTATGGAGCTGGTGAGGTTTAGAAGAGTAACAACAAAATTTTCATTTTAGAAGTTGTTTTGTTCCCATATCATATTAGCTGTATTTCCCTTTTGTCATTGTCATTTACGAGAATATTGACAGATAAACCAATGTTTGTTCTGCTAAGCTCATTTTCTCTTCTTACCTACTTCCCCTCTGAAATCATGAGGTGAACTATTTGCAGAAACAATATATTTGATAAATAAACTCCTTTTCCTTTTCACAAATTATCTGGGAATAGACATTGATTTTTTATTACTTTGTTCATTATCTAAAGCATTTGTCAAATTCTTTCCAATAAAATTCCGAACCATGCGTTGCTGTCACAGCTATCATTAACAGTTTGACTTAGTGATTTACTTTCTGGAGCCGGATCTTGAATAATTCTTCATGTCATTTCCAAATCCCAAAGATACTGTTAATTTGCTTTGCAGGAGCATCTTCTAGTTCCTGCCATGCATCAGGACGACACTGTGCTAGGTGCTGAATAAAAGATAAAAAAAATTCTTATTCCAATACCCAGCCTAAGCCTAGAAACAGCTGGATATTACCAGGAAAGCCAGAGCACAGCAACAGGTGGGTATGATGGACACTGGTGCAGCATGAAATTAAAAATACTGAAAAATACTGAAATTATTTTGGTTTATTCATTGATCTGATGCTTACAGCCCTCTATATCATTTAACGCTGCTTGAGTTCTTCCCAGATCTTGCAGGCTAGCTACAGGAATAACTTGGGTATCAAAATGTCTAGAGAAACAGATTTGTAGAGATATTTGTAAACCCCATCAATATTTCTTGTAATTACATCTTCAGAGCATAAAAGAGATTGCAAACACAGTCAGAGCAAATATAAGAAAATGTACTTTCTCAACATTTTACCTTAAAAGTCAATTCCGAAGTTCAATGAGGAAACATTCTCATTTTAACAGTAGTCTTCCTGCCTGAAAATGGGAGAGTTTGCAAAAAGAGATAGAGAAAAGACTCCACACATGAAGAATTTTCCCCATAATTTTTCAAGAGAAGCTTGCAGCTCTTTAAAACTAATAGTCATCATTTCAATATATAAAATCAAACTTAAGCAGAATCGGGCAAGAGCATATCATATGTGACTGCTGGGATTATATAATGGGAAAGTTCTCATTGATTTTTATAAAGCGTTGGATCCCAGAGATTTTAAAATCAGGCACGAGGCTGACCCAGTTTGGGTGGAAAAAGCTCACAGAATCCCAGGGAAGTGCACAGCCCAGGGAGAAGTCTCAGGAGGCACTGTTATTTTTAACCTTTTGGACCTGCAAGACAAAGAATGAATTCTGAAAACTCTGGGTAGAAAAGAGGTACTTAGTTTTGAAATTTTAGAATCCTCTACCCCCTCCCCTAGATCCTGACCCTGGAAGAAAACCTGCAAAAAAAACAGCAAACTTTTTTTTTTTATAAAAAAATTTGGAGTAGACTGAAGCTGGCATTCTACTCATCCCTCCACAAGCATGGAGGACAAAAGGAAAACATTTTCTAGGATGTGATAAAAGAAAGAAAAGAAAGATGCAAGGCTAGATCACCAAAACAGAAAGGAGTCTTGTTTTAGCTGAAATCAAGAAAGTTAAATTTATAGCCAAGACGGTAAAGAGAAACTATTGAATACAAAGATGAACTTAAAATTAACATTTGAAAATTGGTCTAAAAAATGCTGCAGTTTCCCAGTGATTAAGTGTGCCTCATTAGATGATTCAAACAAAACTTGACCTGGACAAGTATTCTTTTGAAATTGTAATTGAATTTTCTTTCAACATACAAGAAGGTTTCAGCCTTTCTTATAAATATGAAGGAACCATTATCTGAGTAGACTCTATTACAGGTGCTGAACAGCATTTCAGATACAAATTTATTTGCAGTGGAGTAATGTTAAACAGGTGTTAGTGTTTTGAATCAGGTGAGGATGAGATGGTTGTGTTGGTACCTGATCTTATCATACCACTGCACAAATTTTTAGTTGCTCTGAAATGGGAAGAGGACTGAGCAGACCTTTTTTTTAGCAATTCAGTTACACGGTACTAGCTATTTGTATATGATTCTGGCTTGAAATCCCCACCACTGTTTCAGCCTCATTTCATCACCTGAGAAGGTAGACTAGGGCTTCAACACACTTCCTTGCTTTCATCCCTAAGAACAGGATGTACAAACAGAAGCAGAGCAAGGATGGATACCTTGGGTCTAATTTCCAAAGACCCTTCTAAAAGCTGGAACACAAATTAGGATGGGGAGCACCCAGTGAAGCAGAAGTGCCCAGACTTGCTGGTGCATGATGACTTCTGTAGCATCTCCCACACTCATTTAAGGCATGCTTTTATTGGCCAGTGTGGAAATTTTACAGTATGGGACATTGGAGGAGCTTTGGCCAGAGACAGGCAGGAGACCCTCTCTGGGCACGAAGCACAGCCCTCCCTGATCCTTTCCACTCCTGCCCATGCTGGGGTCTTCCCCAGTCAGCCCCAGCCTGCCAGGCTCCGTGCAGGCAGGACTGGCAGCTCCAGCCCTGCACAGCACAAGGCTCCAGCCCCAGGTGTTTGCTGCTGGCACCTGGGGAGCAGCAGCAGCAGCTCAGCATAGCATTGGGCAGCTTTGGGCCATCCTGTCTGGGTTATCCCCTGCATCTGCTGTCTCTTGTCCTTGCCATTCTCTGCCTGTCAGGTGTCCCAGGACACTACTGCTGGCAAGAGCTTGAGAGATTTGTCTTGTTGTTTAGGTTTAGGTTTTTTTAAGGTTTTCTTTCTGCTCAAGCCAGATGAAATTCCAGGTTGTGTCCAAGTCCTGGCACAAATGTGAAGGTAAGGCACTGCAGTACTGGCAGAAGGTGGCGGTGCCTTAAGCTGGTACTGCCAATGAGGACACGGGCAATTTCTCAGATGGAAATCACTGGCCTCACAGCCATATTTTGTTAACAGAGCTGAACATTTCTCATTCATTGCAAGCTGGCTTTGTTTGAGTCCTACTTCTGAATTTCAGTGGCAGAAAAACAATTCTAAGTCACTGTCTCAGAAATTCAGTTTTGGGGGTTTTTTTACACAATAACTTTCTCTAGCTCTTGCACAATTTTACCTTCTTTATCTACAAATGTTAGTGTTGTCACCTTAGCCCAAAAGTCAGCATTGCAGTCCTGCCCTGCTGATACTCAGCTATCTGCTGAAAGACACAACACAAAGCACTAAACTGTAGAAAGGAGCTTGGACAAACTTCACTCTAAGGCAAAGACTCAGATTTCATTGATCTACAACTTGACATTCAGTTCCTGCAACTGAATAGAAAAAAGGCATTTATAACCTATTAAAAACCCAAGGATGATTTTGGTCTTTTTTTTTTTTTCTTGTTGGAGAAATCAGTCTTTCAGAATAGCCTGGGAGTTGCAAATAAAAAAGAACTTTGCTATGTTTATTTAGAGAACCTAACCCCTTGGAGCCAGCATTTTCACTAATGCATTTTACATTAGCGGGCTGCATCAGGAAATCCTGACTTTTGGTGCCAGGGGGGTAATTAATATCAGATCATGTTTGCAAAATGGTTGTGTTTATGTGGGAATGAGGACTGAGCTCTAACTGGCAGGGTCTGAAGTACTCAACTTTTGCTACGAAGCTTCCATGACTTGCCAGGATGGGATGTTGAAAGAGCTAGGTCTTGGTAATTTGGTAGAGCTACAGCTGCTGAGGAGAGCTGCAGCCTTTAGGATTCTGTTCAGAAACCTTTAAGGGGATTCTGAAGAGCCTTAAAAGTGTGAGATTGGAGGTAACATGCATATAGTTGTTTTGCTCCCATGGTCTCAGATGCGGCAGCAAGTGCCCAAAATAGGCACATCAGGATTGTTGTTTCCCAGTGCATCCTACCTCCATTGCTCCCAAATCCCTGTGCTTACTGACAAGGAGCATCCATAGGTGGTACAAATGCATTTTATCAGCACACCTCAGAAGCAGTACTTGCTTATGTGCACACATCAGCCAGCATGGTCCAAAAGAGGAATGGGTCAATTAAGGAGTTTTGAAGCCCAGTTTCTCCTGAGCTCTGTGTTTTGCAGGGGATCTGCAGTGCCACTCCAGTGTTCCCCACTCTAGGAAGTGCAGTTCCCCCTGCACTTGGCACCCACCTGCTCTGCACACTTGCTTCTTCCTGAAAAGAAGGAGGAAGCATACAAGATCTTCTTTAACTCCTCTTCCTCCCAACTCAAAGCCAGGGTATTCAGGGAATGGGAACTCAGCTCATGATGGTAATTCAGCTTCCCTCGCTAGCACAGGCACGGTCTGCAGCTCCAGCTAGGCCATCTCCAGTTCATCTCCAGCTGAAGAGGATGATGGAAGGATATCCTGAACAGCACTATGTTCTTAGTATCAAAGAGAAAAAAACTACAGAAGATGGTTTGAGCAGCCTGATCTAATGGAAGGTGTGCCTGCCTGTGGCAGGGGGGTGGAACTATATGACCTTTAGGATTCCTTCCAACCCAAGTTATTCTTTGATTTTAAGATGGTGTGTGCCCAAGAACAGCCTATTTAGTAAAGACCTTGGTTTCTCACCTGCCCAAAAATCACCATTTCTTAGCACCAATTAGGAAACTTGGAATAAATTTTAATAAGGTTGAAAATCGCTCAGGAGTACAGGACACACTGAATCATAACATTACAAATTGGTGTAGGAAAACTTTAAAATTATAGGATGCTTTCTGAAGTTGAAAAGAGGAAGAGTGCAACTGAATAGAAGCAGCAACTGATGTTCAAAATGGGTTTTATCTGCTGGTTTCCCAGCATCCAATTCCATGGGACGCGGCAGCTGGCAGGTTCTCTGCAAGACCATTTATTTACTCTCTCCCCATCTCTCTCCTTTGCTGGAAGTTCATTACTCCCTCAGCACTGGTGGGGATTAAAAGTAAAGGTGTAATCTATGTTAGAACTAATATATGTTTTGTACTATAATGAGCCAATATACTATTATGGATCTTGTGGTCAGCTCACTGTGTTTGATAAATATGATCAATAGATGTTATTCCCCTCTGAGATGCCCCCACCATCATCTTTCCATACTCACCTCATGCCAGTAGTCATTTGGGGATAATTATCCCCACCAAGATCCTACCTCTAATGTGCCCACTGTCTTTCCTTCTGTCATAAATTGGCCTGATAAGATAACAAATCTGAACTCTATTGCTATTATTGCTCTTATTTTACTAGTTCCTTGATCCTAGAATAGGGCTAGCAATCTTCATGGCAACAATAGTAAAATTCTATGTACCTAATGAATATCTCCTCATCTGGTATTTGTGTAACTGATTATTCCTACCTAAGTCTAGGAACAATGTCCTAAGCTTGAATCCTCTTCAGCAACACTGCCTACAGCTTTTGTTCTCTGAGAAGTAATGGATTAGCTCTTCTTTTTTTTTACCAGTATCTCTCAATAATTATAGTTCTGTTTGTTGCTTGCCTTGATTTTATTTCAATGTGTTCTACTGTTATTTTAAGCCAATTCCTAACAATGAGAGCCTTCAGTGCTCCTTTGTTTGAAGGCACTGATGAGCTCTTGATCCTCCACATTGGGATAGTTTGTACACCTACCATAGTGTAATTTTCTTTAAGGACTTGCCAGCTCTTCTGAATTTCTTTACTGTTTTTTCCCCCATTAAAATTTCCTAGGGTAAAATCTCACCATGACGACTGCCTTTGGTCTTTTCAACTTGTTGTTGTCATGCATTCTCAACTGGTAAATCTTCCATGCCTCAGAGAAATACCTTATTCACTGATAAAGCATCTCCTCTCTTCAATTGTAAAAAAAAAAAGTGTGTATGTTAATGTTCAAAACCCATAAATAAATAAATAGAACTATCAATATCTATTTGTGCAGAAGATGGTGAAAAGAAATGTGTTCCAGTTTGAGCCAGTGAGGTCAGTCCGTGCATCTGTGAAAATCCAGGAGTCTTCATATGAAAGGAGTAGCAAACTCCTCTTGTTGATGGAGTCACAGGTGCTCACAGCAGTAAAAATGGAGTACTCAGTGCTGGGATAGGTTTACAGATTTTTTCAGGCAAAATTTGCCAAAGCAGAGTTTGTTGTCCATCTTCCTTGCAGTAGACTTTTTCACTCCTAAGTCATCAGTCAGTGAGCAACAGAATAAAACCTCTTGGGCACGCTCTCCCTCACATGCACTGGTAATTGGAATATGCTGTGATCTTTTAGAAACTCAGGGAGCAGTTCACTATAGAGGTTTTCACCCAAAGGCCCTGCTTCCAAATATAACGTAAGTTCACTAATCCATGGCTATCTCTTGGGCTCAGAGCCCACTCACAGCAATGGAGAAAGCACTCTCAAAACACACACCATGTCACAGATATCTCACAGTATCTCCAGCAGCAATTCTGCCTTTGCATCCTTATCAGGCATCCAGGAGATAGTCTTGCCTGTTACCCTTCTAGAGGATGAGTATGGTCAAAAGGTAAGCTGTTGTGGCTTACAACAACAAAGAGGGCCAACATGGTCCCACTGCTGTATGAGAAACAGCAGCAAAGGAAAGAACTTCTTAATATTCATCTATATATGCAAACTGTCTGCCCTACTGATGCCATAACACGGGGTAGCCTACAAGTTACAGAGTGATTGGATCAGCCTCTTGCAAGGACACAACCACACACTCACCAGCACCACAGCACACTCCAGCATCCTCCTGCAACAACTCTCAGTGATAAGCAGATGGCCCAAAAGGTGCTTTGACCCACGAGTTCACTCTTACCAAGCAGCTGATACAAGGTGGACGTGCAGCCAAGTGCCAAGTGAGCAGCTGCTGTCAGTGGTCACTCAAACAGTGACAATGGGGCACAGCATCAAGAAATCCTGCTCAGCCAGTCACCTCTATCGTGCTTGGCCCACAGATCTCAGGCCTGCCACATTTTAAACTCCAAATTTCTAAACAGTCAAAAGAACTACTGAAGCAGTCAAATCAATTAGTCTCATGTTCCTCATCAGCAGATTCTCACATAAGACTCCTGCTTTTCTGCCTTCCTTTTTTGCAGCCAGACAGGCAGAAAACATGAAGCAATGTGAAACTGATGGGCAAATAACACGGGCAACTTAGAACTAAGCTTCTGAGGCTATAGAGTATCGGTGCTGTCTTTACAGCAGCAGCTGTAACAAGCACCAATGAACACGGGCTCCATTAGACATGTTTGCATGCACACAAGGTGCTTGTAGCTGTGACAGATACACTCATACTCACCACATATCTATTTCGGTCCTAAAACCAACCTCTTGCCATCAACCAAAAATGCTGGGGGATACAACAGAAACCTTCATGCTGCCTCAGGTTTGCCAAATGCACTTTTCCTGAGCCTACATGGACACTCAAGCAGGAAATAAATCCTAAGCCAGGGTCACTCTAGCAAATACTTCGTCATACTCAGATGGGCTGGATCTCTGTGCTTATGAAATCAGAAACTCTGGTGTTTATAGGCAGAACCCTTTTTACACACCAGTAAGCTAAGAAGGCATTCCAGGATAGAAGGCAAACATTTTTGCCAAGCTGAAACAGTGTTGTGAGCAGATAGATACACTTATCTAGGTGCCCAAATTTAAGAGCTAGCTCTTAAATAATCTGCATCCTTGCTGGGGTGAAAAAAAAAAAAAAAGACAGATTCTGATCATTAACCTTTTAGACTGACACTGCATCAACTTGCCAAAAAACTACCTTAACAAGTAAGGCCATAATTAGCATTTAGAAAGAAACTCTAAGAACTGGAGCACTTGTTTACATTGTAGCCCTGTGGAAAGAAAGTCTAAAGGCTCTGGGCTGAGAAAAGCTACATGAACAAAAATGTCAACGTGGCAACTTAATACCGGAGACCAAAACTTCTTGACTTGAAATTTGCTAAAAGCATCAGGAAGTACAACTGATGGAACTTAATTTCATAAAAACAAAATCTGTGTTTCTACCAAGCCTGCCCTCACAAATGGTATTTTTCTATAAAAGTATCTGTAATGAACCTGTGTCAAGATGCCAGCGCACTTCTGGCAACACCAACTGCAGTAGGTGATTAGAATTTATGCTGTGTAAAATTAACTGTGAGATTAAATGAAAATTATGAACCAAAATGCAAAAGCATTTATATGGCAATTCACCTACACCATTTGTTTAAAAGGTGCCAAGGCAAATGAAAATAACACAGTGCCCTGAAGAGTTCACACACTATTAGGTCTGTGAACCAGCTTCCAGCAGCTTCCTTTCCAGCCCCACAGCTCTTCCCACCAAAAACCCCAAGTGTACCTATGTGAAGCCACTGACATACCAAAACTACCTGCATTTCCTAAGACCAACATGTGAATAGTTAAGAGAAAATTAGAACACTTTATCTATGGAAAACAGAAAAATCTCTTGTAAAATCATTAGATCTCAAGCAGGGAAAAACAGACATTCTGCTGGATTAGTCAGAATTTTCCTGAAAAATTATGTCATGGGAAGCTTAAGAGAGTTCAGTGAAAGTACCCAGCCAGCATCTTGCAAGACTGAAATGTAAGTATTTCACTATTCACATTATTTTGGAGATATATTTCACCATAGCAAAAAAATAGCTTTCTGAATAGGACATTGCTACCCCAGTTCAGCTCCAGTTTGATATTGGAACATACACCAAGTCTTCTGCTAGTGCTGCCTACTCCCAGGTTTTGCAGAGTGACATTTTAAATGTGACAATTGTAAAAAAAAAAATCAAAATATACTCCCAACATTTACTGTCAAGGCACCAACAAAGATCTACACTCTGGAACACTGCTTATTGCACAAAGTTGTGGAACATGAGGTTTTAACATTCTTTCAAATTAAGCTTTTCATCTGCCCTAATTTAATTGTTCATGTGAAATGAGGTTGCAGCAAAGTGGGGGTCAGGCTTTTCTCCAAATAACAGCTGGTAGGACAAGAGTCCTATTCTCCCCTCACCAAATCATCAAAATACACATAGGGAGGTTTAGATTCGGTATTTGGAAAAAGCTTCTCTTCCAAAAGGGTTGTCAAGTGTCGGAACAGGCTGCCCAGTGCAGGGGTGGAGTTGGCATCCCTGGAGGTATTTAACAGACGTGGCACTTGGGGACATGGGCGCCGGTGGACTTGGCTGTGCTGCCCTAATGGTTGCACTCACTGGTCTTAAAGGTCTCTTCCAACCTAACCAATTTTACATTCCTGTACATCTATCCAATTCACTTTTTAATCCTACTAAACCCATGGGATTGAGTCTGCAGTTCTGCATGCCATAAGAAGTATTCATCAATTTCAAAGGTGCTGCTTTTAATTTTGGTCATGTTGTCTGTATCCTTACAAAAATTACACTATCAGTTATTTACTGCTGGTTTACACATTCTGACATCCCCAAACACTGTATTTGTCCTTGGCCATTTGTTACCCACTTACCTTTTACATGAACTATCTTTTTGATATGGGAGAGAGAAGGTTGAACAATTCTGAACTGAAAAGAATTCTTATCAGTATTAGAGTACTTTGTTAAGCATTCCACAGCACAACTTTTTGAGTATTTTGGTAGCCCTGTGACTCCTGACACCACCGAACAGAACTTTTACTGTATTAGCTGCTGGACTATTCCTGACAGCTAAATAGCTGGGTATGAGTAAAAAGGCATTATCTCACCCAGTACTGTATTTATAAACATCAGTCATTTCTTAAGTTCCGCAATGTATGTCCCATTGCATTTCTAGTTTAAGTCATGCATAACCTAAGTAGCACCACTTCCACCTCTTGTTGCTGTTAAAATACATATTCTTCTCTCAGATTTATTTTTAAGTGTTAATCAGTGATCCCTAGAGAGCTCTAGAGCAACTTACTATCAGCCTCTATTACTTGTGATCCTTAGCATTTATTCCTATACCCCTTTTGCTGTCTTATCCCATTCCTAGTGCTTCACAGTCCTTACTCCATGCTTCATTTTTATGATGGCAGCTTCTCAGAGAACTTCAGGCATTGTGAACATAAAGATCAATTCCATCAGAGTGCGCTATGAGTTGTTATTTAACTCTACCAGACTGAGGGTCAGCTTTCATTGTTTTGAATATTTTTTTTTAAAGTGAACATATTTAGCTTAAGTTGTTGGGTTTTTTTAACTTACTACTTTATCCAGGTATCTATTCATCTCAGAAGGTTTGGCGTCATTTCACAGGATTTCACTCTTATGCTTCTGTTTTATGATACAGCAATTGTTGTTCCTGTAGGGAAAGCCTGCTACTTTCTTTTTGAACTTCTTCAGGGCTTCTGGCAGAACTCCATCTAGACTTGCTGAAGTAACAGTTTCTCTTAATTTTGTAAATTTAAGTATTCTTTTTTTAAATCAAAAATCTGGGGTTTTTTTTATCACATTGTAGTCTTTTAGCATCCTCTGTGGTGAAAACTGTAGAAATACAACAGTATTTTTGCACTGAGGTCCTTGCCCCTCTTTAATCAGCTGCATTTTCTCAAAAAATCTATTACTTTACACATTTTAGAGTAATTTAGGTATGAAAATGGAAATGTGTCTTTTGCAAAATGATATATTTAGCCTGCCTACAAAGCAGCACATTTGCTTTCTTACGGCCAACATTGTGAAGTCAGTTTCAACTGAAACAAGGAGCCAGCTTCTCCCTTCTCCAAGTCATTCACAGAGCAGAAAAGGAAATAAAACACTCTGAATACAGAAAACATACAACGGCAAAAATCATAATCCTATGATAAACAGAAGTCACTGAATGCATTAACCCCTCCTCTTTACTCTTTTACCATTTTTATCATTTCTGCTCATGTGTTTGATTTGCTATGTCAGTCCCCCTAATTTTCTATATTCTGACTGTAAACACCAGTTGCAACACCTTTTTTACTAGTTTCCTGTTGGCTGGATTTTATTTAATAAGGAAGACTTATTAAAATGAACTTTGTATCTTGCCATTTTCTCCTGGTCCTGTCACGTACTTCTGCTTCTTCTTTTGTTTAGGTAACACACATTCCTTTCTAATATATAGTTTTAGAAAAACTTCTGCGTGGAGCTATCTCCTCTCAAGTTGTTCTTTTGGCATAGTATCAGAGGAATAAGGTAATTTTTGTCACCACCAATTAAAAAGTTTTACGAAACAGGACTGTTATAAAACAATTAAACCTTGCAAATGCAGTAGTCTCTAGGAGGGAAACCCTGGAGGAAATTCTGCTTATTAAAACTGCAATTTTAGTTTCCATTAAAAAGGAGAATAAGACAACAGAAGATGGGTTGGCAAGACAAATTATTTCTTAATGTCAGTTGAGCCTATTTCAAATGAGATAACGTATCTACACCAGGTTGGGTTCAACACATTTTTGCCTCGTCAACTCATTTATCTAATTCAGTCATCTTGATTATAGCCTCATGGACCTTCATTTTCAGAGAAAGAATTTCTTAACAAACAACCTACACAACATGCTGATTACTGAACAGTTAATTCTAATTAACTTGGCTATGGCAAGAGAATTTTGATAAAGTCCTAGACTGCAAATAAGGTCTGGTTATTCTGGCCAAACATCTTTAAAATCAAAACCCACAGCAGAGTCTCCAGATGAGACATCAGAGTGATAGGGATCTAATTTAAAGAAACAAATGAGAAAATTAAAATCACAAATAATTTATTCTTCCGTTAGAATTGATGGAGTACAGTTTTAAATAGCAATGAAGTACACAGTGGTGGAAAATTGGCACAGAACCTACAAGATTTTAATTCATAATAATGTTCCTCATGCCATATCTGTTCAAACCTTGATGTGTATTTTCTATTGACTTTAAGAAAACTGTTTTCCTTTTAAAAAGGACGCACAAATTGAAAATTTTGTCTTCCATATATAATGTCACACACACTATGAATATGAGTTGTTTTTTTATCCCCCTGAACATTGATTGCAAACTGAAAAAACACAAAATATCATTTTACTCCTGGGTTAATTTTAGGTTTTATCATTTATAGAAGTTGCAAGGGATTCTTGAATGCATATATTTCTGCAGAATAGAATATCCATTTATTTATCTGATACACAGTTTTAGGGCAATTTCAAAACCAATTTTTTTGTGTACTGTTGTTATTGATCAAGGTGCTGCCTCTCTCACATGCAACACTATAAGCATTAATGCAATTCCAAACAAAATTTGGCATTTGCCTCACCAACAGGTTTTATACTTAATGTTATAAAACATCCCCTTGGTCTCATGTTAACCAATAAGAAAAATGGGCACAAACAAAAATGTCCCTTTTCTAATGTTATTAACTCCCAGTTAGGAAAGCTGTCCTGGTTCCGGCCAGGACAGGGTTAATTTCTGCAGCAGCCAGAAGGAGACACCTCATTTTCCAGGGGACCCTTCCAGGCAGTGCAGCATGGGGTGGAACCAAGCTCTGCATGGTGAGCAATCAAGCACGTGTGAAGCCTTCACCTCTTTCTTGCACCCTCTGGCACTGGCATTGCTGCCATTCCCCTCCTTTTGCTGTTTCCAGTAAATTGTTCTCTCAAGCCCTGATCTTTCCCTTTTGTGCCTCTGATTCTCCTCTCCAGCCTGCCACAAGGGAAGGGGAGGGAGAGTGGGGAGCAAGCGAGCGGCGCGTGGCTTGGAGTGTGTCAGTGGGAAGACTAAAATTGGGGGACACCATTCCTAAACCATGACAAAAGTTTAGATAGGTTTTACAAAGTCCTCTAGGCTATTTTGATACATACAAATTATTCAACTAAAGGTTAAAATACACTTATACAATACAGTCCTGTTCTCCATATTCTTTTTCAAGTTCTTTGCATATTCAAGCCAAGTAAAATTAACACTTGTCATTTTCTTTGTTATTGCAATTATTAAGAAGGATTACAGCTTGCTTATGCAAAGCTCTGACAAAACACTTGAGAAATAAAACCCAAACGTTTATCTTGTTACCCAAAAATGTTGCAGAAAATTGTCAAACTATGTTAGAAACAATTTTTACAAAACCGCTTTACTCAGAAAAATTGGAAAGCTTAAAAAATTTATCTCTGCACAAGACTGTATTACACTGTCCTTAATTATGTTCCCATTTAGATAACTGGGATTCTCAATCTTTGTACGTGAACCCATCAGTGACATAGAATGCTCTCCATCTTTTCACTATTATCTTTATTGTACACCATTTTGAGACTAATACAATCAAGCATTTACCATGCCCTACCCATTTTAACAGTAGATTTGTTATCTTGCCCAGCGAGTAGTGTACTGTCTTGCATATTCATCACATGTAAAACATAATATACAAAATATTGCTGCTGTAAAAAGTGTGCATTTCCCCTTTCCCCCTACAAAAAAAATCTGTGGAAAAAATATTAAATTCCCATAACCTTCATAAACATACAAAGCTGTCTGCACCTCTCAGTCTGTAACAGTATATTTGACATACAGTTCTCGACTCACTGCAAATTGTTATGTCACAGATTTTCTGTCCAATATTGCCATCTAGAGTAGAGATGTGAAACTAGTTTCTGAGAATCTACAGTCTTTAACAATTAACCCATAAAGACTGTATACCATAAAACAGCCACAAGATTTTTCCAAAATCTAGATGGAATGGGAGGTTCTCATCTTGGGAAGATGTCCACAGTGCTGAGGAGAAAATATGGCTGCTAATAGATTTTGCCTACCGGAATGTGAGTACTTTTTCACTGTTGGTAATTTCCATATTGACCCTAAAAAAAAGTCAAAATACATAATTAGACAACAAGGCATATTTTCCTGCATTTAAAGCTGTAATTGGAAGACCATCCAAATAAACTGTGATATTAAAAGATAGAAACTAATACAAGTAAATGACATACGGATATCAGTAACTAGTGTAGTTTCATCTCACTAAAAATACTTTGTGCTTTAATGCAGAAGTAAGACCAAAGATATGAATTTAAGGCCAGGAGCCTGATTTGATCAAAAGAGTACACCTTTATATTCAATAGGCTGCTGGGAAATTAGTAGAACATCATAAAAAAAAAAAGAAAAAATTTGGGGATTATTTCCCACCTAAACTTTGAAAATTATTTCAAAAAGTCAAGGTCACCAAAATTCAAAGTAATTTAGGAAAGTAACCATGACACAAAGGTACCTAAAATTATTACTCTATCAAGCATTATATGTATTTCAAAACCAAGGCACATCCTGGTGAACACTAACAACCCAAGTCCACATATCCTACAGGAGGCAATTATTCCACAGATCTGATACACAGAATTATCACCCTTATTGATATTCTCTATTTCTTTTGACAGAATGTCATGTACTGCAGAGGTGGACAGAGGTGAAAGCATCAATGCTGTAAGCTTACCATGATCCTTCACCACAGGGTTCAAGGCTTGCAGAAAGAAGTACTGTGCTAGGAAACGAGCATGCTCCAAACTGATCCTGCCACCGTTCCATGTAAAGTACTACCACAACAAGGTAGTGTTTTACATTTTAGTTTTATGTTGCAATGTCAGTTATGTTCCATTATAATATAACAATCAGTCACAAAGAATAGTTTCACAACAGCTGCCAGATGAGAATTTAAGCAGCACAATTCCTATGGGAATGGCCAGTATGAAAGAGAGGTCTTCTATAATTGAATTTCCCAGTGGAACTTACAAGTGCACAAACTGGAGGAGCACAGCCTATCTACAGAGAGGGTTATCCACCTCTGCTGCAAGGAAAGCTGGAAAAAACTCAGCAACTGTGATTAAGTTTCCTTGACCCTATACTGGCCACAAGCAAAGAATTCTCCTGTAGCTTATTGTTTTCAGAAGAAGCTACTGGTTCAGTGCATAAACATTTTATCTGTTAAATAATTAAAAGTAACTGCATCTCCAAACTACCACACAGAGAGTTTGTTCCTTCTTCCTTGTCTTTTCTAATTTCTCTAGAAAGAAAACCAACTGTTCTTCAAAATTCTGGGCAATTCTCACTTCCTCAGAGTAGTTTTTCTTGAAAGTTCAACTGATCTTCTACTGACATAACAGGATTTTATTTAAACATTAGAACCTCAAATTTATAATTTAGTTAATCTTAACATTATTTATACCAAGGAAAGTAATAGTGTACATTTTAATGACGTTTCTGAATGATTCATAGTGAAAAGTTTGGATTTTTGCAAGTTAGTACCTTTTACGGGGACAAAACCTGTTTCATCCTTTAATTTGAAGACAGCTTTTTTACATGAGCCCTTCACTACAACTCCAGCCCAATGTTTTGGTGGTAATTGTTTGTTTGTTTTAATCTTGTCTTAGCAGCAATAAGAATGAAGCAGTTGATTTTCAGGTCACTTCCTTACCATGTTCACTGCCCCCTTATACTGCTCAGAGAAAATCTGTGCAAAAACAAGTTCATGTCTCCCCATAAGCTCTGCAGCTGAAAGACCTCTCAGCTGCACGCCTCAGGTGCTTTTGCAACTGAAGAGGAAGATTATGATTAGGATTTGTGTTTGTGGAAAATAAATTCAACCATTTCTATTGCAAAGAAGTAATGAAAAATGATCCACCATGAGATTTAGAAACCTCATCTTTCATATTAGTCATTCACCATAAGGCTATGAAACACATCACCTTAATTTCTAACATCCAAAAACACTGCTGGGAAGGCCTCACTTTGCCAAATTTCATTAAAATTTAGCAAACTCAGGAGAGAATGACTAATCACAATTCCATACAAATGATTCTTGGTAACTCACCAAGAAATAAACTCCATGAGAATTGTAGGTACATACCTGAAAGACCATGTCCTAAAATTCCTTAGTTTAAGTGTCCAGAATCTAAGATTATTAAATGAGTGTGTAAGAATCACAACTTTCTCATCAAACAGAAGAATACCTGGTCATATCCATAAGGCCTCTGCTGTGGTGGTTGTGGTGGCCCGGGCTGCGTGGGTCTGTATCCCCCATACTGCTGTCCTTGTCCCTGTGGATAATTGGGATACTGAGGTCCTGGACCACTCTGGGAAGGACCTGGGGATAAAAAATAAATAAATAAATAAAAAAGAGTGCTTAAGATGTTAAGATGTTGGAAAGAAGAGAACAGGGAAAACACTGAATTTTACAGCTAAAACCACTGAATTTTACAGCTAACCAGGACTAAGAAATACCACTACTATGCAATTAGGTCTTTTGAGTGCCCTACCTCCCTCCCCCTAGAAAGCACCTTGGCTGCCAGGGCCTGTGCTCCAACCACAGAAACATTTACTTTTATTTATATATTCATTATTTAATATCAATGCATGTAGTTCCATGTACATGACAGAGCAGAACAAGGCAAGAAATGATACACATGAGCGCTTTCCAGGATTTAGGAAGGCAATCTCCTGATGTAGGCTGCTTGAGTTCCAGAACTTTCTAATGCCAAGAGCAGCCAGATAATCAGCTATGTTCAGCATTTGGACTTTCTGAAGAGACCAGCAGCACTGTGCTGCCAGAAAGTGAAGTCCCACACCACAGCAGGCAATCATGGATGGGGTGTCAGGCAAGCAAGCTATATATGTATAAAATGTGAGATGTGACAAGCAGTAAAAGGTACTGTGAGATGGAAAAAAGCACCCTCCACTCCACACTCCTTTGGTAATATTAACTTTCCAGAAAAAGGTTAAGAAAAAACCCAAAACTTGGACTCCAGTCTTTTTTGTCTGTAAAAGAAGTAGTTCTTTTGCAAGTATAACTATCTGTTACTATTCACAGGGACTTGGCCTGGCTACCACTGGAAGCTGCACGTTACTGCCATCAGGCATTGCAGCCATATTACAAACAAAATTATCCCCATCCCCCCCAGCACTGGGAGAGATGTACTCTGTATTTCAGTGGCACTCCTATGAATCCTCAGCAGTGGATCTGTCAGCTTTTTCAACAACAATCCTTAAAACTGTGTCTCTCTTTTTCAGAGCTGAAGATCTGCAGCTTTTCAGATGGGCTTTTCTTTTAAACAAACCAACACTTTTGTTTCCTTCCCCTCAGAAGAAACAGATATGTTTTTAGCAACAGTGATTCGGTGCTAGAGAGGGCTAGTCTGAGCTACAGGCACTGGACATTAAGATGACATCAGCTGGTAACTCCTTCAGTAATTCTGGATCTGTAAGACAGTGAAAAGATGACCTGGAGAAGAAAAGCTCCATAAGCTATCATCATTCTCCTCAGGCCTCAAACCCCCATGAACTATGCAGTTTCACCTTTTCACAGTGAAACAAAACCTTAAAGACTGATAATAATGTCTGAGATATTTATTTCTGAAAATTAGAAAGCAATTAAACATTAAATTGAGCAACAATACAACATCCTAAAAGTGCTGTGTTCATCTGATAAATGAACATGGGTTTATTTCTTCATGGTAATTCTTTATAGCTGAATTCTAAATATTCATTGACAAATTTGACAGAAAAAAATGGAACTTCAGTAACAATTCTGGCTAAAAACAAGAAACTGAAAAATATGTTATTCTGTTTTACAAATTATATTGGGTAAGTGGCTCCAAAAGAATTCCTAACCCCTTTTCTTCAAGTATTTCTTAACCTAAACTTTCTGAATAAATCCGATTTTATTTCTTTACCTACAAAGTTCAGAGCAGTGATCAACATGACCTCTACTCTGGCCTTTAGTCTATTCCTATATTATGTTTAGCAGAATGTAGGTACAAGTATTACTCCAGAATTATCAATTCATCCATAAACTCCAGAAGCAGAACTTGGTAAATCTCAGTGGATCCTCTTAAAGCTTAACTCTGTCTCAACATAACTGGATTTCATGTGAATCTGGCATTTATCTACATGGCAAACAAATTACCCGTGCATTTCCTCACATACACACAATGCTGAAAGCTTCAGCATGTAAGCCTGCAAAAGAGCTGAAAGCTAATATACATGGAATTTAGGAAATTTCAGAGATTCCTTCTTCTGTCATAAATTTATGTTTACTGCTTTACAGTATGAAAGCAAATAAAACTTTTTTGAGTTTCAGTATGCTCTTCTGACACAAAGTTTTTTAGAATTAATTCACCAAAATTACATTCTACTGCTCCAAGTTTCCTTTTTGGGTGGCTTTCCTTGAATCCAGGGACTTGTGGCAGAGGATTTCTCATTCCTGTCATGTACCAGAAGGTTTTCACTACTAATGCAAATTTATAAGGCACAGTTGCTTTAAAGGTGTGCTGTCAATGCTTACAGTCATTACTGATCAGTACAAGAATTTGAAAATAATGGTTCATGTATGTTGAATGAAGTTTTAAACCAGTTTTTAACAGACTGCTTTAACTGGCAAATCCACAGATGAAAGTAGTTCTTTGTCATCTTTATAAGTATGTTCACCTAGAGAAGAGAGAAAAGAGCAGAATCTTTCTGGGTCCTTCTAAATTACAGATACCTACTGCAATGCTGTTTAGTCACCCTCAGTTTTCTGTGCTACTACACTCTCCTAGACTGCCTAATCCTAAACAGATCTAACTCCCAAAAGACACTGCCTTCTATGTTTTCGTGTCTCAGCCCAGTGAAATTGCAGGCACAGAGCTGTTCTGTCCAAGCCTGGCCTCTGGACACAGTCAAACAGGGATGGAGTAACACACAACAAAGGTCTCTCTCCTTGCTGTGACAGCTGTCTGTGTCCTCAGGTTCTTACCATAACCCTGCTGTTGTCCTGGATAGCCTTGTTGGCCGGGATATTGCTGCTGCTGTGGTGGATAACCCTGCTGCTGGGGTGGTCCTTGATATGCATCTTGCTGCTGACCATATTGCGAATTTCCTGTAAGATCATTGCAAGAAAGCAAAAACTCATAAAGATACCTATTTTATTTTTTTTCCTTCTAAGATGCACAGCCAACAACACAAGAACAAAATGAAAATGCAATATTGATTTCAAAAACTGAACAAAACAAAGAAAACTCAAACCAAACAGAAGGAACTCGGCCAAACAAACTGCAGTTAAAGCCAATTTTGCAAAGTTGAACGGCAGCATTTTCAGCATCTCTGCCAAACGAGCATTACATTTACTGGAACATCACAGTCATAAGATCATGACTATGCTAAATAAAATAAAATAAAAAAAAGGGACAAAATTAAGGACAGCTACAAGAGCACAGACTAGCTACACAAGATCAGCAAGCTGTTTCCTAACGGCACTATAATTATACAAAATATACACACACAAAAAGATATATAACTGAACCAACAAATTTATGTTAAAATAAAAATTTCCACTGAGGTAAAAAAAAAAAATCTCTAGAGTGTTTTAGTCATTTTACTGTTGTTAGAATGGCAAATTGTGGTTATATATATAAGGTGTTTGCAAGAAATTATTCTGAAGGCTCCAAGTTCCCTGCCATTTCCAAGACAGCCAGCAACTAGTATTCTACAAGAGCTTTGCATGGGTATAAGTTGTGTTGTGCAAGAATGTCTGTTCCCGTTGAGGGTGGGGGAGGAGAGGGAATGTCTGTGCGTATGTGTGTGAAGGTATATAGATACCTCCTTCGTAGTAATGTTGTGAGGAATCCTCATAAGGCCTATCGTAGCCTTGTTCAGGATACGACGGTTGCTGATAACCGTAATCATTATGACCTACATCAATTCGACAAGAGACAGGAAGAAACGTTAATGGCCTCTGAGTGAAAACCCTAAAAATATTTCATTTCTCAGAAAAATGAAAAAAAAATTTCAACTGGATATACATGAAAAAGAATTTTCAATTGTATTAGCCAAAGACTTACTAATATGATTTCCTTTCATATTGAATTAACATGTGACGGGGGAAAAAAAGGCTTAATGCAGTAGTTCTAGAAACATCACAGTAAGGGATGGTCTTAACCTTCCAATAATCCTTGTTGGGGGAGTCGGAGGGGGGAGAGTACTTCATCTTTCACTCAAAAAAAAAAATGAAAGCATTTAGGCCTTTCACATGTAAATAACCTGAATTAAATTAGAATGAACAAAGAAAGCAATTATCATACTTTGTCTAACACCTGTTCTGCTGATCTCCAATTCAAAAGCATATGCTAAAAGCAGTGTGAAATATAACAAATAAAGCTCAATGAAGTTATGAACCATCATCTACATTAAATTCTGGTTTTGAATGACAGAAATACAACACTCTCAAGGTTTTCCCTACAAACAGAATTTCTACTTAAAGTCTTAAGAAAACTTTTCCTCTTACATTCCAGTCCTAAGTAGACTCATTACAAACAAACCTTTCTACTCAGAGACTACAGCCATCTCTGATTAAGAAACCAATACATGCAGTAAGCACCCCACCTGTTGTTTTTAGCACACATGTATTTTCTGTTACAGATGATCAAAATATATCTTATTGCTAATTTGGTCAAGAATACATGCCAAACTTTGTTTACATTTGAAATTAAATAGTATAAATTTGGAATAAAATTTTTAGATACAAGTAAGGAAAGGAGGAAACAGTTCTGAAACTGAGTGGCTTTGTCATCAGGTCTGCAACTGTACCTTACATCACTGACTGAATCTTACATGCATACATAATCATTAAAACAAATCTTAAAATATTCTACTTGTATTCTACATAAGAGTAACAATGAGGTAATGATAAAGATGACTCTTAAGAAGGAATAGATCCTAGAAGTCATCTGTGCTGCCACAAAGCTGTTGATGGTAACATCAAAATGCCTTTACTAGAGTAAATTGCCTGTAACAATTTAGCATTCATGTGTATACATAAATGTTCCAAAATGAAATCTGAATAATTACCAGTTAATGCAACTTGTAAAATAACACTGCACACACACCTCCAGAAATTAACACATGTAAGCTTATACAGATAAGGCTTGATGTACCTTAAAATCAATTTGATGGAAATCGAATTCAAGCAACTGACTTGCAACCCTTTATCTGCTATGAGCAGCTGCTTTGACAATTACACAGCTTTGCTTTGTATATATATTTTTAAACATTAACATCTACCACATTTCTTGAGCTTCACAAGATACCATTAAGTTGCACACATGGTTATCACAGTAGTCAGGAGTTAGCATCTTTGTTCTCCCAGTCTCTGCTCAGCCTGAAAACAAGTTAATTTCAACTTTTCTAACTTATAACACAATCCAATAGTCTTCAGCACTCCATAATCCAAGAGGTAGGAGGACAGATTTATGAAATTCAAAGTTTCAATCTTGTCTTGAAAGCACTGAGGGGACATCTAAAGAGGATTCACATTTTCAATATCCTCAGGGCAGGGACCACTTTATTCCTATATAAATGTTAAACTGAAGGCCCATACCATGTCAGCAATAACACATTTGTGCGACTTACATGAAAATGAGACACTAAGTTAAAAAGGTAGAGTATTTACAGAAAAAACCCACATCTTTTTAGCAAGTTTTTTCAGTTCAGTAGAATTTTTAATAAAAGGATATCGCCCCCTCTCTTATTGATAATAAAGTTATGACTGTTTAAATTCATGTCAATCATATTAGATATGCTAAGGAACTCTCCATTCTTTGAGAGAAACAAATTATTTCCATTCTTTTGAAATACTAAAACTGTTTTTAAGAGTTTCAAATGGGAGTAATAAAAATTACATGCTTAAAGTTGCAAATTTAACTAGTCACAGTAACTTAAACTGTAGTAACAATTCTGAATTTGGAAGGTTTTTAAATGTGAGGTATGATATCCAATTACTATTCTTGCCTCATCCCCTAATTTTGGCCATATGACTACATTAGTATTGGGCAGGTATAGAAAATGGGAAAGTTAACATTTATGAGAGATTACCATCAGGGTAATATTGCTGGTTCATGCCTTCTGGAGGACCTTGTCCACCATGACTGTATTGGTCCCCATAATAGTCTTCCTGGCCTGAGTACTGCTGTGGTGGGCCTGAAAAACCACAACCAGTCAATATGTAAATAACTTGTTTTGTCTGTTATAAAGCCTGCTAATTTCTGACTTTAGTATGAGAAATATTTCTCAAATGTATTCCCCACCCATATTGTTGCATTACAGACAACATATGTAATCTGGTTTAGTTAAAAAAATAAGTAAATGTATCTATACACATATACAAACACACAGTTGTTTGGCTCACTAGACTGAGACTATATATATCAAACTTCAGTTTTGAGCTAACTTTAGGAATATGTGTATAACAGAACAGGGTGTTAAAAATAAAATTATTCCTTGTTGAAAAGGACTAAAAGAAAAAAGATAACCAAAATCGTGGAACATCATTCCTTTTTTGTAACTGAATGAATCCAGAACCAAGTAGGTATTCTGTTCCTTTTCTGTCCTATCATTTAAATATTAGAATATCAAATTCTGCATCAGCATATCTGAGATGTGCAATTTCAGAATGTATAATCTCAGAAAGAACCAAAACAAAAAGAAAACAAACTTGTCTTCACATTTCATGGTGACTGCAGTAATCTCTCGCTGCAAGAACCACCCTTAAAATGGGTAACAAAAAGAATGTGCAAAGTCTGTCACACCAAATGACTTGACAGAAATTTGGATTAAGCAAGAAAGAGATGTAAAATGGTTTTAAACATGGTTATTTAAAATCAATGCAAAAATACTGAAGTGAATTCCTACCTTGCTGTGGTGGCCTGTATGGAGGAATCTGTCTCTGCCCCATCATGTGATTTCCTTGGTTCACTTGGCCCATCATTCCCATCGGTGGCTGCTGCCCCTGGTAATGCTGGCCACCTGCCTGTGGCATGTTGTATTGCTGGGAGGGAGGCTGCTGGTGCATCATTGGACCTGCAAAAGGAGAAGTAGCAAAAATGTCAAATACACAAAAATGATCTGTGATTAAACCTTTCCAAAAGAACACGGAAAACCCAACCTTTAAAAATGGACCAAAAAACCCTCTGTATATCCACTGCTCTGGTAAGGGTTTGTTGTTTCTGGACTTATGCAAATGTAGGTGAACAATTCAGCAGCCAAACTACAAAACAGAAATCAGCCTCAAAAAGGTTGCTTTTCAGGTTTTTCTTCAAAACCACAGATATTAGTTTACATCTACAAAAAGATAACTGAAACACTTTCATGACTTTTTGTTATTAAAAAAATCTTCAAAAAAAGTGTAGGTGAAAACCTGATGGTGAAACTTTGGTAAGTCATAGAAAAATTATTTAACATTTGTGATCTCCTTGGAGTATAGTTTCAATACACATACATAGTTGCTGTTATATTCCACCAACAAACCACTACGCTGTTATCACAAAATCAACAATTTTATTTAGCCTGTAAAGACAAACCACATGAACCAGACAGGCAATTAGACAACAGGCATATGCAGAAAGCCCACAGAACACAGGCTCTGCCTGACACTGAACTGTCCTAAACAATCTGTGACAAAAATATCTTTCATATTTAGTTACACCAAGTTCTATGAACCACAGGAAGAGACCAAGAGAGATCAAGTACTGTCCATGTTTTATCAACTGACAAAATTTGATTAAGGCTGTACTTGGAGAAATGCAAATTTCAGTAATGAAAACAGACAGTTAGAGAGCACCCTACTGACACCACACAGCAATGAAAATGATGATTACACAATTTCATTATATGAGATTGCAGGTTAGACTGATACATTTAACAAAGAAAAGCCTCTGTGCCTCCTCTGTAGTACCACTTCAGAAAAGAGTTATTCCAGTATCAAAAACATGAGGAGGAAAAAGTTGTGACAAGGAGCTAAACTTTTTTAAGCAACAGATTTTTGTAATATATTAATTCAAACCACTTCACACATACTGCCCAGTCTATAATGGCAAAACCCTAAGGTTTTCTGGCTTTTAAAAAATAATTTATTTTATAAACTACAAAGATAACAAGAAACTAGCAGCCTCACTAAAAACTAAAACAAACCATGACATCAAACATCAAACTAGCAGAGCCACTCCTAAGTGCCATCCAGTGAGAAAAAGGAAGATATCACCTTTTTTCTGTATGCTTAGATTCTTCCATTCCATTTAGTATTTTTGAAAAACTAGGTTCTGAAGCACAAGCAGAAAATCCTGTGTGAAACTACAGTACTGGAAAAATACCTAGATACACAGCCAAGCAACAATGGATTTATACAGGCAAAGGAATATGTACTCACTTATATACTGTCTATGCAGAGTTACGAGGGAAAGTTGTGACAAATTAATTAATGGTATGAATTCCAAGTGCATTAGTTAAATCCCATAAAACCCCAGTGCAGGATCTCTCACTGAGAAGTAAAGTGGCCTAAGCTTAATTTTCCTCTGAAGATAAATATTGGCCTCTCTTAAGAAGATCCAGTTATGCTTCTGTCCTTCAGTATGGCAAGTTTCTGTGTCCTGACTTTAAAGTAAAAAAAAGGGTTAAATTCAGATGTACTTATTTTAATTATTGGCAAAATACTTTTCCTTTTTTTGATCTTCTAAATGAGTAAGTAATTTAGATTATTCCATTTCACTGCTCCTCTGTTTGGAGGTACTGAGAAACATCAGGCAGTCTTGATAAAAAATAGAAACTTGTTGCCATAATATTCCTAGATCTCAAGAAAGCTTGTTAATTAACAATATTAATATTAGTCACAATACAATGTGATAAAATGTGGTGGGTCCCTGTGGTGCAATGTAGAGATTTTCTGTTTGCTTTTTAAATTAGAACTTCATTAACGCTTTGTAGAGCCACAATGAGAATTCACTACCCTGTACTAGGCTGTGTGTTGTGTTCATAACAGACGGCCTGGCTTCCTTCCAGTTTGGTTCTTCTTATTAAAAAAATACCTAAAAGAACCACCATGGCCTCTACTGCCTCATGGAACATAACCATTCTATGCAGTGGTTTTGAGGGATGAGGGAATTTTGACTTTATTCTTCCATTTGAAAAATCTAGCCTAGGAGAAAGCCACATTTATTCATCGAGTAATACTTAATACAACATAAAATCCCAAAACTTAATAAAACACTTAAGACTCTTAATTCATTATCTGCTTGGATATGGACAAACTTCAGAAGTAGGCCCAAGAGAACCCCGTGAAATTCACCAAGTCCAAGTGCAAGGTGCAGCACCTGAGTAGGGGCAAACCTAGATATGAGTACAGAGTGGGAAACTCACTGAGAGCAGCCTTGAGAAGAACTTGAGGGTCTGTGTTGATGAAAAGCTGGGCCTGATCTGGCAATGTGGGCATGCAGCCCAAAAAACCAACTGTATCCTGGGTTCCATGAAAAAACTTGGTCAGGTGGTCAAGCAAGGTGGACCTGCCCCTCTACTCTGCTCTGGTGAGATCCCACCCAGAGTGCTGCATCCAGCTCTAGGGGGTCCAGCACAGAAAGACACAGAAAGACCTGCTGGACTGGGTCAAGAGGAAGGCCAAAGGATTTATCAGAGGGATAGATAAGGAAACGCTAAGAGAGCATGGAGCAGAGAAAGCTGCAGGGAGAACTCACTTTGGCCTTCCAGTACTTTAAGGGGGCTTTATAAAAGGGAAGGAGATGGACTTTCTATACAGGCAGACAGTGACAGGACATGGGGCAATAGTTTTACATTGAAAGAGGGTAGGTACAGATGGGATATTAAGAGGAAATTCTTCAGTGTGAAGAGGCACTGGGACAGGCTGCCCAAAGAAGTTGTGAATGCCCATCCCTGCATGTGTTCAAGTCACCAAGCTGGATGGGGCTCTGAGAAACCTAGGCTAGTTGTAGCACAGGCAGGGAGGCTGGAACTATGGGATCTTTCAGGTCCCCTACAACCCAAACCATTCAATGACTTTATGTTTTCTAATATTTGTGGCACAGATTTTTGTAAGCACCCTAAAACACAGCTTTTGAATTCCTGATCAGGTAACACCAAAAACAAAATGCAGCAGCCCTCATCATAAATTTTTGGTGTTTTTCCACATGTTTAAAAAAAAAAAAGCTTCTTTTTTAAATGATGTTAAAACCAGCTTGCCTTGTGCAAGCTTTCTTAGAAACTATAATGAGGGTCAATTTAACTTGATAAACACTACAATTCAGATTTGCTTAGTCAAATGAACCACCATCCTAAATTTAACACGAGGAGCAATTTAAACATTATCTCAAAAGATTTTGAGGATACAACACTTTTTGCTACTCCTAATATACGATTCAGGCTGCAACTTAAGGACAGTAGACACTTCTCCACACTTTATTACTCCACGAATTTCTCATCTCAAACTGAAACTCAATTTCAGTTATCATTTTTAAAAAAACTAGAACACAAAATGTCATAGAAAAAAAATCCTTAGTTACCAACACTGCCTTTCATGTTTTACTCCAGGGAAAGCAGATGAAAGCACAAGCTCCGTGGCAGCTGTTTATATCTTTTGTTTTTTCATGACAAAACTACAGTGTCTTCTACAGCTAGACATCCTACACAATGCAGCTATAGCATGATGGCATTTCAGAATGTGGAGGCAATTTTATTTCCCTCTAATACACTAGATTTCAAAAAAAAAAAAAAAAAAAAAGAGACACTGCCCTGCTTTTTCCATAACATCTTGACTACTGCAAACAGTCAAAGTACTGAAACCTAACAGTCTCAGCTTACATGGGAGTGAACAGATGGGAAGACATTTACAGAAGGTAGTCAAACTCAGAAATCACTTTATCCTGATCTGCTATACCCCGAATATGTTTATATTTTAGCTAACATTGGATGTTCCTATCTTTATGTTCCTTTCTTTATGTGCACAACAAAACAACCAGAATCTGCATCTGTCTCATCTCTACTCTTTCCATATCTTCATATTTGCTTGTAAGTCAAAGAGCTCTGAAATGTTAATGGAATTTTCCCAAGGTTATAGAAATTAAACTATCATTAAAAAATTTCAGCACCAGATTTGACAACTGGTCTGCAAGTGACTGAGTCAACATGATCTCGTCCTGTAGACGTCACCTCTAAACTTGTTCTCCTCCCTTACCACAGGAAATATATAATGCTCATTCAATAGAGACTGGGAATTTGACAACCTTGTGTCAAGCTCTTCTAGCACAGATCCCAGCAAAGGGATCTGACAAATGAGAAACAGTCTCAGGGCTAGCCATACATACCAAACAGTTTCTGAGATGACCAAGCTACAATTGCTTGGTTCTTACTTATATAATGTATTAATTCCACTACTAAATATTATTTCCTGCGTGTAAAAGATTTGTTCCATTTAAAAAAAAAAGAGGACTTTTCATGCAAATTTCAGGTTTCAGAAAAATTATGCCTATATCTTCCCCCTGAAAAGTCAAATACTGGCAACACTTGACATTTTTTTCAACCTAAGTAGTTTACCATACACAAGAAGAAATGCACCCATAAGAACATAGTTTCTTCAATATTCATTCAGTTCCTTCTGCTTCCTATCTTTTCCAAAAAGGTACCCAATATTCCTTGCAGATGTCCTGGGCTGCTATATTCACTTTTCAATGAAGAGTCATCTACAGAATCTTCCACTTAAAATATTTTGCTTTTTAAGTCCAAAATCACTAAAATTCCTCTTTCAAACTGGACTGACTACATAAAATCAATACCATGAAAACTTTCCTTCTCAATTAAGGTATTCCTCTGGATAGCATTTTATAACTAGTACAAAGCAATAATGAGCACAGAGATGATACAGGAAGTAAATCCAGCTAACAGTTCTGTTACTATGCATTTTATTTCTTAATTAGCACTTCTGCATTTTTTTCTTGCTAACACCATCTGCCTCACAAGGTGTATATATAGCAAGATGTTTTGGAAGCAAGTGCACATAAAGAGGTTATGCTCAAGCATAACCCAAGTGTTAGAGCAAGCCTTTCTGAATGTTATGGTGGTTTTATCTATTATATAAAAGTACGCTTCTTTTACCCTGGAAGTACTGTCTTCATTCAGTACATGGTAGGTTTCACCCACTGAAAAACTATTTCAGTATTTTGTTTCTGTTCATGTGAGATGTGATGCCTAGTCAAAGACTGAAGACAGAATTATTAATTTATTCATAGGTTCTCTTATGGCACCCATAAGTAATTTGTCCAAATCTTCATAATGAATATACTTTGACAACTCTCCAATGAAATCAGATGGTATTGTAATCTTACCATCAAATTCATTCCTCTACAAATGAGGAACCCACATAGGGAAAGATTAAGGCCAAAAACATCTACTAATTTTTAACAGCCACTTTGAGATGCTAAGACCTCATCTTGTGGAATATGTAGCATTATATTTAGCTAGTGCTGTTATTAACTGACAGATGTAGTAGGATCTCTCATTTTCAGTATGGATCAATCCTGTAAGACAAAGAAACAAAGCATACTTAGGGGTTCACAAATGTCTCCTGACCAACAACACTGATGTTCAGAAATATTGGTTCACTTGTGTTTCTGAATTGTTGTATATATGACCAGTTAAGAAATCTCTGAGTCCCAATCTGTTTATTCCCCTTTTGTTAAACTGCAGTGGGTGCATTTCCTAGCAGCTCATTCTTGTTTCTTCACTTAGGAGAGAAGCCTGAAGTGGCCATGCTCAGCTGAGACATCTGCCCAGCCAGACTGGGGCTTGGCTACCAACCTCTAAATTTCTCATGGTCTCACAGATTGCTGTCATTCTCTGCCCAGCTGTCTTGGAGTCACAAGAGAGTGAAGATACAAAAATACTTCCTCTAATTTGTCATCAAACATCAATACACACGGAACAACTAAGAGCAGAAAATGGAGGAAATGTACTAAGCAGACCTGATTGGCAATCATCTTAGATCAAAATAACAAACATCCCCATCTTCAAACTTAAGACTTCCTCTTTCACAGGTAATTGGAACAGTATTTTCATTTAACAGCAAATAACACTTTATTTGCATAACAGACAAGTTTCAAAGCCTTGCTTTAAAGAAAGGGGCACGTGCACTCTTACATTTATATATTAAGTGCTCTGTTTATTAATGTTTTTGCGAGACATTGAACCATTTTAAAGAATATGATTTTTTCTCCTTCTGTGAAACCTCTGCAAAAAATAGAACCAGCCATGAAGCAGACGCTTGAAATGGAGAAGTCTCAGCCTAAAGGGTCCAAACTTGACAGAATTAGAGTTACACAGTGCAAAAGCTTGCTGTGGCCTTAATGGCATTGGTGCCATTGTTCTAAGTAAAGATTTTGCTCTTGTTCTTGAACCTGTAATTTGGTTAATACTGTTTTATTCTCTATTCCCCAAAGTCACTTCAGTACCACTATTTGTTTCGCACAGAAATCTTTTAAGTTTATTTCTGCTTAGTTTCTAATGACCAATTTTCAAGTTTGACAGAGTACTGAAAACACAACAGAGGAATGAAGAGTAAAGAATGCTACTTTGAGATGGAATCATCTCTTATATTTTAGGCCAGTCACACAACAATGTCTCCTGCAGAGTGACTGACTAGATGGGTCCCTCACATACACTGCTACATAATTATTGCTAACTCTGCAACTAAAACATCTGCATTGAAACAGCATAGGACTTTTACAAAGCATCTTACAACAGAATTACTACACTATGTATTGCCCAGAATACAGAGATAACTTCCCAGTTCAGAGAGACAGTCAAAAGTATTCCCACTTATGATTTCCCCGACTATGTACCTATCCCTTGATTCTTCCATTGTTATACTTTAAGAAAAATGCAATTAACTATGTGGATGCTAAAGGCCTCAGATCTGGTAAGAAAAGTGCAGAAATAGCTTCTCTCATCATGACTCATTTTTAGTCTCCCATTAAGTTAGTCTTCTGTCTGTTTTGCAACTTTCTGTAGCCTAATAATCAAACTGATCAGTATGACCTGGTCTGTCTGTACACCTCAGGAACAGATGGTACCTACACATAAAAAAGTGGAGCTTTGGTTTGTCGTATGTCTTCTAGCAGGTGCTAGATCCAATGTACAGATGTACTTCTAGCATGTACAGATCCAATGCAGTAACAGACTTAACAGGTAAGCTGAAAATACTGATTGCTGACTTGTAAAGCACCTCTATAAGAATATGCAGTACATACACAACTTAGTAATTTGCTGCGCTGTGACTTTAATGCAATATTTTAATTCCACAACGTCCTTGCACTTCAACAAGGACATCAAAACACCATCAGTTTATGTAATGGAAATACCTTAGATACAAAATTAGCTTTGATTTTTACTATATACACAAGGACATCTCATGAAAACAGTAGGGAGTACCAGATTTGTTCCTGGAACTGAATTTTGCTTCTCTAAGACTAAACAGACATTCCATGCTAAAAATGCTGAAAACAAAGACTAACTGGGTAAAACAATCTGAGGGCTATCTGACTTTGATTTTTCCATTTAACCAAGAAACTTAAAAGTAGAAATGTATTTTATCAACCTGAATGACAATAACACTTTGCTAGAAATGTAAAGTCTGAAAAAGACCAACAGTAGCTCCAGCTTATAACTGCTGAAGGGAGATCCATTTCCAGATTCTCACATTATGCCTGAAAACAGTTAAATGTCTGCAAATAAACAAAAAGTCACAGATATATGGGAGAAAAGAGATGTAGAATCCTCCAAACATGAGTACAGAATATTCACAGAGTATTCTGAGATGATCCTTCCACAAGCATCCTTGAGTCCATGTCTTAGGTAAATGGCCCATAGGGTGACTGAAGTCATGATTTTTGTTCTTTAGCACCATGCTCTAAGCAACAGAGCCAATTTCAGGGTACAAACACATTTAGAGAAGGAAATCTACAAGATAAGACCTTTAAAAAAATCTGCACACAAGATATTTTCCTTTTACAGAAGCCAATAGATACCTCACTTACCTTGGTTTGGTTGCATATTCATGTTTGGTCTGGGCCCATAGTTGCCCATTGGCTGTCCCTGGCTCATTGTCATCTGATTCTGCACTGGCATGCTCTGTGACGATGGCACTGAGTGATTATAGCCACCCATGGACCCGTGGCTACTTGAAGGCATGTTCATGGAACTGTTTGTCATATTGAGCTGGTTAGGTCCAGGTCCTTGCATAGGCATATGGTTGGGTCCTTCAGAAAGAAAAACAGGGAGAAAAGTTGTACATTAAGCATCTTAAAAGCAGGTGCAAACAGTCATACTGAATTACAAAACTAAACAGAAGTAATTAAATACAATTACATGAAAATAATTTAAAATACAGTTTGCATGTGATTTCCTCACTTTTAAAATAACAAAGTAAACAACAAAGTTCATCTCTACTATGAAATACATTTTCTTTTGCTGAGTAACTGAAGCTACTGAAACAAAGGTGAATTATCATATAGCTCATCTTCTATCCATATCATACACAAAACTTTTTAGTACTTGCATAATATAGCCTGAATTTCACTCTGAATGGCAGAAGACCAGTGTAACAGAGAGGTTGAAAATTCATCAGACCTGTAATTGTTACAATGGAAGTAACGTTTCTGTGTATTCAAACAACTCATGCTAGACAATTTTTGAAACTAACAATTATTATTATTATTATTATTTTTAAATGCAGGCAGTATTAACATTGACATGGTAAAATTACATAGAACCATAGAAATATTTTATTTGGAAAAGACCACTAAGATCGTCAAGTCCAACAACAAATTTAACACTGCTAAGTCCACCACAAAACGCTAACTTAGGCTAATTTTCATTCTAATGATTATACAGTCACCCATAGAAGAAACAGAAGGTGACAAGCACTCCATGGATCACTGATACAACAGCAAAGGATATTATGGAAAACTGTGAGCCTAACTCGTTCTACACAGGTGTTTTAATGCCCTTGTAGATAAAAATGTAACCAAAAGTTGTTCATGACAAGGAGACAACTCCTGAGTTTATTTCCTGAGATGGGAATGAGAACAAATCGTTTTTGTAAGACATCAAGACTTTTTTTGGATACTTCAATCATGACTTTTATAAGAATGACATGTAAATGGAAAGCATTTAGTGACCTAGGCTGGTAAGCACATCACCTTTGCTGTGAATACGCAAAAGAACAACCTTGGAAATCAGAGAAAGGTGTGAAAAAAGGAACAAAGGAAAAGTGTTACAGGCAATGAGCTGCATTCCTCTCTACTTGTAAGTGGAAGATTTCAACACAACAGTAAATCAATGCCTTTCATTTCTAATGGACCTAGCATTGCAGTGATTCAGATAGTATCAAACAATGTAGAATAAAAATGGCTGAAGAACTGTGTAACATTTTTGATCATGTACTATATAGTCAATATTCTGCAACTGTGTCTGCAGATTACTAGTGTGGGGGATGATGACTGGAAGGACAGTCTCCAAATTATCAGTTCAACTTGTGAAGATGCAAAGGAAAAGCAACTTGCTCCAACACCCATGTGCCAACAACACCTTTTCACCTTTTATTTCCCTTCTTCCTGACAACAGAGGATGAATTCAGATTATTCTCTGAATTCAATCTACTCTCAATAGGCACTTTAACAAGTACAATATTATAATACCATCTGGTCAGTTTATTCATTACTTTAATGGAATAGGCGAACACCTACTAGAACTAAAATTAGTAAGAAATGGGACTGGATATAACCATGACAAGTAAAAAAGTAGATTAAATGCATGGATTATGCCCATGACAAGCATCACATGAAGACCTCATGAAAATATGTAGAACCAGAGGACATGACAGACCAGGTCAACTGTAAAACAAGGCAAATGCTGACACATACAGATTTCAGCAAGAAGATGCTCCTGTTGCTTAACATGACACAGGTTTTTTGTTAAGCTAGAAAAGTCTAAGAAGAGGAATCTAAAAGAAACTACACTATTAGAGTTGTAGGAAGGTACTGATTTGATTACACATTTCCCAATGAAAATTAAAAAAAAAAAAAAAAGAACCACACACACACACCCTCTGCCTTCAAACGTAAACAGCTCCTAAGTCCTTGGCTAATGAAAAAAAAAATGCACTAATCTAGAGTAGAATGAAGGCAGAAATAAGGACACAGAGAGCTGCACACAAGGTCACAGATACAATGTGACTGAAACAAAAAGATGCAGAAGAAAAAGATTTAAGTGAACATGGTTACTAAAGCCAAAATGAAGAAACAGAGAATAAGTTTTAAAATGTGTTTATCCTCTTGCCCTTAAGACACCTTACTGAAATAAACACAAACCTATTTTGTCAAGGAAAGTGTAAAAGCTGAAAAAGGCATCAAACATGCAGTTCACTGTTCCTGCAAAACAAGGTGAGCAGAGATTGCTGATATGTACAAAGGCAGGTCCACCACAAATACAGAAAAAGTAATTCAGTGAAAAGGATTATGCCCACAAGAGTACTACAGATGCCTATGCTGCCCCTCTTCAATTCAACACTGCTTAATTCTGTAATAATGAGAACATGGAGACAGTTTAATTATGAAAAAGTGAGCTTGTCTCTAACCAGGAGCTCAATCAAGAATGTGCTCTGAGGTAAAGCTACAGTGAAGAAAAGCTTCCTACTGTAGTGCCAAGCAACTGTTGCAGAGCTGCTAGAAGACTATTTTCCTAAGTAAAGGAAGAAATACACAGCGTTAGTGCCAGAAGGTTAGGGCCTGGGAATGGCTTTGTTTCTTTCTGATTAAAGGAAGACATTGTCAGTGATAGACTTCAGAGAGTTAGGCAAGCACACAGGGGAGCAAGTTTTTAAAAACTGCTAATGTAAGAAGCAAAATGAGGAAGGCAAAAATCATCACAAGAAATAGACTGAAAAAATAACACATCTTCTCTAAAACGTTGGTTTATATTCATGTTTCAGATACCACTAAAACAGAAGGGAGCACTCATAAGAAAAAGCTGTCATATGAAATGTGAGGTACATATATTTTCTGTGGTCAAAATCTAGGGGGTTTGTTAGTGAGAAGCTAGAAAACAAGAACAGAGATAAAGCTAAGACCACAGGATCAAAAACCTTGCAAATGAAAAATAATAAAAACACACTTTACATATAAGTTTTTTTATAGTTTGTCAAAACACTTCATTGAGTTCTCTTGCATACAAGGACAAAACAATTGATTTTCTTTTTTACCCGCATAAATGAAATAGGAAGAAGAGAATATGAATGAACTGAGAGTGAATTAATGAAGCATGAAGTATGTATCTCCACTTTAAAGTAATTGCTTTAAATGCTATACTTAGATATATACACTTATAATTACATTTGTGTTACAATAAAGTTACTAGAGTAACTATCTATCTTGAGTATAAACAGAAGTCCTTTTTCCTCTTAACCACCTATGCACACATCTTACCTCCAAGAAGCTGTAATCCAAACTAAACACATTGGAGACTACATTTGCAGGAAGGAAAGATTTTGAGAGAACTTGCTGAGAACACACAAACACCTGTGTTGAGGTTTAGAAATGCTATTCCCCAGTTTACCATTTCCACTACAACACTCCAAACCACACACCACTTTGCTTGCTTCCCTGTATCCCCTTTCCTGTGCAGGGCTGGAGAAGTGAACAGGAGGCAAAAAAAGTAAAGATTACAAGTTGAGATAAGAAAAATTTACTGGAAACAGCAATGAAATCAGAAAAAGGACAGTAACAGCAACAATATTAATAACAGTGTACAAGATGCAAAGGATTCCCAGGCAATTGCTCACCACACAGAACCCTCAAAACATCCTGCAGGTCCTGGCCATGCCTCCTCTGGCTACTGCAAAATTTAACCCTGTTCTGGCTGGAACCAGGACCTGTTATTCAGGAAGGTCACCTACCAATGCCATGACAAAGGACAGACACCCCATATCTAGTCTTACCTTTCAACTTTGTGTATGTGAGAAAACAACCTCAAGATATCAGGAAGACAACTTGCCCCCAGTACATCTTAGTTCATCATCTCCTTCCAAAATCAGACCGCCCTTACTTTGCATGGCATAAACTCAGCCAAAGTAACTCTTCAGACAGCAATTTTTTCAGCTAAAAACCACAATCTGTCACAGGTACAAATAACACTCAAGTGTATCACCAGTTGAAAAAGGTTTGTCATGACTGTCTTCCCTGGCAAGAGGACACAGACACACATTTGTCAGGGGATGCAATTAAAGGCCCCAACAGCACTTCAGGTTCTGTATTAACCAGGACACAAGTACAAGAAAAATCATCCTTTGCCCTTCAGGCAATGGGACAGGTCTGAAGCAGAACTTATACTCATGCCCTGATGATCACTAGGCAGTTCTAATCCCCTCATCAACCACTCTCTTCTGCCCATGCACAGATCTGTGGAAGCCCCTACTCAGGTAATACCTGAAATCCTTAGCTGGCATTTTTAAGAGCCTGCATTTTATTTTTTTCATGCTGGTCAACTGATGTCAGTCCTGGATTCTCTTCGTTTAAGATTAGTGACTTTACTCCTTTTATACAGATAATCTCTACAGATATTTAAGGTTTTGTATCTGGTTTTTAGTACAAATGTTTATGTAAGCTCAGAGTAAGTGCCCTAAAACCAGAAAGCAAATGTATATAATGCAGAAATTATTAGAAATACAAAGAGAAATACAGAGAAATTTATCTGTGAAATACAGAAAGGCTCACAAGCAGGTAAACTAACACACACTTGAAAAGATATGTGTAATTCAGCTACACACTTACCAAGATGATTCTGTTTCCCTTTTTCCAACCTATGAAATTATTTTAGCAAGCCTTTCTGATATTAGAGATGCCCTCATCCTAAGCTGTTTATCTTCACATCCTCAGAGAAAACTTCAAACTGAGATGGAAAGAACAGACATTCAAGAAAGGGAATATGTTGGAGGAAAGGCTAAATTAAAGCTTAGTTTGAAACTGTATTTAAGTATCTGTCTAGGTGAATACCAAAACAAAGCTATTTACCTTTCACATATTTTCCTAACAGCTCTTTTCTTATTCTATCTAATTACAAAATATGTATGTTTAAGGAGTGACTTTTCTCCCCCGTGGCTCTGCAGTGAAGTCATTATGCTCACATTGTGACTTAGTAATCCTTCTCCTTGGAAAAGATCACTATAACAACAATAATATGATTACACTTGAGGGTCAAAGAGACTGATTTTTGAGAGGCAATGCTATTCTCCATGGGAACTGATGGATCTTACTTGGATAAAGGACATCATAATCAGAATATCTCTGCCCTACTTAGGGAGAAGCATATATTGCTCTTTACACTTCCAAATGCAGACCATGACCACTGTGCATGATGAAACTAACTTCTCTAGATCTTTTATTGCACTTCTTACACACAGCCTCTGGAGGCTATTCAAGTTACTCTTTCAGAAAAGCCACCATTATATCAAGATTTGCACAGAAATTAGAGACTACAGCAATTGTTACATTTTTTACTTTGTATTAAGTTTTGCATAGTTATTACTGTGTTTGCTGTCAGGAAGGTTATCCTTGACACCAGTGAGAGATTAATTTTCAAAGATCCTTTGACAGTAGTTTCCTTTCTTGAAAGTATCAATACCTTGAGGAGCTTTTGTATGAAAAGTTCCTCCATAACAAAAAAATAAAAAATAAAAAAAAAAAGGAAGGGATCCTGAACAAAAGCAATCCTGGGAATGCAATTTTAAGCTGAAAGCCGTTTCACATGAAATAGGCAGTATGATTTTACAAGTGGAAATTCAGGAAAAAACCTCTATATAAAAAAGCATGCTCTTCCATTGCCCACTCCACTCTGATCTGACTGCTAAAGGGAATAGTTACCCCAAAGCCAGTATTGGTAGGTACAATGTGGAATTTTATCATCCTCCTTCTCTGCTTTGTTTCTGTCTTCCCAAGTACATTTCTTTTTATTACAAAACAGGATGGCATAGAAACTGACTTAAAATTTACACCTAGAACAATAATCTGGAGGCCATTTCTTTAAAAATCCCTTACGATTCAACACATCTTCAATAATAAAGAACACAGGAGATTAGTGGAAGCTGTATTAAGGCAACCTTTTTTTCTTTTAAACATTTACCCAAATCAGAAACGGCTGCTTTCAGATGTATCTATTTTATTATTATCTAATTATTTAGCTACAATGATTTCACATTATCTTTTTATTGAAGGATTTGTGTTCGCTCAGCCACAGGCCAATACCTTTCCCCAGTAAGCCCTCTAAAGCCAGCTGTACTGCATGGTTTCAAACAGACTAAATTTAGCCAGTTCTGTTCATCAGAGGAATGCTGTGTGTCAGCTACATCAAAGCCCAAGGGCAGCCTGATAAACACTGAATACAGGTCACGTAGCTCTGTAGCTAACAAACTCTAAGAGAGCTTGTACTCGGGGGCATTCAAAGCAGTTTTGTCATCAACAATCTAGTATCCCTTGAGCCCCCATGTCGTTTCAGTTGCCAGGCAACGCTGGTGTTAATGTCTTAGAGGAGAAAAACTTACCAGGCATCTGGCCGTTCATCTGGTTCTGCATGTGTGGTGCAGGAGGGCCCCCACCTACCATGCCATCTGAAGACATGTTGTGCGAGCGCGGCGGTGGGGGAGGGCCGCTCTGACTCATCCCGCCCGGACCCATAGGCATATTCTGTGTGGGTGGCTGAAAGGAGACAGTTTAGTCAAACACGAGGAGCAGTTAGTCTGACAAATATATTATATGTACATATGGTACAGCGCTCGCCTATATTGCTCAACAGCGTCTGAAAGAGAGCGCTGAAATGCATTTCAGTCTCTGTCTGATATGTTTAACTCCTCCATTCTGGCAAAGCGTTTAACATTTTAATCAATTTTACATGAAGTATTACATGCAGACAACACCACAGTACCTTTGAGCACCACTTCAAAATAAAAAAAAAAACAAATCAATGCCTCATTAAAAAATTACACCTGAACAGTTTAAGACTGCTGAAGTCACTCCCTTACACACACACACAAAAGCTTTCATTCAACAGAGAAATAAGTGTTCACTGTAATTCTCTCACATCAACTATTTGTTGCTGTTAACAGACCTTGCACTGGGACAAAACAGGTACAACATGAGATGAAAACCTCTGAATGCTCATAGACCAGCAAAAAATTTGCACCTGGGTGTGGTAAAACACTAGCGATCTCTTCCCTGCTCTCCCCCAAAGCAATGAAGGCCTAGTTCATAATTCCATGCCAAACACCCCCTACAGACTGGAAGCACATTAGTGCTGGCCTCCAAAGGTCCAGAGACAGCTGCCTAGAAAGGATGTTTTTGGCAAATTTCCTAATGAAATTGTGAGGAAAATAACTGAATAACCTTGAGAGTTCAAAGAGGGAGAGCAAGAAAAACAATAAATACAAGGGGGAATTTACTGGTAGGTTCTCCTCACAGCAATGTAAGGAGACAGAGAAACTGCTAGTAGCCAGCTTTGTTTTCCTACTAAAAACACCTGTGAGACTGCACGATCCTTCTCACATACCTTAGCCAAGCACTTTCAGGGGAGTAAAAATCATCTCAGTGAGAGCAAATTCCTGGCTCTCTGGCTTTTGAGGACTCTGCCTACAGGTTATAACTATTCATGAAAAACTGTCCCCATGAGACAACCACACGTGTGTTTTTCAACATTTCTCTTCACAGACAGAACCAAGCAGGTGAAGTTCCTAAGTTCCTCTCTAGCCCAGTCCCTGCCTATGCCTACACTATTCACCAGGTTCATAAAGACAAAACACAATATAGTACTAGTAGTAATAGAGTAAGGCTTTCCCAGTGAGTGTATGGTAACAGCAGAGTAACACAGACACTCACATATATTCACTTGGCAGGGGAGGGGAGTGAATGGTAGTAATTTGTTGTCTCAACATTTCTTCAAATACCTCAAGCAGGTATTATTTTACCTGCAGTACTTCAAAAAATTCTTCAGGAAATTAGTGAAGGCTTTTTTTTCAGCAGTAAGAAGGAAGGAGATGAAGAAAAATACAAGCAAGTAGGCAACTTCTCTTACTAAATTCCTTTCATTCCTCCATGATGAAGAGAATTTTATAAGCAAAGCTCCTTCTTCAGCCTACAGCAGAAGAGGCAGGAGGTAAAGAAGGTAAGAGTGAAAGGCAGCTCTACCCTCTGAACACTGTGACTGAAATGCTGCTCCATTCTCCTTGTTCTTCCTCCACTAGTGAGCAACCAAGGCAAGGCTGCTTCCCCTCAGTTAAAGTCTTCTGTCCCCTCACCTACTAAACTCACTATTATCCTAATTTTGCATTTAACAGAATCTAACAGAAATTATCTAAAACTGATATACAAAGAAATAAACAAAAAAGAAAACAGACCATTTTCATTTTTATTTGGAAAGTATGCTCAGGAATACTATCAAAACCAACACACTTGGTATCCTACACATGAACAGTCAGTGCTCAGAGCCTGTCCCATGGCAGCCTCAGAGAAGGCCCATTCCAGCAAACTGAGAGCAAAGTCAAAAATCATCCAAGCTGAAATGTTTTTAGAATTAAAATGAACTTCTTCAATTCCAAGTATGAAACATTAGAAAGTCCAATGAAGTACTAAAGAAGATCAGCTCATACCTAGGTTTTAGCTATCCTGCATTGTACAAACATGGGCATGCCCTTATCTGTGGAAAGAGGGACAAAAAAAGCTCTCCAAAGATTATTTAAACAAAGCTATATATATTCCAACTCTATTTAGTCTGAAGTTTTCAAAACAACTATCCTTCAAGAAAAACATTGCAGTTATCAAAAAGACAGCATGAGAGAGTGTAGACACGCAAGGACAGGGAACAAAAAATTGTTAAGGACTTTAGATACAAAAACCTGCAAGAGACTTCACAAACCACAGGGAATTAAGTCAATTGAGGGAGCGACTAAAAACACTCAAGAGGTACTACCAGAAAGTAATTCATCAAGAGGAGCTTCTGGATATGGAAACAGCCCAAAGGCCTGTGTGAATCCACATCAGATTCTTGAAAATAATGCAAGAAAAAGTTCAAAGATGCTAAAAAAAAAATCAATCCTCCATTAAAAGAAACTACTCTATCAGATAAATAGAAAGTAGACATACACTATACCTCTACTTATAAAAAAAGTAGTAGGACCAATATAGTAAAGTCAAACCTTTCTAATTTACTAGAAAATTTTAAAAATACAAATTAAACCACCTAGCTGCATAATTAACAGAAGCCTCTTAACACAAGTTTTTTGACAAAGCCTTTTGGAGCAATATATTGTCCAATGGCACTGATCAGAAACTGCCCAGAGGGAAGTTCAAAGAGTAAAGGAACAATCAGAGCTCTCCTGAAAATATTTTAGTAAATGTCAAGATATGAAGCTACTGTAACATTACTGAAAATGTGAAAGAAAGAATAAGCACAAGGTGCCAAGTGATGTGGATAAATTATATGACAACTACATGGAACTGCAAACCACATTCTTCAGGAAGAGGAAGCTCCTGTTGCCACTAATCCAGAAAAAAAGTAACAAACAAAAAAGAATTTACCACAATCCAGAGAGTTTGGTGGGGAAAAAAATCCCAAACCAAAACAAAAACCCAACAAAACAAACAGAAAACTCAAAACCCCATAAAATCTATACATAATACCTGTGGTCACTTTCTGTTTATCTTCAGTAATATCCAAAGTCAGGTAGAATACTAAAGAAAAACTGCTGATGTTTTTGATACCATAATGCACATTCAATTTGGGCAAAATAATCTCAAAAAGATACTGTAAAAATAGCAGGATTCTAAAGAGAGGCAATCAGTGATTAAAAACTTTGACTGTTTACACCTGAAACAGCAAAAAGGACAGATTTCTTTTGCATATAAAGGAATATAACTTAAGAGGATATGACAGAAAGACAATTTAATGTATGATACATACAAAAAGTAGATCATCCAATTTATGGTTTAACAAGAAAGAAAACCTCAGGAGAATAGTCAGTAAATTGAAGAATAACATTAAACATACAAGACATGCCATAAATCACATAAATCTGAGGTATTCATCAACACAGCACGCTAGAACTAAGTTTAAACAAGATTAAGAGATAATTACACATACATCTATGCAATAGAAACAGTTATATAGGATATTATATAGGATATTTTAAAAGAGCATTACAAGCCTTTTTGTCAGATCATAAACCAATCACTACCTGATAGTAATTAAAATGAAATGTCTCCTGCAGATATAATTATTCCCCAGTGAAATTCCTCCAGAGTATTTTTCTAGTGGATGCAGACAGAAGAAAACAAGAAAAAATTATTTTTAAATGGTAACTTCCCGATTTCTATTGGACTTGATCCAGACTTTTACAGATAATAAACTTCTTTAAATTAACTTCAATTTAAAAATCCCACAACAAGAAAAAAACCCCACCCAGCTACATAAACTAGATTATTTAACCTTTTTTGTTCCTTACAGAAGAAAACTGACTATCCCCAAGAACACGCACTAAATACAGCAAAGACTTTTGCAATGCAAAATGACCACACAGTATTCAAAAGAAACAACCCACCCTGTGCAAAAGAAACGCTACCCAAAATGAATTCTAGCCATTAACTCTAGATAGGAAGGGTAAAATCCAAATACAGGCTAACTGAACCAAAGGAAAGGCTACTTCCCTCCTTTTGCTGGAAATGGGACAAAAAGGAATGAAAATTAAAATCACTGCTGACTTTATTCCAATTATGTAGTAGAAAATGTTAAATATTTTACTTCAGTAAAAAGTAAATTAAAGACTTAGTAAATGTTAGTTTCACTTGCTAAACGCTAACTTTTGGCTCATTTCCCCAAACACACAGATTACACTTCCAGTGGCTATGAGCATTTAAAATTTATCAGAGCGTGAAAAACATTAATTATAAGCTATTTAGTGAAACTCTAGAAATTTGAACAGGAAAAAGACTGAAACTGACCCAATAGCTGCAACAAAAAAGAGATGAGAAAAAAAAAAATTAGATTTTAACTGACAAGTTCCAGCAAACAAAATCCAAAAGTTACTTGAAAGTATGCATTAAAGACAACAGCTACACTGCATTTTTAGAGGATTTTCTTTTAAATAATAAAATATATCAAATACAAGACACAACAATAAAACCCCTAGGGTGAAAATGTGCATCTGAAGATGGTAAGATTTTTCTTACCACCACCAGCAGGTCCAAAGATTTGTTTAGGGAACATGTATTGTTATGAAAACTGAGGTGGAGTATCAACTCAGTCAGCAAAAAAATTTAAAAAAAAAGACAAAAAACAGGAAATACTGTTAAGCACATTAAAACACAATATTGCTAATCAATACAACTAGCAATAGATACTTAAAGTACACTATCAAAAATACAATTTTCTTGAAATTCTCTCAGAATAACAATTAAAAGCTACAGGAAATGCAAACATAAATAGCCTTCTTTTGTTTCCAAGAGAAGCCTTAACTCAAGATTTAATCAATCATCTTTGTTTTCAATTCTCAAATAGCATTTTCTGCAAAGCAAAACACTCCTTCCCAGGGGGTACTCTGCCCTGCTCATATCACATTGCTAATATCACAGGACCTGTCCCAGTCTCAGAGAGCAGTACTCTGTTGATAGGTGGTGATGGCACCTGTGGAGTACTTACTGAGGTGTCAGACTGGGAAATAAGATCATAAAGGAATATGCTTTTGAGATTTGAAAGAGCAGAGACTTAATTGGGCTACAGTTCTTCCTCTGCAAGGTACAGGGTATTCTGGTACTGAGTGTCTTCAATGAAAAAAGAAAGACCCTGTATCAATTCTCAGCTAGTGAAATATTTGAGGGTAGGGGGGATTTCTACAGGAAAAACATTTACAATCATGTCTAAATAGGGAAGGTAATTATAAATGTAATTTGTGCTCTCACTGTTGGATTACCAGTTGTGACTCAGAGAAAGGAATTTCAAATTTACAATGACAACCAGTTAATACATCTTGATCTACATCAGGATCTTCAAAAGTCAGAGAAATTCTGACTTAGTACTTAAACATTCTGTTTAAAGAGGAAATTGAAATCTTTAATTGTTTCAAACTGCATATGTCACTGCATACAAATATTTCACTGTCCCAGTATTCATTAACAACAAACAAAATTTAACCCTGAAATATCTGATGTCCTCTTAGCAATAGCTATTCTGATACTTATAAAAATAGTCCTCCAAAAATTCTTTGGAGGGTTTCAGTAGAACTAAAAATTACTTAAATCAGAATTTTTAAAAACTGCATTAATTCATATGGGTTTATTAAGAGTGACCGTGCATCATTTAACTGTGGATGTTAACTCAGGGATCACTGAATTATAGAAACTAGACAACTTCTGAGGTGCTCTGTAACTCCCCCATAAAATGCAGTTCCTATCTGTCCTCAGCTTTGTGTTCCACAGCCCTGGTCTCTTTTGCTTTTAAGATGGTTTACTGTTTGGTCTGATACTTACAGGTTTTTTTTATATTTAGTAGTCTAAGAGAAAAAAAAAATCCACCTCTGTTCTAGCTAACAGGCTTTATGTAAACTCACCTAAAGCAGAAAGAATCCAGCAGAACTCTCACAGCAAAGCATTTGGGAAAGACCAGAACCATACAGACTCTGCACCTATGTTACCAGACTACCTGGTACAGCTTTCAGGAAACAGCCTACAATTGAAAATGTATTTATTGTGCAGATACTGCACTACAGAGAGGCAAATGACATCTGTGAGTATGAAAGAATTACACTTTAGAGCATACTCCTCATTCAAACTGCCAGCGATTTTTACTGATTTCTAAATCAGCCACACAAGTTCACAGGCAGTAGAAATAGTTTTTTGTGTACAGTGCACTAGCTCCCCGTGTGGACACACCTGATTAACAATACATGCAAAGTAGCTTACAGAACTCAGAGCAATCCTCTGTTTAAAATGGCAGCTATTGGGCTCTGAATTCACTCCTAACAACAGAAATTTCAGTATTTATTTTTTTCTTAGTGTAGTTGCTGGGTTAAGAAGCTCCCACCAGTGACTCTTCATTTCCAACAGTCCCCTTTCAGTTTTGCCAACACAGCCGCTTTCTTCTCTTTTGTAACATCTTAAGAAATTATGGTTTTTTTCAAAACTGTTTAACATTTAATCAGAGCAATTATTCTTCAAAATCCAAGCTCCAGGAATCACTAATAGCTCCCTTGCCTCTTGACAGGAAACATTCAACCTTCCTTTTCCTCTGTTCTCTATTAATTCAGTTTACAAATAGTTGAACTTGAACTGGGCATGGACTTGTGTTCTGAAAGGTTAATGCAAAATTATGCAGCATACCCCACATACTACAAACAGATTTTCTGCTATGCCACCTGTCCTGATTTCTGCTGAGATAGAGTTGATTTTCTTCCCAGTAGCTGGTGCAGTGCTGGATTTTGGATTCAGTAGAATAATGTTGATAACACACTGATGTTTTGGATGCTAAGCAGTGCTTACTCTTAAATCAAAGATTTTTTTGTGTCCCAGGCTCTGCTAGCAAGGTGTGCAAGAAGCCAAGAGGGAGCATGGCCAGGACAGCAGACTCAAACTGGCCAAAGGGATAATCCACACCACAGAGCATCAGACTCAGACTGGGCACTGGTCTGTGGTTTTACTGTCTCATTTTTAATTACAATTATAATATTATTGTAGTATTTTATTTCAATTATTAAACTGTTCTTATCTCAACACAGAGGTCTCATCTTTTTTCCTGATTCTCCTGCCCAGCCCACTGCAAGGGGAGGTAAGCTGCATGGTACTTAGTTGCCAGCTGGGGTTAAACCACACCACCACCATAGCTGTCAAACTTTACCAGGCATTTGGTGCACAACTGGACAAGAATCTCATTAATTTAGGATTCCTCTCATCATCAGTAGTAAAAGATTTACTTCACAATTTTATTTTAAAGTGTGAAAAAAATTGAGCCATATTTTTATTCTCAGGATGCCACCTTGCTTTTTTCAAGAAGAGCCAAGTCAAGGTAATTCAACTACCATATATTTTAGACAACTTTTGTGTTCAAAATAATGACTACTAAAAAAAACAGAATGCACACTCATTTCTTAAGACTCCCATTTTTTTCTACAACACATTGCAAGTACACTAAAACCACAGATAGAACATCATCCCTTTGAAAAATAAAGTGTGTAAAATTATATGAGAGTTTTCATTGTTTAAGTGAAACCATGCTTATATATTAAAGATTCCTACTTAGCCTGCAGAGCTCCACAACTTAGAACCATTAAACATCATTACCAACACTTCATGAAAGCTTGTCTTCAAGTTAATTTTTAGAAATATTTTATTATTTGGTGTATGGGCAGCGGTTGTCTTTGGTTTTGGTTTGGGAGATTTGTTTGTATTAGTTTGCTTTGCTGTGGTTTGGGTTTTATCCTATCTCTTGAAGCAGATGCTTTGGGAAGAACCAGGATTTCAGTGCTTGTTGAGATTAGGTGTTTATAAAAAGCTATCATTATCTTCTAGAGAAGTATTTTTTAACTAAAGTGACATGGACTCCTCCCTAATCTGTGTGACAAGTTTGGGAACAGCACAAAATAAGGGATTTCGCAAGTGCTACAAAAAGCTTAATTTTTGAAAGAAATAGCTCAAGCAAAAATATATTTCTGGTTTGTAATTAGAAAGTTTATTAATAACCTTTACAATACTATCAAATTTAGAAAAACTATTTAATGCAATATCCAGATTCTTCTGTGACTTGGACACAGTAAGTTTTCTTGGAAGTCATTACACATACAGACTGTAACTTAGTACTGGAAGAAACTGGCAGTTCCAACATAAAAGAAAGCTCTATGTTACACAAGTGAGTAATAATCAGAAGCACTTATTTTCAACACCCTGAAATATACACTGAAATCTCATGCTCTGAATGCTGACAGAATGTAAGAAAAACTGAAAAAAATCACTGCCTATACTACAAAAAAAAAAAAAAAAACAAACCACCCTCCACAAAACAAAACCCAAAAAAACAATAAAAACCCACACACCAGTGTTCCCAAATAATTCCTGTAGATCTCAATATGTGGCCATTATAAAATGAAAAGTTTCCTACTACATACCAAATAAAGTGACAGTTATGGGTTGTTTCCTTAAAAATATTTGGCAAAACTAAGACATATAAGAGAGGGAAGATGCCCAAATAGAAAAGCTGGGGTTTTTTTATTCAGTAGCCTTCAATGACTTTTTAAGGGCACTAAATACACTTCAGAAAACAAAAAAAATATAAGTCAATGAGGATGCTTGTTCTGCAGATTGAAATGTCATGTGTTTAGAAACAAACAATATCTCACCACCACTTCAACTGCATCTTTGCTCTCTACAGTTCAAGGACATCAATATCTTGCTGTAGGCCTCCCTCAAAAGCAGCACCAGTGAAAAATCACAAGAAAGCAAGTATTGTGTTCCTCATGGTGCAAAAGCCCTTTCTGGGAAGCTAGCTTATGTCATAAGGTGATCGTAAAGAGACTCTTGACTGTGATGCAAAAATACCTGCCACAACTCAGAGAGACAGCAAAATGTTGCATCATCTTCACACGTGAACTTCGTCACTGCTCCAATCCAGCTGGGAAGACAGCACGTAACAGCCCTTCCCTTAGTAATGCAGCTGTTCACACAGCTGAGAAAAGACTGGTTCACTCAAGAACCTCACACTTTGTCTCTTAATGTGAAAGAAGGTGTCTTACCCAAAAGTAATAATTTGATACTCTAGTAGGCATACAAGACCACAGGAGCCTGGTTATGACACTGGATTATCAAAGTTTTCCTGGCTGCCTTCACCCAGACTCTGCAGTGCTTGCTTCACCTGCTTCACCCTTCCAGGTCCCAGTTATATAAACATTTCTCTGCACAGCACTATTGGATCTCTACACTTTTTTTTCTCTAAGGCAGTACCAGAGTTTCAGAAACTACATCAGTCATTTCATTGGAACACTGAATTCTGAAAGGCAAGGGAAAGGGCACAACAGCTGACTACAAGCATTTCTCCTAACAATATCAAGCATTGAGCAATTTTTGCTCATACTAAAAATTTCAATGAATCTGGTAACTTATGTCTTTTTTTTCAGTGTGAATGACATCTGAAGAGAAGCATTCTCTTTCCAACCTCACTTTAACACATAACTATTAATTTTTATTAAATGCTTTAAAAGTTGTGAAATTTCTTGAGAGCTTATTTACCCGATTAAACAATAACAGGATAAAACTTAAGCAAAAAAGATAATTTAGTCTGCTGAGGGGAACAATCTTCCAGAAATAAATAGATGAGACACAACCCAACTTCAGGAGGTGTCCAAACTCAAGGTCTCCTAACTTCTGTGGAAAGAAACTGCAGAAGCAGTAGCATAAAATTGGTATCTTTCAGTATTAAAAATAGTAGATGTCTACCAGTATCCTGGTCTGTATTTACTGTTGCCATCCACACCTTGAACACTAATCAACTGCTGATACACAAGCGTGGTGAAGAGAATCCTACTACCTCCAAGTCAGCATGAGCCTAATCAGCTCCTACATGGAAAGCAGTGGAGGAAAAGGCCCAGAAGTAGTTCATCTTGCATTGAAAAAAGAAAGATAACATGATATCTCACACGTTCCCAAATTCTGTTAGCTAAAATTTACTAGCAAGACAGAAAGAATATAGAGAATATTTTCCTATAAACCCTAACAAAAATCATTATGCTACAATCTGATTATGCTACATTTTGGGACATTCTTCAAAGATTGTAGATCACAGCATCTACATTTAGGTAAGACTGAAGACCTAAATTTCATTTAGTATTTTTGAAAGAAAACCCAAGAACCTTTACTCCCTTCCTCATCTGTCCAAAAGAGACTTTCTCTACCCGCTCAAACACACACACTATGCTATTTTTCTCAATACCATGGAATATTCCTGTCATTGAATATCAGAAACACACTCCTGTCCAGATCTGCAAAAGCCTTTCCCAGCCCTATCTTCATTTTCTTTTAGGCAGAGAATGTCATCACATTCAACTTTAACAACAGGGCTGTCCACCAGGGACTAGGAGAAGGTCAAATTCATTTCCAGTTGTCATCAGAACCAGGATATGAATTAAGCCTCCAAAAACATATTAGTTGAGGAACACACACAGCCCTCTTAAAGGGTTCTTTCCCTCCCCCTCAGCTACAAGCATGGATTTATAAAAGAGAAACCTCTACAGGCACAACAGGTTGGACATAATAAAGCACTGTTTCTATAGTCCTCTAGGTACCAACTTGAAAGGATGCTTCGCTAGCAGCAACGATTGGAGAACACTTCTCCAGAGACCAAAGAAAAAGTAATTCAATTTCAGTTGGTGAAAACTAGTATCTAGGAATGGCTGTTTCATAGACATTCTTTTTAGTTTCATTTTGCAGAAATGAATCAAGACTATATTAATTCAAGAAAAGTCTTATTACCAAAAAACAAAGAACTTCCTTGTGTTACTCACAATGAACTCCCCAAGCTTTCTGATTAGAACAAAAAGCAAACAGACAGCAAGCTATCTTTAAGCTGTTGTTTCTTTTCTTACTGCTGCATAAACAATGGAAAAGGGGAAAAATTCAAGGCATCTTGTAAAATACTGAATTCAGGAATACAGATGCAGAAAAAATTCAGACTAAAAAAAGATAGCAAGTAATATCCAAGACATGTAAAGTGATGCAGTGTTTCAAGGGCCTTTGGACCTTACTTCTTTTATATTATCATAATCCACCTTAAAACAAAGTTGTTTTTCCAATACAGGAGAAAGGCAAAGAATTTGAGACTCATCTAGAAGGTGGAAAAGCAGCAAAAAATTTACCCAGCCTCATTCCACTGGGGCAAGAGAATGGATTATATTTCAGTGAAAAATAAAAAGACAAAGGAAAAAAATCCCATTCCCTCACTTTTCCCTAATGTAAGAGGAAAAAGAGGACTGCTGTAGGAGTTGACTAAGAACCATACCACTAGTTCTCAGCTGAGGGGGAAAAACAATAAAGGAAAAAAATTCTATATTTGAGGCAGGCCAGATAGTTGAGCATTGCATATCTAATTCACAGTAAGAGTCTACATTTAAACAAGTCAGATTTTAAGCAATACCTAAGCAGTGAGATTACTCCAAATACAGCATAAAGAGACAGCATCATGTATTTACTGTACAGTAAATCAGAGGCCAAGTGTTTGGTCATTATCTCAAACATTTGGTTTCTTGGTTTTTGGTTTGGGTGGGTTTTTTTTTACCTTCAGGAATCCAAATGAAATATATTCCCTACTTTTACACTATTTTGTACTTACTGCTGGTAGTAGAGACTGCATGTTCTGGTTGGAGTCAGCTATAGTGGCTAGGTAAACCAAGTTTGTATGCAGCATCTGCTGGTATCTATCAAAATAAACAAAGCAAAACAAATCTTAATTCATAAATACAGTAACATCAGAATTTACTTTAATTCCACAAATGTAAAGAAAGCTACTTATGCAAAACAAGACTCAAGAGACTTACCAAAGTACCATTACTAGGAATCTTAAGCCTTTTGCCTCACACTTATTTATTATCCAATCTTTCCCAATGTCTCCATCATATCTGTGCCTAACTGTATTACTGTCTTGCTATGAAAAAAATCTAAAGCTGAGTGACACTGTTCTCACTTACTCCACTTCCTGCCTTAAACTAAATCACCAGAACACATACAGGGAGTGTGTTTTGTGTCTGGTGCAATTTCATGACAAACACTAGAGAAAGAGAGCTGTTTATTATGTCCCCATTTAAAGATATCATAGATTTACGTGGCCACATTTCACCAGGACCCTGAGCTTTGGAAGTTTGCTATGGAATAATTTCTCTGCTAGAGAACCATAGCCCTGATTCTCAGTATCTGGCCCACAGTCACAAAAACAACCTTGAAAGCTGGAGCAGATTACAAGTACACAACTACAGGCCTGCAAACAAAAGTAGTCCCTTAAACCAAAAGCACCTATTGTTTATGATCCCACTCCTTTTCCCAGATAACCAGTTCCCTTGGCAAGGGAGTAGGATGTCCTATCTGTCCATATTTGTCTGATTACATGGGTGCCATCATCACCTCATGCCAGAAAAGAGTAATGGGAAAATAACACTCCCTAACAATTCACTCTTTCTATAGTTCTCTCAGCTCACTCTCCAAAGACCCCACTAGACAGCAAGTCTATGACAGATATTTTAGCAAGCCAAACTTCTACAACAAGCCTGTTTGTTCTTGGCCACATGAAAAGCAGGTAGTTTTCAAACACGCCATCAGGAAGCAGAGAGGTCCATTTTCCTACATGGTTTTGGGAATTTTTCAAACAAAACTACCTCTTTCCAACAGTGTAATTACAATACAGAAGAAAAAGATCTTTGTTTGACAGTCCTTATTTTTATGAGCATCATCATCATGACATCAACTTGCAGTAGGCAAGCTGCAACATTTCAGTGACATAAGTTATACTCATAGAGCAAATAAAACCCATCCACTCCCCACAAGAATTTCAAGTGTAGTATCTGTAGCAATGCTTTTCTTCATAGCACAGCTGTCCTATAAGTTAAGCTAAACAAATCAAGAATGATGGTCTAGATGGAAATTCACCCAGTCCACAGTACGTATAGATTAAGGTCTTACTGAGAGCATTCAGAAGTCTTTCCCTTGTTCTGATAGTCCATTATACACTGGATAAGATGGTTGTTTTCATCCAACATCTGAAACAATAAAGAGAAGTTCAAAGTAAATTCCATGTTCTTTTTGGAAAGAAACTGAAGATAAGTTTGAGTCTTGAGTAATGCTCCTCTTCTTAGTTTTAAAAAACAACAAAAGTGTTGTTATCCATGAAGTTCTACTTCACCACTTATTTGCAGAACACTGGCTTGCTCCCATTTCCCCCCTCTGATCAGTTTTACAGGTTTTGGCTTAAGGGTTCCACAGTGCTACCATCAGCAGCCACATTTGTGAAGCATCCTGTTCAAATACCTGTCCTGATTTTGCACCAAGTTCTTAGAGTTTTAAAAGTTTTCTGCATTCCTTCATTTGATTGCTAACAAGAAATTCACTTAGAAGTCAATGCCCCAAGCTTCCCTCCTCTTTCTAAAGCTTGCAACTGCTTATAAACTTAATTTTAAAAGACACGGAAATTGTTATTGGTGAAAACTGAGCTAACCAGATTTGTTCAAAGCAAATGCACTGGAAAGCAGGCAATATTTACATGAAGAATCTCTAACTAAGCTGCATTTTATAAATATTTGGTATAATGGCACATTATGGTTTAGGAATGGTATTGCCCAATTTAATATTCCCACTGAAACACTCCAAATCACGCAACCCTCTCCCCTCTGGTAGGGTGGAGGGGAGAACTGGAGGTACAAAAGGATCACCAGCTGAAATAGTAAAAATGTACTGGAAATACCACTGAGATAAGAAGCAAACAATAACAGCAAAAAATACTACTGATGGAGGGTACAAGAGGGCAAACGATTCACATGCAAGTGCTCATCACACAGAGCCCCCAACAATACCTGAGAGCATCACAATATGTGATCCCCCTCCCCATGCCTGGAAAATGGAGTGAGGTGCTGCAGAATAACCTCTGGGTCCACACCATGAGCCTTCCTGGCTAGTGCAGGAATTAATCCTGTGGTGGCCAGAATCAGGACAAATGCACACAATAAATCTATCATACTTTAGCAGTGTCCATGAAAATGAACACCTGACAATTAATTTTCTCACCAAAAAAGAGTAGTCCTAAAACTCATGGGCAATGGCCAATTTCAAACTTTCTACAAAAAGTTCATGAAGTTAGTGTTCCAAGCTCTGTAAACAGGGAAAAACCACACAACCTGATATCCTGAAGTGCATGTGGCCCTCACACACTCATCTTTCTAGCTCATGCTCTGCACTCTGATCAGGCAAGATTCAGCAGAACCATGGCTAACCTGAGCCTTCAGCCAAGTTATCTAAGTGAACTTACAGAAATGGAAAATTTACTGCCAAATGCAAAATTTTGCATCAATTTACTCCTTTGCTTTCTCTCACTGGAAAGCTGGTTTACATCCCTTTACCCAGCTGCTGAATTTCACAAAACAAGCAGAATCTTAAAATATCCCACAGATGCTCTCCTTCTTCCAAACATGGTTGAAACCAGCCATGACTAGACTCATCCTTCCACAAGGAAAGCACAACATAATTCCACAGTCTTTATTTCATTAACAAATTCTACAGGGAGGAAAAAGAAAAAAAAGTAGTGACACTTTTTTCTGTACTTAATCCATCTCTACTATGAAAAGAGTATGGAGTCAGAAACTTTATGCAGTTCAGTCAGAACTTCTATCCAGTAAGAACGAGCCAGTCAGCCAAGTTTTCTTAAACTTTAAACAGTAATTCACCAGAATGGACTACAAAAATCCCAGTGCAAGTATTTTGCCTGAAACTGCTGGATCTGGAAACACATGCATTAAGCACTAAACACAGACATAACTGCAGTATTTTCAGCTACTATGTGAGCCTCAGAAAACAGGCAAAGCTACAACTGCAAAGCTACCTCTCTGAAGAGGACCACAAACCCACTGCTACACTGACACATAGCACACGAACTAACTTCAAGTTTTATAACAAACACAGTGGCCATTTTCATCAGAAAAAAGGGAAAGAGGAGATAATACCTTTGATACCAAAGTCTAACAGAGCGCCTGCAAAGGAAGCTGTGAATCGAGCCTCTCCCCAGAATACCTCCCACAGTCCTGAGGGAAGCAGCAGATTCTTAAGGCTTGGCAGACAAGTACACCTTGAAACTGCCCATTGGATGGTTGCATTCTTCATTACAGCCACCTGAGCCAGACCTCTTGGGGAGGAAAGGACCGAAGGGGGCAGGGATGCTAGGGCTAAGAGGAAAGGGAACAAGAAGGAATATAAGTGTATCCTAGGTGGGGCTGCAGACAACTGCTTTTCACAAGTTTAACTGAGTGCTTGCTGATAGAAAATTGGGATAGTTATAAACACCTACCACTGAAAGAATTTAGTTTCCAGCTGGATGAAAATACCTTCAGGGCTTCTGACAACTCAGGTACATTACAAAAATTCTTCAACTTTAACACTGAGGTTCTGCCAGCACACCACCATCGAACTAATGGTGTGACTACAGACCCAGGAGAACTTTATCGTCTGTATTCTCCATGGGTACCTCAGCATGCTGAAGTCTCTACTGACTACTACATACCCAGTGGATATGTATTTTTCATTTACAGTTCCCAAGCACTGACTTCTCCTACAGTACCCTGGAGGTTCCCATTACAACTCTAGGGTCTTCTTTAAGCATTGCTGGAACACCTGCTTTGTAGAGGTTCCAATTCTTTACTAAATCAGAGGCGTGCTCTATTGACCTAAAGGACCTCTCCACATAAGGAGCTGGTACCAATCTGAAATCTGTTTGATCCAGGGCCACCCACACCAGTGATGGTACGAGTCTTAAGTTCCTAAATACCACACAGTTACCAGTGAACTTGAACATGCTCCTCTGTTGCTGCTGTGCATTATTATTAATCCTGTATGTGCTTTTCTTTGATCGCTTTAGCGAGTGAACTTGCTCCCTCCCACACAAGCTTAGGTGGAGTCGTCCGGAGGCGCTGTCATTGGCTCCGAACGCGATATCCTCCTTCAATCACACCTAAGGCTTACTGGGAGGCAGCCTTAACTACCAGGTCTACCCAGTTTGGGAACTGGAGCCGCCTCCCACCCCGCAGCGCCCGGAGTCGGGCAGAGGGTCCGGAACAGCCGGGCCGCGGTCCCGCTGTCAGAGCCCCCCGCAGGAAGGATTTACTCCACTCCTCCACTTTCAGGCCGAGTCCTCTCGGCTTAATTCACGCCCGCGGGGGCGGTCGGGGCAGCCCGAGTGGAGGAAGAAAATGAGGGCTGGAGGGGCCGGGAACATCGCCCGCCTCCGCCCGGCTCCTCCCGCCGGCCCCGGGACCCTCCAACAAGTGTCCCAGCGCAGGGAGAGGGGCAGCGCCGCGCCGGGGCCGAGCCCCGGGCGCAGCGAGTGCGGCCCGGCCGCCTCCCTTCCCCGCCGGGGCCTCGGCGCTCCGGGCCTCGGCCGCCGTCGCCCCCGTTCCCCGCGCGGCAGGAAGCGGCAGCTGCGGCCCCCGGGGCCGCCCGGGCCGGGCCGGGCCGGGCCCTCCTCTTCGCGCCCTCCTCACCTTCTGGATGGCGGCCGGCGTGATCTCGCCCTTGCCCCGCTGCCTCGGGGCCGCGAACGCCACCGACATGTCTGGCGGCTGCCGGGAGCCCCCGCGTCCGCTCCCGCCCGTTCGCGCGCGCGCCCCGCGGACCCAGCAGCGGCGGCGATCCGGGAAGAACGCGGCGCGCGGGGGGGCGGGGGCGCGCGCCCGGTGGGACGGCCCATCCCCATCCCGCCGGGGGAAGGGGTTAAGGAGGACCGGCGGCTCCTCCCTGCTTTTCCCCCTGGTGAGGGGGCGTCTCGATAAGACCGTGGCCGCTCCGTACGGCCCGGCCAGAACACCTGGACCGAGAGCCGACCCTGAGCCGCTTCGAAAGTGATCCCCCCCAGACAGCCTTGTCACGCGCCTTTCTTGTTTATCCCTTTCCCTCCGCCGCCTTGGTACGTTCCTGCCCGACGAGCCTCATAGCAGGGAAGTGGTACGGTCGGCTGGGAGGGGGAGTGACGGTGCTGTGGCGCGCACGTTGCAGGGGACACGCTCGGGCTGTGCCGGGCGGCAGTCTCTACTCCCCCCTCTTCCCAGCGCCGCAGTTGGTTGCACCCGGGGAGCCCGCTCTGGCGGCAGCCCGGGGCGGAGCAGAGTGGGACGGGACGGGAGGTGCTGATGGGAGGCGTTCATGGGAGGCGCTCGGAGTCGGAGGGGACGTGGTCTGGAGCATCTCTCCTGAGGAGAGACTGCGGGAACTGACCCTGTTAGTCTACAGAATAGATGATTCATTAATGCATGTACACAGAGGAGAGGGCCAAGAGAGTGGTGCCGAGCTACAGGACAAGGAGCAATGGCCATAAACTAGAACACAAGAAGTTCCCACTTCGACGTGAGGGAGGTTTTTTTACATGGAGGGTGGCAGAGCACTGAACAGGCTGCTCAGGGGCTTGGGACGGCTTTCCCCGATGAGTTGGGCGGCTGCAGGTTCCCTGCCCTGAGAGTGAAACAGAGCAGGAAGAAGCTCGGCTGCAACATTAAACATAAAATTACAAACGCTGAAGCCCTGAAACCAGCCTTGATTTGTTTCAATGCAGCCACTGGAGGGAATCTCGGTGTCGCTGAAGTTTAAGACGGTCTAAGACAGTTTTTGGAAGAATGAAGAGTTGCAACGGGCAGTTGGTACAGAGACATTGAAAGTCCCCAGCCAAAGCATTTTAAGCCTTCTTTTTCCTGGCCACATCCATTGCTCAGCCTGTGTGCATTCCAGTGCCACGCTACAGGCTGTGGGTACAGAATTCCTCGCCTTTGGCCAACTGGGGGCTGCTCTTGCAGCTGGCCGAGGTGTGTGTGCTTCTGTGGCTGGCAGGACGCCGACAGGGTACCACAGCCACAAGACGTGAATCTCGATCCTTCCTTGCTTCCTCTGTTTCTCAGCAGTGCTGGTGGAAGGCCCTGGCTCTTCCTGCAGCCAGTTCCCGAGCTCGCTGGCTCCAAGCTGTTGTTGCATTCCTACAGCATCCCACTCCCCAAGGGGTCGCCACCTGGGCCTGATGCTCTGAATGTTACCAGAATGACACTTCTGCCCTTTCTTTTCAGATTATACAGGATCCAGAGTTGATGTGATGCTAATCTGGATTGCTTTTCTCCAGGAAAGCACTCTTCTCAGTGCTCGCTCTGTAGGTTATGCTAAGATGGAGCAATGCCAGTGTGTCCATTACTTTGTGTTTCTTACCATTTCACTCATGACTGTGCTCCATTTTTTGGACTATTTTGGTCCATTTTTTCTGTTTGCTACACACTTCACCATCATCATCGTCACTACTATAATACTTGTAGGAAACCAAAAATAAAAAAAGAAAATTTGAAGAAACCGTATTTTTCTAAAGTTGATATGCTTCATAGTGATCTATGGTTATTATTATTATATGGTCTTGAATTGAGCTTCATGGTGATCTATGGTTATTATTACATGGTCTTGGAGTGAGCTCAGAGAGTAACTGTTGTAGTACCTGTGTGCTCAAATTGGTACTTTTTTAGTTACTACAAACAGCAGCAAAGAACCCTACCAGTGAAGAATGCCATGGCTAAATCAGTGTAATCAGAACCAGCCATCTCCCACCCAGTTAGTAATAGAATTATGAAGACTGGGGTTTTTTTAGCATATACTTGTCCCTGGAGAACTGGTGAGGTGTCTGAAGGTGTCCCAAGGCTACAGGCACAGCAAACATGTTCCCATGAAATACACTGAACACTGGGAATGCCGCAAAATGTTTTTCTTTTTCCACAAGTGTGACATCCAGATGCCATGCTCTGGTTACCCAACTCCTGTGTATAAAGGATTTTGCACTGGGGTGTTTTGGTGATCGCAGTGTTTGAGACAATGTGGGTTAGATGCCAGCCACATAAACACTGCTCCTGGGATCTGAATGTTCCATTTTGCTCTTCCACACTTTCAGGCTGGCTTTTGAGGGGAAAAAAAAAAAAAAAAAAAAAAAAAGCTTGTGGGAGGCCACAGGTGAGGAACCTTAAAATGAAAGGAGTAATTTCCCATTTTATTTCCACAAATGGTCCAAACTAAATATGTGAATTATTTTAGTTCATTCCTATTTCCATGCAAAATACAGGAGAGCAGTGTTTGAAATGCAACTCTGTCAGTTTCTAGAGGGAAGATATAAGATCATTCATTCACAGCTGTTAAAACTATCTCCTTTGCCTCATTTTCTCTGGAGATTTTTTTTTTTTTGCCATTTGTGATGTTTTTTCATTCATGTGTTTAACATTTTGGACTTCCACATTCATAAATAGCAACAAATCTAAACAAACATTGAAAAAAAGCCAGTCTGAAACTTGTTGTTTTTTTTTTTTAACCATGCAAAGGGAACTTCACATTCAAAATCAACATTTAAATAATGGCACAGATGCATACAAGCAGGGAAATAGATAGCTACAATGGAAATGTGCCACATGTCTCAGAACACATAACCACAACAGGGTGTCTCTTTTATGACTTCCTTAATGCACTGCAATATGCCTGGATATCAAAGGACATATGGTATATTTTCCCTTTAATTGCACATTTCTTTGCTCTTGTGAGTTACTCACAACCTTAACATTATTTAATTGTAATTTAGATGCGTAAATCTCAGTCATCATCAAGAGTTTCAAATGCAAATATGTTTCAATGAGATCTTACTTCCACCTCTATTCCAACTTTTGTCAGTGTAGTCTTTCTTTTTTGTTGATCTGCATTTGAGTATGTCATACTTTTTGAAGAAAGAAGAATTCGGGCATAGGAGGATCAGTCCTTTTCTGAAAGACTTTTTCCTATGTTTCCAACTCATATTTCTCAGTAACAAGTTTTTTTCTGCCACTTGTATTATCTAAATTTCCACAGAGTCATGGACATTTCCATCCACAAGAAGGAAAATACTGATTCATTAACATTTTCAAATGTACATTTAAATTTTTTAAAAAATTAAATGTGGTATTTATGAAACTATATATGCAACAAAGGCACAGCAAAGAATTTTATGGTAGTACCACTTGCTTAAAAACCTTCATTACTACAGGTCTTGATAAGAAAGCTAAAGATTCTTCCTGTGAGCCAGGTGTTTCTTTCACAAAGCTTTTAACATACATCATTTTTGGTGAAAGCACCTAATTTTGTGACCTCACTCCAACTGATAGCAACCTACCCACTTTATAATAAGGATAACTCAGGATCTACTGGTAATAGGATAGTGGTGAATTTGAGTCTCTTTTTCAGACCCCTTTTTCATCTTGAAATTTATTAAAAAAAAGAGTGTGTTTACACTGGTGTTTTGTAACATCAACAATACCATCAGATAACAGAGCAGATCCCAAGGAAAAAGGGTCTTCTGGTAGATGAAAAAGAAAATGCCATTTTTTTGGTTTGGTAGAAGAAAAAATGCCATTTTTGGTTTAGTATTTCTTTGCTAACTGAACTTGGTGATCTCATAACATTTTTGGATTTTCTATATGCCCAGTCTCTGTTAATCCATCTTGTGGCAAAATGAAGCTTGCACCTCAAGGTCTGCCTATGTAAATGGTTGATGTTCAAATTCTGTGTATTTTAAACCCAGCAACTTGTTATCAAAATACACAACAATATTAGAGTGGTTTTTAGGGTAAATAGTGCTTTTTGCTTCCTAAAAGGGATGATGCTAACAGAATAAATTTGTCTTGAATTTATTCTGCCAGCTTCTTGCCTGATTGTTGGGGGTTTTTTTCACAGAATTTTGTAATTTCCATTCTGCGTTGGCTATTGTGTGGAATAGTAATAAAAAGCAGCATGTGAAATGCAAGCCTGTATATTCCTGTATGAAATGAAGTACTCAAACAGCACTGCATACTTCAAGGATATTGGCAGCTCTGCCACATTCCAGAGGGGCAATAACAAACCCAGAAAAAAAAATCATTGGGATGCTAAACTTTTATTCTACTACCTGTCATTTTAGTCGGCAAATATAAATATTTAGAATAAAGAAGCTCACAGCAGGTTCAGCAGTTTGCACTAATGGGAGTAAGTGCAGTATCTGCAGTGAGAAAATCTTTCCATGTCCTGATTTTATTCTTCAAAAGGGAATCTCCAGCTACTAGGAACATATGCTATAAATAAAAAATAGCCGAACATCTAATCTAAACCTCCTTAGAGCTGCAAATTCCTCAAGTATTCTTAGAGGTTAATATTTTATTTTATGGCACAGAAGCAAAGTGCTACACTTCACTAACTTCAGTTTTTGAATGTTGAAAGCAAAGCAGGAAAGACAAACATGAGAAGGCACTGCCAAGCCATACTGAAGAAAAGGTAGCAATGATCTGGAAAATCACTGAACTTGCATATCTGGTAAAAGGCAACACATTTGCAGTGGAGAGCCCTACTGTTCTTCTGGGAACTCTCACTTCTGCATCATCTGCATCATCTCCAGCATCTACCTTCTGAAGACTCATGACCATGAAGGACAGAGGAGATGACTGAACAACTAGGGGGCAGTACTTCCACCTTGTCACAATTCCCATCAGCTTCCTGAGGGGAAGTAGAAAGTGCAAATTATGTCGAGTGTGATTTCCTTTCAGAGACTCTGATCCCATGAGGTAAGGACGAACCCCCTAATTCTGCTGGCAGTGCTCTTTCCAGTGCTGTTCGAGATGCTCTTGCCCTTTGTGGGGAGGGCATGTTGCTGGCTTACAACCACCTTGTCCACCAGGACTTTCAGGTGCTTTTTGCAGTCATCCCTCTGTAGGAGAGATATTCTGTGCTGTTCTTGTGAGCCAGCGAAGGCCTCCTGAAGATAAAGGAAAGCCCCATATCTCTCCTGAGGAAGACACCAAGGTTGTCACCATGGAGACGTGATGGAGGAGAGAAAGTTAAGAGATACAGACTCTAGCTGGCTCACAGAATGATGTGGCTCCTTGGTCACCCACTGAGAACTTTCTTTCTTTCCTATAGCTAATGGGCAGTGAATGTGTATGTTAAGTGAATGTAAATATCTTGAAAAAGTATAAAAGCAACATGTTGCTGTAATAAATCTCTCTTTCACCCTTCTGATGGAGTCGTGGTACTTTGTACTGTGTTGTGCTCTATAATGACATCCCTCAGCATGAACTGGGGCATGGGGTTGGTTCTCCCCAGGCACAGGACTTTGCTCTCCCCTTTGTTGAATTTCATATGGTTCATGTCTGACTATTTTTTCAGTCTGCTGAGGTCATCCAAGAGCAATGGTGTATCAACAACTCTCACTCTTGGAATATCTGTGAACTTGCTGAGGGTCCAGTTCCCTGCTGTCAGCCAGGCCAGTAATGAAGAAGTTGAGCAGCACTGGCCCCAGCAGTGACTCCTGAGATGTATCGGTGTTGGCTGGCCCCAGCTGGACTCTGTGCTGCTGATCCCAGCTCTGTGAGACTGACAGTTCGGCCAATGTTCATTACACCTCATTGTACACTTCTTTAGTTTGTACGCCATCAGCTGGCCTATGAGACTGTTGAGGGAGATAATGTCTAAAGACTTAACTAAAGCTGAGATATTAAAATACCCCTCTCTGCTCAGGCAGTATTTTCATATTATTCCTCCAGATTGCCTGTCCTTGCTTCCACCTCTGGTATGCTGCATTTTATGTTTGGGTTTTGTCAGGAGCTGCTTGCTCATGTTCATCCATGCAGACCCCTTGCATCTTTGCGTGTGTGTTTCTTTTCAAGAAGGAGCAAAAAGGAGAAGAAGGAAGATACTTTGTGTGAGTACAGTCTGTAGGAAGAGGGTCCCAAGGCAGAGAAGGTCTGCTGTGAAAAACAGGAGAAAACATTGAAAAAATAGTAACTACGTTGTTTTCTAGTATTTCTTTTATGGATGTTGCAATGCTTTCTTTTCCTTTTATCCGGCATGAAATTTTAAAGCATGCCTCTCATACAAAAATATACTTTTAGAAAGTGTTATTCCATAATTGCAATATAGTCTTTTCCAAGTAAAATAACAATATATCTTACTATTAAGTCAGTCTGAAAATCAAGTTGAGTTTGCTCTTGGTATCGGTAAGAAAAATTCTAAGTTAAAAGACTAATTAGAAACCTTGCTGATGGGAATGGGGGCCATAAAAATACTTATGCCTCTTTTATGTTGAGTCTATAGGAATAAGAAAGCTTTTTTTTCCTAGACTGTAACCTTCATTATTAAATACTACTAGTCTTGGAGTAATGACAAAATACAGTTTTGTGTCATTTTCTAAATACATTCACAGTCTAGCTAATAGTGTGCATATATTTGTGAAAGAATAAGGCACTATTGCTCAAATAAATTCATTACCCCATTTTGCTCTTTGCTACTCATAAATGCTGTATTCTTCCTTAGTCATTCCAAGTGAGCCTTTGATTCTCCATCCATGATGCATCATTTTACCCTGTTGATTTAGCTAGTGAGAATAATTCAGTTTGGAATAATTATCTTTTGTTCAATTCAATATTTAGATATCTATTGAAAATACTAAACATGGATTTTATTTTTCTTTGTCTTTCTCAGAATTCCTCCCAGTAGTTGGTCATCATCAACTTGGAAAGTTGATTAGATAGAGTCAAGGAAAATAAATTATAACCCACGAATGAAGAATTGAAATAACTTTGTTCTCTGGAGAAAAGAAACAAAAAAATTTGAATTAATCAGAAATTATAACAAGGAGAGCCAAGTGGAAAAGAGAGTGGTCAAATCAGATGAGGAGAAGCAGATTAAACCTTCTATGTTTATTGATATTTATTGTTTAGACCTAATTTTTCTAAGCAATGTAAAGAATTGTAAGGCTAGAACAAAGGACAAAATTTTAGTTGACTGACACGTAACATGAAACTGTCTATAAAAACTCTTTGCTGGCATATTTTAAGAAATAAGTTTTATGAGCTCTAAAACAAGTATAATTGATGGCTAGATTGTATGTACCTATGGTCTGGACTTTTGAAAAGAGCAAATATTTTATATTAGAATTATGAAATCATAGCCTGTTATTCTTCTTAAATGGCAAAAATATCAGCTTATGTCTTTTAAAATAATAAACTATTGTCTACATTTTTGCATGTGATATTTTACCTTGTGTATACTTTATATAAAATAGTCACAGAAATTGTAAAGTTTGATGTTGGTTGTGATATACCAAAGCTCTTTGTCAGCAGTTAGCTTTTAGAAGATTGTAGCCATGACTGCACCCATGAACAGTGAATATACTGGGAATACTACTCACCACATTGATCTGTGCAGACTTGCTATCTGCCTGGGCTCTCATGTCTTAACCACCTTATTTCCTTTCCTTTTTGCTTGGTTATAAGCCTTTTGTCCAGGGCCACCTATCTGTACTGCATTTGCAAACCACAACTTTTGCAACTTCAAAACTTTTTGGTGTGATCTTTACCATACCTTAGAATTTTTTCCTTAACAGGTGTCAGATATTATTATTATTTCCAATTTGGGGAGGATGACACAGCCTCCAGATAACTGTTTGCCAATGTCCTTGTGAAAAGACTTATTATTACAACATCTCTGCATAACATAAATAAATATTTGGGATAAGAAAATTTTATCTTTACTGAACAGGATGGAATTTGAGGGCTGGATACAGCTGTGTTGCATATACAAAAATGAAAATGTTGCCAAGCTTCAAGAGGAAAGAACTGTGAGCAGAACATGTGCACTGGTTGATCACACCAGTTATTGGTAGGTTATTGATCACACCACACCAGTTATTGCAGGTATTGTTACCAGTTATTGTACCACAATATGTTGCCTTGCAAGTATATGGTACATAGGAGACCTTTAAAACTGAATTTATGAAGATTGAATATATGAAGGTAATTGAATAACAATGAATTTATGAAGAATATTGTGAAGATGGACACTATGGTTTGGGACATTGGTACTAGGACATGAAGGCTTCTACACAACTGTTTTGAACATGGCCAAGGGATTCTTATGGGGCCAGTGGGAATAATTTATAATTTTCATTTTGCAAAATTAATGGTACATTTTTTTAAATAATTTTTTAGGTCTGTTTGCATCTTGTTATTAGGAGCAAGCCACTTGTTCAGCAGAAGTTGCTCTTTACTAATTCCAATGGCAATAGGCAGACTGAAAGGGACAAGAAATACTAATCTACAGATAAAATTCATCAAAACAAATGAGGATGATATTGGAAATATTTCTGGAGACTTGGAACACAACTTTGGGCTTAAATCTCTGCTGCTCTCCTCCTCCCCTTCCCTAGCTGCTGCGTCTTGACAAGTCCATCTCTTAAAAGAGACTTCTCTTCCAAACATATATAATCCAACACTTTAGAACATTTGGCTCCACAAGGAATATTTTTCTTCAGATGAGGACTGAATGAAGGAAAAACTGCATGGAAGCTCAGCAGATGGTTAGCAGAACTGCCTAGAGCATACATATCATCCCCCTGTACAGTTCCATGGCACCCCTAAACCAACTGGGCATTGCTACCTGGCACCTCAAGGCAAAGGCCTTACCCAACCCAGGCTGTGCTCTCCCACTGTCCCTTCTGTGCTGGCCTTGCTGCCTGGCTGAGGTGTGGTAAAGCAGGCTGGAAGCCCTGCAGGGCAGAGAGATAAGCCAGGAAAACCAGAGAAGGTTTATTGCAGTGTCTCACCCAGGCCAGGTGAGAGCCACAGACTGAGAAGAGGAAGCAATTCAAAGAGCAAAGCCACAGCACTGACTTAGATCAGCTTAACTCTCACATTACTGGAGGTTATGGGCAAAAGGTAATGACAAGTCCTAATTACTTCTTTTCTCCTTTCTTAAGTATTGCATGTTTGTTTGTGTGGTTTTATTTTTCCCAAGGTAAGAATAGAGTAGCAGAGTTACTTACCAATGCAAGGGATGGTGTTTAACTTTGCAGTCTTCTACTGTTCTATACTCTGATGTGCCCATCACACCTTTTTGGCTCCCTGTCCTGCTAGGACCTGCCTGTATTTGCCTTTTATTCCCTAGTTTTTGTCTCAAGAGTGTAGTTAATTGGATTACTGTTCACATTCTCTGATTCCCAAAAGAGAGAAAGCAGGGAAGCTGTTGTCCCATCTGCTTTTCCCATCTCTGAATATACTTTTTTCCCCCACTGTACACAGTGCAGAACACCTTTCTTGCCATTCTGATTTTAATTTTAAAAAAATGCTGATGGATGATACTTGTCTTCAGGACTGGTGAATGTGTATTGGCAGTTGGACCACCAGGGATACCATTTATTGAGAAATCATGGCACAGGTGAAAATGGTCATAATCAGCTCTTCAGTAAACCCAGGTGAAGCTTCTGCCCACTTTCTGCATCTCTTCTAAATGAACAAATGCTACTGGGGTTTTTTTAGTGCTATTATATTAGAAATTTTTTTATTATTAAACTTCAGGGTGGGAAAGGTAATCATTGAAGCACTACAAATATTTCTTACATTATCTCTAGATAATGTAAGAAAAGAAAACACAGCTCTAGAAGATTGTCCACGTGGTCTTGCACATTAGACCATGTGGACAATCTTCAATTCACTAGGAAGTTGACAGTGATTTAGATGCCAATGAAACTGGAAAAAGTTTGGAATTCCATTTGAGAGAAACCCTGTGAATGCCTTTTTTCTTCTCTGATGTAAAGAATTATGTACCAAACTTTGCAGTTCTTTCAAATTGAGCTTCTTGGCTGTTTTTGCAAAAAACCCTGCCTAATTCAGCCATGGCATTCCTAAAATGCTGAATATAGATAATGAAATAGTCTACATCCCAGCTTACTTGGGATGCTTCTACTATGGACAGAATTTGAGTTCTTTCAATTGTTGCTCACAGGAGTGTGTTAAAGGATTGAAGTTTTTGTGCTTTCCATAGCTGTTGATCAGAAGAGGTTCTGGCTAACAGGAGTTGCCAGAGAATAAAGACGTGTGGCATAAAAATAGTTGAGAACTGCTGCTGCTCTCATGTATTTATGTTCCTAGAAATCCTACGATGAAGTATTGGAATGTTAGCAGAGTTTAACAACCAGAGTCTTGACCTGGCAGACAGAAAAGTTATGCACTGCATGTTGCACAGTGACTGTGAGAGAGTCCCTTTGCGAAATGTATGTGAGCCTTTATAAGATCAGTTTAAGCAGGTAAGTTCATGTGTGTTGTGGTGAGATTTGCAACTTCCTTTCTGTCATCTGCAATTGCAATGCTAAAGCTGGGTAAGAGTTTTTGGGACAGGAGTATCCCAGAGCTGCTCCAGGAGCTCAAAGGACACCATCAAATTGGCTGAGAAGTCATCCAGTGTGAAGTGCATGCTAAAAGCTTCAAGAAAAGCCTGGGCCTCTTTTCTTCATGAAAATGCAAAATACTTGGTAAATATACTTGTTGTAATGTTTTCATTATATGCTACACTGTGAAATCTGGTGGAAAAAGCATTGAACTTTCTATAATAAGGAGAAACCAGCCATCCCTGGTATGTATTAATAACTCTATAGGAAATAATTATATAAATGGTATGCAAAATCTTCTCACAAAAATTATTCCAGGTGACACCTGTGCATTCAACTTGATGTATGAAATCTCCCCTAACATCTGGAGGTACAATGTTAGGTGACTTTTGTAGTGTCTCTGTAGATTGATAGTGCTGGGAGCTATCATGGTTGCTGCTGATTTATAATAGTGTAAGGCACTGTTGGGAACACTTCATGCAGGAAGCAGTGTAGGAAGGTGTATGGCAACATGCTACTTGTGTGGGTTGTATAAGTCATTATCATTGTCTTTGAAAATGATGAAAATTATAGCAGTGTTTTATGAAACAGTGATCCTTACCACAGTGTTTCTGACACGATGTTGTCCCTTTGTAGCTTAATAGTTTCTGTTTCCATCACAAGTGGAAGATACAGGGTATATATTATATAAAAATTTGCATTAAAATATTATCAGAATGCGGTATTCTCATTTTTCATAGTAGTTACTGTAATACTACCTCTATAAAGTATTGCCAGCAGGTTAAAGGAAGACAAACTTTCCTCTCTGCTCAGCTCTGGTGAGGCCACACCGGGAGTGCTGCATTCCCTTCTGGGCTGCCCAGTACAAGAGAGACATGGATCTACTGGAGAGAGTCCAGCAAAGGGCCCCGAGGGTGATAAAAGGACTGGAGCATCTCTCCTGTGAGGAAAGGTTGAGAGTGTTGGGACTGCTCAGCCTGCAGAAGAGAAGGCTCAGGGAGATGAAGTCAATGTGTATAAATATCTGATGGGAAGGTATGAAGAGGACAGCGCCAGTGGTGTTCAGTGACAAGACTGGAGTTAACAGGCTCAAACTGAAACATCAGGATATTTTGTTTAATTTTCTTTTCTTTTACAATGAGGGTGATGGAGCACCAGAGTGTTGCCTGTCTCTAGGTATTCAGCTTGAATAACAAATTGTACGAGTGCGTGCTTTGAAATTCAGTACGCGTTTCCTCTCTCCCAGTATGACAGTACAGTAAGTGACTGTTACTTGGATGTTTTGGAAACAGCACAGAAAAAATAGGGGAGGGAGCAATACGTAAATGCATTTTCCCAAATGTTTACATAGGGCAAACAATTTGCTTTACATTAATGCTTTTGAAATTAGACTAATTTTTCAGTTTTAACATTTGTTCAAAGTTTAAAATACCCCTCTTTCCCCCTTCAGATATGAGAACAGTGTGAAGGAAGGAAGAGGAAAGGAAAAAACCTCAATATTTTTATTAATGACCAAAAGGAAAAAAAAGATAAATCCAGGCATTCTTTGCAGGCACTTTTTGATCAAGTAAACCAGTTTCTTTGAATTATCCATGGAACAAAACAAGGAAACAAGATTGCAGTTCCAGGTTCAGAAATCATTAGCTTTCTATGCTTTTATGCTCTTTATGCATTAAGGGTGAATCAAATTATGAATTCCCAGTGGGAGACCAGCAGTTCAGCTAAAAAACATGCACCTCCTTAATCTAAGACAATATGCAAGCACAGAGAGGTGGAAATTTAACACAGCACTCCTGCAACAGTTTTATACAATGTGATACTTGTGAGGATAAAGGAAAAATACATCAGAGCATCACAATTGGAAATCCATGGCATTAATAATTTTGTTTTACTCAGATTTTTAATGCAAAAGATACTGAAATGCAAGTTACAGAAATGGAGAAGGGAAAAAGATCTAAGTCACAGAACAATTATGACACCATAATGTTTTTGAAGCTCTAAGAGGCATTAACTGTCCACAGTGCACAGAGTTGCTGAATGAACTTTCTTCTGTCTGAGCTGTTTTGAGGTTTTCCTGAAACGTGATAGAGCTAGAGTTGTGCTATTTCCAATATGCTTGAGCTGTATAAAAAAGAGGATTTTTTTTTCCTCGCAAATATATTTGCCACAAAAAATTACTGATGTGTTTTCCAGAAGCTGATGGTTGGCCTGGGTTATTAGTGGTACAGGATATGTAAAAACTGTCAGAACCTCTTCTTCCTCCTTTTTTATTGTAATTTTTGCAAATAGGCTAATTACTGCTCAGTGGTATTATGAATCCAGTAAATATTTTATTTGTGTTCTGTTTCATTTATTAAGTGTTGCAATACTGTACATTATTCATGAGCAATATCAATAAATAAATAAATAAAATAGCAATGTCACCTTACATAATGCTTGAATACATAATGCTGTATTATTGTAGACCACTGCAGCATCAGTGATAAAACTCTTTTCTTTGAGTGAGTTTTACTGGATAGCAAGTGGTATCCAGAATAATTTCATAGTATAGTTCTGTAATTCTTACCATATTAAGTCTGAGATCAATTGATTTTATTCTCTGTTCTGTTGAGAATATATTTGTGCCCAATGGCTAAGCTTAATTTGTGGATCTCTTTTGTAGAAGCATTTTTAACGTACCTATTTCCTGTTATTGTATATTTTCAGCTCCTCATGGCTATTGTTCATGCCTATTCTTCCCTTCTTCCTTTTTTCACTTAGTTTTCTGATCTTTTTTACTTAGAGCTAAGCTTGTGAGGTGTGCGTGCTTTCCAGACCTTCCTACCTCACCAGATCACTTCCAGCAGAACATGAGCCAGCTGTGCCCAGGTGGCCAAGAAGGCCAATGGCACCCTGGCCTGTGTCAGGAATAGTGTGGCCAGCAGGACCAGGGCAGTGATTGTCCCCCTGTACTTGCTCCTGGTGAGGCTGCACCTCAAATCTTGTTTTCGGTTCTTGACCCCTCAAGGCAAGAAGGACATGGAGGTGTTGGAGCATGTCTAGAGAAGGGCAACGGAGCTGGGGAAAGGTCTGGAGCACAAATTGTTTGGGGAATGGCTACGGGAGTTGCTGGGAGAAAAGGAGGCTGAGGGATGCCCTTATCGCTCCCTACAACTACCTGAAAGGAGGCTGTAGCCAGGTGAGAGTTGGTCTCTTCTCCCAAGGAACAAGTGGTGGGACAAGAGGAAATGGCCTCAGATTGTGCCAGGGGAAGCTCAGATTGGAGATTAGGAAAAATTCCTTCACTGAAAGGGCTGCTGAGCATTTGAACAGGCTGCCCAGGGAAGTGGTTAAGTTATGATCCCTGGGGATATTGAAACAATCTGTATGTGTGGTACTGAGGGACAAGGTTTAGTGATGGACTTGGCAGTGCAGGGTAATGGTTGGACTTGATGGTCTTGGCGGTCTTCTCCAACACATGTTTCTATGACTCTGTGATGTAGCTTGGGGTTCCTCAAATCAGCTGGCATTGCAGGTGCACAGCCAGACAGGAATTCCTCTGCTGGGACTTCATGTGCCTCACTGTTAGCTCTCTTGCTGTTAGTAGCTCAGTATAGTCAACCAAGCTTTATGTTATGTAAAAGTATAAAAGTGTATGCCCAGTTCTTTTATTATACCTTCTGGTTGTACTTTTAAATGTTTTATAAGGTTTTAAAGCTGCAGGGTATTGTACCTCATGGAACAAAGACTTTGACTTACGCAGATCTGTATATACATTGTGACCTGAATATCTGAAAGAGGCACCTCCATAAAAAGATCATCAGTCAACACAAAAACCCAGGGCAGACTGTATCTCTGACTATAAACAAACAAACAAATCTACTGAAATTGCAACCAAAATGCAGGTGTGTTTACTGCTGATATTAAATAGCTATCTGCAATTTCACTTTGTTTTCATTAGTAAATAGATACACATGTACAACTTTGATTCCCCTAACTTAGTCTTTTTGCTCATGTATTCTATTCCTGATTTTCTAACTAAGAGAATATAAAACTTTTGTAAAAAGAATCATGGACAGATTAAAAACCCTTGAAGCATACTAGATAGATTTTTTAGGATTATAGGAAGCTGAAACCATTGTTGTATGTGGAACTGGCTTAACACCTAAGAACTTAAAAATGTCCGTCTTTGGAAGAGTTAAGGCCGGCTGTGTGGACAGAGATTTCGGAGGGCAAGTAGCTTTGTGGAGGGTGGTTTCTGTTTTAATATGCTATTTGAAAGCCTCCAGAAACTTAAAACAGCACAGACTGATTCAATGTGCATTGTGAAGGTCTCAGCTGTTGGAAACAGGTCATGCAGAGCAAACTACGGGCAGTATCTAACCTAATAGCTCCTGGAAAGGAAATCGGAGCTGCTGTTTGCTGTAATGCTTTCCTGTGCCTGGAAGGTAAAGAAGGGACTTCTTTATGAATGTCAGATGTGCCCATTCATGGGTTATTGGAAGTAGCAGAGCAGGTCGGTTTGCCAAGGCTGGGTGTTCTTGGAAGGAACAGTTCCATGCTTAGATGCATCTTCAGCTGACTTTGAAAAGCAATTACCATGTTTAGTATCCCACAGACAAGGTCTCGGGGTAAAAAAGAGCATAGACAAGAATGATGATTTAATTCAGAGTTTTTTAATGTATGGTTTTTTTTTTTTTTTTTTTTTTGGTTTTTTTTTTGGGGTTTTTTTTTTTTTTTTTTTTTTTGATGGTAGCATTTACCCAAGAGAATAGAGATTTTTTAAAACTCCAGAACTCCAGGTAATGACAAAAGTAACTTCCTTACATGCGCTGTAACCTCTTTCAGTTATGAAAATAGCTTTCAAGTTCCAGATTCTTTGTTCCTTTTTGTTCTGAATGACTTTTTGTATTTCCCTTAACTTTGCTAATAAAGAGTCCATACTGGACCTATATGATAACATGTTTCCAGTGTGGGAAAAGGACTCTTCCTTTTATTTCCTGTGCAGTTTCATACAATGATGGGTGCCTCTGCCTTGTTTGGACAAGATACTTATGGCACTTAAACTTTTTAATTGTATTAAAGATATGCATATTTCTACATCTTGTAGGTATGGATTTTTTTCCTCTTTATTGTAATTGTGGTATGCCTTTTCTTGTAATGCATTTCATATTGCTTCCTTTGCTCCTTGATTCGTGTATTTCTTTCTCTCACTATGCTGTATTTTCTACTTCTCATTTCCACACACTGCTGTGCTTTGCAGCTTTGGTGCATACAATTCTGTTGTCTTTAGCTGGTTCTTTTTGCCTCCTTCAGATGCACTTTCACTCCTGAGCATCTGCATGGGGATCTTTAGAGATTCCCTTTAAAGTTCAATGGCTGCAAGAAGGTAAAAATTTGGCTTTAAGCAAGAAGCCAACTCCATTCTTCCTGAAGTCCAAGAATAATAAACATGATGCCTTGCTTTGCATCCTTTTCCCTTCTGCCATCAGTCACTGCTGGTCTTTGCTGAAACTGAAGCACCCCTCTCTCCTGGTCTCTGTGCATCCTCTGGCATGTAGGAGGTAACTCGCTGTACCCTAGTTGTTACTTTATGTGTGTAACACAGCTTCACATGGGTAAGAAGTTGTGTAATTTGGTCAGACTTGGCAGAGCTGTAAAAGGTAGAGAGGATGCCCTCTTTTGTGTTACCACCTCTTCTTTTTCACCATCTTCTTAGCTTGCTCTGACACCTGGAAACTGACCATTGCTGCTGCCACCTCTTTGAGATTTTGGGCTGATTTGTTCTGGAATAGAGTAGGCATGGCAAAAGGTGAGCAATTTCTCTTCTCTGTATCTGTTGCTGCTGACAGCAATTTAAAGCACTAACGCTGTGGAATCAAGCAAAGCTATTACTCAAAATGGCCAAGAAGAGGAGTGTTTCCCTTTCTTGTCTACCTTTCTATCTGAAAAACATCATTGCAAGGGAAGTTGAATATAAGACTAATTATTATTTTTTCTCCTAATTTTTTTTTACTTCGAGCTTTTTGTACCACTTTAATCAGCCATACAATAGGCCCTGTATTTTATAATTGCTTATGCAGTGCTCAGTTTGGGTAGTTATAAGCAATACCCCTTAAATTTTATGCATAAAATAAAGCATGGCCATCAGCATGCTTCAGAATGAATTGAAATTTAATCTAGACTTGGTTATGATACACAACGACCTCAAAGCAGAATTACTGAAGGTCATGCTGAGCTCTCTATCACACGTGCAAAAACTTTCCGTTGTATTTTAAAATTTGTTTTTAGAGCTGTGTCGTGTGTATGCTGTCAGGATCACCCCCTTGCTTTACAAAGGGGACTGAGTTCCACATCCTCCCTCCGTCTTTTTTCAAGTCGAGCCCCGGGTACGAAGGTCAAACGGGACAGCGTTGTCCCCTTCATCCTACAGATCCGTGCTCCTTTTGCAGTCTCGGCCTGTCAGCACGCTCCCATCACGGCAGGACGAACTCTGACACTTGCCGGAGCCGCTCTTGTTTTGAATGCAAGCCCAAGGACACCTGCAGCCCAGGTGCAGCCGGGGGAGGGAGGTCTGGCGCAGGTAGGCGGGCCGGAGGCTGGCACGGCGGGAGGAGGCTCCGCAGCTCTGCCGTGGCCACGCACACTCACCCCCATCCCGGGGCTCCGGCCGCGTCCCCTCCGGCCGCCCGGACTCTCTCCGCCGCCGCCAACTTCAGCGTGGTGCAGGCGCTGGAGCCCGCATGGCTCCATAAACACGGGCGGGCTCAAAGGGGCGGCGGGGCCGGGCCGGGCGCCGCCGCAGTAGGACGCGCTGGCGGCATTGGCCCGCCCTTCTTCCCTCCTCCCCTCCCTCCCTCCCTCCCGCCGGCGGCAGGGGAGGCCGGGCCGGCCGGGCCCACGTGCGCGGCGCCCGGGAGCCGGCGGAGCGGCGCTGCCATGTGTTTCCGCGGGCGAGCCGCCGGCCGGGGCTCCGCCTGAGCGCCCCCCGCCCGCGATGCTGCGGGGCGCCGCGGGGCTCTGCGCGACGCGGCCGCCCCCGGTCCCCTCGCCGCCTCCTCCTCCATGAGCGCCTCGGCGGCCCCCGTCAGGCTCATGCCCGGCGGGCACCCGGAGCAGGCGGCCGCCTGCGCCCCAGCCGCAGGCTCGGCGCCCGACCGGGGCAGCCCCGCCGCCGCTGTGCCCGCCGGCCCCGCCGCCGCCCCGCCGCGTCCCGCGGGCACCCCGGCGGTGCGGGGGGCCGCTCCCGGCGTCCCGCGGCCAGTGGCGCCCAAGGGGCCGCCCGCAGCCACCCTCCAGTTGCCGGCCAACTTGCAGCTGCCCCCGGGTGAGTGATCCCTCCCGGGCTGCCCCGGCTGGGGTACGTGCCATGTCGCGACTTAGCCGGCTTGTCGCGGTCCTCGCTGGCGGGGGTTCGGTGGGGCAGGACGGAGCCCGGCGCGCTGCCCTTGCTGCTGGAGACGAGCCGTGGCGAAGGACGGGCAGGGCGGCGGGGGTGGCGGTGATGTAGTGGCCGTGTGTGTTTCGGGCTCCCTGTCTGCCCCAAACTTCTGGGAACCGGCGTGTGCGTGTGCCTTGCGGGGCATGGGCGGTCTGCCTGGGCTCAGTCGGGTGGCTGCGCTGGGGATGCTTACAGCCTGTCTGCAGGATGAATCTGGAAGTCTCTGGATAAATGCAACTCCTTACTTTGCTGGATAGCACGAAGAGCAGGAGAAGTAACCAAAAACTCAGCGGCCAAGTTACCCTTATGTGTGACTTGGAAAAGACTGCTGGAGGCTCTGGTGGAACCGGGATGAAGGAGTACCTCGGGGAGGGGGTGTGAGCGTGGGCTGCAGGCTGCGGGGCGGCTCCGTAACTCACCGAGCGGGTCCGGCTGCCCGCACTCGCCCCCGACCGGGCGGTCCCGCGGGAATTCTTGTCGCCGGCACAACCAGGCCGATGCGACTGCTCATGGAACAAAATACTGCCGTGCCTGAGGAGGACAGAGTTGAAAGTTCATTACGTGTTGCTCCTTGAAACCCTTTTTTTCTATAAACCCTCTGTGGGAAATGTAAGGATTCGGGGAGATATTACTCTTACAGATGTGCTTCCTATAGCAGCAGTGAAAATATTAACGTAGGAGTTGCACAGTGCTGATACGGACACCTTAATACTTTGGATAGCAACAGAGGATTGCCAGGTCTTCCACCTGTACTTTCTCTTAAGAGGGAGAACGTGCTGTTGGTTCTGATCTTCTCATCTCTCCCTGCTGGGCTGTGCTTAAGTGCTTAAAAAAAAAAAAAGAAAAAGTTACTTTGCTTCCACTGGTTTTGGTCTCTCTCTGCTGAGACCCCAAGATATGTAATGACTTCACTGCTATTTGATGCTATAATTATTTCCTGCCAGGACAGTTCTGTTGTTGGAGCATCTGTTGCAATTACTTTCAGGTTACTGAAAAGGATGACTGGCTTTACAGTAATTCCTGTGCTGGTAGTGCATATTTGCTTTTTTTTTCTTTCCTCATTTTTTTAAATCCTAATGTCTTTATCAAAGACATGCACCTCCCAAAGAGATATATAATGCTAATTTAAAAAAAAGTCTTTAGTCAGTCAGTTTTGCTGTACATTTCCCAGCACTCATGATGCTGTAATGTCTGGGTAGTCAGCAGTCAAGGGTGAGTTTAAATCCTTGCCAGCTTTCCTCTGACATGAACCATAGTGGAAATATATTAACTTCTTGTAGCAGGGCTTCCCAGGTTTACAGGTTTTGTACCTAATACTTTTGCTTTCTGGAATGTATTGACATTCAGTTAAACACTTTTCTGTGAAGGTGGATGATCATGTGAGTTGCCTGTGGTTTGGGAACTACAAGTTGGCAAAACTTACAGTTTTTTTGTAGTAGCTTAGGTTTGATTGCATCCAGGTATACTGTTGAGTGTCCTCTGACTTGTGTTGTGGTAGGAAGCAGATGTCACAAAAGTAGTATTACTCCTCAGTTGCATCAGCTTGTTTTCCTTGCTCCTGGGACAATGCAGCCTTTGTATCAGAAGTTCAGAGGTGCTGGTACTCTGCAGCATTGTAAATAAAAATAACAGTATGGGCTTCAGTGCTTCAGAAGAAACTAGACGTTGTCAGATTTCAAATGGATCAATGTTTCAGGGGAATTTGTCTATGTAATTGTTGCAAGGTTATATAAAAATGCATTCTGTCTTGAAAAAGTGTTAGTATTTTACCTCTGTCTTCTAGGTGGATTCAATTTTTAATTAATAATAAAAAATGCAAGATGGATAGCATTAAAGCTACAAGACTTAGCTAGCAGTGTTAAGAAAAAGAAGTGGAATAAACCACCAAATTCCTAGGCTTGAAAAGTTTTTACTTCAAATAAACTGCCAAATCTAGCCACACAGGATAAATTACAGAAGGGAGGATGCACTTAGGTTTAAAATCCTGACATTCATCTTTTGGGGCACCTGTTAAGAAAAATGCATCCAGAAGACATCCTTCCCTTGAGTTTTAGAGGGAAGTATTTGAGGTGGCTTGTTCAGAGGAAGGCTGGGCAGCACTGCCCTTACTGGTCATGCTGAGTTTCTGATGGACTGCTTGTGACCCAGAGTGGCCATTGCTTCCACACTATTGCAGTCTGGGCAAGGAAGGGCATCAGTGGAGCTGTGTGTGCCTCTGTGACCTGGAGGGCAGTGGAGGTTCATGGAAATCAGGGATTTATACTGCTCCTTCTCTTCCATCTCTACCTCCCCCTTCCTCTTGCTCAGAATAAAGCCAGGAGTTGGGAAAAGCAGATGACTGGCTAATGACTGACTCCTCATGTCCCTGAGCAGAGATTGCCCATTTGCCAAGTGCCTCTTTTCATCTGATTGCCCAGGAAAGACCACTGAGTTTTACAAGTTCTCTTAGTCTTGAAGGACTCGGGCTTGCTGATGAGTAACAAGGGTTTTTCATCACCTTCCTATAATTTCCTCTACAAAGTGCTGGTTTTCAGCAGAGCAGTGCTGCAGATACCCAAGGCCATCCTCCTGCTCCAGTCCATCCCTGGCTGGCCACCACTGGAGGCTTCAGCACAAAGTGGGACTCCAGCTGGTCTGACTTCAGGGATGGCTTTGGTCTTCTTATCGTGCATACCATTAGCTCTCAGACACAGTGGTTGGACTATGTCCTCCCAAATGAAGGGGATTTGATCTGCCGGAGGGACCTTTCCTCAGTTGCCCTCTTTGCTGACAGGAGCACAAGGCTAGCAGCATTTCAGAAGGCTTTGCACGTCGCAGTCTGGGTCTGCAGAGAGCAGAGCGGCGTGGTGAGCGCAGCGCTGCCTCAGTCCTGAGCTCCATGTGGCCTGTGCTGATGCTACAAACCTGCAAAAGTCTCGTGTCATGGACCATCTGCTTAACAAGAAATTGTGTCCTTGGTTAACCTGAGCTTAATGAGGGGGAGAAATGGATGGGCTGTGCTATTAGACAGGAGGAAATAATTGGGAAGGGGAAGGAGAGACAAGGGCCGTGACAAATGTCTATAGTTCACCTTAGTGTCCTTGGGCCTCACACTGCTTTGGAGAAGTGGAGGGTAGAAAAAGAGCATAAAAGCAACAAAAAGAATGTTGTTTCTCGGTTTTGTTTACTTTTCTTGAACTTAGGCTTTTGTCACTTCTGTGTCTGTACTTTCAGTCTATCCCTGGACCTGGAATGCTCATTACAAGCAGGTGTTCAGAGGACATTTAGTATATAAATCTGCTTCTCTGCTGATGCCATGAAAAAGGACAGAACTGAACCAGATGCCAGGGATCCTCCATTGTTACCTTCAATTTGCTTAGAGCAGGAAAATTCTTTGAAAACCTCACCTGATGCCACACAGGGCTGTGGCAGCAGCTGCCATCACTCTGCACTGTAGCATTGGCTGCCTCTGGTGTGTGCGTTTCTGTTTTATGCTTTCCATTACTGCTAACACCAGTGGGGCTGAGCAAGCACGGTGTCAGCAAAGAGGAGGTGCCCTGAGTGTGCTGTAATTTCACTAGCAGTGTGGTGTGAGGCATGGTCTCCGTGTAAGGTTTCCTTTGCACCTGACTTAGAGGGGAACAGCAGCAAGTTCAGCTTCTTGGTTTCTGTTTGCAGCTCAGTTGTCTTTGCTTGGATGTTTTGCCTCGTCTGTGGCAGGTTTTCCACTGCCTGCAGCTTATCTAGGCTGATAGTGGGTAACTTCAGAAAGCGCAGCCACTGCTGTGTCAGGCGGCTGGGCTGTGTGGTGTGGAGCAGGCAGGCAGCATGTGCACTCCTGTGGGTGGGAAGGAAAGACCCAGTGTGGGTATTCCAAAACTGCAGTGGGCTGGGATGGAGCCTGGTCTTGTCGAGTTTCTCTTAATTGTCTGCAGAACATAAGGTAGATAACCTGAAGAGGTAAGGGCTGATAAACATTGGGGTTATGCTTCCTTCTGCTTTTGAAGTTGACCTAATACGTCTCATGCAGAGTGCTGTGAATCTCCCTTGTCATGTTCTAGTTGTAGTTTTTCAGTGGTAAAACCATATGAGGAATTCAATATTTTCATATGTGTATCTGGTCCGTTGCTTTAGAATAGGAGGAAATGCTGATTTTAAAATACTTCTTGATTTACATTATGTTTGAGTAGGAGTAGGCTCTCTAAAGGTTTCTTGTTTCAACAGGCAGAAAACCATAGAAATTCCTTTAAAGTATGCAGTTTCTGGATGTTGGTAATCCCGTGAAGTCTGAGCATAGTATTTATGCTTAGACCAGTAGGGGCTACATCAGTGCTTGTAACTTTTTGTATCCCAATAACGACCTGTGTTTAGCAGGCTTCTGGGGATGGATTCTCTGCAAACTTCTCTCTTCACATTAGGTGACACTGATCAACTTTCTTTTTCCTGAGGAAGGGTGAGCAAAGCTTTGGTGGGCTTGAAGAACTAAGTCAAACTTAGATAATAGCGAGGAAATGTGTTGTGCTGTAACTAGTTGGAATTTCAGCTGCACTGTAGGACTTGATTTTGCTTTCAGGACTGAGTATGTCTAGCAAAATAATGCCTTCATATGATTAAATGCACAGTCATGAGGGAATTAAGATTTAAATCTTGGCAGAAGATGCAAAGCTAATGCCTAGATTTATGATTTTCAAACACACAGGAAAAAAAATTAGATGCATTCTGAAACCTGAAGCATGGAACTATGATGCTCAGTAAAATTAATGTTAAATGCTGTTCAGATTTTACAGTCAATTGGAGTGTATTGCAAAGAATTACAGCCACAGTTTGGTGAACAGTAAACTTTTTTTTAATCCTTAAAAGAGAGAGAACGTGAGCATGACTTGTGTTACTTTTGCAGTATTTAAAGGACCTTTCAGCTTGTAGCAGTAAAAATAGCATCACTCACACAGGTGACAGCTGGAGGAAATACTAATTATGTTTCAGTATTCTTTTTCCCAAATATGCTGATAAAATCTTGGTAAGCTCATATGTTGTTATTTTGAGTAGCAACCATACCAGGATTTTTAAGGCATTTTAGAGAACCAGGTATTTTTTATGCCACTTGGCTGGAGTCTGTGCTGTGCCTGGGTAGGATGTGTGTATGCAAGTTTTGATGTAAATTGCAACACTTTTGATAACTATCAAAGATGAATAATTAGTACTGCCTTAACCATTTAGACAAAAGCAAAAGGCAAATACATTTTTGAGAATTCTCTTGGCATTTTCTGAAAATTGATGATGTTAGAAGAAAACTAGGTGTAATTTGCAAAATTGAGAAGATCACCATAGATGTTTTTAAGTGTCTTACTATTCAGGTTGCCAGGATTAATGTCTGCTCTGCTATCTGGATCACCTTTAGAACAAAGTCCACTAACAGATCTTTTCCACTGGTGTCTTGAGGAAATAGTCTCTTATTGCAACTGAAGTGTGGTAAAAATGGCAATAGATGGAAGATTCTTGTTGCCAGTGAGGAAATCCAGGGTCTGTTAAGGCTGGAGAACTGCTGAAGCTCAGTGATCTTACTGTGCTGTAAGAACAGTCCGATGATATGGTAACACTTAATTTTCACAGCTCATGTTTGCAGGCTTCTTCCAGAGCACACTTCCAGCTTGGTGGGGGCAGAGGAGATGCTTTCATTAGTTCTGGCTGCTCCTAGGAGTCGCCTGGGAAGTCAGCGTTCCTTGGGTGGGTGTCCAAGCTAGAGTAACAGCTGGGTGAAACAGCATGCCCTGGTTGGCACAGCACCTGAAGGCTTTCCCTGGCAGCTTGCCCGGGGGCAGTTTGCCGCCCGAGCCCTGGAGGCCAGGTCCCGTGAATGGTGAATGGTGGGTGGTGAGTGGTGCATTACTCAGTAGGGCAGCTCATGTTCTCTGTTCAAGGAGGTTAGTGCACTCAGAACACCTTTACACATGGCTGCCATACCAGGCGCTTGACAAATATCACACAGTTCTGGTGACAGTTTCCACAATATCTGTGTAGACAGAAGGTAATGCTTCCCATGAAGGTTTTGCTGTCTTCTGCAATCATTTTTGTTTGCTCCGTCACACTTAGAGCAAGGTGGTGATCAGTGTTAAAATTCAGTGTTGATCCCTTGTTTGCAAGTGAAAAACCAACCAGCCAAGGAATGAATTTGCACTTTCAGAAGTGGAATTCAGCTTTCTTCTGGTTCCCAAGTGAGCAATGAGGAAACAAATGTCACATTGTAAAATTAATCTGAATTAACTGACTTGAGTCTCTTCTTACTTAAAGGAGACAGAGTTTTAGAGGGGCCTGCTCTTGTCCTTTTTTAAAACACCAATGATGTTTTCAGCAACTCTTGGTTTAAAGTTAAGATTTGTGGTTCAACATTTCAGCTTCAGATTTCTCAGTAACAGCTCAGTGGCTGTTCCAGGAATGGCAAGTGCAGGGTGTTGGCATACCTTCTGGTCCTTAGAAAGCTGTCTGCTCTACATGTATGGCTGCCGTGTGCCAAGCACATAACTTGCTGTTTGAAGAATTTCACTCCAGTGAATACTAGGAGTACACAAGATAATGTGGTATAGAGACTCAATGCTTCTTTCAGTGCAGTAGGAATTGTCTTGAGAGTAAGGAAGTGTCACTTTGCTCCTTTGAGGTACTATTTCACTGCCATCAGCTGAGTCCCCAGCAAATGTTTGAAGCTTCTGTATGAGGTAATTTTGGTCCCAGGGAATGCTCAAGTCAGATCATCTTGGCTGTAGACAGTCCTAGAACTGTCTGATTACTCAGATAGGAAAGGAACCAAGCCTCAAGGTGCAAAGTTGCAAACCACAAAGATGCAATGGGGAAATGCTGATGGGAAATGATCCCAGTTGCTGAAAGGTGTGGCCCAAGGACAAGAGCTAGATGCTATCACAATATCAAATGGGGCTCTGCCTTATTTGCACCATGCACAGTGTTGGCTGAGAATCCCTGATGCCTACACATAATAAAAGCAGCACCTCTTGGGATTCAAGTGTAATAAATACACTCTGAATCCAAATAGAAATGGTATTGCCATCTTGTAACTATGCCCAGAAAACCTATTGGTTGTTTGTTGTTGGTCATACAGTTATACTTTTGCTTAAGAGTTCTACTATAACTGTAAAATTACGTGGGTATAAATGTGTTCTCAAGGAAAGAAGCTCAGCTGTATGCGCCGTCGAGGAGAACTCTTAATGCTGAAATGTGGGCCTGTGTTCTGTGAAAAGGCATCAGAAAATGTGAAAACTAAGGGGGCCCAGTTGCTAGACTGTTAAACAGATATCCATCTGGGCACCAAAATACATTGATGAGCAGCTAGTCTTCAACAGCTTGGATAAGACTTGCTGGTGGAGCAGCATGTGGAACTTGGCTTCAGAATTTTGCAGTTTTAGCACTTTGTGTCTAGTTCCTGGAGAAAGGGAGGGAGAGGGGACTTTGTTTACACTCTTGAGAAAGATGTGTGGTGTCCATTATTCCAGACTGTTTCAAACAGTAGGATCCCAGAGTCTGCTCCATCCTGCCTAGAAGAGATAGCATCATCCCTTTCCTGGATTTCTGTGCTTGGAAAGCCTGTGTCTACACTGGCTATCTCAGGAGTTGGTACCTGCTGCTAGCACAGGAAGATGCTTAGCCAGAGACAGGTTGGAGTTACTGGAGGCAGCTGCCTTTGCTGGAGTGCAAACCCCTTGAGCTATTGGTGTGTACATGGTGCTTGTTTAAAACACTGCTCAGAGCAACCCAGACAGTCTGAGAAATGTTAATGTGGGTGGAACTGTGCTGTCAGCTGGACAGTGGTGTCTGCAATTAAAGATGGTCACTGGCTTTGAAAAGGTGAGATGTCAGACATCAGCCTTGAAAGCTGTATTCCAGAGTCTGTATGAGTCTGCAGTGCAGTTTGTGCAGCTGGCAGAGATGCCACCAACATCTTTAAAATACTTACAGGTATAACCTTGTGTGTAGACTGTGTTCTGTTGTAGCATGAAAGAATATGGGGATTATACCCTTTGAAGTTTTCTCCTGACATGGAAATTAAGGATTTCCATATCCATGGCTAAAACAAGGTGTCTTTCATTGGAATTCAAAATGACATTTCATTGTGACTCTGCAACATCTACATGCTAGTCACTGGTCCTGAGCCATTGCTATGAAGACCCATTAGTGTAGAAGCTTCCCTAGAACAAAGGGAAAGAGCACAGAGGGTGATTTCTGAGATATGTAATTATTTATTTTGTGAAACAAAATGTGAATGGAATTAATTGTTTGAGGGCCTTGTGGTGAGTGATTCTGGTTGATGAAATAGCAGTACTTGATTGTGGGTTGGACATTTTTGAATCCTTATATCATCTAGAATTAACTTCCAAAGGTTGGAATGATTTGTTGTATGGAGCAAAATGTTTTGTGGGTATAGTGTAGTTGCTGAACAACTTATCTTGACCCTATATAGTGTAGATGAGCCCTCTCCCCTACTTATTTGGGAAATATGAGAACAAGCACAGGTGTTTTTCCCAAGAAAAGCCTAAATCAGGCAGTCTTTGTGACTTCACAAAAGAACTGCTGTCTGAAGTCAATTGCATTTAAAAATAGAAGGTAGAGAACATTATTGGGAGCCTGTGATGAGGTAACTTGGAGTAGCCTCCAGATCACTGTTGTGGCTTCATTCTTAAAGCAGTGAAAAGCACAGCTAGGTATGTCCTCCAAACTGGGCTGTTGTCCTTGTTTCTTCATGTCCACTACAGAAATTTGCAGTAGACATCTAGGAAAACTCAAGTACTGAGTGAGGTTCATAGGGAGTAAGTAGTTCTCCTGCATGCACTACAGACCAAACTTCTTCTGAAAACATTACAGCCCCTTTGTATTAGAAGGATTATGTCAATCATGTAGAAGTTAATTACTGTCTTTCCCAGTATTTCATTAACACTTTGTGCCTCTTTAGCACGCTTTTTCAGCTAACCTACTGACATAATGCACCTTGATACAATCACTACAGGAACAGTCTACATCTCTAATAAGTCCCTTTTTTGGTCTGTCTTATTCACTCCTGTAATGTATTTTTTAATACTTTTAGGTGACCTAGTCTGTGGGGCTCAATAAATGGAATTGAAGAGGAAAAAACAGGCTTTTATAGCCTACGGAATGTCTTTAGAGAGAAAACCTGTATTCAAACCTGTTGCATGGATTAGTAGTGTCTGGTATGTTATTTTCCAAGTTTTGAATGATCCTAAATAGTCAAAGAAACTTAAAACCACTATTCCTTTTTAATTGCCACTTAGTTTCCTATGAAAACATCCTTTAAAGCTTGGTTTTAGCTTGAAATAACTTCCTTAAAAGCTATTGCTTTGTTTTGACTAGCTCAGTGAAAGAACGGGATTTGTTTAGGAACGGAGAGCTCTGACACATTACTGTTGTTTTAAAACATTTTTGTTGTTTAGATACTGATTTGAGACCTGGAAGTCCCCATTTAGCCTTGTTTTTTAATTGTGTTTAAGTGTACTTTACTAAGATTGGCAGCATACCCGATGGAGGCACTCCTTGTTTTGAAATAAGCTAGATTTACCCGTCTTTGAATGCAGCTTTTGTGACTTATGTTCTCTTAAATGAGCTTGGTCTCATTGTGGTTGGTTCTTCCTTGTATTTTATTTTAGGAGCAAAAGACTGCTCTTCATTTCCTCACGTTATTCCCTAAGCAGCAGTTCCCAAGAGCTGCTTGGTTGAGCAGTGGGGTTAGAAACCTTGTGATCAAAGTGGTGGCTTAACGTGACAACTTGAGCTTCACCTGTAGTAACAGCATAAGGTGTATCTCCACTGGAGCGCAAATGCCAGCTGGTTCATCTCAGGAAATTCCTGGGGGAAGTTCCCCATCAGACATGTCTCAGGCTCGTGTTACATGGTGGAGGTTGCCCTTGTGGTGGGATGCTTTCAGCATTCATTGGTGCTCAGTGCTGCTGGATGAAGCCCAGAGCTTCAGTTGCAGCACGGGTTTGTGTTAACAGCGTTGTGGTTTCCTTAACACTATTCCCTGAAATACAGTGAAGCCCCTGCAGGTGGCATAAACAGATCTCTGCCGTTATCCCACAGCTTCTTGCTCATGTCTCCAGTGAGGTTTTGGTGCTTTTTAGTTAAAATGTGGAGGTATCTGGAAGCTGCTAACCTGTGTTTCTTGGTTCCTGGGCTGGGTGCTAAACCTATTTCAGAATAAGCTGGGTTTCCTTCACCAGTGGTGTTGTGACAGCGAAAATTTGTAGCAGAGGGATCTCAAGTTTGCAAAATGAAATGAAGTTTCATTAGAAGACCTCTGATTTTCCATTGCTCACAGTGCTGGCATGTCTCAGTAGAGGCTGATCTGGGTGGTGGCTGCCAGAGCTTTGCAGGACTGTTGCCAGGCTCTCCTCCTCAAAGCAGGGTACCTGCAGCCCTGGTTCCAGGAGAAGGCAGGGCACTGGGTGTAGAGCTCAATGAGACCTCTTCAAGGTAAGAAGGTGTAGCGTGGCTCCTTCTGTGTAGCTTTGGAGGAAACTGATGTGGGTTTTGGTTGTCAGGTACTTCCCCTCTAGCTCCTTTCACAGCGTTACAGATGAATGAAGGTGTGCAGAGAACAAATTACTGAAAGAGCTGATTGTGTTTTAACTGCGTTTTCAGCCAGTGTAGGAAAACCAAATAACTTTCCAAAGTATGCTTTTGGCAGGACAGACAGAATATCTGGGGGCAGAAGTATCAATTAATTGCAAAAAGGCTTGTTTTTGTTTTTTAATCTGCTGGAGGCACTTGAGTCCTTCAGTGAAGCATGTAAGAAATAATCCCTGATGGTAACTGGTCACTTTGGTTTGAAAACAGGAACAGCTTTGTGGCCCCAAAGGGATTGTGCCTTGCTCTTCCTATCAAAGTGCCTAAATAGTGGGGAAGTCATTCCTGTTCTCTGAAACAACTCCAGTAAAACTATCAAACAATGTTCCTGGAAGTGCAGCCCAGAAGAGGGCATCTCTGGTGTTATGAGGATGCTTCATTGCTCTTCATTTACTACCATTGATGCTGATATTTTGCCCAAATTGCCAATACCTTTTCTGTTTTTAAATACAGTGCTGAGAGGTGTTAGATGAAACTTCGTGCTTTAGCTGTTCAGAGATCCTGTGTTGTTTCATGTGTTCTCTCTTTCTTCCTCCCATTTTCTTGGGGAGTTGCAGTGACTGCCAGACACGTTTTTATGTTTATTTTGTTAGTGTTTGCCTTCTAGTGAATGTGAAAACAGCTCTTGATAAGAAGTACTATCTTCCCCCCTGCCAAGTGGAGAATGTGGATTCTTGCACTTACCTTCATTTCTGATAGCAGTGTCCTGGTAGCTGCACGAGTCTGTTTACGTGACCTTTCTGTTGAGAGCCTCAAGGTTACCATCACCTGCTGTTACCTCATTTCACACTTGTGCAGCTGTATAAAGTGTATGAGACTTCAGGCATTGGTTTTGAGAGCCATGGAACCTCTTCTTCTGGCATAAGAGACCTCCTGTGCTGCCTCTTGGGGTCTGTGCTATTGGCTGTGCTGTGGGGTTATTGCTTTTGTTTCCAGGCGGAAGGGAAGTATCAAAGTTGTGAAAAACTGTAATTAAATTGTAGCAATGAGAGGTAAAAAATAAGCGCTGTTCTCAACAGCTTTCAAAGTGTTCCAGGCAATTCATGTGTCAGTTTACTGTCCCTGTGTGACATCAGGTTGTAACTGCCCAGAACTGTCTCTCCTGCTTGGACAAGATGTGGCTCTTCAGTGTGTGGAGCTGTAGCTCTGACAGCTGTTTCAAATTTGCCTTCAGCTTTATCTGTGCATCAGGCATCAATAGCATTAAACCTGCAGAAGCAGTAGTTAGTAGATTACCATAATACTGGTTTGGAGTTACAATTTTGCCGGCGTCACAAAGATCTGCTGCCATGAAAAGATTACCACGCTTCATTAAAAGTTCTGCCAAATGGAACAAAGTTAGGGAAATGATTGTTTGTTACTCTAACTTATATTCAAGTAACAGGCATTATCATCGTTGAATGTTCCAATCAAGGCTGTGACCACCGGATTAGCCTTAGGTAACTTCTTCTGTGGATGCTTTCACCAAGTTATTTTAATTCAGTGTGGACGTCCTTGTGTTGCCGTATCCTGTTGCTAGGGCTGGAAACCTGCTTTATGTTTTGGGTTACATCCTTTTCAGGATCACTGCTCTCCTGCTCAAATGTAAAGGGGTTACTTGTTTCCCTTTTCTTTTTTGGAGATGTTAATGAATTTACATGTGAACTGTATTGTATTTGTATAAACTTTCTAACTCTCTTGAAGTAATTTCCTGTCAAGCAAGTAGATTGTGCTGGAAACTCACCCCATTCAGGTGACTGGAGGATGGGATACTTTTCCAGCAGGGTCTCTATCTCTGTTGAATGCCAATTGAAAATGCAGAACAGTAGTGCAAAACCAGTCCCAGCCCTGTAATCAAGTTGACTGGTATCAATGTGGTTTCTCAAATGCAGAAGCAGAAAATACACTTCTGATAATTTGACTTAACAGACAAATGAGTACTGACAAAATATCCAAGTACATTAAAACTTACTCTTAATGCATTCCAAACCTCTAAAGGAATGAAATGATAAGTTTATATGTGCCTTCTCAAAGTAGTATAGCTGTCAGTGATGTTTTAAACCAGGCTTATAAAAGAACAGCCTAAAATCTCCAGTAGCAACACTTTTGCCATTCTGAATGTAGACTTAGAGCAGAGAGAAATGCTATTGCTAGCAAAATGTGGTCAACTTTCTCCCTTCGGTGAAATCTGCATAAGCATGTAGTCTGAACAAGGGAGACAATGCTCTTTTCCTGGCAGATGATAAATTGTTTGCCATGAATCACTGTCTAAATGAGATGGCGTGAAAAGAAAATGAGAAATCTAATATGTTTTCTATAATTCCGGTTATTCATTGATTAAATTAAATGATCCATCTGTACCTAAATATAATTATAGTCAAGTCATCAGTGGAGGAGGAGAAAGCTGAGCTGTCAGATGGAGTTAACAGTGTTTTTCTGAATATGCAACTTGCCTTGTGCATCTGCCCCGTGTAGTAAAAGCTGCTTGAGGAAGGAGGGGATCATGTAGATGCTGCTCTTGCAATTCTCAGCTTATGTCTGCTATGTAAATGGCAATATGTTGATGCTACAGAATTTTATACCAGGTTTTGTGTCGTCTTGCAATATCCTCTTATGCTTTTAGATGTGGAGGATGAAAAGCTGTTTCTAAGCATGTGGTTATAGCTTGATTGTTTAAAAAAAAAACCCCAAAACATACTCAGCAAAACCGAACTCGGGGAGCTTGTGGTTTTTTCTGTTGTATGCATTTGAACTCAGACAGAAACAGTGTTTTAGGCTGTATTGTATGGTTGTATTTTGTCAGCTTTCAGACTAACCAAGTCGTAAAAAGTCTTTAATTGCCGTCTTGTTTTACACTAGGAAAGATTGTAAGCGTGCATAGAAGATCTGGGTTTCAGATATTGGATAACTTGCAAGAAAGTTTAATGCACTCCTCCAGAAACATTGAGGTAGTCTTATTTACTGGATTCTCCTGTACCTCCTCCTTCCTTTTATTTGAAAGATCAGTGTTGAGTGAGGATGTTTGAGGATGGTGTTTTCAGTGGTGGACTTGCAGCAGCTGCTGCTGGAGGCAAAGGAGGTGAGACACCACAAAGGTAGGGTCCTCTGTAGCTGCCTTGAAGGATCTGACATTGTACAGACTGAGCATCCAGCTGGCATTTTGTATTTGTGGTTGTTTTGAATCCTCTGATTTTTTCAGAGATGAGCCTTTAGGGGAGGAGACTTTAGTAGCTGAATGGTCTTTTTTTTTTTTTTTTCCACTTTCTTTTTTAATTCTTTCCCACTGGAATCTCCCTATTTGGCTTCAAACTGTTCCAATAAAACCCTGGCTTTTAATGCTTTTGGACACACCCTTGACAGAGGGAGAGGTTCAAATATCTCAGTGACTTTGATTTCCATGGGAGACCACTGCCCTCTTGACTGGAGGGGATGATCTTGATACAGGTAGGTGAGCTGATACTAATCAGGCTTCAGTTCTCACTAGTTTTCTCTAAGCTGTGTTTTCACCTCTAAGTATGTGCCTAAGTGTTCAGAAACTGAAGAGGCAGCCAAGTGCGATAGTGGTGGTGAATTTTGCAGACGAAGAACTGCTTAAAAGTAGTGCTAAAGTAATCCCAGAGTGTGTGTATATTTTGTGTGTCTGTCTTTTTAATGTTCAGAATATCTTTTTGACTCAAATGGTGAGCTGCTTTGCAATTTGCATCTTGTATGCACACCATGTTTCAGCGTGGCCAGTGGTTAAGTTTTTCTCTTGAATTTAGGAATTATTTTCTGCCATGAGATGCATAGTCAAGCTGATGTGCACTTTATTCTTATAATTCTTGGCAGCTGTTCCTTGGAGTAATAAAGTAAATATTACATTTTCTAGTGTGGTCTAGTTATTTCTTCCACAGAAATATAGGAAAGCCATAATATAACTTAATTTCACAGTCTGAATGTGTTTTTTTTTCAACAGGAACTGTTCTTATCAGAAGCAGTAATGGCCACCTAATGCTGGTATCTCAACAGTCAATAGGACAAGCACAGAACCAGACACAAAACAACACAAGTGTGAGACCATCTGTGCCAACCAGCACACCTGCAATCAGAATATGTGCTGTGCAGGTAACTTCTCTCATAACTTTAGTTTGGCATAGCTATATGTTATGTAGTGAGAACAGGGTTTGCAAATAAGTTGTGGAGGGTTAAATAAGCGTTTGAACCCTTTCTGAGTGGGGTGATGCTGTTTGCTTTTGCACCAATAAACATCACTATGTGCTTTGCTTTCTTGCTTGGGTGAAAACTTGAGACCTGTTACATATGGTAAAGGTCAAATTAGTGAACTTCTCGATGATGATGTAAACCATTTTAAGAAACAAAATCCTAGTCAAAATTGCCTAAATGGTTACTGCTACTATCTAAACCTTGTGATCCTCTGTTGGGATATTTCTCCAAAGCTGAGGAGCTTTCCCATGTCCCTAGGATGTTCCTCCTTCCCTGAACTCTGCTGGCTTTTTGCTTCCATCTCTTGTAGTGTGGTCAGCATGCAAGAGTAAGGAGCTACATAAAAGTAACAATTCATGTATTTCTTTAACCATTTTATTCTGATTATGCATTTTCTCTAAATGTCTCTGAATCTGTTATTGAATATTCAAGTGGTAGACAAAGAGCTTTGCTGAGCAGTGTTTAAATTATATGGACTGTGTGAATGATGCCTGTGTTGTTACTGTTAAGAGGATGTGCCTCAGTTTGTATCTGACCCCAACTTCAATGTCTGTTTTGTCACTGACTTGTCTGACAACTGTTCTCTGCCCATGTGTAATTATTTTTAATTTTTTTTTCAAAGAATTCTGGCACACAGTTAGTAAAGAAAATAGCAGCTGCTCCTGTGAAAACGTTATCTCAAACAACAAATGCTGTGGTTTCTACTGTTCAGACACCTGCTGTAATACAGGTACTTTGCAAGCTTTATAGTATGGTGGAATAAGGGACAGAAAGAACTGGAGAAAATATGGATGCATTCTTGTTATTTCTAACTGTAATCTGGTTTTCAGTAAGCTTAGTAACCTTTGTCCTCATAACAAATTATTTCCCAAATCTGTTTTTTTTAAATGCATAATTTAATTAGGCTTCTGTCAGCGTGTGTCAGATAATCTTATCTCACTACAGTAGAAAGCACATGAACAATGAATACAGTGAATAGTTCAGAGAGCCATTTCCAGTGCTTTTGTGTGCTGTGACAGAGCTCCTGCAACCTCTTGCTGAATCTTTTCTGGGAGATGTGATGCTGTTGGGGTTCCCTGATTCCTTAGTGCAGAAAATGGTATACCTGAGATGATGTTGAGGGGAAAATGAGCTGTCTGCACCAATCAAGCTGTTTTTCATGTATATGATGTTTTTCCCCCTCATTATAAGCTGAAGGAAGGTCATAGCTGAAGACCTGTTCTCTAATTGAGTGTGGCAGATGGGTTCCACAGGTACAGCTGTAAATAGGCAGTGGTTGAAAATGCCTCATTATTTTCAGGTAGTATTTTGTCTTATTTCCTAGGTCTTATTTTGCTTTTTCTAGAGAAAAAATGTTGTAGTTCTCTTCTGAAGAGGGTTTTATCACCTGCAGAGTATGAGGTTTTTCCTACGTGTGGTTCATCCTCTGTTCTTGGGGACCAGGCTTCTGGATAAGCACGTGGAATGAAAAACCTACATTTTTCTGCAGATGGTATGTTCTGTTCGTAATCTGCAGGAGAAGTCATGAAGAAAGCCGGCTTGTACTTGTGTTTTGTGACAAGACTTTGAAGGAGACTTGAGCTGTAGCAGTTGACAAAACACTCAGTAAATGAGCAAGATCAGTCATTCAAGAAAACATGCTGGATGTATGTTCTTGACCCTGAGGGTGTTTGAAGGGTTGGCGATGTGTGTGCTGACAGTGGTAACACTCTGACTAACAAGTTCATCCTTCTGCTGCTCTTCTGTATCAGCAGCTGAACACTACTCACACTCTGTGCTCTTTTTTCACTTCCCTCTCACTACAGACGGATAATGTTGGGGCTAAAGTGGAAAACCCAGAGGCCTCTCTTAAAACATTTTCTGTTTTGCTCAGAATGGAAACAGTGTATGCTTTGTGTCTAAATACAGTAATGGGTGTTCCTTACTTTTGTTTTGGAATACTAGCTTGCAAACCCTGTGTTTGTGATCTCTGCATAGAGGTCTTTAGGATATAAAAACAATAGTCATCTACTATACTACCCTTGCACTGGGGAAAAGAGATGAAGGTCGTCCATCATCTGATGGATGAAGTCGCATGCATCCTCACACTCTCATGTGGGTAAACACTGAGATTCATCATGCTATTAACTTCTCTTTTTAAAACTTCTATCTGCCTTTGGCTTGGTTTTTCTGTACTTTAATTCAGTTTTGATGTAGTCTGTTGAACTTGTGTTCTTCTGAGATATTTAAAGACATAGACTTGGAGTGGTTTTTGTAAGCTGTTTTTTCCCCCCCCCACTATAGAAACTGGAACATTTGGAATGAGCTGTAGGGCTAGATTTAGACAGCAGGAATGATGACTCCAGGAAACATTAACAGAGCTGTTTTGTTTGGAGTGGCTTCCTTGAAGCCCCTCTGTTTTACAGAGGATTGCAAAGCCCTCTGTAGGAGCTCCTTGTACAGTGAAGAGTAAATAGATGCAATGTGGATACATCTTGCCATCATGTGGTCACATTGCTCCTCACCCTGGGGTGGACAAGAGAAGAGTGCTGCAAAGGGAGCCAGTGCAAAAAGTTGATGGAACCATCCGAGGAAAGGATGGCAGAGCCCTTGAGTCTGATTTCCTTGGCAGCAATTCATTCATCAGTCTTAAAATAACTTCCTGATCTTAGTCTTGATGATTTTTGGAGGTCACAGGAGTGTTGTTCTGGAAGTATGATGTCACCACAGAAAGTGGTGGAGAGGAAATAATACTTGGCTTGATTCTGCATCTTCAGTCTCGTGTGAAATCCAACTTGGAATACTCCCTGTAGGTACTGACTGCAGGATTATTCTCCTCATCATCGAAAATGTTTCCCTTTTCTGACATTCCTGAATGTGTAAGCTCTGAGGTTAGACAAAATTACCTGCACATTCTTATTTTTTTACCTGTTTCCCAGATGGCATAACAAAGCTGCAAAGTGTCTAATTAGCATCATGCTGGGACACTTTCATTTAGATGCAGAGCACTTCTTCTCTTGAAATGACTTCAAAATATGCAGGATTAATGCCATTTTTTTTTGTGGTGACCGTTTCTCTGTTGCTCAAAGTGAGAATGAGAATTGTCGGTAGCGAAAGAGCTTGACGGCAGATGACAGAAATTAATTTCCATATATTCATTTTCCTGGGAAAAGGGTCCAGCAGACTTCCTGTTGTTTCCTCCCTCAGCTGATAAAATGCTCTTCTAGTCTTGATGTGTAAGCATGCTGGAATTTGCAAGAGATCAGCTCCTGTTTTCGACTTTTAGAAGCCCAGGGCATTGCAACTTGGCAGATCTGCACTGTGTCCCCTTCCGTCTTCCTCCTGCCCATCTGTTTGTGGGATTCTTGTGCCCAGTTTGCCTCCCTGTGGTCTCAGAGCTGTTGAGCCTCATCCTTGGAAGAGGCAGTGGTGGTGGCAAAGATCCTGCAGAGAGCTATTAAAGTGTTACCAACAGTGGGAGCCTGAGCTAGAAAGCTTTCTGGTAGCTGCCTGCTGCTCTCATGTCAAGCTGGCAGCAGCTTGGGGAGGAGAGGACACCCACCTAGAAAAGAAAAAATTGTAAATGTATGACAAAAGCGTTATGGTTTTGCTTTAGCTTTAAATGTTTCTTCATTAATTTCCCTATCCTGAAAGACTGCTGTTCTGTGTGATGTCTGTCCCACTTTTGATTAGTTTTTTGTTTTATCCATGGTATGGTAAGTTAGACTCCTGTCTAACTCTCTTATGATTGATGCAATTAGCCAGTGTTAGTTGTGCCTGTTTGACTAAGCTGGGGTGCTTAAATGTGTTAGGTGTGAGTGAAACCCATTACATTGTGCAGATCTGAACCTAAAATTTGAACTACAAAACCAGACTTTCCCTTCCTCTTCACAGGCTTGGAGGGGGGATGACAGCCAACTTTATTTCAAATAAAGTTCCAGGTTTCAAATGTTAACCTGGAACTCTGCCTGCGGGTTCCCTCTGGCTTTTCAGATTTTAAGTTGAGAAATCAAAAGTTGTGATTTTTTGCCTGGGCAGATTGTTTTAATTGTATTGTATTCTGTTGTATCAAACGAACTGTGTTGGTGTTTTGGGTATCATTTGTTTGTTTGTACTCTTTAAAATCTGAAGTAGAAATAGTTTAGTGGGTTTTACATTTAGCCTAGTTTGCAAAGAAGGGAGGTATTTTTTCCTAAACCTTAATTACTCTCCTGTTGCTGGAGCTTCTGAATCTGTTGGTAAATTATAATGAGCTTTTAAAAACGGGTCTCAAAATAACTGGATTTTGTGAGAGTTTCTGTCAGGGCAGAGGAGAAGGAGATCCAAATTGCTGCCCACGAGGAAAAAGCAGGAAAAACTTGTTAGGTCCATTTGCTGAGCTGGCTGCTTCTGCTGGCACTTGCATCCTTCCAAAGTTGACATGATGTCTTTTGCCTGCTCTGTGTGTGATAGGAAAAGCAAGGGGTGTTGCAATTGGGAGAGGAGCTTCAGGGCAAGACTGGAAGATAAATAATGACTTATGGTTCTGTTTGTCTTCAGAGTAGTATCACCTGGCTTAGCATTGTCCAAAATCCATTAGTCTTAGACTGTAGGAGCCTGGCAAAGTCAATATATTGGTATCTTCAAGACAAATTTTACCTTCCTCTTCCTTCGAAGTTGCAGGCAGTGCTTTGGTCTGGATGTGTCTCTGTAATTTCTTCCCTCTACCCTTGATTTATAAATAGAATTATTGCTGTGGCTGTCACTTACTATATTAAATAGAGCCTCCCAAAACAAATTAATCTGAACTCTAAAAACAAGGAGAAGAATTGTTTCTTTGTGCTTCAGATGGCAGTGTGGAGGGAAGCTGCTACCTTATATGCTAGCAGAATGCAGGGAAGTTGCTGCTTTGTATGCTAGCAGAATCCAGTATGTTTGTCACGTTGTTCCTTGGTTAAAAAGTGTTAATTTTTCTCTTCAGCCAGCAGCTGCAACAGCTAGTGTTACTACAGTTACTGCTGTAAAGCCTTTGAGTACTGGAACACCTGTAAAACTTCCAGTTACAGGACCACCTGCACAAGCTATCTCCCAAAAGGCAGTCTCTGTGAAAGCAGAGGGCACAACAGTAGCACAGACCAGCGCTTCTACAGTAAGGAAAAAAAAAAGTTTTTAATTAAAAATTAACATTCTGTATGTTCATCAGAGGTTGAAGAGACAGTGCAACATCTAACAGTCTCCTCTTTATTTCCACACTAGGAGATGCTAGAGAATGTGAAGAAATGCAAGAATTTTCTTGCTACGCTAGTAAAATTGGCGTCTAGCGGACCTCAAGCCCCTGAGATGGGGCAGAATGTGAAGAATCTGGTGCAAAACCTACTGGTGAGACTTTTTTTTCAAAACAAAGTCTGTGTCATTTGTCTGTGGATTTTTTACATTTACTTTATCGGAGTTTTGTTCCTGTTATTTTATAGCTTTTTTTTTTTTAAAGCTCAGGAGTTGGACTTGTGGCTGAATGCATCTGACCCTTATTAAGTCTTATGTTATAAATCTTACTTTTTTTTAACTGAAACCCATGCTGTGTTATTTCCCCTCTCACATTTCTTTTTCACTTTATGCACACAGGTAACCAACAGCAGGAGGAGCTGGTAGTATTAACAGAACTTCTGGGTTTATTTTTTTCATGTTAGTGTAGTTTTGAGTCCTCAGTAGCAAGAATCTGATGTGGAGGTCGCAGTGCAGCACTAAGTCCATACTACTGCTTTACTCCAAGACAGAACTGAGCAGTGGCACAGGAATGACATTATCAATAGTTTAAAACAGTAGGATGGAGCAAGCAGTGTGGTGGCTGCCAAGATCTCTCCTTGCAGGTGGCTTCCGTATGGTGCTCCGTGCTGTATCCCAGCACAGCTGGGTTTTCCTGGTAACGATTTCTCCTGCCACTTCTTGTCATGGCATTTGACCGCTGCTGCTCTGTTGTTGTTCCACCCTAGCAGAAGGCTGTGTGCTGGTGGAGAGGGGTGGCTTTGCTAGTGGTACCAAAGGGCTTTTCAGTCTGGGAAGGTGTGATGTTGACAGGTCTAATTTCAGAGAGCAGATTGTTTGAAGAATGCAGCCTTGCAAAAATTTGATTCCTTAGCCTCTGTCCCTACTGGACAGTACACCTTCCTTCTGTGGGAAAAATTGAGTTGTTCTTTCTTGTGCTTACAGTACTTGTTGTTTTTTGGTTTTGTTTCTTTTTAAAGAGCAGTTATTAAGATATGTTAGTACATTGTTAACTGCACACTTGTTTGCTTTTTGTAGTAGTTTAAAATTCTGCTATTCAGTATGTGTATTATTTAAATGCAAAATAAAGTTTTGTGTGTATGAGAGAAATGAGTAAATTGCAGCTGGGCAGCAGAATGATGCTTAAGGCAGCGTTTCATGAAGTGGGTGTCAAGTACCCTGTATGCACTGAGCTTTAGTGTGCCAAACCACTTGCATCGCTATCAGTGAGACTTTGGTGACCTGTGTCTGCATCTCTGTGGAATCTAACAGGCAACAGATCAAGTGGCTAAATGGGAGAGCTGCTGGAAGCTCTGTTTGTCTGCAAAAACACAGTCTCTAAAATCCCTGTCCTGTTTATCTAGCAACCTGGAACAGTTTCTCCAGAGGTGAATGTGGGTGAGAGGAGTAGTTTCTCAGCAGAAATGCAGATTGGTGTTCCCTTTGTGTGTTTATGCCTTTTTGGAGGAGGTAATGTTCTTGATGATGCTGGGATGCTGAGGAAGGGCTGCAGAGTCTGGGGCTTAACCCTCTGAACAAGTGAAGGGTCTCAGAAGTTTACTCCAGCTTCCTAACCCTCCCAAGCCCTTGAGTCAGGTGTTTGTGTTGGGACAGGCTGGAAAGCATTAAGGAAGGAACCAGTACTCTGCAATTCAGAGGACTGTTACTGTGAGGGTATGCAGAAATGTTTTAACTGCGTTGGAAAGGCTCTGTTAGATGCTCTCTTATGCTGTGTATGCAGTAGTCTGCAACTGTCTTACAAAAACTGCTAAGTTGTTATTAGTCTTCGATGTCTCTAAGTTTATTTTTATGCAGATAAACTACCTTTACTGAAAGAAGTATTAGTAGTTGATTTAAAATATATCTGCATAACAGTGAGATACTCAAAAGGATCAGTGCTGCTTATAAAGTTTTTTCTATCCCTTCACTTCAGTGACTGGGTGTGAACACCTATCCCTAAGTGTGTTAACTGCCTGTAGCTGAAGAAAGCATAAACAACTTGGGTAATACTATATGAACATTACAACATTATTCTATCCTGACTCCCCTTTTTTTCCTTTTTTAAATAAAGCAGGAAAAAATCATTTGAGTACTGAAATTTAACAATGATATGATAATCTAAGTTTCCATGATCTTTTGATATGTCTTGAGGTGGTTTTATAACATACCATTGTAATTTTATAACATATAATTATATAACATACAATTGTAATTTTATTTTTCTCTTAGGAAGCAAAAATTGAACCAGAAGAATTTACAAAGGAGTTGTACACAGAGCTTAAGTCATCTCCACAACCATATTTAGTTCCTTTCCTCAAAGTAAGTGGCTGGTTATGGATATATAGTATTCAAAGAGGGAAGGGAGGAGGACCAAAAGAGAAGAGAGTTGGGGCATTCAGATTTTTTCAGGTCAGTTGAAGAATGGTGCTTAGGTTACCTCTGTGACTGTTGTGCTTGGAAAGACTTTCTTAAGGGGAAGAGCAGTTTTTGAGGAGTAATTTTCGCTGTGTTCCTAATGTAGAGTAATTGCCCTCTAGGTGTTAGTGGAGACTGGTGTGTTGGAAGCTGTGCATCTAATCTACAGTAGAGCAGCTGTGTTAAGATGACCTCCTACTTTCTCATCAAAATTGTAGCAATTCTGAATTCTAACTCAGAGGCTAACAACAGTGGCAATGCACAAGCTTATGCCATGTTAAAGATCAAAGAATCTGCATAAAGCTATTCATCTTCTGCTCGCTTATGTTTAGCTGGAGGAAGGAAGAACCTCTACCCCTTGCTCCAGAAAGGGTCTGACAACACTACTGTAGCTTAGGAAAAGAATTCCGGGGACTCTACTTCTGTTCAAGCAAATAATAATATAAAGGAAAAAATGCTTCCTTGAGACTTTTAATCATATTATAGAATGGTATTAACAAAATAAAAATTAATTATATAGCAAGCTTTAAATCTCAGTGAAAACATGGAAAATTATATTAAATTTACTAAATTCCGATGTACACCATCCTCTTAGGTTTGTTAGACCTGTACATTCATTATAGGCATGATGGTGAATAAAGGAAGAATAGTTAAGTGGTATAGCTGGGACAGAGTTTTTCTTGTTTGTCCTTTTCCTTGGTATTGGACAGGCCATATAACAATGCATATGGTAATGTTGATAGTGCTCTAGATGGCTGGTGCTCATCTGCTCAAATCTGGGATAAAAATTTTCCTTACAATGGCAACTTTTAAATGCCTTGCTAGCAAGTTTACCATGAGTGAAAGAGTGCAATCTTCTCTGCAGGACGTTGGGCTGAGATGAGAGATTCAGATTTGATATTAGAAAAAAAAAAATCACTGTTAGGATGGTCAGGCATTGGAATGGGTTGCCCAGGGGGGTGGTGCAGTGACCATCCCTTAGGTGTTTAATAGGATCTGGATCTGGTGCTAGGTGATGAGATTTAGTGGTTTAGGGGATACAGTGGTAGTGCTGGGCTGATGGTTGGACTTGATGATTTTAAAGGTATAAGGTCTCATCCATCCTTGATGACTCTATGATACATAAAATTTTATGATTGGTCATTTATTACCTGTTTAATTTCTGGAGGCTTCTTAAATGGCTGTACAAAAGCCAGAAGAATAAACAGCTCTGAGAATGGGTTTTCTGCATGCAGTGTGGCTCTGGCTGCAGAAGGACCAGGCTGTGAGTACAAGGTCAGTGTGACTGGCACTCACAGAAGGGCTCAGCTCTTACAAGAAGCCATCCAACGATGTGAAGAGCTGCTACACTTGATGCAGAGAACTCAAGGCAATTCTGCAGGGGTTAAGTTGGGTTCATCAGTGTGGGTCAAACCCTGCCCTGTCACAGCAGAGCTCTTGTGTGTTTCTTCTGCAGTGCACTGCCAGGTACTGGCATCATCTAGGCTTCTCTGATTTGGGCAGTCTCCACACCATATAATCCTTGGCATGGTGCTCTCTCCCTGTTGTGTGCTACATTAACAAAGATATACTGTGACTTCAGAAGTGTTGTTCAGACATGGTCAGATTTAGCTGACTTTGCAGTGTTGCCAATCCTTTAAAACATCTTGCACCCAGATTGTCTTTTCCTGAAACACTGTAAGGTTGTGTGGCTGATACACACAATTAGGTTGATCTGTAACTCTGAGCAGCTGTGACAGGACTGAGTGCCAACTGGAGGATGACTTCAGGAGCACTTCTCGAAGGTGCTAAGAGGATCAGTGCTGGCCTTGTTTGTGGGGGAAATGTTTGCAGCTTGAGTCTGGAAAGAAATGTGATACGGCTTTTTGCCAATCCACTTTTAGCTAGTGAAGTGGAATTTTAGGGAGGTCTCTCTGGAGCCAGCTCTTATCTTCGAGCTGCAGGTTTTTGATGAAGTTGTGCATGTGTTTGGTTTTGTCTGTTCCAAGAGGTGGAAAAAGTACTGTGGCTTTGGCTGTGAAACCTGCTTGATTTTCAAGTCTGCTGGATGCTTTTGGTACAAAAATTGCATCAGGAGCTAAGCAGCTTTTTAAAATAAAAGGAAGTGAATGTTAAAAAACAGATGGGATGCAAAAGGTCCAGTTGTGCAAACAGTGTGATTACTTGGTACACTAGCATGTGAGACATGCACCTTTTGCATGAAGTCCAAAGTGGCAGCACTGTGTTAGGAGCTCTTAGAAACTTTGGCAACTGTTAAGAGAGGAGGAGAAAATACAAAGGTTTTCAAGAATATACAGGTAGCTGCAGAAGTGATTTCCCCTGGTTCAGAGCCATAGCAGATTATAAAACAGTGAAGGAGAAAAATCTGTAGAGAGTTTGAAGATTATTCTGTCCATTAACCTTCTCAAGCACAGCTGTAGTAAAAACGAGATGTTGCCAGATTCCTTTACTTTTCTTCTCCTTTTGCAGAGGAGTAGCTGGCTGAGGTTGTGTTGCTGCAGCTCTACAGACATTATTAAAGTGGTATCCCCCCCTAGTGTAGATACAGCTGTATTGGTATAAAAGTGTCTTGTCTTCAGAGCTTGTTCCTGACTTTATTGGATAATTCGTAGCTCCCTGTCAGGCTCCATGAAATAAACACAGCTGTTCCAATATAGCAGGGGTTTTTGGCAAAACAAAATTCTTTGAGGTAATAAAGCAGTTAAAATCATATTACTCTGAAACATAAATACCAAATTGAAAAATCTAAACAGAAGAACAAAGTTATATGCGAGTTTCCCCATAGATGGGATTACTGTGTGTAGCGTAGCTGTGGTGATGGTTGACCTTTGCTCAGCTGGTGTTGGTGTTGTCATCTTGACTGAACAAGATTGTCATCAATTTAAGTGTGCCTGAAATCTAGCAAAACTTGTTTGCCATTTATTGTCTCATGAAAGATTTAATTGGAAAAGGAGGAAGAGGATTCAGTTAGAAATGTATTATTATTGTGGAAAACTCTGCTGCTACTACATCCAGCGTTTTTTCATTTTTTCTTTTAGAAAAGTGTGCTTGCCTTACGGCAGCTAATGCCTGATGCTCAGAGCTTTATCCAGCAGTGTATGGAGCAGCCAGCTCCAGCCCAAGAAGAGGTTTCCACTTGTCCCTCTGCAGCACCAGTTCCTTCCACAGGAGCGACAACCTCGGCTGTAGCGACAGCTGCTCTTCCAGCTGTAAAACCCTCACCTGCAGCGGTCACAGCCCCTGTAGCTGTCACACCAGTCCTTGCCAGCACATCAGCAGCAGCTCCTCTGCAGGCTGTGAAGGCTGTTCCTTCCCCGGCCACCGGGACAGTGGCTCTGGGGCCTGCAGCTTCCGTCCTCACCGTGGCATCGTCGGCGCTGACCGCTGTCCAGCCTGGCAAGCCAGTCCTCACCTCTGCGCTGCCAGCGCCCTCTCTGCAGGCTGCAAAGCCAGTGCTGGTCTCTACTGTGGCATCTTCAGCAACAACCCCTCTCCAGCCTCTGAAACCAGTCGTGGGAACCCCGATTGCCATTAAAATCTCGCAGCCCAGCTCCATCGTGGCACGGTCAGCAGGTGCTCCGCAGGTGGTTAAAGTGAAGCAGCTGGTAAGGTGGATTCTCTGCTTCTCTGTAATAACCAGCCTCCTTTACTTTGATTCTTGCCATTTAATAAAGGGGATACCAGTTTGGACCTCTGGTTCTTTTTTTGTTTTTTCTTTTAATATGTGAAACTAGTCTGTCATGAGTCCAGCAGTTATGTTTGTGATAGTTTAGAAATGCTGAGCCCTTGCTGGAAAGGTGAATCTAAGGCCGAGCTGTCAGCTTGCTCTATTGTAAGACACATTGACCACCATTTCACCAGACTGAACACCCATTTTGAGAATCAGAGAAATACGAGGTCTAGCCCCCAGTAAGACCACAGCCAGGCTAGGTTGGCACCTGGAAGAAAAGGTAGGAAATGCAAGTGTCAGAAGCAGAAACTGCTGATGAGATTCTTACATTAATTGCTCTTGGATGTCCTGTTAGGGCTGTGCCTCAGCTAGCCACCAGGGATGCCAGTCACTCTCCCCTGGTAGTTCCTGCCCTGGCTACTTGGCAGGCACAGGTGGCTTGATATTGTTCAGTGATATGTTATCAGAAATGCATGAACTACCTCAAGGAGCTTTTCTGAGCTGAGTTCTGACCTCCACATTTACTAAGACATGTTAATTATGAAGTCGTCCAAAAGTGAGTTTTTTCTATCAGGCCTCATTAGCTAACAAATTCCAGGAGGAATAACTGTCTTATTAAAACAATACTCTCAAAAGCAAAGTGTTAACATTTTTTATTCTTGGCACAGGTTAACTTCTTGCTAATATTAATATTAAATACCAAGAAACTGTGGTTCACAGGTATACCCGAAAGAGCAACTTTGTGAAATAAATTAGGTTTGACTTATAGGTGTTTAAGATACCAAGTAGCATGGTGTCCAGCTGGTCTACCTGTAAGTAATGCTTTCAAGTATTTTGAGAGAATCAGTCTCCCTCTGGCAGATAAAGAACTCAATTCTTGCAAAGGAATTCCTTGTAAAGATTAGTTTTCTTTAAAAAGTGGGAAAACCATTAGACTTCCTGTGAAACTAGATTTACTTTTCACAGGTATGGTAGGACATCTGCTGTGTGAGTTTTCTTTTTAGCTTGGATATTGTGTATACTTGATTTAACAGTGTTCAGACCCCTAAAATGGTTTGTCTTTTTAGTTCCTTTCCTTTCAAAGGGAATAAGGTAGATATAATGCAAGAATCCTGCATTCTAAATAAAGAGTTCATGCTGTGGTAGCGTAAGCATGAGTTTTCACCTTTCCAGACTTGCTTAAAACTGTATGGGATGGATGGGGAGTCCTTTTTCTGAGTGGATTTGTTAAATAAAAAAAAAAAAAAAAGGAAAAATAGCCTCAACCCCAAAACTCCAAAGAAGAGTTATTAAGCATATGCACTGGCATCTTCGCTAGTAGTAGCTAAAGTCAAATTGGAAAAGGAGTTGGTACTCATATTGTCTTTGAGGACTAAGTTTGAAATTCCAGCCAGAAGAAAAGGAGAATTTCTTAGGTAGTACAAGGGCAGGAGAACAGTTTGTTGGCTACACAGCAAGGCTTGTAATCCAGGGGAAAGGTTGACCATCTGTACAAATAGGCAAGGAAGCTTAGCTCCACACAGGGGAGTCAAAACACTTCTTGAATTTGATATTGGTGAACTCAAGAAATGGCTTCTGCCTCTACACTGCTGCACTGTGGCAGTCTGCTGCAATTGCCTTTCTTTGCTGTGCCTTACATATATTGAATTGCATACAAAACATGTTTTTATCCTCATTTGGGTAGGCACAGTGATTAAAATACTTGCTCTTCTCAGATGCAGTTGAAGGACTGAGTTGACTACTTCACAGCTTGGCCATATCAGGAGCTTGGTGTTTGCTCAGACAACTTACTAGCACAAAGGGCAAGTCAGTAGAAGTGGCTGTATCTCCTATGGCTATCCTGGTGCCTTCTCTTGAAAGGGCAGAGGGTCTATATTCTCCCATAAGAAAGCAAATCTGGACCTGCCCTCCCTAAACAGAAGGGTCCTACTGCCAGCTGAAAAAGGAAGCACACTGCCAGCTGTGCAAATCTGTCTGTACAATGCTGCCAGCAATTCTTTCCCTTTTCAGCCCACAGGGATGTTTGATGCCATACACTCCCTCTATATGACCCTTTCTAGTTTTGGCTTCTTGTGCTTGAGAGAATTTGAACTTTCACGTGCCAGCTCCATTATAATATTGATGGTGCTCAAGAGTGCAGCACTGCTGTATTTTCATATCAAAATTCTGACTGGAGCAATGCAACATGAAACTTTTCATTTCTGTAGCATTGTTATCAAAACTCTGTGTGGACACTGAGGGGCCCGTTCTTCAGGGGTACTGTTGGGATTGACTGCACTACTGTGCTGTGGAAGTTGCATATTTGGAAGGATTTTCTCAACACCACCTCATTTAAGGTTGTTGGCTTACAAAGACTTTTCATCTTGGAAATAAAGTTTTTGTTGCTCTGGTATTGTTTTGTCTCTTGTTGAAGCACAATAAGTGAAAATTTACATTACCAGATGCTGGCATCCATTGGTGAGAAAGCTGCTGTGAGATTACAGCTTCATGTCAGGTATAACCAGCTAGGGGTTTATGGTGTAAACCCCACAGTTAGCAGTGAGACACACTGCCTGGAGATTATTAATGATTGAACCAAGGAGTGAAGTGTTTATGCTGTTGCAACTGCTTGCTCTTAGTGAGTTGTTAGTGTCTTGGCCCCTTGGAGCTGAGCTTTCATGAACCACCTTCTCCATTATTTTTGTTTGTCCTGGTTATTGCTCTTGCATTCAATTAATGAGGCTTCCTTCATGAAGCAATATTGCCTGTGTGTGATGATACCTGAGCATTCCTCTGCTGATCTCCAAACTTTGTTTTATGAATGTAAAACAGGTTCAGTGAGGCTAATCAAAGTCTCTTTCAGGCAGCTGTCTCTTCATTGTCAGCTGAATGTTGTGTTGCATTTTTTTTTAACCTAAGAACATCAATAATTTTATTCTGATGTCTGTGTCAGCCTGCTTAACAGGGCACAAAGGAACAGTCCCTTTTCTTTATTATTTCTTGCTGCTAACCTGGAGAAAGGATATTCTCACAGATATTACTGATGCTGGTAATGCTTCATTTTGGCATTGGATCCATGTTGAAATTTCCAGTATTCTTGTTCTCTCCCATTGCAGCTCTCAAGGACTTCTAGCTTTTGTTAGTCTAGAGTTAGAATGGCAAACAGACAATGAGCTCTACTGCCAGCACATCCTCTCTGTTTCTTGGCAATGTAGCCTCCTTGGTTACTTGATTTACATCCCAGTCTCCACTTTGACCATTCTTGTAACAAAGCTATCTCTTTTCTGTTGTCTGCTGTACCTCAGTCTGGAATGCTTGTGTTTCCTCCTGTGCTGTTGCAGTGTTTTGCATGCTGAGGATGAAGCACCATTCTTCCTGGTGATAAGGAGGATCTCTAGGTGTGTGTTAGTGCTAGTGCAGCCTGTGAGTAGTGTGTCCAAGCTGCTTGACTCCTCATTAGTTACCTGAACTCACAAAAGATGCTGCTGACATTATTCACAACTTGCAGTTTTGAAAGCTGGATCTTTCTGAGAGATCAAACTGAGCTTTGGGAAAAACACATAGAAGCAGACCTTAGCATCTGTTCTGCTCCATGAGTGCTGTATATGTGAGCCTCATCTCTGTCCACAGTCTGTCCCTGTATTCCTGTAGTTCTTTCCTCCTCTAGTTCTTAATGTTAACTGTCTGTCAGGTTTTCAGATACCAATTTCAGATCAGTTATTCTATTACTGCTGCTACACCAAGCCTTAGTGCTGACAATACAGAGATGATTGAGAGGTTATCTTGACTCTTTGATACACAAAGTATCTTTTTGTGAATGTATGATGCTTATGTTGATGCCATGTATTAATAGCAGAGAAGTTTGGTGACAGGAGAGAGCCTAATTTCTGAAGTATTGTAAATGTCAATTCTTTAATTACACTTGTGCAAGTACCCTCTAGACTTTCTGAAGTAAGAATGAAAGATGCAGAGGAGAAAAAAGGCTTCTTGACTCTGACATTTTCTTCTTTAGCTTTCTTCTGCTAAAAAAATAGGATTCAGTCTGAAGATGTTGATTTTATGCTTTGGTGAAGTAACATCTTTCTACTGCCTGTAATCAAGAACTTTTTAAAGCATATATCAAAGCTGCAGCCCACATTCTGCTAGTTAGGAGGCTTAGAAGTGAGATTTTTAGGGATGCTGCAATTTTATTACTTTCTTGCATTTTAATAGCTGCCCCTGCAGAGGAAGGATTAGTATTTATGGGCTGTGCCTGTAGGTCTGTGCTGTGGTGACATCCTGCTGTCTGGTTTTGTTTCTTTGAAGAGTCTCTTTAAACAAAACTATGAACTGCCTTCCTTTTTACCCTTCAGCTGTGTGCTGATGTCTTTGTGTAGAGGCTCTACTTGCTATAGGTGTTGCTATTTATGTGCTTCATGTTCCTGGCAACTGTTTAGGTGTATTTTAGCTTAACGCTTTGAAACTCAGCGTCTCAATTAACAATTGATGTTGCAATTCCAAAAACACATCGGTAATTTTATAGCATGTACTCTTTAATTCTTAGCAGGTACAGTATTTTGTGCAAGACTTCAGTTGTTTTGGTGTTCTCCCTTTTTGACTAGGTGTTTGTGATACCTACCCTTTTGAAGTTACTGGCAGACTCACTCTTTAATGGTTAGCCTGCTGAGCAAGACTTACATAGAGGAAAGCCTCTCAGTGTAATGGCTTGTGTGATAATTAGTGACACTTGTCAAATGGAGTCATCAGTAGAGAATAGAGGTGAAGTGTCTGTTAGAGCTCACTGAATGAGCTTAAAGCTCACTGCCACTTGTTAAGATTTCTTGACATGAAGTTTAAAAAAAAAAAAGGTCTTTTCTGAGCATGCTGTTTGCTTTAAACTGAAAACTAGACAAGCATACCTGCCCAGTGGCACTTCTGGCTAAATTGAAACATTGATGCTGTTTACTTCTCTGTATTTTTATCTCTTCTCACTGTTGATATTGGATATTCCACTTCCAGGTAGTCCAGCAACCATCAGGAGCCATTGTCAAGCAAGTATCCACACTCCCACAGCCCTCAGTGCTCACCCTACAGACATCTGCTGAGAAGAAAATGCCACTGAATACACTTGTTCAAAGCAGCCAGTTTCCTGCAGGTAAAGTGCAAGAACCCCTTTCATGGAGAAGGGGGAGGACTGCTGAGGTGTAGAGATAAATGCAGGCTGTTGGTGGATTGTAGGAGTGCAAGAATGTGGCTGTCTGTCGGGAGCAAGCAGCTCTGTGTGTTGTTGAACATCTTTACTGTCTGGAGCTCTGATGAGAAAATCAATGTCACATCTACTTCTGGCACTTGTTACGAGCACGTCAGTCAAATATTTGTACTTGTTAAAGTACTGTGACTGAGCTCCTTGCAGTGAACTTCCTCTAAGCTGATGATTTTGAGAGTTGCTTCATGAGGCCTTGCTTTTTCCTTCAACAGGTTCAGGTTGGTGCTCAATAAGAGTTTGCCTCAGCCAGTGAGTTTTCACTGAAACATTTCCCTGGCTAGCACAGAAGGGAGGGTGTTTGCTGGGAATGTGTGAGACTTTGGGCCATACAGAACTTGCAGAATGTAAGATTCTAGAGTGTCTGGTTTTCAGATGGACCCAATTAGTTGTTACTGAGTCTGAGTAACCTTACCTAGAATAATTAACTAACTAAACAGTTGTTTTAGCATTTTTCTTTGTACTACAGCATGCTCTTTGTTTTGTTTTAGGTTCCATTCTGAAGCAAATTACCTTGCCAAGAAATAAAATTCTGTCGCTTCAAGCATCTCCTGTTCAAAAAGTGAAAATGAAAGAGAATGGAGCAACTTCCTTCAGGTAAAAATGAACAATATCAGAAGTTAAAGTATAAAAGGAACAAAAGGAAGAAGCAAGTATAGAGATGGGAATGGAGCCCAAATAATAGCAACTTTCTTCAGAAGCTTTTTTTCTGATACATGTTTTTCATGTCACAATACTCATGGGCAATGGGTAACCTTAAAACTTCTACACAGATGTTAATTATTCTTAGTGTAAGAAAACTGTCCTGGTGAGGTTGGGTTTTGTGTCAGCTTGTCACTAACACGTTTTCCATCCTATGAGTACAATTACTAATCTAGTTATCTTGTAGTAAAGTCTCTCAACAGGATTAAAGCAGTCAGAACCTCTGTTTTTTGCATATAGTCTGATAGCAGTGAACTGCTACTTGGACTGGCTTGTAACCTGTCTAAAGCTCTGTGCTGCATTTCAGAATCTTTAATTATCTCCTTTTTTCTGTGTGTATGGTGAAAGTCTTTGACTACATGATTTCTAACATGTTCTCTAGGCCTTTGGATTGCAAGAGTGCTTAAAGCTTTTATTGCTGGCAACTGATTAACTTTTCAAAGGCAGAAATTATTTTTGCAGCTATGAAGTGTGATATTTTAACAGAGGTACAGACTGCCATAAGCATTATTAGTCTTACCACTTCAGGGCAAGTTTGACTTTGCTCTTCCACGGGAAAAAAGCAGACATGATGACACCCTCTAACTTGTTGACCAGTTGACTTATCATCTGTTGAAAGCTGCAGCTTTGAATGCACTGGTATACACAGAAAACTGTTGCTGTTTACAGTAGCATACAATATACGGTGAACACTTAAAAAGAGTGGTTGCCAGAAGCTGAAATGAAAAGCTCATATTTAAAGCAACAGCTCTGTTCATCTGCCTCAAGGTCTTATGAAATCTACTTTAGAATGTAATGTGGGATGTAATTTTGGGTAGTGGTGTTTAAAAAAAACAGCCCTTCATAAATATAGTCATAAAAAAGGCAACAATGAACAAATCATACCAAAAAAAGAAAAAAAATTTCTGTGATCTTCCAAATTGAATATATTCGCTGTCTTACATGAGAAATTTGAATTTTTGTAAATCATTTGTAAATCATCAATTTGAATTTTTGTAAATCATGAATTGTTAGATTCGTAGCGTAGGAAAAAAATTGCTTTTACAATGTGATTCAGTAGAGATTTCTCTTGCTTTTGGATTGTGATCTTCAAAGTAGCATAAGTCCATGAGAATTTAGATAGGAAATCTCTAACAAAGAATTTGTCTTTGGATACACCCTTGGTGTTTCTTCTTTTCACTGCTATAATCAAACTTTCTTACCTACGATCAGTCAACTGCCGATCCTGTGTGAGGCAGAGAGAGGCACCATGGCCTGATTTCAGGTTTTGTGATGAACTTTGTTACAAGCAGAGAGTGTCCTGTAATTGATGTGATTACACATGTGGCACTAATGAGAGTGCCCTTACTGTGCCCTCTCACTGCAGTGTGTCATGGAGCCTGACTCCCTGTGCCGTTCTGTGACTGGGCTAGGTTAGGATTTGAGGACATTCTACTCACTGAGCTGTACTTAATTAGCTGCAGTTTGACCTTGTCTGCTCTTTAACACGCTGCTTTAGGTTGCCCGAGATAGCAGTAAAAAGATTTGTTTGCCCCCAAAGCAAACAAACACAAAAAACCTAACAAAACACAAAGCATTCCAGCCTTCTAGGTGTTGTTTCAGCTAAGCATGGACATTGCACCATGGCATGTCAAGAAATAGCCTGGTTTTGAAATATCAAGATTTTTTTAAACAGATCTACACATTTCTGTAAAGAATGTGCCAGAGCACTCTGGGGAAAAAAAAATCACATATTTCATCTTCAAATATTTGTTTTGAATTTATTCTGTTTAATAGAGTTTTTCTCCAAAGCACATGCAACTTTCTGGCTTGGCTGGAATTGTTCTGGCCTGGGTAGTTTTCAAGGATGGTGCACAGAGGTTTGGGTTCAGTGTGTCTTCCTAGTTTTCCCTTTGACTCTTGGATAAAATGGAGTAAATTACAGGGATTCAGGAGACAAGTGCGGCCGTCAGACACCAGAGGGTGCCACAGACTCAGTTTTCAGGCAGCAGGCAAATTCACAGATGTGAGGTGTATCTGCATTGCTTGGGCTTCTTTTGCAGTGAATATCCAGTAGAAACGTCAAACCTGACTTTTTGTGGTCTATCTCTCAGAACTCCTGAGTTCTGCTTTCCACCTTGTCCTAGTAAACTTAAATCACTGGAGGCTTGTAACAGCTGGGTGAGTTTTTCCTGCTCATTTCTGAGTGTGACATGATCAAATGTAAAGAGCATTAAAGGAAGTGGTGCAGGAAAGGGTGTTTATGGGGGGGATTGCTGAAAGTGAAAGCAAGTCAATATCCATCAGAAACACCCTCGTGTACACTCTGTAATATTTTAAATTTATCACCTTAGTAGAATGATTTCTACAGCTTACTCAAAGTACATGACACCTTACTTAAAATGATTGAGGTTTGTTTGAACAAAGAAAAAAGAGTAGTAAAAAGTGTGAACTTACCATGGCTTCTGAAAATTCCATTAATCTTTAGTGAGCACTTTTCTAAGGAATATAGTGGTAATTTCTTTGGGTTAAGTGAAGTAAGTGCAACAGTGTTTTCATATATTTCATCAAAGCTTGTCTTAATGCAAGCTTAGGTGTCTCAGTGAAAAAGTTAGAATTTGTACTGAACAGTACAGGTATGCTTGCATTTAACTCTTGTATGCTTGTACCCACTAGAGAGACTGTGTGCATGGAAATAATCAAGAAAATAGTAACCTGTTAATGGCAAGTTATAAAGAAATTAAACTCCTCTCTGTAGAAAAATGGATAGATGTACATTATAGAAATTTATCTGTTCTTTGCTTGAGTGTTTTGAGTATGTGGTCAGATTAAAAGCAAAAATGATTTCCTGAAACTGCATGCTATGCAGTTGTACCTGGGAAGGCAAGCGTCCTTCCTGGCATTCCATAAACAGTTCCACTGGAGTAATGTCAGGTTCCAGCACCGATGGCTTGTGATGTGTGTTCCTGGTGCTGGTTGTGCTGATTTTGTCAGCAGATATGTGGCAGCCACTGTGCTTCATCTGGATTCTTGTTTCTGCCATCAGCAAAGACTTCTCTGTAGTGGTCACTGTGAAGAGGAAAATGGAATGCCCCTGTGAAGATCAGTTAGCACTCAATTATGGTCCCATGAAGGTTCATTGACATGCTTGTTGGAAGTTCAGGGTCTCTGTTAGCCTGACACTTGGAGCTGCTCAGCTGCTGGTTGAGAGGGAAGGAGGAGGGAAGCTGTTCTGGCACTCTTGGCTTCAGCTTTAAATTGTAGCTGTGGACATCTAACTGTTCTGACAGTCCTGGGATTTAACACTTTTCTTAGCATGATGGATTTGGGGCACGGGTCTGGTTGGGAAGCTATTGTGTCTAGTTAGACATAAAGCACTGGAGCTGGTTTGAGAATCTGTTGGGTCTCCTTTTCCCTAAACACACTCACACATAGGAACTGCTAGCCACTGAGGGCACACGAATGGAAGGAGGGGTAGAAGGTGGCTGGACTCAAGGCTGGACTCCTTTTCTGTCTGGGTCTCTCACTGGAAGTTTGCAGAGGAATTGTGCCATAGAAATATACTGAAACCCAAAAGAGAAAATGCATCTATAGTTTTAAGAAAAATATCCTAACATTTTCTTGTGTCTTTTGAGTATTGCTTAACCTCCACCCTAACTCATGTTCTAATAACTTTAGCTTCTGCCTCTAGTCAGTCAAAGGATAGCCTCCAAGAAATATCATTTCACCTTAGAATGACAAATTCCTGGCTAACCCTTGTTCAAGAGTTATTGAGGCCACGCAATGTTTTCTGAAGGTGAACTTTATCAAACCTTGCCAGAGAATACTCTTCAAGAGGGGTGTGTGTGTGCTGGTTTTGTTTTCTGTGTTTTCCAAATAAAAAGATGTTCAGATTGAGTGATTTTACTTATCTGTCCCAATACTGTGGATGTCTGTTTTGGATTGGTCCTAAATCCCTGAAGCCTCCATTAGGGCCTTTGTCACATTGTGAATTAAAAATGCTTTCTCTTGATGGTCTGAACTCATTTGATAAAAACTTGGATTGTTTCACTGCCAAAGTAGTGCAAAAACTTTTCCCATAAAATTCATTCAGTATTTTAACTTAAATGATCTCTTAAAAAAAAAGATTAGGCTGAAGCACACAGGCTATTAAAGCTAGTCTGAATGATGTTCACCCTAACTGAGTTTTTATTATTAACATACAGTCCAAAGCTGCTACATGAGAATCCAGCTAATGATGTTATCAGCTAGAGCTCTGGCATGGTGCTTCAGAAACAGTGGCATCTTCTCTGCTATGTACACAAGTATGGTAGGACTGATCCAAAGTACAAGGTCTGGATTGGTTTTAGTAAGTAATCAAGGAGTGTTTGTGTCCTGTGTTTTAAGGGAACTCGCTAAAGAAAACTGAAGATCATGTCTGTGCTAATAAGCCTGTGCTTTAAGCCTCAGTTTGCAAGATATGCATCTTGGTTAGAAAACTAGCTTGTTTATAGTCCAGTGAGTCGACATTTGACTTCATTCTACACTTGGTTCTACCTGGTGAATTAGTTTTAGAACAAATTTCAGGCTGCGAGAGTGGTGGTGCAGGGTTAGGCGTTGTGGGAACTTTTAATCTGGGTTTAACTCAGTCCTAGGTTTCCAAGCTGGCTCAAAATTTCAGTTTCATATAAAGGATTTGCATGCCTAGCAACTGAGGCATTAGCCAAATTAATGTTTCAAAGCCACGTTGCAAAAGTGTGGGAGCTTTAGGAGCTCCCTGTCCACACCCACGCTGAACATCTGTTGCATACAGGAAATGTGAATGTGGCTGCTTGTTGATAGTTGAGACTTTTTCATTGTGTCTGTTCTAAACAAAGCATAAAATGTTGGTCTCGTCTTTTGTAGAGATGAAGATGACCTGAATGATGTGACTTCTATGGCTGGGGTTAATCTCACTGAGGAGAATGCCTGCATTTTGGCAGCAAACTCTGAGCTCATTGGCACAGTGATTCACTCTTGTGCAGATGAACCATTTCTGTCTCTGGAGGCTCTTCAGAGTAAGATCTTGAACATAGGTGAGAACAGAGCACACACAGCAGATATGTGTGGATGTATTGTTCCCTTGCCTCTTTCATCAGCCTGCCTCCAGTCTTTGAAGAAGGACCTGGAACTATTATGATCTACCATCTCATGTGTTTCCACCAAACAGTACTGAGTTTTCACTTCCCCTTCTAGGAAGCAACTGTCCTTTAAGGTTTTCTTTACATGGAAACAGTATGAAGCACAACCAGAAAAAAGAAACTGATGCCACTTTAACATGTGAGAAGTGAGCAACTTTCTTACTATTAAACCTAATGCAACACTTAACAACCATAAAGGTGCTAGCCTCAAAACACTTAAATGTGCTTTTTCAGTCTCAGCAGCTTCTAACTTGTTGCATTACACTGACTTCCCTAACAGTTTTTGCATTCGTCTGCCAATCGACTAACATTTGGAAGAAATTTCAAATTTGACTCTATTGACTAACATTAGGAAGAAATTTCAAACTTCCAATGCAGACAGAGCACAGCTTTGTTTATGACTCCCTTCGTGGAAAAAACTTCTGTTAATTTTATATAAAAGAGATGTTTAAGCTGTTTGTCTGTATAATGAATAATACTGTGGAATGTATGATGAATGCCTGTGTTACAGGAGGTTTCTAATGTAGCTATCATTTCTTTTGAGCAAAAATAGTAAGTGTTGCTTAGTAATGTTGTGTTAGGTCAGAGCAGGGAGCATGGAGCTGTGTAGCAGCACACTGGCTGGTCCCAGTTTGCTGTTTGTCATCAGCAAACTTCATGCTTGTTGCTCAGCTCCTTGCTCGTGCCCTCTGCCCAGTACTTGCTGTACTGGAACACTGAGTTTTACAGCTGGGCATCCAGGAAAGCCTGAATGTACAGTCACAATTCTGTCACAGTGGCTTAACCACGTGTTCACAAAGTCTTTCTGTTTCCACACACAGGAGCCAGCCTGTGACAAGCATGTAACCTGCAAATGCTGCCTGTGACCTTGATGCTCCTGCCCCAGTCAGATGACCAGATGTGTCATCTCGAGCTGTATGGGGCATAGCAAATGCTGTGTTACTAGTGGCAAAGGGAAAATGCACATCAGGCCTGGTGCCTAGAAAATATTCTCAAAGTTCATTTGAAGATGAATCAGTCATTTGTGGGAAGTGGCTATAAGGAAAAATAAAGAGCTCTGCAAAAACAGAGAGATTATTTCTAGAATAATTTGCTGGTTGTGGGTGTAAAGACATTGTGTTGAAGGATGGAAAATAGAAGCCTGGCTGTTTCATAGCTAGAGTGGTAGTTGTTCCAAATTAATAATAATAATCATAGCAATATCAATAATTCATGTTATAAATGATAAGTGGTTGTTTGCAAGGAAAGGAATGCTGCCAGGGAGTAGAGCAATTCAGAAAGTTAAGATGTCTGCTTTTGAATCGAGCCATCTCCGGATTAAGAAATGTGTGTGTAGGGAGGTTTTGAGGTTTGGGGGGATTTTATTTTGTCTTTGAGTTGGTGTTTCAGTAATCTGATAGTCTAGTGAGAAGCTGCAGTGGAAGTATTGCAAGGTGCTTGAGCAAAATGAGCTTTGCACTCAGTTAAGTTACAGGCCAGTGCTTACTGATCAAACAGGGGAATGCTTTGATTGTATCTGGGAAAAAACATTCTAGGTTCTCCCTGCCTTGTGAGATTGTCATTCATTTTCAGTTACAGTAGCAAAAGCAAATGAAATAGGTGATTAGTTTTTTTACAGTGCTCTGTTTATCCATTCTTAACACTTCGCTTGGCAGTAAATACTGAAATGGGTTTTGAAGGCGTGCTGTATATTGCATCATAAAGTCTTATAGCTGCTGTAAATGCAGTGCAGGGCAAGGCAAAGTGCTTCTGACAGGTACAGCGTACGAGGCATGTGGAGCTGCTGCCCGCCGTGCCCACCAGGGAAAAGCCGCAGCCGCCCAGGTGTCTCGGGGAGCCGCGCTGAGTGATGGATGGTGTCAGCCGAGGGAAGGCTTCTCCTTGGCAGCCCGCAGCCGCGCAAGGTCGCAGAGGTGATGCCCAGCTCTGGGTGCAGGGCCAGCACAGCCTTGCCTGGAGCTGGCACCAGCCTCGGCCGCAGCTGCTGAGACGCTGAGATCCAGCAGCAGCCCGGGAGGAAAGGTTGAAGGTGGCGGCAGGATGAGCCCGGCTGGGCTGGAATCCGCGCTGTCCCAGCGGCTGCTGTGGCTCCCTTGGCTCTGGCTGCCCCTGCCGGTCGGCCGAGGCACTTTGGAGGGTCTCGTGTGCCTGGAGTGCGCTGCAAAACCCGTTCCTGCTCGTCAAATAAATGTCATGAGTTGTTAACAAGCACGGTGTCAAGCAGGGCAAAATGTAATTCTGTATTTTTTTAATTACTGGAATTAACAGAATATGGCACTAATTTCTACAGCTACCGCTTCTCCCCCTCCCTGAACATGAAGCTTGATTTGTGTTCTTATTAACTTTGTCCTATAAATGACCTTGCAAGGAGAGTGGTTCTGGAGGCTAAGTGAAACAATGTCTATATTTTCTGAAGCTCCAGGCTAAGTTTTATTAATGTAATGTCTAAGATCTTTGAAGTTGTGACTTTACCAGGAAAATCATAATCTCCAAACCTTTATTCATAATGGGTATGACTTCCAGGGGGAACAGAATACCTGCTGTGCTAATTATTTCAATTATCAGCTACTACTAAAACACATAATGGATTTTCTCTGCTTCCACAGGTAAAAGGCATGACATTATGGAACTTAACTCTGATGTTGTGAACTTGATCTCCCACGCTACACAGGAAAGATTACGAGGGCTCCTGGAAAAACTAACTGTAATTGCTCGGCACAGAGTATCAACCCACAAGGTAAAGGAAATCATTAGCAAGTTTTGCTCAAAGTTTTCCTGCTTTGCAGCCTTGAAGGTAAACCTCTTCCAAGTGTGGGCACATCACAGGCAACATTTGCCTTCTCAGTATCTACCAAAGGCTGGTTTTAGCTGTGTCTAGCCCAGCATATAACTGTTCCATTTGATTTGTTGGACAGGTGCTCTTAAAACCCAGCATAAGACTGAATGCATATTTTTCTTCTCTTCCATAGCAGTGGTGGCTGTTACAAAAAGTCTCTTACAAGGTAAATGGAAAGCTGACTTTGAATGCTCTTGATGGTGGGTTGATTTAGGGACTTGTGTTTTCTTTATGCATTTACTCTTGATGGAATTGCAGTCAGTATTGGCTCAGTAAAAAGCCTTGGGAAACTGAATTGATTATTTTACTTTTAGAAAGTGCTCCATGAAGGCAGAGGCTCTTTTCATCTTAAGATTTTTTGTCCTCTTAAGTCTTTTTTTAGCTTCATTCAATATAAAGTATACTGTGTCCCAGTGAGCTAGTATCCCTTAAGATGCTTGTGTGGTGCAAATGGGAAGTGATAATTTACTGGCCAAACGAGCTCTTTCTTTTTTTCTTTTGTCATTCAATAGCAAGATACTAATCCTTACATCTTTCAATGTGAAGCTGTTTTAGAGAAAAAAAAAAAAAAAGAAAGAGAAGCAAATGTATCTGTCAACTCTTAGTTTCCTGTTTGTTCAGGTTGAGCTTTTTTACAAGAACTTTATACTTAATCAAATTTAACAAGAGCAACCAACTGATGGAATAGGAATTATTTTTGTACTGAACACTTTTTATTGGCTTTTCAGCACTGGAGCAGCAATAGTAAAGAGGGCAACTATTTGGAAACTTCTGAGTATTTATGGTGTTTTCTGGAGCAGTAGGAGTACTTCCTGGAAGAAGATGTAAAAGAAAATCAATACAGAACAAGTACATAGTTCTGTATGAAAAGACTTCAGAAATCTGCACTTGTTCTATGTTGTTTTCTCCAAAATGGGAGGTACTATTGAGCTTGTGAGCAAAAGTGAGGAGGAAGCTGAAGTCCAGAGTAACCAGTAGGACATAGTGTCTTGCAGACACCAAGAACAGAAGGAAATGGTTTTGGACAGTAGGCTGGATAGGGCTAGTTTCTTTCTCATTGAACTAAAGCAATAGAAAAACAGGTTTTTGTCTGATTGAATTGCCAGAAGCAGTGATAAGATTATAAGATTGCAATAAGCTGGCTTTCTTTTCCTCTTTTCTCAAAAGCAAAACAAACAAAAAAAAATCAAAAGTAACGGGCACAGTAATCTTAGAGGCACAGATACCCTCTTTTGTCAGGAAGATGGTATTATGTGACAGAGGAGTGTCCTACAGGATTACCTTTGTGAGCAATGCTATTGTGAGAGATGCTGACAGGCTTTTAGGAATCTAAAGTTCAAGAAGAGAGCACTGCAGGGTGCTGGAGTCCCGTTATGTATTAATATAGATATTTATACAGGCCTGTATTCCATCTGCCCTGGTGCTTACCCCCTGTTCTCTTTTCCCTCATGGCTTTTGATTGGTACCCCTGCACCATGTGGGCTACATCTACGCCAGATAAATTCCCAGAGTCTTTCCAGGAGGGTTGGGTGGTTGCTCCATAAGGGGTTTTGTACTGGCCCATCTTCATTACAAAAAGACAGCAATAGAGGTAGTTGTGGTGAAACCAAAGTAACTGTTGTTAGGGTGGGAGTTGGTGTAAAAAGGCCAGTAATTCATGGGATCATAGTCGGGAAACTCTTCTTCCCAGTTTGTTCAGCTCATGCCTAGCAGCTTTCACCTGATAGATAGCCCTGCAGAGAGAGTGAATTGGCAGGGTAAAAGCTTCATGCTATGCCATCACATAGACTTGTCAACTTCAGTAATTTTTTTTTGTTAAATTTAAGAAAATAAATTAAAATTAGACTTAATTGGGATAAAACTATGATGGTGATCTCTTTATATGAAGTAGGAATAGCCTTTCAGATGGTTGGGAGCTGCTTTCTGTGATGCAGCTCTTGTTGCAGCGCTCATGTAGAGCCTTTGGAAGACCATAAAGGGAAAGGGTTTTAATGTGGATTCATCCCAGCATGAAAGAGCTGCCATGCTCCTGTGGTTGGAGGCCCTGAGCTCATGGGAGCTGCCATGCTCCTGTGGTTGGAGGCCCTGAGCTCATGGCTCCAAGAGGCATGGTGTGGTGCTGAGCTATAAATGATGCTCCAAGAGAACATTTTCCCCTCATGCAGTAGCACTGAAACACCACAGCACTAAGCTGCATTATCTGTAGGGCCATGGGATGGGGGGGATAATGTTTCATCATAACAGCCCTGGCTACAAGTCATGATACAATGGGGCACAATGTAATGTTTTCTGTGTCAGCAATTCCCTGCTGAATGACCACAGAGATGTTCATTGAGTAGGACAAAATACAACTGGAGGTGTTCCTCTTCTAAAAATTCCTGAAATAAGCTATCTTAAATCAGGTGATGAGCTGAAATACTGTTACTGAAATAGATGCATCTATTTCTTGTCCCGTATAGGCTCATGGTAGTGCACTGGGGAGCTTCTGCTTGAGAGACTTACATTGCTGGTTGGTATAGGGTCATGGATTTGTCTTAAAATGTGTAAATATCTGGCTATTCCAAAGCGAAACACTTCTAAACTTTGGAAAAAATAATCTTCTGGTACTACAGCTTTCTTGTTTGTCCTTTTAAAAGGATTGTGGCATGGTGGTGGATTATTATAAACTGCTGCTTCAAAACAAGTTGTATTGATGTACTGAGAGTGACTCAGAAATAGCTTATGCTTTGTGAAGAGCAGTTAAAAAAGATTTGAGCATTGACAGAAGTGGAGAGGAAAAGGTTTGTTGGACTTTTTTGCAGAGCCACAGACTGCTTGGGAAAGTCTCTGGTTGCACTCTATGGTGTGTTTTGAGCCACAGTTGGTAATATGTGACAATGAGGTGGCTCATTGAAAAGGACCAAACGTAATACCAGAAAAGGGATTGATTTCATGCTCTGACTCAGTTGTGAAAATTCAGATCAGGAGACAACAATGCTCCACAAGAAAACTTTAACTTTCCTTCTGTCTTGTCATAGTGCACAACTGGGTGTGGGAAGAAGAGTCTGAGTATAGTGTCCTTGAATACTAAAAAGTGAATAACTGAAGTCATGGATAGTCCATATACTTAACATATAACCTTGCCTAATCCTGTGCTTCTTTTAGAATAGTTGTTTGTCAGAATTGTTTCAGTACAATGTGTGACTGGTGTAAGATAGAACGAAGAGACTCTGAAAGTACATGGTGGTTTTGGCTGATGAATGCCCCAGGATAAATTTCTCAGGAAAAAAAAAGGCAAGTTCACAAAGTAACAGAGAAAGAAGACAGCTGTAGGATGTGCACTAAAAAGTGGTACAAACAGGTGGCACAGACATGCCTCATCTAGAATGGGCTCCTTGTCTTGTGTTGCCTAATTGCCATCTGGCCAACGCATGGCTCAAGAAGTCTGTCTTTGGAAAAGCAGAGTAGTAAAACCAAGCTTTTCATTGCCAGTTCACCATGCTTTGGATCTTTCGTTTCTCTGCCTTTCTGAGCTAAAGTAAATGTCAACTCAGGCTTTCCAGTGGGGGCAAAAATAGAACATAAAATAAACTACTGATTGCTATTCTTGAGACCAAAAGGACCTCAGTCCTGTTTCAATGCCTGTGTGTCCAGTGATTGTTGGACTAAAACTGATCATCACTATTCACTGGCCCAGCTTCGTACAGGTGGCTGGACCAGATGACTTCCCTAGGTTACCTTTCAACATAAGCTATCCTGGGACTTGAAAGATTCACTGAGGCAAAAATACCTATTCTTAAAGCTATAACAAACCAGATATAATATATTTCACCTTCTTCACCCCTAAGATTCATTATAACTGGTTCCAGACCATCCCTCCAGTACATAAATAATCTTTTTGGAAATACCAGATGATGTTTGTTTCAACTTCTGCATTAAATGGCTGAAACTAGAACTCAAAGCACTAGAAATTTATAATGTCAAATCCTTTTTTTTTTCTCTTCAAAGGAGAAAAGATATTATGCCCTGCTGCTTTACAATTCTTTTTTTTTCCCTGACATGTTTACTGGATAATGAGTTGGTGGTTTAAAACAAAATTTCTTTAGTCTAAGGTTAGGGAAGACTTCTGTTATTATAGTCAGTATAGACTGGATGTTGTTAATGTCACTTGTTCAATAACCTCTTACTAGTCACAGACACCTGGAAACATGCTTCAGTGGTGAGGAGACATGTAAATAACTACCTACCACCTGAAGTCTTTATAAAACAGCCCACACTTTTCAGCTTTGAAAAACAGTGTTGTTCTTCTCAGATTGTTCCCATTAGGTTTATGAACTCCTGGTTGTCTATAGCAAGTTCTTTTTTTAGGGGAGTGACAAGTACATCATATGTAGTGACACCAGAGCACAACTGAGATTTCTTGAGAAGCTCGATCACCTAGAAAAGCAGAGAAAAGATGAAGAGGAACGTGAAATGTTGCTTCGAGCAGCCAAGGTAAGACTCTGGGTTTCCAGGGAAGTAGTCATGTCCTCTTGATTGGTGACCATCTTCGGGTTTCTCCTACTTCTGCTTTAAATATAGTAACCATTAATTCTGTCACTGAAAATCTATAATGTTTAGGACAATTGCAGGTATATAGAAAGGATTTAACCTATTTACATTTTTTCAAAAGTCCACAAGAGTTCTTTGAAATGTGTGGTGGGTGAACTACTTTTTTGAGATTTTTTACTTCATGTTGACCAGTAGAAACATTTATAAATGTCCTTCCTGTATCTCTTTTTGCCACTGAAACAGAAGCCTGGTGAGATCCACCACCCTTGAATGTGTATTTGTTTTCCCTTTTCAGAGGGCTAGCCTTGGAGCTGGTTCCACAGCATCCATGAATTTCTGATGGAGCTGTTGCTAGTACAGAATAAGTTTCTTCTCTCTTCCTTTCCCTCAGGAAGAGGAGGGAAGAAAAGCTATGACAGTAGATGTTGCTCCATCAGCTGTGACTTGACCATCTTCTGTTGGTTCTTTTCTTTTGGTTTTGTTTCAAGCCGAATTCTGGAGCTGCTTAGGTGGAAGCCTAGTCTAGAGCTGAACGAACAGTGTTGTGCTTGCCTGAATAGAACTCCCTTTCTTTCCTATACTTCCTGTCCTTTTTAAGTGTCTGCTGCTGACATGAACAACATCATGCCTAGACTGGACCTGACTGACAGTGTTAGCATCATTTTCAGCTTAATCCTGCCTCTGGCTAGAGCAGAGGCAGCCGGCCCAGATGAGGAGGGGTGTGCACGTATGTGCGTGGAGGGGGATGGAAGCCAGTCTGGATTGAGGCATTCAGCCCTGGAGCTAAATCTTTCAATCACCAGAGAAAACTGTCATTTATTAAATATTTAACAGATAGGATGGTGTTTGGACTCCAGTAATCTCTATTCAATCTTTATCTTCTTTCTTTGGTAGAGCCGTTCCAATAAAGAAGATCCAGAGCAACTGCGGTTAAAGCAGAAAGCGAAAGAGGTAGGAGTTTGCAGTTACCATGCTTGCCTTTGTGTGTTGAGAGAAGGTTGGCAGCCCTGTCCTGGCAATTAGGTCAGGGTTTATTTTGCTGCTGCATACCATTTGCAGAGGCCTTGGGGAAGGACAGGAACTGCCACAGGCAAGGGCAGTGCTTCAAATGAGGTCAATGAATTATGAGCTCTCTTTTTTTAACATTTTATTTTTGCAGTTTCAGTCCTGTCTCGAAACAGTCCTTTGTAAACTGCAGCGGCACACTTGGTAGGAATATAATGTGGGATTAGAAAAAAAAAAAAAAAAGAAACTTTGAGATTTAGCATCTGGGACTGTACAATAGGCTACATTTTTCCAGGGTAATTGTTCGTTTTGTAAATCTGATACTGCTTATAATTCTTTGGCTGGGAGGCGGTACTGGGATTTAGTTTTAAATGGAAAACGCCTCTGGCTTTTAATTTTCTGGGCCCAGCAGTTTTCTGTTCTGGAATGGAGCCCTTGTTTCACACAGTTCATGTTTAGCTGCAGGGGTTTTAGTTTATAGCTTAGACTGGTTAAGCTTTTACTCCCAGAGGCCTCTGCATAGCAACTGTAGAAATCAACAAATAAGTTCATTTATGTCTGCAGCCTCCTCTCAGTAGCTGACTTTTTACATTTCCCAATATCCATTTCCTGACTTTTCTAGCCTGAGAGAAAAAAGCTCCACTAATTGGAGCTTATTTTAATTGAGCCTTAATATTGGATCTCACTGGAGTTGCCCCCAGAGCTACTGGGAACAGAATGAAATGAAAGTACCTAAGGTTGAAGATGTGTGTGCGTGTGTATGTGTGTGTGAAATTTTTCACTTGACCTACAGATTCTTGTCCCTGCTGAATAAATCATCAAGCCTGTTCACATTTCTGATTAAGGATCTGACAGCAGACGATAATAAAGACAATTGAGGTGTGAGACGTGTGATACAGAGCTGAAGAAATTGGTTTCTATAGTTACTTGACTGATTTCATGCAATTTTTAAGGATCTTTGTGCTAAATGAGAGTGATTTTCTGAGCAACCTTTTTCCTTAACTGTGCCTCTTGAACTATGAAATTTGTTGTTGCTTAACATTGCTGCACTTGGCTCCTAGGTGCCAGCAGCAGCAGCAGGTTATTTATGAATGCTTTAAAGGCCCTTATTGTTTGGATTAATGTAGGAGCCCAGGCAAAACAAATGGAAATCCAGTAAAATAGTATTTGAATCAATGCTCTGGATTTGCACCACAGTAGATGAAATTTGTAAAATTAGAAAGAAGGAACTTGCTTTACTATCTATCTTTTAATTCTTTGTTTCTGCTTACGATTCTTTCTTCATTGCTACAATCTGTGAGTACAAAGTTGCCCTAAAGCCCTTCCCAGTTTGCCTCTAGTGCCACCAGGATCAACAATCAGTGGGTGATGCTAATCTGTCTTGTTTTGTAGGTGACTTTACCTCTGCATCATCTGATCGTTTCTAGATGTACTTTCTTTTCATAAAGACTGCAAAGTAATTCATTTATGCAGCTTCTTTTCTCTTGTTTTCTGAACAATAATGTGTAAAATCATTAAAAGTACTCTGTGGTTTGCATATTTAGAGCACAAAGAAGGTTAGATTAGATTCAGTGATATTTTTCATGAGATCTCTCTTAAAAAGTGGCATAGTGGTGTACAAAAAAATGAGCCAACAGAGCAGGGAAGGCATATAAGTTTAGTGCTTGGTGTTCTAATATGTCTTGAGTTCCCCTCCTTCAGTGAATCTCATCTTGTGCCAGACTAACACAACCTGCATCACTCTTTGTCCTGTGTGTTTTCCCATGCTGTGCTGCTCCCAGAATGACAGTCTCCAACTGCTCCACCAGAAGAAGAGGAGGCAGATGTGCCTCTTGGGGCAGCACAGATCTTTGTGTTGGTATTCACTTAAAGAACTCTGTCCTGCTGCTTTGTTCTCCAGAGAATGAGGCAGCCAGAAGCTTCTCCAAGCTTCACATGGAGAATGGGGACACCCACCTTCTGTGCCTGGGGTGCTTTTTCATCTGGGACCATCTCAAGATGGAGAGTGGAAATGAGAGCACATGGAGCTGGAAAAAATTAGCACTTTATTGACAGTTTGGAGAAAACTGGTCAGCATACATTTGCATTAAAAAAATGCAAGCATGAATAGGACTGGAATAAGAGCAAAATAAAAATCAACAAATGTCCTAAGACTAAAACTGGTAACACAGAAGCATGGTGTACAGTGGGATGAAGGCTTGAAATGGCTTACCCTTGTCTGTCTTGTCTTGCCGTGTTGTGGTTATAGTCTGCTCCTAATAACCAAATTTGGAAACTTTGATGCCTCTGTCATCTGGAATCAGATCCTTTCCAGGTCACTCCAGTCAAGTATTTGCTGGAAAGCCTCATCTGATTGTCTGCTTATAGTTATTTAAGCATTAATATGGACCTGCCTTCCTCAAAGCTGTCTTTTGTATGTTGATGATGACCCCCTGGAAGAAGGAAGAGGGTGTGGAGTAATGGCACTGCAGCATGTTCTAAAGCAAAGTTTCCCAAAATGCAGGGTGTACATCCTGACAATGAATACTTATAAATCCAGGATGTGCTGTCATCCAGTAGCTGGAAGCAACATCTTAACATTGCTGGAAGTACATCCAGAGACTCTGCAGTGGATTCTTTTATCCAAAAGGCTATACATAATTGCTGTGACCTTTTCATCCCTTTTTGCATGACCTATTGCCTCAAACTTCCCCTATGCTAAGTCATTTACTTTCCTATATTCTTAGCCTATGTAGCTTGCCATGAATTAAGTCTGTATTTATTTCCCTCTTTCACCTATTTCAGCAGATTTTAATACCTATGGAAAGTGCACATTCCTTCTGAGACAGCTGCAAGGCTTGCCCCAAGCTGCTGCTTTGTGCACTCAAGAATTTTGTCCTTGCTCTCCTCACGGACCAGCTCTTTGTGCAGTGGCGTTCCTGCAGTCTGGGTAAATTACCCCTGTTTTTCATTCTGCTTTGTCTGCCTCTTCAGGCTGAGGGGATGCAGCCCTCTCATTGTCCGTGATGTTTGCACTATTAAACCCTGACTTTTTTTAGGTGGCTTCTGCTATTTCCTGTTCTACTTTCCACAATGCTTCCAGTTACAAAGAAAGAGTTCAGTCAATGTGATTCTTGTTGCTGTATTTATAGTTTATCTGTGGCTTCTTCCCCTTTCCTGAAATGAGCTTTTCTAAATTGAGCAGGTGTAGGATACTGTCAAATGTGCAAGCCAGCCATATGAACAGTTCATTGCAGAAGACCTGTAAAAATGTCAGTATTAAACAGTTGTAGTATAATTCTAAATATAAACTCTGATCCCTTAGAATTGTTTAGTTTGGAAAAGACCTCTAAGATCATTGAGCCAACCTGTTGCCCAAGACTTGGCAGTGCTGGGTTCATCACTAAACCCTATTCCTAAGTGCCACATCTAAATATGTTTTAGATCCCTCCAAGGATGGTGACTCAACTACTTCCTAGGATAGCCTGTTCAGACACTTGACAGCCCTTTTGGTGAAGGAATTTTTCCCAATTTTTTTGTACTCCTGTTCATCTTCAAAATGAGTGCTTTTGTAGTACAGCTTCAGGAAGCTTAAGGCTGAGCCTGGGCAAACCTTTCAGAATGTATCTGGGCAAGATACCTGCTTGGTGTTGAGCAGGTGAAGAGGTATTTTACTGAGAGCATCTTTGCTTATTTCCATAGTAGCCACCTTTATGCCTGCTCTTACCTTGTGTCACCTTGTCAGCGCATAAAGGGGAGCAGCTGCATCTTGAGCTAGGGGAGGAGTGTGTGGAGCAAGCACCTGAGGGACAGCAGATCTGCTGGCTCCATTCTTTGCTCTCTCAGCAGAGAGTCTGTTCACTTGGGGTTGCACAGATCTTCCCACTCCTTATTCCCGCCTGCTTGATGCACTCGTGCATTTTTTTGACACAGATACAAGATGGCAGTAGATGAGATGCTGAGCAAATTCAATACCTTTAGTATCAGCTGACTGGGAGGAAAATGGCAAACCCTAGGGTTTTTGTAGAGACAAAACAACCCTTACAGAAAACATCAAACTAAGAGCCAGCATGATTCCAGTGTGTTCTTGGTCTTAGCTAGTAATGACTGAATTTTAGTTGTTCTGTAGTACCTTTTCCAACAGTAACCATCATTTTTTCCTCTTTATATAACCTTCTAACTCCCTTATTTCCTCTCACACTCTCAGGTAACAAGTTACTGTAACTTGGTGCTTTGCTGCTTACCCTACCCCACCTCCAACTCACACTTTCAAGCTGTTTTATTTTCTTTTTCCTCTTGTGCTGCTTCTCTATCTAGTCTTCTGGACCCAATGGTTCAAATTATTTTAGACCACTCTTGTGGCAGGGCAGAAGTTAACCATAACCTCTCAAAAAAGCAAGTACAGATCGCTGCAAACAAAAACAAGATTTCATTGTTATCAATTGGCTTTTTTTTATGAGCCTTCAGTGGCAGCCTAAGAGCTTCTGCCTAATTACCTGATTGATATCATCTTTATTGTTCTGTAGTGTTTCTTACCTGCTTCTGCATGTTTTGAAAAACAAAAGAACCAAACCATGATAATCAAAGAGAAACATTTCATTAGCTGCAGTGTAGCCTTACAAATTACAAATGGCAATCATCAGAGATTCAGTGTGTTACAAGTCTTGTATAGAAAGTCAGGAATAGAAATACGATGATGTGTTAGATTATTGGGTGAGCTACAAAGCAAACCAAATGCCTGTTTGTGACACTCATATTGGTGTTTTGAAGGAATGTAAAAAAAGAGCAGCTGAGACACTGCCTGATACCCTAAAACCATCTGCCTGAAAGATGGCAACAACTATCTTCAGTGAAAAACAGAAAAACAGCCTCTCCCCTGCCCCCCAAATTCCATTAAGTGTGTTCCTGGATTTGCAGCCTTTTCTCAGTTTGTCTGAGAGACAGAGAATGAACAAAAAACTGGTTGTAAGTATGACCTTGGATTAGAAATTTGCTAATAGAAGAAACTTTAGGGCTGAAAGTACAAAAAGAAAATGATAATGAAGATCCAGAGAGTTATCTGCCAAGAAGAGTTGGGTGGACTGAATGATGAGATGGACAGACCTGCCTGCTGATGGTCATTGAACAGTCTTCTAAGTGATAGCATCTGAAGCAAAACCTGTGGACTATGTTGCATTGGTGTGGGGTCCTGTAGTCTGTTTCTTGTCCTTGCAGCAAAATTAGGCTAAGCAGGGTCTGAAAGCACACACAGAGCTTGATGGTGGATGCTGGACACCCAAGAACCTCCCTGGGCCTCCAAGTAAGGCAAGCTGATGGGACTGCACAGGGGAAATCATGTTCCAAGTGTCCTAGAAAACACAGAAACGTATCAATAATGGTTAAGCAAACAAAAAAAAATGGGTAAAAGGAAATACACACTCCAACACATTGGAAATTCTTACCAAGAGTGGACAAAATAAGGAGTCAGGAAGTCACTGTGCCCTGGATTTTTTCCTCATGTGGAGTTAATTATATATTAGGAAATATCAACTCAAAATGCCATTTTTTTCCCCCCTCCTATGAGTAGATTACTTTGTGGGTGTCCTGGAAAACTGTTCTGTTGTTCTTCAGAACATTTAATTGCAACCTTTTAGACAGGCAAAGCACTGGTCTTGGGGCACACAGCCACAGTAGGGCCTGTCCTGCCACTGAAGCAGGTATGTGGGATATTAACCTGAAAGAAATCTACAGTACTAAATACAGCTCTGTTATAAGTCAGGGCTGCATTTCAAACTAGTGCATGCTATTCTGCCTTTCTGCTGTTAAATCTAAATTACAACAGAGGGAAAAGTCAGTGGAAACTAATTGTATGGCTAATTAAAACAGTTTGAAAGGGAGCAATTGCAAGAAGAGAAACTGCATTATAGGCAAGAGGAGAGGATGGTAAATGTTTAAATATGCAGCCTCCAAGTGTCAGTTTTCCTCAGAGAATGTCCCCCATATGAGAAGTCTGCTATTCAGCTGCGTTCAACCTGTAGGGCAGAAAATTTTGTATAGGAAAGGTAGAGGCTGGAGGCAGTAATGCTCATTGAGCTTTATGACAACCAGTGTGAGAGGCTTGGGATTGAAAGCAGATTTTAAGGTTTATTTTTCATTTTCTTCTCAAGTTCCTTAAAATGCTTAAAGGGAATGTGAAAAAAATTGCCGTTCTTTCTTCCAAAGACAATGAAGAGAGAAGTGACTGAGAGCAGTAGACAACTTTCAAAGCACTAAACAGAGCACATAATGAAACCCAGTGAAACCTTGCTTGAAAAAGCTGGTCAAAAAGAGAGAATGGATACAAAAAAGAGAAAAGTCATTTCAGTGGTATAAGTGGACCCATTAAAAAGGTATCTCAGTATTTAGTTCATTAAAAATACACAGTAAAGGGTAGTAAAAGGCTCAGAGAGGTCCTGAGGTTTCTCTTTCACAGTTGCAAGCTAGAAAAGGTAGACATTGAAATTTGGTCACAGTTTCTTTGACTTTTACTATTTGTTAATTTATTGTTTAGTTTCTGTATTGAGGGAGCTGATGAGATTGGGAGCTTCTGTCTCTTTTGTGTGCCTGTATTCCTTTCTTTCCCCCCCTCACCCTCTGCAAGTCTTATAAAAATTCTTGTTCATCTACTTTAGTGCTTTTATTACTCCTGATGTACTTATTGCTGGATAGCACACATAACCCTTAGGCATACATTAAGTTGTCTTCAGCCTTCCCTGGTTTCCTTTCCTGCCAGTTCTTCTGTTAGTTTAAATATTTATTTAATCTGTCCTGTACTCCATCTGCCTGTAATGTCATATCTGGAGACATCACCACTTTTTACTTAATATTAAACCCAGTATCTTGTACATGTATTTTTAAGTATTTCTCTTATATTAATTATAACCAAGTCCAAAATTGTGGTGTTTAGCCACATCTGTCTTGCCAGCATTTTTTCTGAGCTCATTTACATCCATGGAGCTGAATTTATTTATTACTGCATTGCCAAGACAATTTTTTGGCTTTTTTTTTTTTTTCCCCAGGCATAAGTTCCTAGTGTTCAAACGAAGAGAGATTTCTTTTCTCCGCTCCTCAGATTTGTTTCCTAGCACTTTGTTCATTGAAGTGCCTGCAGAAGCAGACAGTGGTATGAATTTCTCATGCCAGCACGATGCTGGCGTGTCATCTGCTGGACAAGGGCTGCCTGTCTGGCTTTTCTTTAACCTCAGTCCTGTTACTGCTCTGGGAGCCCTGGCTAAGACCAGTGATCTCATCTCTACCTGTAGAAAAACCTTCCCTGGTAAATCTGTTTTTTGAGGATCTAGAGAGCAAATGTTTCATGTACTTTGTCCTCTATGAAAGCTTATATCAAATATCTGAATCCTGTCCTGGGGACTTTGTGACCAGACACAAAGACTTTAATCTACTCTTTTTCCAAGGTGAACTTGTATTCAGCTAGATAACACTCTTTTTTTTCCCCCACCTTTGATAATACATCCACCTTCTGCTGTACACATCATGGATTAGCTGCTGTGAATTAGTTTATTTATAGCAGCGTATACTTTTCATCAGTTGTGTTTAAGGGATATTCTTTCTCTAGGGAAAGCCTTAAGATTTGCATAACTTGCATTATTGAGGCTCTGATAAGACAGGCAACCACATTATCACGTACTTTGTAACCAAAAGGGTTTAAAACCAGTCTGCAGTATTGCTTTAAGTAAAAGTTTCAGCATCTTATAGGTGAAATACTTCTTGTCTTCTTATACAACTTGAATTTATTTTTTAATATTAAAGTGCCTCAAAAATGTCGTTGGTGTAACAGTAAAAATAGATTTTGAGTATTTTCTGAAATGTGGTGTGTGAGACGTGAGAGAGTTTCTGTGAGCAGGAAAAAAAAATACTTTTCTCAGAGGATTGAGTGAAGAACAGAGAGGTCAATTTTAAAACCTTTCATTCTGTGTGATTACAGCCATGCTGCAAATGCCATTTCACTATAAGGAAGGACTTTAAAACGTACCTTATTTCCTGATTTCTGCTGCAGGTCAGATTAACTAAAATGGTTATTGTGTCACCCTAGAGATTCCTGCTTGCTGCAAGACCAGACTTTAAACCCTATTTTTATTATTAAAAAGGCCAGCAGCAACAAAGTCTATTTTACAAGTTCTGAGACGTTTTCATAGCAATTTGATCTTTATACACAGGTTTTTAGAACTCTTTGTACTGCAGTTCTTAGCATATGTGAAATCGGAAAGGGGGGAAGGAAGCATGAACATTCATTTGCCACTTGCCTGGAACCCACCCCCTCTTATTGCCCTTCTTGGGGAATGAATTTTGAATAGAGCATGTGTTGGGTTCTTGTGTTGTGATGGAAGAGCAGCATCTTTCAGCAGACTAAGTAGGTCAGGTTGAGGGGCAGCCTGCTAGTTTGGAGGTCCAACATATGGGGCAGCTCCCCCCTGCTCCTCTGGAATTGCCATCACATACTTCAGTCTTCAAGGAAGAAGATCAATCTGTTGTCAAGATGAGTATGATGGTATGATTTCACCTGGGTGTGACAGTTCTCTTTGTATCCTATCATACTCAAAGACAGCAATGTTAATAAAACTGACCTCTAGAAGGGAAACCATGCAGCTTCTCTGTGTTATATTTTAATAAAGTGTATCTACCACTTTTGCTGCCCCTTATGCAGTGATTTTTCTTCCCTAACTTACATGCTACAAAACTAACCATTAAAGAAAGATTTGACTCCACACAGTCACCTCTTGCTCTTTCCTAATCTTGTTTAGGAAAATCTGGCAGTAGTTAGCCAGCCAGTATCCTCGGGTATCCCTTGACATTATCTGCCTGTCTTCTCCTTATCCTGTGCTTTTAACTGCTCACATAATGTTTAGACATTTAATCTGCAATTTTTAATGGAACAAAACTTGATGAAAAGATGATTTTGCTGGCTTCGGCAGGGTAATTTGGATGCCTGCCCATATCGCTTAATGGGGATCTGTTGAGTCCATTATAGAAATTGAGTGTTTAAATTCATTTGTCTTAATTATGTTCTCAGAAAAATCCCTGAGATGTGTAGAACGCAACAAGACAACGATTTTTTTTCTTCTTTTGCTTCAAACCCTGGTGAGATTCTTCATGATTTGAAAAATCCTTTGACTAGCTGGGAGGTGGAAAATGTATTGGGGAGAGCAGATGTTGATAATGATGTGTGATTCCAGCATTGTCTTGGAAACTGCCTGGTGGAAGATACATCAGTTCTGTTTCTAGAAAGCACATCTTTTTTTATACAGTGTCCCAAGTGTCATTCCCTCCTTTGTTACCTCTGCCAGCACTGCTCTCCAGCAGCATTGCTCCCTCCTGCAGTGTGTCTGTGCCAGCAGCACAGTCGGTCCAGTAGAATTCCGTGGGGTAATTGGTGGTGGTGCCAAGGCACTGCCCAGTCCTCAACCAGAGCAGCATCCTGATGCTCCACCAAGAGAGCCTCCACTTGCCCAGTCCCCTCCACCCCGTGCTGATGCCAACCCAAAGCCCTCTTGGTATTTAATTCATAGCTCTGCCTTTTGTGTCACACTTGGCCATGGCTGCCCATCAACAGCAGCTGTGAATAGGAGAGAGGGGCTTATTTCAATGTTACTTCAAGACACAGGTGTTCAGCAGCCACATGTTTTTGACAAGTCTAAGTGCAGTAATGCTGGTTAGTGTGTGTTTTGTAGGGTTGAGAGGGAAGGGGGATGTGTTTTCCAGTGGTTCCCAGGGATGGAAGCACACGGTTGGACTAATAAAGGCTTTTGGTTTTGTTTTGCATTGTCTTAAGTTTAATGGTTTTAAAAGTTGTTTTACTTTGAGTGTAATGGTTTCTAAATTAAAGCAAATCACCTTTCCCCTTCTGGTTTTCTTTTTCATTGGAGCCTTTAGGAGTTTAATCTCTCCCCAGAGGGGTGCTGTGTGCATGGCATGTTGCAGTGCCCCTTCTCATGGCAAGAAGACTGTGGTGTACCTGTGACCATTGTGATGGCTGAACTTCCTCCCTGCTGCAGGAAGGAGTGCTTTACTTCTGCAGGGACGCTCCATAGCTGCCTATAAGGAGGGGTGGCTCCAGGTGTTGGAGGCCTGGGCAGCTGAGGCTGGAAGTCAGCACCTACCTCTGCCAAAAATCTCAGCATTTTATTGCTGAGATTTAAGGCTTACTCTAAGCATTTTATTGCTCCTGCCTTAATCTTTCACAGTTTGCAAAGTTTCAAATTTTTCTTTTAATTTATTTTCACTTTCCCCCATGTCTTATTGGCTGAAGTGTGTTACTGAATATAAAGATATGAGATTTAATCTAGATATGAGATTTACTCTATATATGAGATTAAAGGAAAATTTATCCTACACATTTTATGCTAGTAAGCTGACTGGAGTTAACCTCAGACAATTGCAAAATACCAGTAGTTTGAAAGTTCATAGTGTGTAAAGTATTCCTGAAAGCAATCCTTTATATTTGGATAAAAACAAACTGACTGAATTAAGTAAATTTTGATAAATAAGGTTTTAATTGTGTACACTGCACACAAAAGCAAGAATAGTGTGCATGGTAAGTGAAGGATGGTGTCTAGCTTTGAAGAAATACTGCTGTGTGAAGAAGTACTACTACAATAAAAGTCTACATTGGGTGATCAAAGATGACTTGCAAATAGTGCTGTTTTCAAAACTGAAACATACAAACCCCCTGAAAACTTTCTTCTCAGCATATTTGTTAAAATCTCACTCAACCTGATTTCTGCTGAAAAACCCTGAGTCTTCTGGGGAACACTGTCCTTTTAGGAATCTTGCCCTGAAATACTGTTTTTATTTAAATAGCCTAGTTGCTATAGTATCTGATGTGAAGCTGCCACCATCACTAAATTCTACTTATATAATGTAAAATAAGGCTTGTAACACCACCCACCTAGAAACCACCCACCCAAAGTCTTTCACCCCCAAAACACTCCCCATGAGCCCCAAAGTATTTCGTTGTTGTGGATTCTTCTTTATTTAAGTGGCAGCAAGTAGGGGACTTAACACCATGTAAGCTCAGTTGCAAGCTCAGTTGTTATCAGCTGCTCTTCTCCTCTCCAAGTGGGATCTCTGAGAGCTGAAAAGCAAGCAAAATCATAGTGTTGCAAGCTTGGTAAGCAAGGTATCTGTATTGACTGGGTGAGGAAGTCCAGGTAATTCACTGGGTTTATGGTGGGGGAGTGGAGGAAATCTGGATGCTTTCCCACCCATGGTATGGTTGTACTTCAGTTTTTTTAAGATATGCACACACATCCATGCAGAGAATCCCCATCTGAGCAATCTTCTTAGTCTTAATCTTCTTAGGGGAGGACATGGGCTACAGTTGCAGGTGAGACCATCCCCAGGCTGACATCACCTAGAGGTTTATGTTTGGAAAACCTTCTTTCTCCACCCATGCTCCAGGTTGGACAGCTGGTGGATCTGGAAGCAGTGTGTTTGTATTAGCAGGGTGGCTGATCTAAGACAGTAAGGCTGTCAGCAGACTTGACTGGGTTGAACTCCAGAGCAGCTGGCATCAATAATTATTGAATAGAATGTATTAGAATGTATCTCAAAATACAAGAATAAAACTTTTTTTTTTTTAATTTTTTTTTAATGCTCTTTACTGTGGGTTTCTATCCCTTCCCAAGTTTACCTAACCCAGGTGAAGGTTGTTTCTAATGATTTCTTAGTGTTCAACAGTTTTGGAGGTGAGTGAAAATAAACATGCAGTGTATCTCTGCCTTGCTTCAGATGTTCTTGAACATTCAAATATATACTGGGAAAATAAAGACTAGCAGTCAAACAGCAGCATCCTCTTAAATTGGGTAGTACAATGTTTCACAAATGCAATATTAAGTGTTGAGTTCAGGTGGTAGGGAAATTGGGTATCTTGCTTGATAGGCAAGGAATTGAGATTTTGAAATAAGAATAAAACCAGGTCACATAGCCTGGTAACTTCAAATTTAATACTAATCCAGTTTCATAAACCAGTTCAGACCAAGATTTTCCATTAACCAGAAATAACAAACCTTATTCATCAGAAGGGACCAGAAAGAGGGGAGAGATGCTGTGAAACACGTTGTTTCTGAAGGAGCTACAGAGCTATCTGAAACAGCTCTAAAAGGAACCTTTAACATAATGTGTGTCATAACTAATGTAGGTGTTTTCTTTTTAAATTAGATGCAGCAGCTGGAATTAGCACAGATGCAACAAAGAGAAGCCAACCTCACAGCTTTGGCAGCCATTGGACCAAGGAAGAAAAGACCATTGGATTCGTTGAACATTGAGGTACAGACCTGGCTTGTAATGACTTGCATGGTGTTAATCTTCATACTGAATTACATTTATCTTTCCCTGTAGGAAGAAGTGTGAATTCTCTCACACAAAATAGTTTGTTGCATTCTGTAAGAAACCTAGTTTGTGAGTTAGGTGCTTGAAAGGATTGTTTCTGGTAAATTTGATGGGAGTGTGTAATTGTGTGTTAAAGGAAAGACCACATAAGAGTGCTGTGTGTAAAGGACTAAATGAAATGATGACTCAGAGAAATTCTCATCTATAGTGGAGGGTAACCAAGCTGTGGTGGCCTTCCACAGTGGGCAATTGTCATGACCCCTTAGGTGAGTTCACAGTTCCTGGTTTGGATGGCTTTTGAAATGGTTCTTGATTTGACATTTGACTGTGGACATTAATCCATGCACAATGCATAGGGACTTTTCTCAAATATTCTGTGAGTTCACCTTGGCTAGTTTCTCCCTGAAAGCAGTAAATAAGTCAGTAAAGCTAGACCATTCACTTCCTGCAATGAGCCAGATCATCTTCTGTGGCTCATGTTGGATACTGGAAGTGCTTTTAACAAACCTTTTCTGAGCAAATCTCTCAATGTGCTGAATAGTAAGGTCATCATTTTTGCTGGAGATGGGAGAAATTGGTGTTACAGCCAGTTTTGCTCCTCTATCATGGAGCCTTGATATTGCTCAAGTGAAAGTCTGGTTGCCCTGACATAATCACAACGATCAGGAGCCTGGAAAGTAACTCTTGTGTGGAGGCAGTTGTGGTGAAGTTGTCCTTTCTGATGAACCTTCAGTCTTTTTCACTGTTGTTGTCTGGGAAGCTTAAATAGATGGTGGGATTGAAATTACTCTGTCATTTTAGCATAGCAGAGTCTGGGAGGACCTTGTCCTCAGTTATCTGCATTGTAACTGAGATAGTGGTGGCAGCTGTCCCATGGTTTCTTCTTCATCTGGACTGTGACAAGAGGCCTCACTAAGCAGGTGAGATAGACTTGTTTCAGTGAATTTTTAACTTTTTTTTTTCCCTGACATGGATGTAAAATTAGGCCTTTGAATACTCCCTGTTAGCCACAAGTGAGGGAAAGCAATCTTTCTCTAAACAAGCTGCAGAAAGCAGCGTTCACAGCTTTTGAGCAGCTTCTCTTCTTTGAAGTTTTTTTAATGCACTTTCACATGAAGCTAAATGCATGTTTTGTTTTTTTTTTTTTAATACCACTGGAAAAACTTGAAAAAATCAGTCTAGCACAAGAACAGTTTCCCCCATCCTTTTCTCATCTTCCCCCAAGCTTCTATCGGGTTACTATTCCTGTTCTTCATAGTGGTTTTCTGTAATTATTGTCGGATTTGTTTCTGAATATTTAACAAGTCTGCCTGTTAAGTACTTTTCAGTTATTTCTCATCATCTGTGGTATGTCTGCTTTATTAAAAGCTTCATGAGATTATGTGAGACAGATAACAGTGTTGCTGTTGAAAGCTGGTTATCCATTGTTTACTTTGCCACTTCAAAAGAATGTGGACACGACACGCCTAAAACTGACCATAAACCTTGATAACATTCCATTGTCACAAATTTACCTGCTGTATTTTAAGCAACTTCTCATATGGTTGCCATACAGACTGATTTGTAAGGGCAGTAGGTGAAAGTAATTCTGACAGTGAAACCATTTTTGTTTCTTGCATGCAAGCTCACATTCCAGTGCCTGCTTCTTAAGCTTCATGCTACTGGAAAGCATTTCTCTGCAGACTTTTTTTTTTTTTCTATTTTGTGAAATTATGCAGGATAGCAATCCTTGAGAAGGATGTTTAGATTTAAATGTTTTTAAGTGTCCCAATATATCTAAGCAGGATTTATAAAAGGCTTAAGACTTCTCATGTAGAATAAAGAATGGTTTTGACAAACACTCTCTAGTTCAAGAAGCAGAACATTTGTAATACATTCATGATAACATGGCAAAACATCCTGAGCAGTAAACAACATTCCATTCTTCAGAGATGAAAGGAGGTCTTTGAAACTGAAAGCAAGTACAATATGGCCTTAGGCTGATACACATTTGGGCATCTTTAAAATCATCTTTTTGGGCAACCTGTCTGAGAATAATTTAAACAGGCAGGATGTGCTTTTTCATTTCAAATTGCAAATACAGACAAAGTACAGAGAGCTTTACTCTCAAATAATCTTAAATGTCAGAACTTCTAGACTGTGCAATGGCAAGTAAATCTGTGCACAATACTCCTGTGCCATTTTTTATTATTTTTATTATTTTTATTTTTAAAAACTGATAACTTGGTAGACATGTACGATGGAAGAAGTTATTCCTAAATGCGAATGATATTTAACATTATTGAGTGAAATCACTGATGCTAACTGGATTAAGATTTTTAACTACAGCTTCAGCTTTCTTTGGATAATGTTCTTTGTACAATGTTTGTGTCTCCTATGGCTCTGTCAGCTCTGTACAGCTTCTTTTTATGGTTGCCTACTGCAATAATTAAAGGAAAGGAATTGTTTCAAGCAATTATTGATGCAAACCAAAGCCCTAATGTATTTGGGCAGACAGGGAAGAAATAATCAGTTACAGTATGTATTAAAAAAGTGAAACTCTGTAAGCAAATTTGTCGTCTATTTGCCTTTCTTTATTCAGTACCAGAATGTAATGGATACTGGGAAAGTTCAGTTCAGCAGACTGGGTTGGTTGGATCTGCTGCCTGCTGTTGCAGTAAATGTGAAGGGCTCAAACCAGCATTTTAGGGAGCATGGTATGCTAACTTATCCACAAATAAGTATCTCTGTTTAACTGGGATGATTTTTCTGCCCAAGGTTTTCTATTTCTCCACACACCAGCACTGGGCTTTGCTCCTCTTCTGAAAAGTGCTTTTCCCAAGATAGCTGAGCACATGATTCCTGCACGTTCATCTTATTTTTAAGTCTGAAATTGTGCTTTACTTGGTCTTTCCAGGAGACCAATTATGGGTCGTTTTAATGTGGTAGCTAGAACATGTGGTGACACAAGCATGTGCTTTCCAGCTAGAAGCCTGCTTGCCAGCAGCCTCATCACCTCATAATGTAACAAGTACAGAAAGAGGCTCTTGTCCAGAGGAGTGCCTGGCAACTAATTTGGACCTAAAAGCAATATAAAAAGAATAATCTATATGTTGCCATGATTGCTTATGTATCTCGAAAGTTGAAATAGCAGTAGGGACAAATCCATGATGATCATGGAATGAAAAAATAAGGCTAATGCTCTAGGCCTAATTAAAAAAAATAAAAGGCAGCAGTATAATGGGAATTCTTTTTCCTTTCTTGTTGGAAACACTAGTTTGGGTAGTTTTGCATGTTCTCTTCACTGCAACTTAACATTTGAATGGTATTGTTCAGAAAGAGCAATTTGAGAAAGCCTTGGTAAGAAAATCTCTCTGTTGTGAAAATGTGTTAATTGGTGCTACTTGTAATCCAGAGGTGGCAATATCTTCATCTCTCTCATTCTTATCCCTCTGGACACTTTTGGACAGAATGAATAGGAGAGGCCTTTGGATTCCATTTATATGTGTCTTGGGGTTTGTGCATTTGTTACCCACCTCTCCTCCTCCCCTAGTTTGAGGGCATGTGGTAAACAGTAATGAATTAAAGGGTAGGAAGAATTGAAAAGTAACTCATCTTGGGAAGGGAGGACACTTCTAAAACAAATATGAAAAAAGTAAACTTGAAACCACAGGCTCATTTTCCCAATTCATTGTTCTGTTTCATAGCTTTTACTGGTTGGTAACACGCTCCATAATGTTTTCAATGCTGATAAATAGTCAAGGATTTTTTATATTTTTTATTAAGTTTTACTGCTTTTCTGTTGACAAAGCCATTTTGGAAACAGCTTTTTCTCATTTCCACTGTAACTGGAATCTTAGAAGTTTGAAGACTACGGTTCTGAGTCCTTAAACTTTGTTTCCTTCTATTCAGAGATTTCTTGGGTGCAAGTCATCTTTGGCCTTGAACCAAGAGCTCTGTATTTATTTGTGCAGAATCATGCACCAGGGAGGAAAAAAAATCTACAAATGTTTCTGAGAGAAGACTCAGAAAACTGGCTGTTACACTTATGGTCTTCATCTGAATACTGTGGTCAGGCCCTTCTTCTACTTTGTATAGGAAAACTTAGTTGAATACCAGTACTTCTGTGTAATTTTTTGGGGTAGAACACTTGCTTTGCATTGCTTTTCCGGCTCCATGATAACACCTAAAGTACTTAAAAGTGATGCAGTCTCTCCTGCTGTTGGTGCTGAGTTCTTCACTTGCTTTCTCCCAGGCTGGTTCCACTGACTGACTCAGGGTTGTACATCGCATGTCTTTCCTTTCTTTTTGCCAGATCCAATGACAAAGGAAATTCCTCTTTCCAGGTACTGCTTGTGTCTGTTCTATCCCCTGCCAAGACTGGCTGCTCTGTTAGTGAGTGTGGGTCTTGCCTGGTCACAGCTAGTCTGGCTTTGCTGTGGAAGCGTAAACTACTGCAAGTAGTTGCTACATTAGTAAATCATGCAGCTGATATGCTGTGCTCAGTGCAGAGCCATTCAAATACTCCCTTTCTGTCGAACTCCTAGCCCTGGCCAACATACTGAAATAATGTGATAACTTCCAGGGTTGTGCACATCTAATACAGCAGTCCACACTTGCATTCTCCTTCTGCAAAGAAGTTTGGCAAGCAAAAATGGAAGAAATGTCTTGTTTACCACAGTGGTCATTGTTCCATTTTTAGTATGACTGTGGGTGGAGGAAATGAGCTTGTCATCTTCTCTTGTGTCTGCCACATCTGATCATTGTTAGTAGGACTTAAACTTACCCTTCTTGCTTTACAACTCTGGGATGCTGGTATGCACATCGATTAAACATATTCTGTACATGGTGCTTGTTTGAGCTTTGGAAATGTTCTTTAGGTTGTCTGAGGAAGAACTAAGCCTTTGAGCAACAAGTCCTTTCTGCAGAATGGAAGCAAACCCAACTCTTCCAAGTGGCATGGGGAGAGAAATGATTTGTTTTTTTCTGGTGTGTGACAATCCAATGACTTATTTTATTTTATTCTACTTTATTTTATTTTTTATTTCCAGAAGGGGTTTATGCTCTTGTAAGTAGTAACTGTAGAAGCTACTGCCACTCTTTTTGGCCATAAGCTCTTCTGATGAGGGAACACCAGGACAATTCATCAGTTTCAGTATTGGCGTTATGGACATGACTGTGTCTAAGTGTGAATTTAAAGGCATGAATTGGCTCTGTAGCAAATGATAGCTCCCTGTGCAGTGGAGCCACTGTCTGGTCTTTGGCATGGGTACATGATAGTCTGCTAAAGTATTTTCTTCGAAGCTGCATAATATTAATTTAAAAGCAACCACTTCAAATTGGGCCACATATATAAGTAGGTGTTCATTACAAGGCTACAGAATCTGTTTCTACACTTCAGTGGTTTCCCTCACTTTCTCTGTGTCTCTTTCTATCTTTGTCACCCCTTCCCCCAGCCCATAGGTATTAAGTGATACTGGAGGGTGAGGTTTTTTCTACCTTGCATATGCTTAATGTATGTAGACTCTTGATTTAAATTTCTGGTTCTTATTTAAGCTTTTGGACAGCTGAAGTGTCTATGACATGGTCATACCTTTGGGGAAGAAGGGTGCTAAAAGTTACTGAAGTTCTAAAATGTCTTCAGCATCTTAGTTACCTGTTTCAAGACCTAACAAAGCACAGCTCTGTCAGCTAAAGAGTTTCAGTTTCTGTGCTGAATTTCCTGGTGCCTGTCAGTCTAGGCTATACACTTGATCTGAATTTTTTCCCCATGTAAATAGGCAAAAATATTCTCAACTGCCATTCACAGACTTCAGAAATACAGTTCATTGGCCCATATCGTGCCTTCTCTGTGCTAGAGATGAACTTAATTCTTCTTATATGTGAAAGAGATCTGCAATTTAAATGACTAATTGCATTGTAGCTTTAGGCTGAACATATTGGTAATGCACAAATGTTGATGACATGTGAAGGGTCAAGAGATTTATAATTTAGTTGACAATACATTGCTTAAAATGATGTGGCAAAGAGCCAGAAAATTTCAGCTTAATAATTTTCTGTTAACTAACATGACATATTTGTATAGGATTCATTACCTCCAGGTACAGATTAAGCATCTGATGTACCCATAAGAAGTGACATGCGTACATGAATCTTGGGCATAATAGTGAATAAACTGACACTGCATTCACAGTAATTTGTTTCAATATGTAAAACATGTTGTTGCCTACATTTGAAAAGACTTGTAGGAATGTTGCAATGAAATCTGAAGAAAAATGTGTAATTGAATGGAGGTTTTCTATTATATAGATCTGACAGCTCTGTGAGGCTTTTTTGTAGGCTGCAGATAACATCATAAATACACGTTTGTTTTCAGCTGCACAAGAAGCAGTCTGGATATAGAGATCTGAGTCTTTCAGCCATTGGCTACCCTAATGGTGTGTAAGGTTAAAAGAAAAATAAAATCCCCAGACCCCAACCTAAAATAACCAACTTTTTTTTAAAAAAAAGAATCCTGTAAATATTGAGTCATCTAATACTTTAGTGTTGTGAATGTGGGAGTATTTCTGTCAGACCAAGGTTTGTTAGAATAGGCAGCATCAGTAGGCTGGCTTGCCACCAGACTGCTGTCAACTTCTTTCACTTTGCTTTCTCTGGCCTACATTAGGCACTTGTGTGTACGAGCAAAAAGGTCACAATTTTGCCAGGGTCTGTTCCTTTCCCCCTGGCTGCTGGAGGAGACTCAGGTAAGTGCTTGAACACAGTATGTTAACACAGTGGTTTTTTAACCCTTGTTTCCTATGAGAAAGGAATGTGTTCTGTGTTTTACAGCTGAGAGCCAAGTACTGCATACACTAGATATCCCTGATCTCAGCGTGACCACACGTGACTGAGATGGGGGTTGAACCTGGAAGCTTTTGCTTCAATTCACTAGATGCTCTTACCAGCTTTCAGCAACACCTCTGCTGCACACAGCTGGCATTTTTTAGTGTTTGGGGATGTCATTGAAAAATGTCTCATGACTTTGCTTCCTTCTGCTGGTGGTATTTTTATTATGTGCAGCAGAGCTGCAATAACAGTTTGCTCTCTTGGGATCTTGGCTCTGGGCCTGTGATATGTTTATGCCACACCAAAAATTGAAATGAGAACTCTTGGCTTGACTTTTAAACATTTGACTGAGTACTTTTCCCCTTTAAAGTGTCTCACTCCCAAGAGTCTAAAATTTTGAATTTTGGTTGAATTTGGGAAGGGAGCGTGTACTTCACTAGGAACGAACCTGACTGGAACTTGGTGGGGGGGGGGGGGAGATGTCTGCAGACCTCTATGAGCTTTGTATCAGGGCCTGCAGAATAGCTCTGAGCACTTTTGAAATCCTTGTTGGTATCCATGATCCAAACTTGCAGATGCCAAGCTCCAGATACCTTGCAGACTAGAAGTAAGGTGGGAGTGGTGGCTCTGTATTAACTTCACTCTTGCCTTGTCAGAGAATTGGTATTTCATTCTCCATCCAGCCACTGGAGAGAGCTCTAGAGATCTTTAAACAGGTTTCCAGAGCAACCTCTGAATGAAACTGGCTGTTCAACAGCTTGGGACTACAGCAGGAGCACCTCAATGGGTTCTGCTGCCAAGTGAGTGTAATTGATCTCTGTCAGGTGTTTATAAAAGGCTCTAAGGGTGACAGTGTGCTGCTGTGGAAAAGGTGCTGATTTGGGCTCAGTTCTGAGGACAGTTCAAAAGCAGGACTGCTGCTGCTGTGACCTCCTGGGGCTGATTTTAAGCCAGTTGTTGTCTCAGTACTGGGATAGATGTTTCCAGTGGTGCAGTTACATTGCTGTAGTGCCTCACCTGGCTTACAAACAGGGTCTGTCAGCTGTGATACCCAGGCAGACTGGTAGAATCTACACTGGTAGTTGTCCCTCCTGGGCTGCATGTCTCTGTCATTTCCCTTCTGGAAGGAAGGCAGGGTGCTGAGGCTTTACTGAAAGGCGGGAACTTCAAGGTAACAAAAAACAAACAAAAAAACCCTCCACAAGCAAACAAACAAACAAACAAACAAACAAACAAACAAACAAAAAAGAGCAAGAAAAAAAGAAATCGCTAGTTAGAGCACTAATAATCAGATGTTGCAGAAGGGGGATGCAAGCTGATTGCAGTACCCTTTGTTAGAACTGATTCTACAGGTATGCATTTTCTATTTGTTTGTCTTTGAATTGTCTGTGACCTGGTTGAAAAGCAGCACTTTTCCCCTGGAAACAGACAAAGCTGTCTTGGGGTGTGCTGAAGACTAGCAGTGAAGAATCCCCCAAAACAGCAAGGCACAAGTGCTTGCTGCCCAAATGGAAGGAGCATAATGGAGATGTCTGGGAGCAAGGAGTGAGCTGGTGTTTTTCAAGTCTCAAAAGTTTTGTGCTTTTGAGGAAGGGGTATGTGAGATCTAAAGGAGAGGATTATTGACTGTTGCCTAGGGCCAGACAATGTTGACCTCCTGCCCAATAGGAATTTGCTAAAGTGGAGCAGCAGGAGACCCTCCCTAAAGTGTCACTTGTGTCAGCTTGAGAGCTCAGAGCTTGGCATTTCATAAGTAAAGACTTGGACATTAACAGAGGGGTCTGTGATGGTTCTTTGGGATGTGCAGATCTTGGACCAATGCTTGGTCCAAGTTCCAAAACCAAACCAGGAAAAAACAGTGTTTCAATACAACTGTGGAAGACAGTAGCTAACAGGAGATGGTGCTCAGCACTGCAGAGATTCACTTTAGGTGAGTTCCCCAGCATGGTCCCTATCTGGACTGGAATGACCTAGGCTGTCTGTTGGCTTCTTTAATTTTAAACCAACATGTACTTTGAGAGAAGGACACTTTCTTTTAAAGTGGTAGGAGCTGTTGGTTGTGGTAGGAGCTGTTGGTTGTCGAAGACCTCCATGTGGTAGGAGCTGCTGGTTGTCAGAGAGCTCCCTGGCCCCTGAAACTCTATGCTCAGTAGCTTTAATATGCCAGAGTGATGCTGTGGGAAACTTAGAGCTGTGAATGGCTGTCTTAGTAAACAGGAGCCCAGGACAAGCTTTGACTTTGGATGTGGTATTACAGCATAATATCGCTTTATGTCTCTGCACTGAGCATGATGGGTAGGAATTTAAGAATAAACAAATCCATAACTCTGACTCAAATTCAGGCAGCTTGGTGCTTCTTCCCTGTTGTAGCATCTTGCAGCTACAGCAGCTTCCAAAGCGGGCTGGGTGATTTGTGCCGTCTGTCTCCCTTTTTCTAAGAGTGAACAGGACTGAGGTGGCTTTGTTTGGTGTCTTTTTAAAGGTAAGACTTCCAGTCTAATGACTTATTTAGAGAGAAAATACTTTCACCTCAATAAAGTTCTTTGAATTATAAAGGACATTGCTGTTGGGTTACTGAAAACCCTTGGGGTTTGTTTCATTTATAACATTGCCTCAGGCCTTCTGCTGCATCCTGTTGGACTGACCTCCTTTTCAACCCGTGCTGGCAGCTGCATTGCAGAGCTATCTTTTCCCTGGATCCTTCAGGGTTGTCATATGACAAACTTGAACTGTGACCCTTTTGTGTCTTACCAGGACAGCAGTGCCCTCTGTGCAATGTGGCCAGCAGTCTTCCCCACGCACGCATTTGTTCCGAGCCATTTAACAAACTGAAAGTTTCAAATGATGGCATTTCATAGTGTTTAATAGTATTGACTGTAAAGCAAATGAAATGGTGCTGAATACCCTGTGTGCTGCTTGTAAAAAAATACAGCTTCCATTTCTGCAATGTGCCCTGGGTTTTCTGTGGCTAGCATGTGCTCTCTGGTGAATCTCTTTATATTTTTAATAAATTTCAATGCTTCCACCCTAACAACAGTAGCATTTGCTGCTATATGTAGTCCAGCACTGGTAGTCATTTCTAATAAATGGGGGGTTTAAACAGATTTCTCTAAGCAAAGTGGGCAAAGTCATTTTGCTGAAGTCTTGCAGAGAGTGTTAGGGTAAGAATTGATATAGTTAACACTGCATCCAAGCAACACCATCTCCAAGTGGTGTTGATGCTGGCAGGCATTGCCCTGCTGAAGTTACAGAGACTGAGCACTCGTATTTGTACAAATTACATTCATTACCGAGAACCCTCCAGTAGTGATAAGAGACTGGCTGTGCAGCACAGATTGGCTCCAAGATAAGTAGCCAGTCTATTGTGCAGCTCATGGTAATCTTCCTCTTCCCCACCCCTAATAATAAATCTTGGGGCATTTTGGAAAGCGTGGGGGTTGCTCATTCCAGTAGCTTGAATATAAAACTACTCAATGTCATCATCTCCTACCAATTGTATTTTCATAACCAAGCAAGGCAGCTGACTGAGGTGGATAGGCTCAGATACAGTGTTCTGAATATCTGGATGCTTTCACTGAGTATTTGTTGCCCTTTTAAAGGACAGAGCACAGATGATGGCTGGGATGAGTTTCACCTGGCCATGTTCCAAAGCTAGGGTGCACTCACAGTGACAGTTTTCCTCATGAAGAGATGGAAACCTCTGGAGCAAGTGGTAGTAAGGGCTGTGCATGACCTGGGGCTCTGCATAGGTACTGTGTGTTAGTACCTTCTTCATAGTTGGCTGATGCTTTCTCAGTGCAAGTCTGTTTGGCAGACTTCAGTAAAATGGCAGTTATTTATCCTACCATATTTGTATAATTTTAAAGGAAGAAAGAACTTTGTGGTTGCTTTGACTGAAATAAACCATCAGCTGGCAAGCGCTTGCTTTGTCATTTTCAGTATCTAATCTGCAAGGATTTTTGGATTGCTGGTTTTCAACGTGGAAAGCTGAACATCTGTGGGCTAGTTTTATACAAGTAGGCATTATAATCCTACCAGTTTAGTTAAAACTTATATTTACATGAAATTCTAATGTTTCTGATGGGTTTTTTCTTCCTCTCTCCCCCATTTAGGGTTTGAAAAGCAATGGAATTGCTGGATCATCAGGTTTTAGCCTTACGAAGCAGATGCTCTGTCCACGAGTAACCCGTGTCTGTCTCAGGGACTTGATATTCTGCATGGAACAAGAGAGGGAGATGAAGCATTCTCTACGCTTGTACCGTGCCCTTCTGAAGTGATTTCAATCTTGCATTTCACCGTGCTGTCTACTGCCAAAGATAACACTGAAGCATTGTTGCACTGTCTTGAAATTCCAGTTTCTGGAAAATGATCCGTTGTAAGGATAACTCTTGTTTACAGATAAACATTTTTATTAAATACCTAACTTAGCACCTGTAAGGTTTTTAATAATACTTGGCTTAAATCTGTCTGTAAACCAGTGAAAACACTGAGCTGCACACATAAGCACCTATCTGCTTGCATTGAACTGTCTTACAAGCTCTGAGGGCTTGATAAGTGTCCCTAGTTTATGTATGCCACTTGTTTCAGTACTCCAGAGTCTGCAACATCTGTTCTATGTGTAGTGCCACCTTCCAACCCCATCTTATTTAGGGAAACAAATATCATTATAATGGCACAGCATAGCATGGCAACTGTATTTAATAATGAACCAGCAGTCAGTAAACCTGCTAATGTATTGCTTGTGTGACTCAACATCTTAAATTTTCTGTGTTTAGAATTACTACTGGATGCTCACTTGTGGAGATAAATAGCAAGTAAAAGGAATGAGGGGTCCTTTGTACCCCACACTTTGCCTCAATTGCCTTCAGCCTTTCCTCTGAGAAGGTGACTGAGGGAAGGAGGACAAATCAGTGATTGAAGTACACCACACAGTGTAGCTAGGGCATACTTAGATGGTCATGGAAAATTTGGAGTTACTAAAAATAAAAGGAATAAAAAATCCTAAAAAGGGAGGGTAAACAGAAAAAAACAGTTTATCTTTCTGTGGATACAAAAAATAGCATTGAACTTAAACATAGATGTGGAAAGAGATTAACAAAACCTGTACTGACTACAAAAAAGAGAAAAGTTGAGATTCATTGAAACTCTGGAGCTGAAGACTCTCCTTGGAGAGGAGCAGTGTTTGCAAAGCACAGGATTCACTGCTTTAGAATATTGTTTTAATACTTTATTGTGGTGTAACAGGGAAGCTTCTCAAATAGAAAGTATTTAGACAGTTGCTTTGTTCCCATTCAGTGAGAAGGAGGACTCTGGATTATAAAGACTGTTAGAACAGGTTCAAAGATTGTCGGCTTGCTGTTAAAGACTGCCTTGTGGTGCAAGGAAAGCCCTCTGGGTCACCCTTCTCCCCAGGCTCCAAACATGTTGCCTTTCATGACACAGCACTGTATAGCATGGCTGTTTCCCAGGACTGGTGGGAAAGACACTGACTGCATTCACGGAATCACAGAATATCCTGAGTTGGAAGGGATCTACCCCAAGGATCATCGAGTCCAACTCTAAAGTGAACGGCCCGCACAGGGATCGAACGCAGAACATTATCAGCACCATGCTCCAACCAACTATTGAATGGCTCCCTGCTGAATTTTCTTTTCTTTGACAAAAAACAAGCTTCCTAGGGTTACTTGGCATGCTGCTTCAAAACTTGAAGCAACTATTCACACAACTATTCTGCACTGTCAGAACCGCTGTAGATGGTTCCCAAATTCACAAAGTTGTGAATCAGTTATGTTGGTTTTTGTTGGAACGGTAGTAAACAAATCTAGTAAATGAATGCTGTAAATTATTTATATATGTATATATAGCACATATATATATATATAAGAAAAGCAGTACTTTGACTATAGTTTGCAAGATATTGATGGCATCAGGCAAAATTGTTTTGTATTATTAAATGCTTAGCTTTACTTTTTATGTAAAGTGCAGCATTTTCCATATTTGTGTACTGTTATCTTATTGATCAGATGTTAAAAATTATTTTAAATACTGCATTAAAGCAATTATTTTATTAAAAATAATAAGTTGGTAACTTTGTTTCCTGACATGAGAAGTTGAGCATCTGACGCTGTCAGCACCATGACTAATGGTGTGACTTGGAGAGCCAGTCCCAGCTGTCCGCCCATCACAGGAGCTGGCACGCCTTCCTCATGTAACATATTAACTATGAACATCTCAATTTGAAGGGGTTTTAAAACAGGGAGGTGACGGAGAAGAGGATTGCTGGAAAGAGGGAGGGTGAGCAGGGAGAAAAAGAAATGTCTCTGATTTCCTACTGTCAGCACAGAGACTGGGTTGTGGTGGTTTTTGGTAACAGCTGGCTAGAGGTGAGAGCTTTGCACATGTTCTGGGAAGGGAAGGCATGAACTGTGTCAGACGTCAGCAATGTGCTGTGGAAGCACTGTCCTAAATAACTTTTAAAGCAACTCACAATTAATTAAATGCAGGCTGGAGAACCACAAAGAGCATCTGCAAATTGGCCTGCCTCATTCTCTTGAAACCAGTGCAATACTGAAGTGAAATATGTTGGAGAAAATAATTGATAAATAGATATATCTAAAGGATTATGGATGATTCAGGTGTTTTTATGGCCTACCTATGATGAAGATCACATGCTTTTATTGCTGCCAGAACAAGTTGTCTCTCACCAGTAGATTCTCCCTGTGTGTTCCCTGTTCCCCCATGTGTCATGTCCACACCCACCCCACTCCCAAAAGACCTCTCAAATCCAAAATTTGGATTCTCCTACTGTAAGGAGTAGCAGATGTTTCAAAAAGATTTTTCAGCAAGATTTTAGGCCTAATTTCAGACAGGGATGACTTTGTCCTTGGTGCAAAAACTGAAAATACTGGTTTCCTTGCCAAGGGTTCATCCTGCCCCCAGCTGAGCTCAGCTTTGCTTCTGAGAAAAGTGTCCTCTAAAATGGCATTTATTTAGGAGATACCTGGGCTTTGCTCAGCTACATCAGGAATTAAAGGAGAGATCACCAGGGGTTCACTTCCATGTTTTTCCCTGCTCTTCCTGCCCTTTATGGGAATACTGAAATCCCAGTCATAAAGTTATAAGGTCAAAACCTGCTATCATGCTCCCTTGCCTTTCAGTTCTCAGTGTGCTGATGTTCAGACTTGGGAACCTAGGGGAACTGTCTGTGCCACGGGTGCTGGGAGGGCTCTAAAGCTTGCTCCAGGCGTTTCCTGCTTTCCAGCTGGCCTGCTAGCCTGGTGGCTGTTTGTGATGCACTGAGCTGGCTGGGCAACTATCCCTGCCACTGAAGTGCTCAGCCTTCAGAGAAAAGGGTGTACAGTTGGGGGGAAAGCTGTTGTTGCTTGCTCTTTACTACTATCTCAGCAGCATTCTATGCCAAGTTTTGTGTGCTACTTGCTGGCAAAAGGGGGCCTGTTTCTCCTCCAACTGCTGCTTTTTCCTTTTATTGCCATTTTCAAGTTTTAGCACTGAATCTAGCCCTTTGCACCGTCTTTGACTCCAGCTTTTCCCTTCTCCCCATGGGAAAGCCTAGCTGGAGTGCACTAACACACCCTGCAGCTTTGTTTGAGGTTTAATGAGGAAGGTAGCAGGGGATCGTGAGACATTGCTGGATGATTCCTCAAAGCCATTGCACTCTCTTGGACACTTTGACACGAGTAGCTTAAGGCTACTGTTTGCATCAAGTTGTTCTAGGCCCCCTCTCTTTGTAGGCACCTGTGTCCTGCCATGTGAGTGCACTGTGCTGAGCAAAAGTGCTGTCAGCTGTTCTCCAGGTTCATTTCTTTGCTCTGTTCTTTGCTTTCCTCTTCATTTGTAATCACTGGGGTGAAGAGAGAAAGACTAAAGCAAGTGAGGATGTCCTGAAGGGGCAGACAGTCCAAGTGATTGGACTTGGTGAAACAGGCTTGTTCCCAGCAGCTTTTCAAATGAGGGCTGCTGGGTTTCTGAGGCCAAGTGCTCCACACTCTTCCCTGTGCATGCAGCACACAATGTCTGTGCATGCTGTGAAAGCTGGATGGCATTGTTATCCCAGGTCCCATGGCTGTAGCTCTGGAAATAACTACAACCTGTAGAGAAGGCTTCACTCCTTTGAGGGGTACAAAGCTGAGTACCAAAACTAAAGAGCACATCACACTGGACCTGTCTGTTTTGGCACTTTGGGTTCTGGGTTCATTGCCACGCGTCAGTGCCTTGTCCCTCCCTCATTAGATACAAAGGCTGCTTGTGTGCAGGCCACAATGCCACTGTTTCATTTGGTGCAGGCCTTCAGTAACCTAGATAAGCACCCCATTTGTAACACTGAAGGAATAAGCAATAAACTTTGTCTTTTCCTTTCAGACATATCCTACACAGGCCTATTCTCTCCTCTTGCAGGCATGAGCTGGTCACTCACTGCCTGCTCTCTGTGGCCATTCTGGCATGTTAGCTGATAACTCTGCTACCCAGTCTCTCCTCATGAGCCCCTGTTTCACAGTTTCCCTTCGAGGAACCTGGTTTTGGAAGGTTTTTTGGTTTTTTTTTTTTTGGTGTGAAGAAGGGAGGGAAAGGAAGATTTTCATCCTGGACTTTACTTGTTGTTCTTGAGTGGAAGAAGATTGTGGCACAGGTCAGCCCACAGCCCTGAGGCTGCTACTTTGTGCTCCGGGAAAATCCTTGCAGGAAGCTGGTGTTTCATGGTGGCAGGTGCCTCCCATCTTCCAAGGGGATGTTTCCCTGGCAGAGCCACCCAAAGTTCCTACTGGACACCCTATCAAGAGATGGTCGTCCATTCTCTTCCCCAGCTCCATCCCACAGTCCCACAGCTCTTCCATGTGTCTCATTGTCCCCTGTGTGTCTCGGAACTAGCAAAGGGTACAGAGCCTGTTCTGTGTGATTCAGGTGGACACTGAGGGGTGTCAGGACCCACACTGAAGCCCCAGAGGGTTACCAATATGTGCTTCACCAGAGTTCTGCCCATTTCCAGTGTCACTAAATGACCACCTCCCCTGGGGCTGCACCCTGGTGGGAGGGAGCAAAGGTGGGGGTCTTTGCATAGGTACTGCTGAGGCATAAAGTGCCTCTTTTATCAGTTTGGCATGCCATGCTCCTGCTCCACAGGCTTTGTTTGATAACTGCCCTGCAGTTATCAGTAAGCAGTTACTGTCTCTACCAGATCACAGGGAATAGTATTTTTAAATCTATTTGAAATGAAAAATTATCTGACAGATCATCTGTATCTGTTTTTGAAAGCTAATTCATAATTATGTGTAGTTCCCCAAGCTTCTTGAGATATTTGCTCTTCTACTTTGAAGTGTTTAGCATGACGGGGTTTATTATTTACAGTTATTTTAAGGTGTTTCTTATTTCTGCTCTTAGAAGCTGGAAAGGAGGATTGAAGTATTTTTTTCAAGGAATTATGTGTGAATATACATGTACTTTGTGTGTATAAAGATGGCTGAGTAACTTTTAAAAAGAAATACTCTATGTAAAGACTGAGTTATAACAGCTCCCAGGTGTGAAACTCCAGCAACAAGGAGAGAGGGAGGAAGGAGATAAATTATCTTCTTTCTTTAAGAGGTTTCAAGTTTTAATGTGTTAAAATCCTTTGATACCTTTATGCAAAATTGGGCAGAGAATAAAGACTCCCTTGAAGAGCTGATCAGCGGGAAGTCTCAAGAAGGAAGGGTAGGAAGAGGAGAATGCATACAGAAAACGGAAAACAGAGCTTGCTCCTCTCTTCAGGAGCTTCAGTGATACATTTACATGCATTCTGGCAGAAGCTTTCTTTTAGAGAAAAGACAGAAAAGGACCTTCCTAGAAACAAAATAGGTGACTATATGTAGGCAGGCTATGTATTTAATGAAGCAGACTTACTGAGGAAAAAATCCTTATATTGTTGCTTCCTGCTAAATGCAATTTTCATTTTTAACTTCACATCTCTTAAAAATTGGAAAACTCCTCGATTATCACCTCATCTCTCTTTGAAGGAGTAGCAAGTACTATCACCAGCACAGAACTGAGCTACTGCGGGCTGTGGGCCACGTGCTGTCCATGGGAGTTGGTGGCTCGATGCTGAAAGAAGAAGCTGGAGTAAGGAGAATGTGTAGCTACATTAGACACACCAGGAGCTGTGTAAATACATCGTGGGCTACTCAACATCTCGTAGCTGAAGCAATTTTCCTCTACTGATGTGAATAAACCACGGTTGGAGGCTTATAGCCCGTGTGAGCACCTGCCTTGTGTCAAGCTGAGGTGGTAATCAGGCTTGTGCTACCTCTTGTCAGGGCCAGGTCTGTAATTTTCTGCGCCCTGCCTTTCACCAGCCCATTCCTTAGCCCTTTGCAGACTGGGTTGGTGGGTGGTGCAAGCTCAAAGAGGCCTCATCTCACACAGCTCTCAGTCTTTGCTTCTAATTTGAAAGCTTTAGCCTTCTTTATTACAGGGAAAAAAAAACCTGAAAGTGACCCAAACATCAGGTACAGAGGGCAAATATTAAAAGTAAGCTTGTTTTTGCCTTTGAAATTCCACACTTCTTAGAAGCTGTTGGGGAGTGATGCCCCAGAGCTGGGGAGGATGGCTCCAGAAAAAGATCCCCTCAAGTGTGCAATCAGCCCTTCACAGCAGTCTGCTCGGGATGCTGGAACAGAAATCAGCGTTTCGAGTTTTTTTTTTTCCCATGCGGTAAAGAAGAACTGTGGGAAGGTCCTGCCTATGTCCTTACACAAAACCAGGATATCCAGTTATTAGTGAGAGATCCCTCCAGGGCAAGCTCAAATTTTGCAACACTTCCCAAGGCAGGGAAAATGCCCTGGGCTAGGGCAGTCTTGGAAAGAGAATGAGTCAGGAGCCCTTTCTTTTCTTCCTTTCTTTCTTTATTCCTTTCTTTCCTCTCTTTCTTTCTCTCTCCCTTTCTTTTCTTTTTATCTTCTCTGTAGTCGTGCTCAAATAAAAACTTTGTAGGACTGAATACTTTGCAGAGACCCAGCTGTTCCAGACCTCCCTGTGCCTGGGTGAGGCTCCTCCACCTCCTGAGCCAGACTCCTGCCTTTTCAGACTTTTTCTCCTCAACAGGCTCAACTTTCTGCAGTTCTGAGCCATGTCTGGGAGCAGGGCTGACCCCAGGTGCAGCATCCTCCAAGGAAGAAAGCCCGCGAGGTGCCACCCAGCCCTGGCAGAGTGGAAGGGTGATTCTTTGGTGATTCTTTCCCCTCCCTCAGAAACACACGGATGATTTAAAGAAGGGATCAAGAAGAGATTTAAAATTCCTGTTCAGCTGTCGCCCGCCTTGGGCGGCACCTGACACGCGGGAGCAGCCGAATGAGCACAGGGCTGTGGCAGGGCGGGTGGCACAGGGCCGAAGGATGGCGGGCGCTGCCGTTCGACCCTCCGGCAGCTCCTGCGCCCCGGGAACGGCGGAGAGGCTGCGCTGGCGGAGGCAGCCTTGAGAAAGCTCCGCCTTGGCTCGGGGCCCAGAGGAGCCAGCACCACCCTGCTGCCCCAGGGCCGCCGGGCCTGCCCGGCCCGGCCCAGCCCCAGGGAAAGGCCCTGCCCTGGGGAAGGCGCTTCCCCTCGGCGCGCCGGCGGCTCTCGGCCAGAGGGAGGGTGGGACGCCTGGCTGGGGGGGTGTGAGCCCTCAGTGAGCCATGATTCCCTGGGTACTCCGTGATGTGACGTGGCACCAGCCTCCTCTGGCACATCTCTCATTGAGGTCTCCTTGAGAAGCCAGTCTGCATGGCAGGCAGTAAGCCATGTGTGAGGGGCTCGAGCTCCTCCCGTCGGGATGCAGCACAAATACTCCCTGGCTCTTGGAACAAACATCACCAGGCAGATCTGACCAGCATGCAGTGGCTCTGCTCCCAATCTTGTCCTCTCCACCTGTTTTCTGTGGTGTTGGATCTCCTTTCCACCAGTTCTTTATCCCTACAGCTGCCTTAGTTTTGCATCTTTCCCCCCTGCTCGTGCCTTGCACAAACCTGCTGTAGCACTGCCTGCCTTCCCTTGCTGTTCTCCCCAGCCTTCCCTTTCTCGATGTTTTAACCCCTGGGATATTAAAAGTATAAGGTGTACTCCCAGTAATAAACACTGCTGGGATAGTGGTGGCAGCAGATGAGGACAAGGCTGAGGTACTCAACAATTTTTTGGCTTCAATGGCAACCTCTCTTCCACATCACGCAATTGGATGGACAGCAGGATGAGGACTTGGGGAGCAAAGTGTTTTCCACTGTGTAAGCATGACCACCTGAGGAACCTGAATGTACATAAGTCTTCCAGAATCCTGAGGGACTTGGCTGATGTAGTTGTCAAGCTCCATGATATTTGAAAAGTCATGCCACTCAACTGAAAACTCAGATGACTGGAAAAAAGGAAACATTGTACTCATGTCTGGGAAGAGTAGAATGGGGGACCTTAGGAACTATGGACCTGTCAGTCTCAGCTTCATGCCTGGGAAGATCATGGAACAGATCCTCCCAGAAGCTGCGCTAAGGGACATGAAGGACAGGGACATGATTCAGGACAGCCATCACAGCTTCCCCAAGGGCGAGTCCTGCCTGACCAACCCAGTGGCCTTCTATGATGGAGTGACTGCATCAATGAACAAGGGAAGGGCTACATATGTTATCTGAGTATCTGTAAAACCTTTGACACAATATCCTACAACATGCTTCTCTCTAAATTAAAGAGAGAACAGTCCACCCAATTTGGTGGATGAACTATTAGATGGATAAGAAATTGGTTGGATGATCATATCTGGAGGATAGTGGTCTATGGATCAGAGCCCTGAAGGAAATCAGTGACAAGTGGTGTCCCACAGGCGTCCATATTGGGACTGGTGTCACTTAATATCTTCATTAATGACATAGACAGAAGATCAAGTGCACCTTCAGCAAGTTTGCAGATGACACGTAGCTGAGTGGTGCAGTTGACACCTGAAGGATGCTATCCAGAGGGACCTGGACAAGCTCAAAAAGTAGGCCCATGGAAACCTCATAAGATTTAACAAGACCAAGTGCAAGTGCTGCACCTGGGTTGGGGCAACCCCAGACATGAGTGCAGATGTGGGAAGAAGTCACTGAGAGCAGCACTGATGAGAAGGACTTGGTGGTTCTGGTGGATGAGAGGCTGGACACGAGCAGGCAACATGTACTTGCAGCCTGGAAAACCATCTGTGTCCTGAGCTGCATCAAATGCAACATGGTCAGAGGATCAAGGAAGGTGATTCAGCCCCTCTGCTCCGCTATGATGATTCTGTGAATTCTGAACTGGGAGGGAACTGTCTGCTTCATCCAGACACCCTCCAGCCTGACTTGAACTTCTGTGCTTAGGCAAAACCCAAGTGAAATGCTCATGGACCAGCAACACCCAGACCAGGTGCTTCCACCTTCATCTTTCACAGCTGTTGGGCACTTCTGCTCTGCCAGAAGGCCTGCCTTCCTCTTCAGCTTCCATGGCTGCTCTGATTCTCCTCCCCATCCCTCAAATAATTTGTTTCCCTTGGATGACTGCCATCCCTTCTCAGCCTTCTTCAGGTTTGCTGCTTTGATTGCCTTCCACGGAAGACGTCTCCTGCACAAGCAAGTCCTCAGCTGCCCCTTGTCTGAGCTGAGAGCTCACAAAGTTTATCGCAAACCTGTTGTCCAGGCAGGAGTTGTGAGCACTTGGGGGTTCCTGTGGACGTGTCAAGACATTAAATCAATTTGAACAGGGCTAAAATAGGGCTGATACTTTCTCTCCCATTATCTTTGTTAATGAGTAGCAGTGCCAGTCCTGTGGTATTTGTGATCTTGAGAGCTTCCAAACCTTGAATGTAACTTCTCAAGAGCCTTGAGGAGTGCTGCCTGCAAAAGTCTCTGCTGTCATTTCTGCCTTTCCAAGGTGTCAGAGAAGCAGGTTCCCTTTTTCCCAGGGAAGGACAGCTGAGGTGGAGCAGGTTTCCTTCCCTAGATTCCTGTGTGCACCTCCTGCAGAAAGAAGGCACACTGTCCCAGGCACCTGCTGCGCTTCTAGGCTATTAAGCTGTTTCAGGTGTCTCGTTCAAGTTGGGCTTTGCTGTGATGCCAATAAAAACTTGCTGGTGTTAGGCTTCTGCGGCATCACGGAGAATGCCATGAGAAGGAAGCGTTCACTTCTCAGCAGCTGAAACCCTGCACTGGGGATTTCCCTCCATCTAGTTTTTGGTAGTTCCCTTTCCCAGTGTGCCATCCTCTATGGATGTCCATGGCCCATTGCTTGAGGCAATGTAGACCAAGGACAGCACTATATCTTACCTTCCTAAGATTTACCACAACAAAACCTTTTCCTGAAATTGGCAGTGAATCCCAAACTGACTGAAAGGTCACATCTTGTGACACCTCCGAGCATGTGGGGCCACTGTGGGGTGGCACTTTGCAAGCCCTCTCCCTCATCCTTTTGCTTCCTGATTCTGCTCTGTGTTCAAATGGGCAGGGAGCTCTCAGAGAAAATGGAAAACAGTCTCCACTCCCATGGGTTCATGGTTTTGCCTTCCATTGTGCCAAGAGCAGGCTGTCTGAGGGAATACAAATGGTGCTCAGCACAGGGCTTGGATAATTAATACTGTTTCTTTCAGCTACAGTATTACTTATGCCTCTGGTTGATATCTACAGTGATAAAGATCCAATCATTTCTGTGACTGAACAAAAGAAATATATGGAAGGAAAAAATGGAATTTTTGCTGTTTGAAATTAATATGGGCTCAAAACTCTCACATTAAATCTCCCAGAACAAAATCATCCTATTTTCACGACCCCAGGAAAGGCCCTTAGATGCTCTCCTAGGAGCTTATGTGCCTCCCTGTACCCAGACCTCCCTCCCCAGGGCAGCTGGGGAGGACAGGGGCTTACCTGTCCCACAAAAACATGTGGGGACAGATAGGTCACATCCACCACAATGGTACAGGGCTTGTCTGCCACCCCCAGCATGGCTGCAGTGGGGAGACAGCATTTTCCTGCTGCTCCTTGGGGAAAAAAACTCTTGCTCAGTGTATCCTGCCCCAAGGCAAAGCAAAAGCCGTGAGGAGTCGCTCCAACCTGCTGTGGTTGGTTTAGACTATAAAATTGTGGGGGATTTTTTTTGCTGTTATTTAGTGAGCAACTGACTGTGAATTTAATAGATGAGTTTTGCTATCAGTAACAACCCCCCTAACCCCCAAGCAGTTTATTTCATGTGTACAAGAGTAAAAAGAGGGAAAAGTAAGAACACCTCTGGGGAAAATAAGGGGTTGGGAAATGGCTGTAAGTGTAAGCACAGGATTGCCAAACCCACATGTTCAAAAAGTATGAATCAGATCTCCAGGAATCACAAGACTGGTGGTCTGAATTCCAAGTATGAAATCTGGGCAGTTCCTGAAGGGTATTTCCCTCCATGTTTTCAATGCTCTAGGGGAAGCTGTATGCCCTCCCTTGGGGAGAGAGTGTTGGTGGGCTGGAGTTGAGGCTTACACATGCTTATAAATCCATCCTCCCTTTGCTGGAGCCTGAGGTGGTTGTGATGCCCTCCAAATCCCCCAAGCCTGGGTGTTGCAGTGCTCTCCCCACTGTGGGGCATTGCTGCTGCTCCCACTTATCCCCGATGCGCTGCCTGGAAGCACAGCCAAGCCCCAGTGCCCACCTTGCCACAGTGGGCAACGACAGCTGCTTGTACCAGGATTATTCTCCTCCCTGTGGATAGGTGGTGAGGAAGAGGCATCTTTATTTAGTCCTCAGACTTTAATAGGAGAGAGATGTAGCTTTGAATAGTCCAAAGATGTTTTTAGCCAGGGCCATAAAGCCAGCTCAGCACTGCCCGAGGTAGGGAGAGCTGCCTGCAACACCTGTTCTGGAGGGACATCAATTGTTTTTCCGTACTCTGCAGGAGCTTGCTTTAAGACAAAGCTGAAGCTTTTTTATCTGGGGTTACAAATTAATACCTCCTCCCTCAAAGTTACTCAAAACCCCCAAAAACCTGAGAAGAAGAGTGCTGTGGCAGACTTCCTTTGTACTAGACCAAGTGGCCCAATTTGTTGGTGCCTGAGCCCCCAGGCAGGGAGCAGCCTTCGCCCACACCTCCAAATATGGATGTGCTGGCAGGAGAGAGAAGCTTCCTCTGTCTCCTGTCTCACTTGAGGGCCTCTAGATCTATAACTGATCTAAACTGCAGTTGCCCAACTCGGCCTTGCAGAGTCAGCTTTGCTGCAAGTCCTTTCTTGTTTCCCTCTGGAGTCCCTCAGTTACCATCTGCGCCACAAGGTCGGTCCTTGCAAGCTCTTTGGTCATGCTACAGCTACTCAGCTACAGCTGTCCCACCTGAAGGAGCAGCGTGACCTCCATGGGAATCACTCCCTTCCTGGGTGATTGGCTACACAGCACCATGAGATGGCCTACCCAAGCCCAGCATGGTAGTTTTGCTTCCCTGCGCTGGACCAACTTCTTTTCTGTTTCAGCCGAAGCCACTCTCATCTTTGTGTGTTGCCTCCTTGTTGCTCTTACCTCTCAACTCGTACCAGTCAGGACTCATTAGTGTGAAATGTGGGGAAATCCCAGGCTGCATGGCTCTTCCTGAGCTTCTGTTGGCTAGGCAGATCACCTGTTGCAGGGAGAGGATTCAGGAGTTAGAGGGAATTGCATGCAAATGGGAAGAGCAACCAAAGAGTCCCAATTCTCCCAGATCTGCTGAGGCTAAAGACTGCAGCTGGCATTGCACCTGTTTTGGTGAGGGGTGGAGCTGTGGCTGTGCAATGGGTAAACCTCACAGCCTTTCTCCTTCAAAGCCAAGCATCATATTTTGCTCCAAAGCACTTGTACCACCCACCTGTGAAAGAGGAGTACCGGTGACTTCCAACTGGATGGACAGCAACCAGCAGGCAGTGAAACCACTCACATCTAAAAGGAGCAGCAGCTCTTGTAATGGTAGCTGATGAGCAGAAGCTGGTCGGTTTCCAGGGCAGGAATGACTCACAGCCCATCTATGATTACCTGTGAGTCCTCATGCCCGGCTCCCAGCTCCCCAGGGCCTGGTGCAGCAATGTCTGCTTCCTGAGTTCAGTGAAAGGGAAAAGGTGCCTTGCTCCCTGTTGATGAGTGTGGATTAATCCATGCTTGCCCTAGGTTGGAGGTAATACCAGCAGCACCACTCCCTCCTGCTGCATATCAAGTTTGGGAGCATCCTGGCCTGAAAGACCAGACTTATTAGCCTGACCCATAAGTGAAGCATCTGCATCAAAGAGGACGCAAGATTAACATGTACATGGACAGCTCGTGGCAGTGACCTTTTGTAACTATGTCTGCTTGCCTCGTTACAGGCCCTTTGTCTGGTAGATGGACTCATTTACCCATATAAATACACACTTGCCAGCAGGAGTCAAACACAGTGCATAAAGTGCTGGAGAAACTGGAAGAGCAAAATGTGTCCAGCATACAGGGCAATGCCAGGAGAAGAAGCACCGTTGGAGCCCAGAGAACAGACCCAGCCATATCACAGCATAGTTCTTGCTTTGATTCCTCTTCCCCCAGTCCCTCTATAGCCACAGCTGCCTGAAGGGGAGAGAAAAAGAACAGAAGTCCCTCTCAGTGCTCACTGCAATTGTGTAGTGATGTGCAATCACAAGAGCCCACGCTGTGGCTTGGAGCAAGGTGGTGGGACCTTGGGACCTTTGGCTGCTCTCAGGCCAACTCTCTGCATTGTGGTGTCTCCAGAGCAGGAAAGTTCACACACTCTCTCTCTTTCACTCTCAATGTACAGCTGGCCCTCACAACCCTCTCTCGTTTGCAACAACAGAGCAACCTATGTGGGCCATGCTTCCTAGGGCATCTGCCAACACAAGACTTGAGCCTCCTGCTCTCCCACAGTGCTGGCTCCAGGGATAAAGCATGTGGACATGACAAAGATGTCTCTGCCTGTTCCCTCCCAGCAGGAGCTCCGCTACAGTTGGATCTTCATCTGAGTGCTGCTCTAGGTCTGCACAGTGAGCACCCTCCAGATCTCTGTGGAGTTCCCACTCTTCCTGGGGACCAGGAGTGCAGGGTGCTAGGCTTAGCATACCAAGCTCTTATCCACATTGCAAGCCTGGTGAGTGATCCCTACTTGCTAGGATTCCTGATATTTTCCATGTCCAGATGCTGCCCACAACCTATCTGGAGAGCCATTCCCCACAGCCGCCTTGTACGCTTCTCCCACTTGTCTCTCTCTTGGGAGTTGCATGCAGAGTGGATATTTTGAGATTTGGAATGTCAGTCCACAAGCAGCAAGTGAGCACTTTACGTGTTCCAAGCTCCCCATTAGGTTTTTCAGTGTATGCAGACTCTGAAGAGCTATCAGGTTGTTTCTATGACAGAGTACCTGTCTGGTTGTAGCTACATGTGCCATCACTGCTGAATTCTTCTCTTCTTTGAACGGAGAGGAATTTCCCATCCTTGCAGTGAGCTTTCACTCATGAAAGAGCACTTAGTGTGGACAAGATGGCCTCACAAGTGATGGCTCCATTCTGGAGTTCTGAATACTGCTGACTCTTCAAAAGACTGGATTTGCTGCTCAGCCTTTCCCTCAGAGTAGCAGCCCTTATCCAGCTAAATTCAGCTGGGGGAATTCCACCTGTAAGATGTGCAAGTAAGGGCAAAGACATCCTTTGCCTTGTCCCTGTCAAGTTTCTGCTCCCCAAGGCCTTGCTTTCTCTGTTGGTAGCTCCTGCATGCAGCAGCAAGTCTGCTCCCCGTGTGTTTCGCTAAAGCCAAGATGCCCACACATTTTTTCCATTGTGAACCTGGCTTCATCCCTGCCAGCTCATGCAAGCAGCTATTGTTAAGTAATTGTTTGAGTCATCCACTGAGCCCACACCCAAGCAGGCTTTTCAGATTTAGAACATGGGAGATTCACTGCTGTTGGCGTGGCTTTGGGGTACCCTACCTCTTGCCCAGGAGGATGGCAGCAATGAACACACTCCAGATGTGCCGTTTCATGCCCATCCTTGCTTTCCCAGCCTCCAGCCACCAGTAACAGAAACTTAATGCAATACAGAAGAGCCACCAGCTTGCACCCAAGCTGGAGCAAGGGGTTTTTCTCGTGATGCTCCTGGATTTCAGAGGTATTCCTTTCTTCCCCTTTTCTCCCTATCCCCACTGTCATTACCAGAACAAATGTCAGAGCTGCTTCCCTCACCAGTGATGATGCTTCTCCCTCAACCCTACTTGATGAGTGGGGTTTATACTTGAATTTTAGTTTGGCACAGTTGCTACTCCTCAACCCTGCCAATTATAGGATTTGAGAAGTTCATTATGGAGCCCTAAGTTTTCATATGGTCATTCTGGCTGACACCACACTTTTTACCACCTTTTTACAAACACAGCCAAAATACTTGGCACTTATTCAGAAGAGGGAAGATTAAAAACCCAACTGAAACAAAAAAAAAAAAAAAAAAAAAAAAAAAAAAAAAAAAAGCAACCAAAAAAACCCCCAAAAACAAACCACAAAAAAAAAAAAAACAAAAAAAAAAACAAAAAAAAAAAAAAAAACAAAAAAAAAAAAACAACCAAAAAAAAACCCCAGGAAAAAACCCAAAGTGAATTACTAAAGTTTTATAAGGCTAATACTTTATAGGGCTAGTATGCACAGGCCTGGGGCCTTCAAGATAATATAATCTAATACTTGGAGATCCCCTGATGAAAGGCACTATATATGCAAAGTGCTTTATAAACATTAATTAGTTAATGTTGAAAATTTTGCCCAGGGCAAAAAAAAAAAAAAAATCCTACCAAAAATCCCCCTTCCCTCCCTCTCTCTAGTCTCTAACTATACAAAGTTAATGATTCTGTGTGTGCAAACTTAGAGTACATTTTAATTCTGTTTACTTCTGGGGAGATGGAAGCACTGGAAGTACTTTCATATACATTATGCTTCTGCAAGCATTAGTAACATGGTGGCTTCTCCTATTGAGGGCTTTAATCTCCATGAATGAGGACACCCCAACATCTACAGCATAACTTTGGACCACAGTGTTTACAGTAAAACTGCCCAGGCTCTACTCACTCATCCCTGCACAGTCTGTAGTCACCAAGCAACCAAGCAACCAACACACCAACCCATGTGTGAAGGTTTTTATGACAATAGTTTCCATTCCAAGCCACCTTTTCAAACCTTGGGCAATCAACAGGTGGTTTCAGTGTCATCACCACGTCACATGTCACCACATAATGTATGCAGAGGGAGCAATGGACAAAGTAATACACGTCTTGCTTATCACAAAAGGAGGGAGTCTGAAGGACAGAGCAGACCTTGCAGGATGAAGATGTGTTTCAAAGTAGGTGGTGTAAAAGGCAACAAGTTCTGCATTCAGTGATATTTCCAGCAATGATATTCCAGGTATATTTCATCTCTCCTTCATGATCTTTCCCAGGGAAACATTCAGCTTTTACATAACACTAGGGGTTGTTTTCACTGGAAGCCCACATCTGCTCTGGCATAGTAGTCCACCACAGTCCATCCCACTCCTTTCAGAGCACTGTGCTCACTTCCTGGCTTTGCAAAGCTTAGGGACCCTCATAGGTAACACTTCTCCTGAAAAAACCCTTTCTATCCCTGACAAGGCCTTTACATAGTCCACTCAAGCAAGTCTGCAGCGTGCATGCTCCTAGTATGCCACAAACTACCAAATCAGCTGCCTGACTTGGACTTGTCTTTACCACATCCACCAGCAAAGGACTGGTGGATGTGGTAAAGAGAATGTCCTATGGCCAGGGTGGGTGACTGCTTCCCACCACTCTTCTCCCAGGTGCAAGGGCAGCAAAGACCCCAAGGGAAGAAGATGTGCAGTCACACTCCTTCCCTGAAAAGCTGGTGGTATCTTCTGGAGTCCTTCTTCCCCATCTGTCATGTTGGAACCCCAAACTCATGCCTGTCAACCCAGACACTGGGATAAAAGTGCTTGATGGAGCAGGAGAAACGTTATTGACTGAGAGGCAGAATGCAATCTTCTTGCAGGAACAGGGTTGGGCCCAGCAGGGGTTTTCAGGGCTGGGTCAATCAGGTGTCCATAGCAGTGGCTGAATGCAGAGAGACCTTTTATCCTGCATCTGATGCCTTCCCTGCCAGCCGGGTTTTTGCAGGCATCTGATCTTTTCCCAGCACCCACAGCACCTTGTGCTGCCTCCCTGACAATGGATCTTTGGTGGGGGATGCTTTTCCTTTCCTTCTCCTGGGTCCTGGGGGTCTCAAGGGTTGCTCTTAGGATATTGGCACCCACAGCACCACCCTGTGAGATGTTGCTGTGCACTAGCAGCAGGACACTAAGCCAGACATTTTCTGTCTGCCTGGACTGTCTCTGGGAGAGGCAGTATCCAGGGATGAGACCATGGCAAGGTACCACCCTTTCCCTTAGCCTCAGACTTAGTAACTGGTATGGGCTAAGTATTCAAGTGAAGTGGAGTCAGCCCGAGTGACCACAGGGGTGGCTGTCTTGTGCCTCCAGCACTTGGCAGTCAGGCAGCTGCATGGCTTGGGAATGCACCTCCTCTCCAGCAGCTCGTGAAGAGGTGACTTACTGAGCTTCACTGCATGTGGGTGCAGCACTGTGCTTGGCAGGTGAAATGATGGGGCTGAGGAATTGATGCATTCCCAAGGATCTCAGCTTTCATCACAGTCCCCCTTACTATCAATGGCAGCTATTGATGGAGCCTTTGGAGAATCAAAGGCTGTGAAGGTTTGCTCTGGTGTGTTCCAATCACTGCCACCTCTGGGCACAGCCAGGGTTCAGCTGAACATCCGACTCAGGCAAGTCATCTTGGGGGAGTTTTGCCTGTACACGAAAGCAGGATGAACTAGCGGAGAACAGTCGCTTACACACGTGTAATACGGATGTACCTGAATGAGCTAAGCTATGCTTTCATCTTGTGCAGTTAGGAATGTTTAATTTTAATCCTGTGTCAATGGGGAAAAAAATTGTATGAAGTCCTAATAAATAAGTTATGCTGCCGAGTGCTCAGATCAGCACATCCTAGCTCGAAGCAGTACAGAGGCCGCCTTCCAGCGCTGCGGACTGCTTTAAAACATCCCTTCAAATAGATGTTGTTGCAAGCCACTGATACCATTGCTATTGTGTTGGCTTCGGATCATGAAGCATTTGCCATTCTGAGGGTGTGCAACTCTGAGGAAGAAGAAAACTGAGAACTATTTAGTATTATTTGATGATCAACTTGAGAACTCTTGAAGAACTCTGATTTTTCAAAATCATTGTGCATTTGCTCTCAGACAGCCTGGCTGCTTTCAGGTGTATCACGCTGGGCGCATGCCAAGGCAACCACTGAAATTGCAAGTCTGCTTGGAAAATCTAGATGGGAGATTGTGATGGAGGAAACTGTCTGTGCTGCTATTGCTGAAGTTACTGATTTTTACCTCCTCTGTTTTTAAATTACTTTGCAGCATTATTTGCTCTCAAAGAGACAGCTAGGAATGCAAGGAGAAACTGGAGACTGGAAGCATGTTGTATATTGCTATGGGCAAAAGACTTGATTTTCCTGGGATTTCTTGGATGCTCAGACCCTGGTTAAGTTCCAGGGACAACAACTAGCACAGGGAACTGTTGTGTGTAGGTCAGATACCACCAGTTTCACCAAAGGTGTTGGTCTGTGCCCCAGCAGAATATTTGCAATTGTATTAGGACAGAAGCTGTTTACCATCCACTGATGAACTTTTATGTGTAAAACATACCTTTCAATTTGGGCTGAAGCAGACACTTGCTTTAATAGTTATATGAAAAAACCCTTAACTTTGCTTTGGGATATTTATAACCAAAACACGCAGAATTATTGCAGCATAAAATCTGCTTCACTGGGTCTTGGTGATATAAAAAAGGCAAAAAAAAAAAAAATAGGAAGAAAAAGAAGGGTAATGTAATAAAGAAAAAAAAGACAGATGAGTACACAGAACACACTTCAGATCTACAGCACTATATTGTCCCAGCATTGCCACCAATTCAATTTAAATCCTAAGGAAAAAGCTAATGCTATTGAAGCACTGCAAATTAACAACAGCCCTGGCCTTGTACATCACCCCTTCACAACAACCAGCCCATCAAACACCTTTGTGGCTCCACACAAAGACAGAGTGGAGGAAAAGTGAAATGGTTTCTCATCCTCTGCCCTGCCAGAGGCAAGTGCCAGCTCTCACTGTTGTAAACTGTAAGGCAAGGCAATCTGCAGTGCTATGGAAAGAAAACAAATACCACAGTAGCAGGCAGGCAGGCAGGCAGAATGAGACAGAGATATTTTTAATTGATGCTAGAGGAACATAAATAAATGAAGCTGGCATTAAGCAGCACAGCCCTTTTTCTCTCTCTGCCAGGTACCCATTTACCCGGGCTCATAACCAAAGGCCAACATGACATCAGAAGCCCTGTGGTGTTTTGCCTTTGGGCAACAGCCGGTAAAACTGGTTTCATCTGGCAGATGAGCATGTGAGCTGAGGTAATTGGTGTGTTCTTTTCTGCCTCAGATTCCTTATCTCATCCTGAATATTCCCATAACCTCCCTTTTTCCAGCCCCTTTTGTTTCTCAACAAAAAAAATATTTACATTGAAATAAACAGTGGGAGCCTCTAGATCGCATAGAGAGACAGGGTGCTGGTAACTTTGCGAACAAAGAGCAGTGCAGTGACAGCTGCAGCAAGGATAAGCTGGAAAGGAGGGCTTTTTTTACCGGGGCTGTTCCTGAACAGGAGGGGTTGGAACTGACAACATTTGATAGAGGAGCCTCACTCAAAACCAGCTGCCCTTCCATTTTTCTTTCACTCCTGAGGTGCATTTGGATTCTTTTTCTGAGGTGTTTTGCAGCTGCAGAATAAAACCAAATGGAATGTGATCAGAGCGCAATGTGGCAATCTTTCTACACACCAAGGCTGAAAACAACCAGGGCTGCCCATTCCTAGGGCTGTATTAGCAGTGCTTTGGCAGCACAGCCATCCCAGGCTATGCAGAGGTTGGGCAGACTTCCTGCAGGCATCCCTCACATCTCTGACTGCTTTGCTCGCTTGAAGAGAGCAGGGTCACAGAATAAATCCTGCCAGCAAAACTGTATTTTCTAGCACATCACTGAATGTACATTACTGGTGATTTTGTTGGATTATCTGTGTGGATGAATGACTTCACCCAAAGCAGTTGTCATTTAGGGATGGCCGCAGCATGTCTGCAGGATACATGTGCTCAGAACACAACTGTGGGGCAGCACCATAGCCAGGTAATGCGTGACTGGGTAATCTGGGGGATTGGATGGAGATTTCTGGTTTGTTTGGAACATATGAACCTCTACAAGCTTCCCCTGGAAAGAAGTTGGAAGGCAAAAGAAGGTTTTCTCCTTCCTTCCCTTTAAATATACTACTGATATGTATAAATGTAGCTGAAGGACTGGGCACCATGCCTAGCAGGGACATGCTGGGGATAAGGTTCCAGGTAGGATGCTGCCTCCATCTCTGTAACTTAAGGAAATGTGGCCTGCTTTTCAGAAACATTGTTCTTTCTACTTATAGGTCCCTTTGGAGCTAAGAGATGCTGAAAGCATGGAGAAGCTTGGGAAATCTAGCAGTAGACAAACCCAGACACTTGGGTTTAGCCTCACACATTTTGAATGTTCTCCCTCTTCTCCTATGGAAATCACTGGTGAAACTTCCCACTAAAGTGGAGATGGATCCCAGTCTGTTAATGCTGACATATTAAGGGGGATAAGAAAATGCAGAACATAAGATAGAAAAAAGAGCCTCCAACCTGCTAAACAAGGCTAAAACACAAATCCAGTGGTTATGTTAAACAGTCCAAATGAAAATTATCCAAATGTACAGGATTATAGAAGAAAGAAAACAGACAACTGGAAGGAGATGATGAAAAATGGGCTAAGGGAGGAGGAAGATATAAAAGGTGGGAAATTAATTGGAAAATCCACATGCAGATGAGAGAGAGGCCGAAGAAGATGTAGAAGGAGGATACAAGTGTAGGAAGGTTGGTGTGAAACACAGCTAGTTCTGGGTACAGGCACCGATAAGGGGGCTTTGACATCTGGCTCTGAGCCTCACAAATGACAGGAAGAAACACCTGGAGGAGTGTGGACACCTCCAGAGAGGCTGGAAAATGTCTGAGCTCTTTGTAGTCTCTGTGGAAAAAGACATAGGGGAAAATGGAGCAGGAAAGGAATGGAGGGGGGGTCCCTTGTCTGGCCCACTTTACCGGACATGCCCCAGAGATCAAGCCTGGACAGGTGCTGCAGGAATTCCTGCTTTTCCCTGAGGGCTTCAGGGTTTCTAGCAGGACTGAGAAGCCAAGGTCAGGGATGGGGTCCAAGCAGTGAGCAGGGCAAACCCAGGTGGCTCCTCCAGAACATCTCCCTACCCAGACACAAAAACCTCCCACCACATCCCTCTTTGCACCCCCCTGCTGCTCCCAGCCCACAGTCCAGCACTGCAGGGCTACCCAAGACCGGAGCAGGAAGCCAAAGGGCTGCAGCCTGTGCTGCTCTCCACCCCTACATGGCACACTGATATTTGGGAGCCTGAGGATGGAGGAGACTTCTGAGCTTGTTGAGGAGGGTGGCTCTTCCCTCAGATTCAGCCCCACAGTGACAGCACATGATGCTCCCTGTCTGCCAGGTTTTAAACCAGATCCACACAGACAAAACTGGGAGCGCTGTTTGACCTCTCCTACTATCCCTGTCCTCTCTCCTGCACTGAGAATGATTTGGCCAGGGTCTTAGCAGCAGAAGGACATGTCCCCCACTGCTTCTCCCTTTGGTGAAATACTAACCAGCACACCACTTCAGCAAGGAGACAAATGCCTCAGGTTCTGAAAACACATTTTGGACTTTTAAGAAGAGTGAAATGAGGCAGCTGCCCATTGTGGGCAATTTAGCTTAATGTGATATTGAATTCAGCTGTTTAATACACCCAGATGCTCCAGCAGTGAGTGTATAAAAAACCCCAACTTCAATAAATAATGAAGAATTTTTTTCTGTTTGCTTCCTTTTTTAATGAAAATGGCAAACTATTTGCTACTGTACATCTGCATCAGTTATTTAACATGACATCTTGCTGTAGTAATAATCCATCACCATCCAGTATTACATATGGATTCATAAAAGGGTTTATGCTTGTGTTGGTGCTTTTGCTGTCTGCCGAACTAATTATATACATTTTACAATAAATTATACATATTGAGCTGAGAACCTGCTGTGCTAATTGCTCACATTTTTGTAGGGGAAAAATGTGGTCATGGAGTGTTTTTATCATTTTGAGCATATTGAGAACATGGTAGAAGAAGACGCTATGTCTTCAGTTTTCAGAGCTGAAAAATCAATATTTAGCCCTACAATAAGTAAAACAAACAAAAAATCAGGAAGAGAGAACTTGGGGGAAGCTTTCTCTGGTGTATTCTTGCCCCTCTGTGTCTTCACTTGGTGAGGTAGGGAAATACAAACACAATTTCATTACTGTGGGTGTCCCATGAAATGAAGACTGAACTTCTACTGTACCAAAATGTAAGGGCATCTGAAATGCCTCCAAAATCAGGACTCCACAAAGATGTGAAGGAGCTCTGCATCTGCCTTTCTTGAAGTTCTTTTTTTGCTCTTCAGCAACAGTGACATGTAATTATGAGATACAACTTCACTGTTCACAGAATTTCTGTGAGTAATACTTTAAATAGAGTTTATTGCATTAAGCCCAGCACTTGCACCCAACGGCTTTCAAGTCCCATTAGGACAGAATTCCCATTCTGCTCCCTACTGAAAAAAATGTTAAAGATGTCTCTTGATTGAAAAGAAAGAGAGACAGAATTGAATCTCCAGATAATACAACAATGGCACCAAGTAAAGAGGGCCACATCTCACACTTGAGGGAACTTTCACATCACAGTCAGTCCAGTCTTCTTGGAAATGACAGAAAACATAGAGTGGTTGAAGTTGGAAGTGGTCTCTAGAGATCATCTTGTTCACCTGGCACAAGCAGGTACACCTTGAGCCCATTGCCCAGGGCTGTGTCCAGATGCCTTTTATCTCCAGGGACCCAGAGGATTTGCCTGATGCTGGAACAGGGAGCTGGGCACCCAGAACCCCTGCTGGCAGCAGCACCTCTCCCAGCCCCAGCAGTGAGTACAGGCACTACCCTGGGCAGCTGCACGGTTACAGCTGTAACATTTTTGGGTGGTTTCCCATCACTGGTGCTGCTCCTGCAGCTCTCGCTCATGCAGCAAAGCCCCTTTAGCTGGGCAGGACACCGTCACAAAGGCTCTGTGGTCACTGGTGCCAAGCAGTCACCACATCTGCTGTGTGGAGCACCAGCTGAGGCTGGACCAGAGCAGGCTGCTGAGACAAAAATAAAGCCAAACACTGAGGACAAGTAAACGCCCTAATTTTTAAAGACATGCATTGAAAGGGTTGGCTCATCTTGTATTGCAGCTGTTATCAGGCCAATAAGAAAAGCAAGGAATAAAAGCAAAAAACCAAAGACATGGCTAAATCTCTCAAGTTGAAAAAAAAAAAGAGTACTTTTTAAATGAAGGCATATCAACTAAAAAAATCCCCAAAGATTAAGAGTAACATTTGCTACAAATGTATAGAACATCCTGGTCCTCAAAACACTACAAGCCCATATCATGTCTTTGATGGAAGAGGTTAGAAAAAGACCCATAGCATATACAACAGGGAACAGGAAATCAGCATTTCCTAAACACTAAAAGTGTGCACTTTTTTACCCTAGAAAAACAAACTATATGCTGTTCTGATTGATTTATTATCTCAGCATTGCCCTTCAGGCTCAGTGGATATATTAACATTAAGCAGGTAAAGACTTAGGAATAATTTAAAATAGAGTTTACAGCAGCTGCAGATCTGACTGAATTCTGCTGTGAGATAGTGAAAAAGACAGAAATGCTCCATTAAATTTAGAGCAAAAGACAGTTGAGTTTAAGTATGTTAGTGAGAAGAGGCTGAGACTCACTTTGGGCGTGAATTCTCTGCCAAGCTGGCACATGAACATCATGGTGCATTTGGTTTGGTCTCACAGAGAAGGTCCTTCCTCAGAGCCTGACATTCCTTCCCTCTCCAAAGAGCAATGGACGATTTTTCCCTTTCACCAAGGAGCAGATCTATCAGGAATGAACTTAGATGCATGAAACATGTTGAACCCACCAAGGTACATGGACTGCATTTGGTTTTCCTTAAACATTGTTTCTTTGTACTTCCTTGCTAGCCTTCAAAGTATGCCAAGTACTCTGCTCATGCAATATCTGGTTTCAGGCAAACCAGCATGGCAGTTTGCCTGAGCTGAGAAAATATGCTTGAACTCGGCATTCACAGGCGGCTTCTACATCCTAAGGAAAATGCTTTGTTATTGTAGCCTGAAAGTATGTCACAAACATGAATAGAATTATACACTTGCTCTCCCTCACCCTCAATCCTCTTTACCTGAGGAAAAAATTATACACTTCCAATTACAGGGCCAGTTAAAATCAATACAAAGGTAGGAGAAAACAGATCATTTTTCTTATGGAAGTAACTGTTTTCATTAATTTTTCATTAGTCCTGCTTTTGTGGTGCTATCCATCACTGAAGAAGCTGGTATGCAGTAGATTACATTTAGGTTATCTTACATGCTTCCAGGATTTAGTAGATATTGCCCGATAAAGCTGTGAGCTTTATGGCTTTGACTTACATCTATCAATAATGCATCAGAAGAGAATTTTTCTGCAGAACAGCTGTCCCTGATCCAAGCAGCTTTCTTCTGGAATAGCTGCACTGGTTACAGCAGAGTGATAGCACAGCTTTTACTCATCTAAAGGCTTCAACTGTGAGAAAGATGAGCGGATGCTAAAGGAGGAAGATAATCCATGAGGGTTTGAGCCCTAGTTTCCCACTGTTGTAATTTTTATTGTGGAGCATTTGAAGCTGGGAGCCAGCCGTGCCTTGCCCCATCTCAACAACCACACCTGGAAAACATTCCTGCCATCCTGGCATGCAGCAGGATTTTGTTGTGACCACTGTATGAACAAACGAAGCTCTTTCACAAACTGCACTGGTTCCTTCTCCCATTTTAATGCCCGAGTTCTGTGTTAAGGAACATAACCATAAACAAATGATAGTCCCTATTGAAGAGCTGAGACAGAGAAAGAAAATGAAGTAGACCATCAGTTGAATTCACTTAAAACATGTAAGGTAAAGGAAATTTTATTTCATTTAATTTATTTTTCTCTCACTTTGGAAGGAATTAGAAAAAGAAATCAAAAGGTGTGTCAAGCATAACATGGTTGTAATGCTAACATTTTAAGCTCATTCAGACATCCCAGCAATGCCTTCTATGTGCTTGAATAGCTTCAAACTCTCAGCTTAAAAAAATAAATATGTCACAGTTCTCCTTGATTTCCAACTCTTTCTGTACTGCAAGAGGGCTTGTGGAAAAGGACAGCTAAGTGGGACTCCAGATGTGCAGTTTGAGACTCGAGTGACAGTCAAGCTTCTTCAGCCTCCCCAGCTGCAAGGTGAGTTTGCTGCCTTCTTCACTTAGAAGTAGAGAGATGCTTAATTGAAGCTCTGTACAATGCTTTGAAGAGACCAAGAATTGCATTAGGGCCAAAGTTATTACTCTTGAGCTGCCCAGGCACAGCCCCCAGCAGAAGAAAAACAAGCCTCCTGAGCTGGAGAAAGCGAGCGAAAGAAATGCACAGCTGCTTTTGGTTTTAATGTAAGCCACCCAGAACTGAAATATTTATTCAGAAGCAGCAGGGATTAGTGAAATTATGGCTCCAGATCTTCAGAACAAGCATCCGTGCTCTACTTGTTTTGCCTTTTGTTTTTGCAATTTCTTGGCAGTTAATCAAATGAAGTATCACACATCCACTGCTGAGCCTCACTGAGCCCTGTGGTTTGACCTGAAGTCAGAAAGAATGCAGTACATGAATTTAGGGGACTTCACCATATGCAGTTTTTGCTTTAAGTCAATGTCACCCTGTCTTTTAGACTGCATCCTAATGGTAAGGAGGCAAGGCCAGCCATCCCATGCTTCACATTTTCCTCAGGAAAATTAATAACAGCACTGACAAGCTACATAACAGAAGCCACAAGACCATTTAGGGTTGTAGATGAGATCATTTATCAGTCCAAACTCCAGAGCACAGAGACAAATGTCCCTCTCTCCATCTCTCCTCAGACCAGCAAGGCAGAGCTGTGCTCTGAGGACCACAGGACAGGGATCAATGGGCTGGGCCATGGCACCAGCACTCCGTGCTCCCCAGGAAGCACAAATCCAGCCTGCTCATACTAGCAACAGCCTCTCCAGAGAGAACTCATGTATATGGAGCTTCAATGAGGCTGAGAGAGAAGAGTCTCATCAACCCATACTTCCACTGACCTGCAGTGGAAAATATTGTATTTTTAGAAGCAACGGAGATGACATACTATTGCTGTGGATGCAATGGCACTGACAGCCCATGGCCACACTGCACCCCTTGGGCTTCTGACTGGGGTGTGAGGCAAGTTCACCATGAGTATGAAGGGCAGAAGATGGGATCTGGCCCATAATCTCCAACATCACCTGAAAAGTATTACACCCCTATTATTTTAGGGGCACAGGACTCCTATTAGGTCCCTAATCAAAAAATATGAAAAACCCCCAAACAAATGAACAAAAAAACCAAACCAAAACCCCAAAAACCAACCAAACAAAAAACCCCAAACAAACAAAAAAACTCCCAAAACAGATTCAAGGAAAAGTGGGCATTTCTCCATGTGTCAGATGACATTTCCATTTCTGGAGCCCTTACTTGTGCAAACAGAAGATGCTTCAGCAGGTTAGCACTAGGGTTTGCCCACAGCATCAATGTTAACATCCTGGTTACCAGATAGCTGAACTAGCTCAGCTTACAAGAGGATGAACTTGTGTACCATGTGCCTGCATTTTTTCTTTTTAAGAGGAATTAGGGCTATGATTTTAGCAAATTCAGCCTCAAATAGAGGACCCCTTTGCTAAGTCAGTTTTGGGGTCTTCAAAAAAACAGATCAATGGGGCAGCAGCCAAAGCCAACACTGGGACCTGGTGCAACATATTGATTTTTGGTGGTGGCGATCCCTCCAGACCCTCAAGAAATAATAAACCATTCAAACTGAAATCTGAGAAAAAGCAACTGGTCTACAGACCCTAAGGATATCTTGGTTTTACTTCCACTGTAAATAAACCTCAGGCAGCTTGAATGCCGACATACAAATACCAGTTGTCCAAAGAAATAATTCATAATATAGAATTCTGCAGTGAAGATATGACAGATGGAAATAAATGTTTTTATTTCTCTGAAAAACTGACCATTGGTCAATAAAAATGCTTTTCTCATCCCCCAAAATCCAACCCTTCCCCCCCCAACTCATGCAATAGAAACATTAAAGAAAAATTCAATTGACAAGTCATTTGGATGTCAGTAAAAACCCTGTAATTAGTATAGAAATCAATTTTTAAAGCTTGCTGCAAAAAATTATGCTTATGAACAAAATGTTTGACTTCAAATTGAATTCAGTGCCTGTTCAGCATAAAGGAAAATAATTGAATGGGTGGCTCAACTTTCATGTTTTTGGAGTTTACTAAGTTTTCCCCATTGGTTTTCATTATGCATTTTAGTGGGCATCATAAAACAATGTGTCAACTCGACATGCTTGTGCCAGTCAAGCACTGAGATGATCAGCTTCCTTCTCTAGACATATGGCAACAGAGAGGAGAATCCTTCATTGGGCCAGAGTGCCTGGCTAGTACCTACCTGAAGACAGAATAAATTAGCAGCACCTATTTACCTGTGCTGCTTCTGGAAAGAGAGATTAACCCAGTGACAAAGCAGGACTTCACTTTCTCCAGCACAGAGTAAATTGGTTCAGTCTCCAATGGGACACTCAGTTCACCAAAGCATGCCAGGATCCATACTTACATTATGCAGTGTTTGGTACATTCAGGGGAAGAACTAAACCCTGGATCAATGGCTGTTGTAGAAATCCAGCATTCTCATTACCCAAAGAAAAGGTGAGGACCAAATTCCTCTGCCTGCGTCTCGCAGTGGGAAGGGGAGTTGGTGCCATCTGCAATCTCTGCACGTCTGCAGGAGTTCTCCTGGCAGCTGCTTAACCAACTTGCTGAAGTACCACGTTGGCAGCTACCACTCACTGCAGTTCTGCCTCTTGTTATTAAAAACATCAATGGCATAAAATGGAGTCAACACTTTCTAATAAAAAATTAGATCAATTTAGATGTCAAAATTGCTAACCTCCAAAGACAAGCTGACAGTAATCTGGTCCTTCTTGGTTCCCCCCACTCCCCCCACATTCCTGGAGAAATTGCTCATTTGTTTGTTGATCAGTTTTTCTAAAGAACATTTTAAAAACACATGGTTATAAACCTCAATTGCAAACAGGACTAATCTCTTTTGCTCTCTAAAAATCTACAGCCAGCTTATTCCTGCATACATTTTTCATCAGCCATTACTTTGAATATTCATGACCTCTTACTCCATGACCACATTGTAACTGCAGAGACATTTACATTCAGGGTCTCAGAGTTATTTTTGACTCCATCAACAACAAAAGCAGGCTTGATGCGAGGATGCCCAGCCAGCTGAGGACTTGGAAGGAGCACAGTGATATCTTTAAGGTCATTGACTTGGACAGGTACACGCTGAGCAAGCAAAACCACCGGCAGAGCACAACCTGCTGGCTCTGAGAGCCACATGTTGGAGAGCATCAGAGGCAAAGCTCCCGCGCAGAGGCTGCAGGCAGTGTGGGCCCTGCCAGCACTGGGGGGACACCTTTGGGGCTGCTGATGCAGCAGGCTTGCAGGGCTTGCTTGCCAAGGAGCAGGGAAAGGAGCTGCACCCCTCCCAGCCCCAGCCTGCACAGCAGTCTCTGAAGAATCACATCACCTTGCACTGGGACCCATGGACTCTCAAACCCACGGGGACTGGCATCTTTTTGGACAACACAAATTTCATCACTCCCAACAGTTTGAAGATCTGTTAAAAATATTTGTTTCCCTGGGTTTTAGCTTTCAACTTCTATGCAGACTAACAACCAAATTGTGGGCAGTAAGAGCAAGCATTTGTTTATTTTGTAAGAGGACTTCTTGCTGCTAATTGAAAACAAGCATTTTCAATGAGGCAGCTGTTTCAGTACTGTGAATAGACAGATCAGCATCACATTGAAGATCTAATAACCCACTAATGAACCTTAATTTTTAGAGGCCCCTCCCTCACCCATTTTCACACTTCAGTAATTCCAAACCATTGATATGTGATGCCAGTTATTTAAAGATGTCCTCAGACACATTTTAATAAAAACCAGAAAAAATGTAACTTTTTTTTTTTTTGTTAGACTATATTGGAAACCTTGTTACATGTATCTAACAGTTTCCCTTTTTCTTTCTTAAATAAATAGCAAAGTGTCACCAAAATGAATGGAATGCCAGCACCATTGCATTGATAGAAATTTCCACACCAGGATGAACACACATATTCTGTAACAGTGCAAAAAAGGAGACTTTGGAGGAAAGGTGGTGGTTGCTGGCACATCAACCCGTGAGCAGTCTGTGCAGTGGCATTGGGATGTGGTGCCTCTGCAAAATCCTACAGGCCTGGAGCCCGTGCCTGCAGAGGTGGCCCAGAGAGACTCTGCAAGAGAGCAGCTGGCAGGGCTTCCAACGCAGAACGTGGAATTACTGCCTGCTACCCAGGGACACAGCCGATGGTAACACAAGGGGCTGGCCATGTCACTCTCTGACAGAACAACGGCTTGAAATGAGGGAAATGAGCAACCTGAAAACCAAACAGGCTGACTAACACTCAGCAGGGCAAGGGCTTGGAGAGTCAAAGCTGCCAACTCCTTAATCAAGAGGGAACGATGCAAGGATTCGCTGTTACACTGAAGGTTACAGAACAAGGTGTCATTTTTTCATGGGTTTCCCTGGGCTGAGCTGGTGTTATTTTGATGTCTGACCAACAGTTTCTCTTCCAGCTGGGACAGTGCTGAAGGAACAACAGCCATGTGCACCACACCAGAATATTCCTCAACAGCCTCTGCTGCCTTAAACTCACTCCACCCTGTGCAGGCAGCTCTGCCTGCCCACTGCCTTGCCCCTCTACATGCTGGAGTGCAGTGCAATCCCCCTCTCTGCTTCTGTTGGCTTAAACCAGACCCTTGTTATTTTAAACAGGATTTTATTGTATTTAATACATTATAAAATTTGAAAAAATTGTAGGAAAGCAGCAGATTCAAACCAGAGCATCTCTACCAAATATTAATTATTCTGGCCCCCTTTGAAAAACACAAAACAAAACAACAAAAAAACTCATTCAAAAGAAAAGTTAACCTTTCACATCTGTGAGGGCTGACAAAAAGTGTGCGACTTCTGTACAAACTACATTTAAAATTTCAGCTTTCCAATGCAATGGATGGTCGTCTCCTGAACACCTGCCCATCCACCTCTAAAAAAGACAGACATAAACCTCCATATGCAAATAAAGTTGAGTCAAGGTGTGTACACATTAAAAAGTGGATGGCTGTTTGGCAATGAAAATGGGTGAAGAACAGTCCATGAATCCCCCCCGGCAATGGCTTGTACACCGTTAAGTGGGCCCGGGAAGGGCCTGGGACACTCAATGGCCATCACAGCACCAACCTCATCTACCACATTTTGTCATTGCATTTCCTACCCTTTGACATATACATACATATATATATGTACAGACATACATATACATACATATTTTTTTTATGTGTGTGTGTGTTTTCTTTTATACCTTGAGGTTATTATTATTATCACTACTATTCCAAGTGTTCCCATATGAATTCAGGTGTGGTCTCTATATTTGATATAAATGTGTCTTTTATTCAATTTTAGTTCCAGGACTTGTTTGGAGTCCAAACTGCACATGAAATGTCCCCCTTTTTGTTTTTCCTCTTTGTTTTCCTTTTTTTTTTTTTTTTTTTTTGCATAAAGAAACATGTCCATTTTAGTCCAGAGGCTCTTGCTTTATTCGAATGACAGAGGGTGCACGAGATGTCCTTCTGAGTTCTCGTCTCAGTACGTATTCACTGAATTGGGAAGAGTCCACTCCACCTCCACATGAGCCAACAATCTCAAACCCTCTTTGCTGTAACCTCTCAAGTACCTGCAAAAAGAGGAAACAAACACCAATGTATAAGTAAATTAACAGATTATTTGCAGTGCAATGATAATAACTGCTGTTTTCAAACGGATTCAGTCATGGGGAAAAAAAGTGGTTACACAGCTTAACTGTACTGGATTGATTTCTGCTGACTATGGCCACTGAGCAGGGAAAAAAAAAATGAAGAAAAATTTATTTTATTTTTTTAGTACTGTCAATAAATCCAGTCTTCTTCTGCCCACAGAAACAGGACTAGAAAAACACATTCTCTGCTTTACAGAATTTACAACACAAAAGGGCAAATACATGATTGCACAGCAGATGCTGAGCAAACACCACAATGAAATGGTGACAGTGTAGATAACAACGGTCATAATTTCAGAAAACCTACCATGATATTTACTAGAGACTTAAAAACCAACTCTTTGTTACTTCTATCATCATCTTCACCTGTTCTAGGCTTCCTTTGCCTCGCCTGTGAAGGTGATTTCCTGGGATTTACCAGGGTCAGCCTGCTAAACCCAAGGAAGGGGCTGATGCTCCTGGACCCCAGAGGATGTGGGACCCTCTATTCAGACCTCACAAGGGCTGTGCTGGAATCTGGTGCCTATCATGGCTTCCCCAGCTGTTTCACCAGTTGTGAAATTGGCTTGCATGCATGCTGGGACAACACTGGCAAGCAGAATGGCAGAAGACTGCAAAGGACTAGGGCAGGGGAAGAAGCAAGCTGAGGTTTAAAAATGCTTCAAAGAAGACATGCCACATCTTTACATAAAATGCTTCAGGTTGGCAAATGTCTTTCCAAAGTACTTGAGCATGGCTAACTGCACAGCAGTCATATAAAAAAGGAAGGGATAGGAAAAGAGACCTGGAAACAGTGATCAAAACACATGTGATCTTTAGCTTTTAACAATAGATGCCAAAATCCCCTGCCTCTGCCCAGATGTGTCAGTGCGAGCCACTGGAAAAAAGAACATGAGAACTTGGGTCCTGAGAAAAAATGTGGTGGAAATAACTCTGGAAACTAGCTCAGCCTTGGACAATCCATTTGGTCTGTACCTCATCCTTCAGGTCTATTGGTAGTCCTTTCCTGTCTCCCATTTTTATTAGTACTGGGAGGTACTTATATCCTCCCATTAACAATGTGGGATCATTACACAAGTCTGTACATATTTTGCCACTCTAACTCAGGTTTTTCACATCAGTAAATATGCTTTGTAATTCTTATTATTCTTATTTGTGCAACAAAAATGTAAGCCTCAGAATAAGTGACAAAGTGCTGAAGGACACAACTGCCTTGATAACTGTCATATGATATAGCTAAGCAGTCATCCTTGAAACTTCTTTTCAGCTGTAATCTGACATCTAAGGCTGTCCTAAATTTGCATTAATCTCGATGACAAACAATTTTGATGTTTCAGCATGACAGTCAAGGCCAGTAAGAGACAACTGTCCAAGCATAGCATGGGTTAGATAGGTCTAGATAGGTCTCTCTGGAGCCTTGTGTTAAGTGCTAGCACAGGTGTAGTGCCTGGCCAGCCTTCAGTGTGCCTCAGTGCTTCATCTGGACAAAAAGAGGCTCAGGGGTGACCTTCTAAAACTACCTGAAAAGAGGCTGTAGCAAGGTGGGTGTCAGGCTCTTCTACCAGGAAACCAGCAACAGGTCAAGAGGAAATGGCCTCAAGATGCACCAGGGGGCATTCAGGTGAAGTTGGACATCAGAAAGAATTTCTTCACCATGAGGGTGGTTCAGCATTGGAATGGACTACCCAGGGCAGTGGTGGAGTCACCATCCCTGGAAATATTCAAGAAATGACTGGATGTGGCACTTAGTGCTGTGGTTTAGTTGACGTGGTGGAAATTGATCAAAGGCTGAACTTGTTGATCTTGGAGATCTTTTCCAGCCTTAATGACTGTGATTCTCTACCTGGACAGTGGGACCTGGCAGATGAAAAGATGCCAAGCTCAGCTTGCAAGCCTGTTCTGTAAAAGAATTCACCCATGAGCCTGCAGCACTTAGGAGGTGTGTTTAAGTCAAACAGCACCAATTGTGCCATTGATGATTTCGCATGGGAAGTGCTGGCTATGCAGGATGTGTTAACTAGGGGCAGGCAGGTGTCTGAGGCTGGTTGCTTTTAACCAACAAAGGATAAAAACATAACACTAACTCTGCAGTTGATTATAATTATTCCAGGAATTACCTGCATTTGTCTCCCAGATTTTTTCTTATCCCTTATCCATTTCATAACATCTACTGATTTTAGACATTGCTACATTGCATCATAGAATACTTTGAGTTTAAAGAAACCTTTAAAAATCATCAAGTTCAACCCCTCTGCAATGAGGAGGGACATCTATAACTAAATCAGGCTGCTCAGAGCCCTGTCCAGCCTGACCCTTGAATATTTCCATGGATGGGGCACCCACCACCTCTCTGGGCAATCTGTTCCAGTGTTTCACGACCCTCACTGAAAAATTTTCCTCCTTTTATCTAGTAAAAATCTACCCTATTTTAGTTTAAATCATTATCCCTTGTCCTATCAATTGGAACAGGTCTCTACTATGCTATAAAAAATCAGGAAAAAACACTGGAAGTGCAAGTGAAGGGTTTTCCCTATGATCACGGAAAATTCTAACACTACTGTAGTTTGTTTGCAAAGAGATTTGAATTGATACATAAATTAAATGGAGATACATGAATTAAGTGGATTAAATGGTGATACATTAATCAAATGGAGAAAGACAACTCGACACACAGAAGTTAAGTAACTTGCTTAAAGCCTCCAGCTGATTCTGCTCACCAAAACGCTCCAGTGACACGGAACAGGGTCAGCCCCTGGCACCTGGCCAGCAGCTCCCTTTCAAAAACTGCCCGTGTGACGTCCTACCTGAACTGAGTTGAGGTGACAGTATCCGTTCAGCGGGAAGCGGATGACGTGTGTGGAGTCGTGGTTCCAGCCGGCGTTGACAGAGTTACACATCACATCCCCGATCTCCGGGAACACCTCCTCTATCAATGACTTATCTCCACTCAGCGTAATCCTCTCGCCCAGATCTGGGGCCACTCGCACCACCAGGCACTCGCAGGACTTTGAGAAGCGGCCGCTCTCCCGGTCCTGTTTCCACCGTTCCATCTCTCCTAGCATGGGCTGAAGCTGGAAATACTTTGCTTCTTCATATAACAAGCTGTAGTCCTGAAAGACACACACACATTAAGAGAGGCATTGCTAATGTGGTGCTTAAGGTAGGTGGATATTCAGGCCGACGCTGCTCTAGGTTTGGAACCCTTTGGACAGAGCTCCTCATGACTGTGTAGGAAGGGGTAATAAAGTAACAGTGCAAGCAAAAAATAACCATCAGCTCTCGGGGGTCTCTGTGGTCACAATGACCCCGAGATATGTTAGTCTCTTTGCCCAGCCTGGCAGCTGAAGAAGGAGTCAGGATTCTTCTGTTCTTGTTCTCAAGGTTGTTTATTATTTCTTATCTATAACACTCTTTCTCCGACCTGCTGAGGTCTGTCTGGCAGGTTGGGTTGAGGCACACTGACTGCCTTCAAAGGTGGTGTTCTCTTTTATACTAAAAACTATATGTCCATTATTTACAATAATTTCCCAATACCTATCACCTATGTTAGACAGTGTGTTTCTACTCTAAACCAATCTAAAAGTGTCAACATCACCCAGAAGATGGAGGCTGAGAAGAAGAAGGAAGAAGGACAAGGCACGCCCAAATCCCTCCATCTTGGCTTCTGAACCCACATTCTAAAAACTCAAAATTCTACATTTTCACCCTGCGATAGTTCACTAACACTCTATTCAAACTCTTGTGGCTTGCACATCTTCATACAAAGTTGGTAATTGTTTTTTCCAAGGGCTAAAATCGAAGGCACAGGTGTTTTTGACTCTGTGCCAAGGTTTCCAAGCCCCCTGTCAGGGTTTCAAGTCCTCCAGGGCAGCTAGAGAAATTTCCCAGATTCCAACAATCAGCTATTTGGAACACAATGAGTATAGCAGCACTTGCAAAAGTAAGGCTATGCTTGCTCAATTCCCTTCTGCAAAAAAAAAAAAAAAAAAAAAAAATCCCACTTTTCCCCATATTTCATCCCCACAGTGATGTCATATAATAATGATCTCATTGAACAGATGGAACAGAATTCAATCAGGATTCAGAAAATTCATCACTAGGATCCATTGTGTCTTACAGCAATACTAGCAGGCATTATAACAGGTATAAGAATGTAAATGAGGAAGCCTGCAATGTTTGTTAGTGTAAAATGATTCAGATATTTGCATAATGTTTGCACATATTAGTGCATTTTAAAAATTAAGTATTTTTTAATACTTCCCTATTTTGCCACTAGTACTGTTTACTACATCATCTCAAATGCCAGAGCAGAGGGAATGCATTTATAGGCATAGCCACTGCAGAAGTAATTTAGAACTGATGATGTGGAGTCTGCCTACTGCCATTTTTTAAATTTAAAAAATGTTTTTAAAAAATCTTATTTTTCTAGGTGTAAGAGCATAAAACCATTTGGAAAATATTTATACAGAGAAAAGAGATACATAAGAATTAGGGATGAGAGAGAAACAGAATGACAAGAGAAGCCTGGTAACAGTCAGTATGGTCCTGAATTTGAACTAGAAACCAAATACTTGATGAGGACACCTAAATCATGGTAAAAATACTAAATACTGCTTACATTTATTGTGTAACAAAAAAAAGTAATGTAACACATATATTTCTAAGAAACAAGAAACACTGTTCATTTTAATCACTGTTTTTTTTGTACACCTTAAAGCATAACTGGGGAGGACACCCCTTTGAACATCACAGTTGGGTGAACTTGCCAGGAATTACATTTTTAATTTCAACACAGCTACAGTATATTTATGTGTTTAAAATGCTCTACATATGTAATTTCTTAATATTGCATGAAAGGTGGCTTTTCCTTTTTCTATATTTCTGATTACCTGCAGGAGAAGTGCCGAGAGCAGCACAAAGCCATGCTAAGGCTTCAAAAGAAGGAAGTGATGCTTATCTGTTTTCTCCAAACTCCACATTTTTCAGGGAGATCTGCCCTTGTCACTAGGGGAGTAGCAAGGATGTGTCTACAGCAGATAATTCAAAGCTTGCTGAAATACAGCTCTTGAACTCAGCCTCACACCTGTTATGCCCAAATGCCTGAAAAACTGTCTCAGCTAGGAGGGGAAAAGGACTGAATACCAGTCCTGCTGCTCCATCCCTGCCTCATCACCCATCACCTCTCCTGTCCAATCCCAACTGCTGCATTTCCTGCAGTGAACCAGGTGGTCATGAAGTGAAGGTAAGGATGTGTTCTGACTGAAGACCCCACATATATACCCTCATACCTACTAGCAGATAAACTGCATGGATTCTGAGGCTCTGCCTCTGTAAGCTTTGTCTGACATTGAAATACCACTAATTCAATTTGTTACTAAAAACTAAAAAAAAAAAAAAGCTAAAAAAAAAAAGCAGTCACTTTATTCAAGTTTAAATAATAAACATAGAACAATTCATTCCTGACTAAAACTCCAAAATTAAATTTGCAGTATGCATTCAAGAGTCTGAGGGAGAAAACAGTCTATGACTTAATGCCCAAATATTACCATGTGTGCAGTTTATTTTGTCAATATTGTGATTCACACACCATTTTCTGAATTTCAGTGTGGGAGTGGAAACTGGAGCTGCTGCAATCATTGGGGAAGCATAAAATTGGATGAAAGGACAAATAATCAGTAAAGCTCATGAGCAGTCAGTTGCAGATTGTCGCTTCTGTTTCCAAGAGTATGGTACAACATTTAATTTCCCTGGGTCAAATCTGGCAAGGTTGCTTTATTACCACTATAGCCAGGAGGGGAAAGTTTAATATTGATGCCACTCTAGGAAAGGAAGACACCACTTTAGCAACCCCATTCTTACTTTTGCCATGTACCTGAAATCAAACACCATACCCTGCAAGTCCACCTTCCCTCTCCAGGCCTCTCTTTTGACTACACACCAGATCCTTGCTTTACCGAGGTGCATGCAAAACACCCAAGTCCCTTGAAATCTCACCTTGAAATCATCAGGAATGAGGAGTTTTGATGTCCTTAAGAAATTCAAGATATATCTGAACATCTGCCCATCTCTGTCGATGAAATAATGCTGCTTGAGACTGTCGAGGACAATGGGCTCCGTGCCATCGAAAAGCCGGCCAATTCTGGAGAGGAAACAAGAGACAAGGAGCACAGTCAGACCAAGCTCTGCTCAAGAGCTGCTCAAATAGCCCAGCACTACAAAACCCTCCCATGCACACTTCACTGAAGCAGCTCTGTGGCTTTGTTTCATTAGAAAAGGGCTGGTTTCAAACCACTGTGTAAGCCACATATTTCCAACATAGCCTCATTAAGTTCCAAGCAGCACAGCTGGGGAGGTGGAAGGGAAGAAGCCAGGCCAGCAGCCTCTCCCACTCACCTCACTGCCCCAATCTGTATCTCATAAGATGACAATGCCTCAATTATTTTGGACACCTCTTTTGATAGTCCCCTTCAGCACAGCCCATCCCCTCTAGATGCTCCAACACCCTGAACTAACTCATTCTGTTTTACAGAGCACTTAGGGAACCTGATTTAGTTCGGATTGCATAGGGAACTTGATTTAGTTTGGATTTAGTTTGGAAACTGTACCTGGGGAATAGTTTGGCTTGGTTCTTTGCTTAGTTTTCACTTGTTTTTAAACTCAGGTCACTTTTTGGATACTATTTACTGCAACCAACATTAGGGCAGGCACAGCTAAGGTGAGGGGCAGCACATAGTGGTAATGTAAAGACGGGGGTGCAGAGTTGATAACATTTCGATGTGAGGTAATGCTTTAATGTAAAAGTTAAGTGCTTGTGGCAGGTATCAAGCAGAACAGTCAAATAATACAGAAAAATGTCTCAGCTTTTAGACACCACCCACTGACCACCAGAACCACACAGCCACTTAGAGAGCCTCCTCTTGACAACAGGTCTTGCAACATCAACCACTGAGTACACATACATTTCTGCATGTGGGCCTCCCAAACCAGCTTTAGTTAGAGCAATAGGAAGGGCTGAAAAAGCCAAACAAAACCCTCAGAGTGACACCAAATAAATGTTTTGTTACTGCACTGGGGCATTTGCAAAACACTCCTGAGTCACTGGTGGTTTCCCAATGAAATGAGCAGGAGTGACTGGCAGGTCTGATTTTGTGTGCCTGTTCACATGTCTGTAGTGCAATGTGGAAGCACTTTTTGTCAACAAAAAGTCACAGCACACTGTTTTTGTTTTGTTTTAAAAGCAGTGAATAAACAAGAAACCCCCACTACCAGCAATAAAAAAAAGCCACCAAATACTCAGAGGTGATCAGCCCTCCTGGCTGCACAAAGCCCCCCAGGCTGAGATGCCCCATCCAGTGGCCAGCAGAAGGGGATGTCCAGAAGGGATTCAAGAGGCAAAAGACAGAAGTGGCTGCCAAAGAGGGGGAGGCAGCAGGGCTTGCAGCAGGGCCTCAGGGAACTGCAGAGGGGCAGGGCTCCAGGCAACCATACACTGTGTTGCATCAACAGCCAAATATCCTCCCTTTGAAAATGGCACAGGCAGCCCAAATTGAGTTTGGAACAATGTCTGTGCCTGGAGCAGGTATATATATACGTTGTGAACAGAATACAAATCTCATCTATAGCTTCTCACCAGCTGGGAGGAGACCAGAAAACAAATAAAACTCCATTAACCCCAGCTGGCCATTTACAATTCTGTAATAAATGCATGAACCAATTCAAGTTGCATGAAATCTGTAACATATAACAAATTAAATATATTTTGCATCATGAGCAGGTACAGAACACTTTTTTTTCAAAGCCATCCCTTGAACTATTCGAGCTTTCTTCCTCAAAGACTTGTTACTGCCTGCCCTGCTGCTCAAAAGCTGCGACAGCCCATATAACACAGGCTCCTGTTCACGTGGTGTATGAGCCACATTTTATGTCTAATATGGAAGTACTCAGCATTTAGAATTAATTTTCCCCCATACTCAAGCATGACATCTTCAAATTTATCACGGAATTCACACACAAAACATGTATTTGGCCAAGTCAGTCATTACCGAAATGTATAATTGTAATTGGTTTCTGCAGCATTTTCCTAGTTCTAAATTACTTATATAATTACATATTTTAAACCTCTAGGCTTTTTGTCTCCATTTTATTAATTGTTTAGAGAAGACAAGATAGTATCAGAGGACGGAGCCTTCAGACAAAACCATAATGCTGAGGAGAGTGCTCAGCCACTGGGAGTGCTACCTGGGACCTGAATGGTTTTGGGAATGGACTGGAAGTGTGAACAGAAAGCGCTGCCTCGGTGCTCTGCTGCTCTGCAGCAGCAACAGCAGCAGCAGCAGCAAAATCCCAGGAACTGCAAAGTCCCAACTCCCTCCTGACTCCCCTCCCAGGATCACTCTGCAATACACTTTCACATATTAAAACAGCTTTGGAAGGGTAGACCCCCAGCAGAGACTTCTGTAAAGAAAATTTTTTTTTTTTTTTCCTTTTCAGATGGAAAAACGTAGATTACAGCATCCTTCATGTGGCCTTCAAGGAAAAAACCTGAGGTAAGATGGGATCCAAATCTGGTGACATGGTCCTGGTTCCTAATCTGCATTTGCTACATCCATCAGGAGAAGAGACTGGGCTATGCCAGGATCTAGGGAACAACCAGCATCCTCACCTTCCAGCATCCTCACCAGGAACTCTTGTGTTCCCAAGGCCACAGTGGGAAGCACTCTCTCATGCCTCCCCTGTCACCTCCTCTGTACAATACAACTTGATCACCATCCTTCCTGCCACCCAAAGCTTTGCTGGCACTCCTGCTGGGTCTCACTCTGGGATTATACATGCTTAAGAGACACCAGTTTGCTAGCACAAGAAAGGACTGGTAAGTCATTGTAATTTCACTTCCCAAGAAAACCTGAAAGATGTTTTTCCCCATCTTCTTCTTGACAATGTTGGCTGATGACTGGCAAAGACACCTTTCTGTTTTAAATGACAAATACATAACAGCTGAATGGAGTTTCGAGACAGGAGAGCACTTTGAAGGAGGCTTGCAAAATAAGATGATAATTATATGCAGAATTAGCCAAATATCAAGGGTAAAGGATAAGAAACTGTAGTCCATTTACAAGAAAATGTGCTTCTGAAATATTTAATTAAAACTAACAGGCGGGAATTTTCCATATATCAGGAAAATTAACGTCCCATGGGTTGAAAGTGTGACCTCCAATGGGTAATAATTAATGTCTGTGGCTTTATTCCTTTATTCATCATATTCCACTGTCAGAAATCGAATGCTTCAAGGGTTGAAAATATAACCAGTGGAAAACCCTGCTTCCATGTGAGAATTTGGTTTTACTTAAAGGACACAAACTAGGTATAGCTACAAGCCCTCATTTACTGGAGAAAAAACAACAGGGAATGGAAAATATAATTGTTTTAATTCCATAAAATACTACAGAGATGGATGTTCCCACACATCAGCACTCCTGTAACAGCATTTCTATACCAAAAAGCTAGCACAGGAAGATGATTGCTTGTAGGATTTCTCAATTTCTTCAGAAAAAAGTCCTACTTGTCAAGCATAAAAATATACTGTCTGCAGCAGAACTGTATACATAGTGTGCTTATAGCCTTGATCTCTCGTTGTATAAATATTTAAATATATTATTATTATTATACACATAAAGAGAAAAGACTTCACTTTAGTATATTCTGCCTCAGCTGGAAATGTGGGAAAGCAGCAATAATTAGGAACAAGATGCCCAGTAGTAATTAAACGAGTCAATTATTGCAAAACTCTCTTAATGCCAAGAAAAAATGACAGAGTTCTACCAAGTGTTTTACTGGCTTCACTGGACAGAGCTAAAATTCTTCATTTCTGTAATCAAAAGGATCCAATGAACATGGAAAAGCTGCAAGCCTTGATGTTTACAAACATGCAGAATATTACATTACTTTCAAACTAAGGTAAAAATAAACATTTCTCCTCTGAGAAAATACAGGTTTCTTATAATTGAATATATTCAGCATATAATTTCTTCTATTAACATCTTTATCAGAGGACACTACAAACTAACTGAAAATATTTTGCAATACACTACTTTCAACAGTTCTGAGCTGTCAGAGTTCTGTGCGCCCACGTCTTTCACAGAACAAGAAAAAGGGAGGAAAAGTGGTGAGAAGTCCTTTTTTAACCCATCAGAGGGGGCTGTGCAGCAGGAGGAGCAGCAGTGGTGCCCTGGAACCTGCAACCCCACACTAATGGCAAGGCAAGTAACTGTCTGGATCTCACTGAGGGAGGATATTCAGCAGCTAGCAAAGAGCAAAATACTCATGAAAACACATTTCTTTCCCTCTAATGATGAATCACATGACAAAGTAAATGTATTTTATTTGAAATCTTACTCATCTGGTTGGAGCCACTGCAGCAAAGAAGTTTGGTCCTTAAAAGTTAAGTGCAAGTTTTATTTTCACATCATTATATTTATGTGGCTAATGGGAATGCTTATTTAACACTCTGGAGTGTGAGGAGAGTGAGCTGTAACGAGCTTTTATTTTTTTTTCCTCTGCAACTTTTTAGTTCAAGCCATCCTTATTAATTTCTTTTCATTTTCTTTTACTGAGTGCTCAAAGGCAATTTGCATAAGAGTCCATTATAAATGAGATCTGTTTAATGGTATGCTCATCTCATGGCTATTTAATTTTACTTCCTCGTATGTCTAAATTATATAATTTTGCACTGTCCCCTAGCAGCTAGTACAGTTGAAGTGGTGTCCATGCCAGTGAGAAATGTTATCCTACCCAAGTGGAGAATTATGAGTTCCTATTCTTTTTTTCCAGAGAACCACTTTGACAGTATCAACCTGCTTTTATTTTTTGAATAACTCACATAATTTGGATCCACAGAGACTGAATACATAGCAACCTTTATAATTCTGCATAACAAAAGTTGGCTCATAAACATAACAGAATACATTTGCAATTTTCAGGAACATATATTACGAAAACCACATTTTAACCAAATACCCTGTTGTAATCTCTTGCTCTCAGTGCTATTGTAATTTGTTCTTATCTTTTTCTTCTTACATTTAATTTAAGGTTTCATGTCCATGAGTCTCAAGAATTTCTTGGCACATACAGTTCCTACATTATGAGAAGATGGATTAATACAAATAATTATAAAGCAAAGGTAACAGGGGAAAAATGCATTAAAACCTAAAAGCTCATTAAACCTTCTATAGAAAAAGTATTTATATAGGAGCCAAAATTACAGAGAAGAAGAATGTACGGGAAGAAGTATTTAAACACCAGTTCTTACAAGATGTTAAAAAAAAAAGTTACATGGCATTTTAAAGAGCCAGATAAATGCCAAATCCTGAGTAAAAGGATGTCAGACCTTTGTAGAAATATTTGCTAAAGATTAAGGAACTGAATCATTTACATGAAGAAGATTTCAAACATCTTAAGATTGTTACTTCAGCATGACAGTAAAAGAAAAGGTGGGGACAAGCTCAGAGGGCTCATAAGGCATTTAGAAGGAAGTGAGATAGACAAAAAATGGTGAATAATCTTAAAGGCAGAGCAAAGTAAGCGAGGAGCAGATGGGAAGGATCTGAAATGATGAGTGACAGGATATCATCAGGGAATACACTAGAGACAAAAAAAAAACCAAAAAAACCAAACAACTAAGAAAAAAGAGAGAAACATGGGATTTGCTACAACCTGCCTGATCAGAGGCAGCATCAGGAGCAGAGATGAAAGCCAATGAGACATATTACAAAATGAACTAATAGCTGCTGGATCTAATCCAGATGGACAAACTGACACATTAACTGGAAAAGTATGAATTGCACAACATGGTGTAGTCATGTTGCAGGAATGCTACTGACACGAGAGCAAACTACGTCTGTCTACGCCACAGATGAGCGTGGAGAATGAGAGACAGGTATGGAAATGACAGCGGAACAAACGTGGACACATGGGTCACTGCAAACACAGGGGTGCATTAAAAAATGGATGGCCAAGGATCCACAAGTCAGTAGAAACACCCTAACCTCTGTTTGCCCGAAATGGAAATTTTTCCAAAATAAACTAAAAGCTGTATTTTCCCTCCTAAAGAGGTGACCTAGCCACCTAGGAGTTTCACACCAGAACTAATGATTACACCATGAAATAGAGCTAATACAGCAACTCCCCTGGTGTACAGAACATACCGGTGGGCTGACAGTCACCCTGGTGGGTGTAGGGTGCCCGAATGTCCCACAGAAGTCAGTCCAAAAATGTAGCCTCTGTCACTGGCGTCCTCGGGATGTTCAAACCCTCATTCCCAAACCATGGAATCAGGACCATCACCTGCCCAGACACAAAGGGCACTGGTAGAAATGCTGACATTTCAGAACAGAAAGGAGTAAATGGTTGGGATGGGATGTTGAGAGCTGTTGGCTCATGACCAGAGAACAGTATTTGCAGGTAGATGGAAACCATCTCCCACATTGCAAGATGGTAACAAGGGTGAGACCAGGAAAGCACTATCCCAGACCATGGATGGGCCAGGGAGTTTTTGTTTACCATATTCCTTCTCTCTCTGCTCTGGTGAACCAGGGAGATGCAGAACTGATAAGAGGAACAGGCCGAAACCCTAATCTGCATTTTTTCACACAAGGCTGGGCAGGTAAGTGTTTTAAAAGCAATTTCAATACCGTGTCAGCCAAATCTCCTGGATCTTTAGGCTGCATTACAGGCTTCAGATGTGGTTGAGAGGGGTCTATCCACTGCTCACCAGTTGTTTTCCCACCCCAAACCAGGATCTTTATACCACAAGCCCCATCACTTTTAAGAAAGTGAGATTCCTCCATCTGACAGACACTTCCCAAGACATGTACAGACCATTCACTTAAGAGCTGAACTTGATGATCCTTGTGGATCCATTCCAATTCAGAATATCCTGTGACTGAATACATCCCTGATCCTCACAGTTTTGCTTGCCTTCAGATACCAAACACACCTTCAAGTACTTTTGCTACCATACAGATACGTCTCCAGAAAACTTAAGCCTTGCAATCCCCAATTTGGGGGATTGCTTGTCTGTTTCTTCAGCCAAGCCACAGACTGGTGCCACAGCCCCTCTGTTCCTCTAGGACTTTGAGACACTTCTGGGAGCAGCCAGCACCCTGAGTGACCCACCTGCCAAATCTTGGAGACTCAGAGCAGGGCAGGAGGCTGCAGATGCCTGCCATCATCCCTCTCATCACAGGGGGCAATTCACTCAAGGTATTTGTGAGGACATCAGGCAATAAGGAGCTACACACATGGGCTTCCCTGCACACCCAGAGACTATAGCCACAGCTTGAGCACCAGGATTTTAACCTTTTAAAATGCCATCTCTACTATTCTTTCTTTTCAGGCTTGTCCATGCACTGGATATAACGAAGAACAGTCTACAAGCCTTTAAGCCCCACATCTCCTACAGTGTTTGGTATCTTGCAAATAAGTCCTTAAACAACTTTCTAGTTTTCCAGAGCATATCAAAACCACTTTTCCTAAAATCACTTAAACCAATGAAATGTTAAATCAATTATTCATGCAAATACTTTTGCCATCTCTGTTTTTTGTAACCAAGTTTTCTTGGCAATGATAACATTTCACAGAAAAATTAACAAATACTCTCTTTGCTTGCCAAGATGATTTTACTAAGCTTGAATCCGATTTCATTGAGGTATGTTATTTGTTTTATCTTGAGGGAAGCTGCCTATTAAGTTAGTAGCAACCGTGTCCTTTTGCTTGTGATATGGTTATTACTGAGTTATCAGGAGTACCTTTAAGTTATTAGGGTGCAATGGCAAATTAAGTACTTTGCGTCATAATTAGCTAATAACTTTTGAATTATATTTTAATCATGTTTAAGATGGTCAGGTTGGCTGTGAGTGCAGATAATGGAGGATAGGAGCAGAACAGGAGTGTTTATCATTCAATACCAAAAGCCAGAAAGTAGGTAAACTGGTGGATGCACAACATCCCAAAGGCCATTATAATCTATATATTCAGAACACTGAGCTCTTCACAGGCAGCAATGTAAAAAAGTAGAACTTGTGTCTTAGGATCGCATTTAAGTAAAAAGCAAAAAATATATCAGTTTCAACTCAGCCTCCTTTGAGCCTGTGAACTTTTTTTTTTTTTAATAAAATGATGGTTAACAGTACCCATCCTCAAATCACTGTTGATAAACCTGTTCATGCAGACTCCACGAACAGAGGACACCGTTAAAGCAGCTTGGAAAAAACTACCAGAGCCATTTCCCTTTCAAAACTCATGATCAAGAAAAACCAAACAACCAACAAAAAACCTTCTCAGAATAGGGGAAATCCTTTGATGTATTCCTTTGTACATCAAGTTTGCCCCTCAGCTTTCATGAATTTCATTCAAACCACTACTAGTTCTCAGTATTTCCTCTGTATCCTTGAGAAGACTCAGCATCAAAATTCCACATACAAATCACTGGAAATCAGGAAGCACTCCAAGTTTCTCCATGAAATGCCTTAGAAAAGTAATGGCAGAACAAGTTCTGGATCCAAACCCAATAGAGATCCCACTACAGCATGTATATGCTTTGTAGAAACAGTAAGGGGTTGCTAATTCTGCCCCTTTCCAGGATGTTACTTTGAGAACCTGGCATCACTCTCACATGGCTGGAACCTCTTTCTGTACAAATTGCAAACATGGCAATGAAAACATAATGAATTAAGCTTTCCAAGATCTTCACAACTTTGACTACTTAGGCAGAAATCACATCTATGTTGTTTTGTTAACTGCTGCCTTCTCTAAGAGAAAGGACAGTGCGTTTCCATAGACAAGACAAGAACACACTTGCCTTCCCCTTTGCAAGAGTTGCACAAGCTCCTTCTTCATTGCAGCCCATAAAAGCAGGAGACTGCACAATTAACCTCTGTGTGCTCTGTGGGGGATTCTACAGGAACTGCTTCCTGAGAGAGAGAAAGAGGCCACTACTGCATTAAAGCCCAAGTAAAAGCTTCCCATTAATGAATAAAATTCAGAGAGACAATGCGCTTCTAAAACTTTTACATGTCTGTGTCTTAACTATGTTTGTGCCTGTGTCCCCAGAAAATACCACCCTCCAGAGCCCAGAATGAAGCAATGAAGAATTCCCAAACATCCTCACTTTTCTGCTTTCAATAAATACCCATGAAAGTCACACACAAACTTTGTAACATCATTTTTAAGTGTGGTTCACGCAGAGAACAACAATTTGCTGCTGTTAGTTTGGGCAGCAGAAGCCTGTAAAACACATTACCAGGTCCCAGCCCTGCTGCTGAGCTAGGGCTTGGACTGTCAGAAGACAAATTTGCCAGGGAATGTGGAAAAGATGTTCAGTCTGATTTTTAAAATCCCTACACAAACAGACAAAGGAGAAAAAAATGCATGTACAAAGAACACTATTAAGGTAGTCAAAACAAGCTTCACAAGTTAAGGTACGTCAGATATTAGAGATGCTCCTGCAAGTCACATTTGCAAACCTCCCTTTGTGTGAAGGATTTCAGACTTTAGATTTTAATGATCCACTCTTTTCTCACAGCACCCTAACTTGGCACCCAAGCCAGGCAGAAGCCAGGGTTGTACAGCCTAGCAGGCTATTGCCTATGGGACCCCTGCTTCATCTGCTGGAGCTCTAATGGATGAGGAAGGGACTGCAGGAAGGGAAAATGGGTAAGGTACATGGGGCCTGACCTAGAAAAAGGGACTCTGTCCAAGCATTTCCTCTGTGATGCTACCACTAAGCACACCTGCCCTAATTTTTAAGCTCGTTTGAGTGAAGCAAGAAGGGACCAGACTAAGGAACATTGTGAAGAAAGCACACAAGAATGACTCTTCAGAACAGGACTCAAGTAATATGCAGAAAATACAGCCCAAGGGACACATGCTGAACAGAGGAGGAACAGGAGATGCTGATGACATGTTGAGTAAATAAGCAACACATCTCTCTGCACAGAGGCAGAGAAATGTATTGGAGATAATATTATTACACATATACTATGAAAACTGCAAAAGTTACCCTGGCTGCTCAAATAACATTCTTTTCCTATAAAGCTTACTTTAATTGCAATGAGAGAAGCTGCAAGGCTATCTACCCAATGGCACATTTATTATACTTCAAATATTAGTGTTTTCCCTTACTTAGCCCACCTGCTCAGAGATTCCTCTACCCAGACAGAAAGCAGTGCATTCAGAATAACACCCTAGATTACAAATTCCTCTAGAAGGGCAATCCATACAGCATAAAAGCATACACAACAGAGGCAAGGAAGAGGGGGGTGTTATGAGCACAGAATTAAATATGGGAAACACAAGACCATACACTGCTCTTTTCTTGATTAACTCACATCCAGTACAATTACATTGCTGTGATTCCTCATGTGGACACACATAAGTGTCTACATAGAGAAACGTGTTTATACCCGTATAACTCATTCCCATACATTTCCATATTTAATCACTTCCATGCTAGAGGTTGCAGTGATTTATGCACTTCAGTAACTAGAAAAATCACACCATTAACCAAATCAGCTCATACAGAACCTGCGTGCTAATCAGTTAAGAGGACAGGAAAGTCCACCTAAAACATCTTAGACAGTGGCTATGAGCAATAAATAATGCTTATTGCACAGATTAGAAACGCCAAAGCCACACCTGAACATTTTGGTGGTGGTGGGGTGATAAAAAAACACACAGATAACATTATTTCCATTGACAAACTTTACATATACAAAACAGTGGCTTTATTGTTTATTAAATTAGATGCTGCCATGGTGTAATCATCCCTGCAGCCATACCAAACCCAACAGTAGGTCAGATGCAATCCTGTGGAGGAGGTAGAGAGAGAAGAAAGGAAGAGAAGTGAGACACAGCACAGAAGCAATAGAGCCCCATAAACTAGTGGTGCAAGGAATAATTAATCTATGGATGTAAAAACAGATGCCGTAACTGTAGAAAGCAAAATCTGCAAAAATACCACATGACAAAAGTAAATGTTACAATATGGTTCCTTTAATAAACAACATCCAGGGTGTGATTCAGCTGCCTGTTGCCACTAGAGATACTCTAGGGCATCCCAAAGTGCTGGGTGATGGCACAGGGACACTACTGCAGGCTTGTGCCCTGCTGGAGCAGCCACAGAGTCCAAGCAGACACTGCACAGGCGTCAGCTTCACATGTCAAGGTGAGTGTATCCCACTCACAAAAATGACCAGAAACTAACTGTACCAAATTAAACAAAATCTAACATTCTTCCTAAACACTCTTTTCAATTCTTAAAACGTCAGGCTCTATTAAATAAAAAATTACAAATTTATATGATATTAAGTTCAGAGCAAAAGTTTGTAGTGCTCCTAAATTGCACAGGAATTTGCAACATTTTCAATTTTAGAGTTCTTTTACCCGGCAGGTCAGGTTACTCTCACACAGAGGAGCTGACTGGTCTGAGCTTCCTCCTGAGCTACAGCTTCACTACAGGAATACAGAGGAGTGACATCCAAAGTCACATTTAGGAGCCCTGCTTCCTAAATGCAGGCAGTCAGCCTCAAGTGTTTTAGCAGGGTGTTGAGGTGAGCTGACTGTAGAATCAGGCTACAGCCCAAGGACAGACAGAGACTGCTGTGGAGGGCAGCCCACCCACACGGGGCTGGCTCTCATCCACGCACACCTTGCGCACCACCGCAGCAGTGATGGTGCACCCCAAAGATTGCAACAGCTCTGTCACACAGCGGCTGATAAATGCTGAATGCAGGTGGGAAATGATCTGTGGAGAAACACTCAAACACGCTCAACTCCATCAGTCTGGAGGATTTACAGCAGTGAGGAGATATGTCCTACACCCGTTGTGATCTTCCTGGTGGAAACCAGCACAACGCAATAGTGAAAATCTTCCTGGGGTGGTTCCAGGCTGCTAATAAACAAGAAAATGCCTATTAAGCTGAGCACTGCTTTGGAACTAATAGAAATATGCTGCTGATGAGGCAGCTTGAGTTTGTAGGTTTTCATTATTGCATTCACTTAACTGTGAGGCTTTTCTCTAAAGAGAGGAAAATATAACTACACTTGGAACAATAGAAGCGAAAAAAGCACCATTTTCTAAGGGACTCTCCATACTGCATCTGCCCTTTTCTCCAGATGTTAGTAACACCACACAACCCTCATATAAATGAATTAAGTTGCAGCTTGCACTAATACTGGAAAAAAAAAAAACTTCTCAAGACACAACAGGGATATGTACACCAAAAGACAAGGATTTCCTTAACAACAAGAAGAAAAAACAGCTAAGAATTTACTGAGAAAAATAATGAATCGCAAACCTACAGTTTTTTAGAACAATGCAAGTTCTAATACAGGCATTTTTGGGGACAGAAAACTGTTCCAGAAAGTTCTCCTCCCCTCTGTTGAAAATCAAACATATTACAACCACCTTGCATTATTCCTTCCACTTGTGTACTTAGTTAATACCAATGCTTTTTGCTCTATATGTGAATGTAATAAAATTTTAATTTTGCAGAAATCCAGGTGTCTTGGTAGATTTCAGATTTTTTTTCTTTCCTCTCCCCAAGGCATAGATATAAATTGTTTTCTGCTATCTTTACGGGAGATCTACGGAACCACGTTATCGAAAGTTGCAGAAGACTGAAAATAGTTTAGGGTAATCAAGAGCTGCACTGTTTCATCAAAGCCCCATCTCTCCAAAAGCCACTGGTGTTGCAAACAGTTTGGGGCTATAGTTTGATTTTGATTATTTTCCATTACCTTCCTAAAAACCTCCTCTTTTTGTGGCAGGCAGAAGCCAATTAGCACCATGAAAGGAAGAAGTCTGGAGAAAGATAATGTGTTAAAACGACCAACTTTGACTAGGAAGTCAGACCATCAAATTAAATATTGCTAACCACCCTATGCACAAGAGTCTGTATTTATTTGTTTTAACCTCACCGTCAATGATGGAAGCTGACAGCGCAGTTCTTGGCCCCTCACTTTTGCGCAGCTTTTCTTCCCTCAGTGTACACCACAAGACAACTACCCACAAGTAATGACAGGAGGCGAAATGGAACTGGGTTTCCCAGTTGTCCAGCAGAAGGCAGAACCTACTGGTGAGCACCATGATGGGTTTTAACAGGAGGGAGAAGGCATCTGAGGTCAGGCTGGGCTCTTGTATCACCACTGATACTGCAGCAGCACAGTCAACAAGAGCAGCAAGACCACAGGGCTCATTTGCTTGCAGCTGCCCCTTGAATCAGATGCTTTCCCCAAGCCCTACTGCTCAGCAGCTGTGCCCACTCCATCCCTGAATCCTGCAGCCCACCCAGAGCTCCAGCCACAGTGGGTGCAGGCACACAATCCATCTTTGCTGCCTCTAATTGCCACCAACATCTATCTGTGTGCTTTGATGTCAGAAGACCTCCGGCAGAGACCTGCCCCAGGGATTAATGCTGCAGTAAAGAACGAGTCTGCCACTCACACTGGTAACACAAAGGCAGCAACAGCTTTGCAGGGATCCCTGAGAAGTGTTTACAGAGAACTGAGCCTCACAACAGGATGACAAAAGGAAGGGGTATTTCTCCACTGTGCTTCAAGAGTTGGTTGATCTTCAAGGAAAATCCTCTGCTAAACAAATACTGAGGGGCTCAGAAACAGCCAGCATGTGACTGTGGACAGCAGCTCAGGCTGCTTTGCAGGATTGAAGTCAGACGTTTGCTCCTCATGGTCTGTGAACGCAGGCAAAATTAAATTCCACATCTAACTTTGGGAGCACATCACTGGCTTATTATTTATTAGAAATAAAGACTCAGACATGACAATGAAGGAGCTTCACTTCAACTCTGAAGCAGGGAGAGCTGACAGCAACACTTTCTTGCTGGCTGAAGCATGTGGAGTCACTGTAGAGCAGGGGCATCAACTCCCTCCACACTACCTGCCCTACCACTGCCAATATTTTGTTACTACGGCAGAATAATATTAGGACATCAGTGAGGAAAATAAACTCTCTGCTATGATGGATGTGCATTTAGTCAGCAACGTGCTACAACAAACTTGACCTTTATCAGGACTAGATGTCACTGACTGCTTTTTTGGGACATCACCCCATTTATTGTGTTCTGTCTACAGCCTTTGCAATTTCCAACCGATAAAACTTTCATCACCTTTCCCAATGGAAGCACACTGCAAAGAAAAATATTCTGTCATGCAAGGCCAAGGGACAGAGCCCTTCCTGTGGTCCTTCACAGCAACAGAAAGGGGTATTGGAAGAAACACTCCCAGAAGAGCTGCAGATGAGTTGTCCCAAAGTGAAACAGCCGGGCACAGCCCAGCAGAGTTTCTGCAGGCTCAGGTTCAGGTTTGCAGAACAACATGACTCATTTTTCTTCTCTGACTAGGAACTGCACTGCCAACTTTACATTTTTACACGGTACCAAACTATGTTCTTCATCACTCCCAGGGCCATTCATGTTTATCAGGTTTCCAGGTTTTCATTAATAAACAAAAGGAAGAAGGGCTTATGCCTCTGATTTAACTACTTAGCATTTTAATAGGAAATAATAAACCGACCCACATGGAAGCTAAACACAATTGAAAGTTGCACCCAAACCAGTGCTTTATGCCTTGTAATGATAGCAGACAGCAGCAACTTCCAATAGCATCTTTTTCATCCTTCATTTTGTTGAGCCTACCCAAGAGAGTAGCATGAAACATACCTGATTAGGGCTTTTATTTCTACTTCCCAAGAGGGGAATTAAATGCTCACCTAGAATCAGACCTCTGTGGTCTGGAGAGCAGCATCCATTCAGCTACACCATTAATCCAAAGTGGAAGTGGGGAAGTGCAATTGTAGCTCTGCTGATGAGTTTATCGAGGTTAGCTACTAAGCAAGGGAAGGCCAGTATGAGAGGCATAGCCCAAGGTCCAGCTTTATGAGACTGCAATATTAGAAACCGGGAAAATGAGAATGTCTGATGAAAAGTGGAGCCTCCAAATACACTTTAGCTACAGAAAAGCAGCAGTTTTTCTCCTTTCCCTTTCCCACAAGCTCTTCCAAAGGGGAAATAAGCAGGCAGGTATCCTTCCTGCCACTGTTTTGACAGCTTCAATCTGCTCAGAATAACATTTGTCACCACTTCCCTACCCATGCATCTCCTTTGCATCTCCAGCCACGGACCCTGGGCTTTTCTCTGTGGCACCACGATGGAGCCAGAGTGGCTCCCCATGGCATTACTGCAGCAGGGCTGGAAGCTGCCATGAGCAGAGCACCGCCCTCATCAGGTTTTGAAAGGCCAGAGGGAAGATTATCACTCAGGGGAGCTCATACACAGGAGAAGCCAGTAAAGCAAAATTAAACCTTAATATTCTGCAAATGATAAGGACATTGTTATTGAAAATGTTAGCAAGGCATGAGAAAAACGTACTTAAAAGTCAGTCACTGGCACATCAGGAGTCAAATGTGCTGGGCAGCAAAATATTCAGAAAAAAAATAAGATGAATATAAATATAGCTTACATGTTTGAAAGTAAACATTAACTGCTTTTCACATGCTTTATGGCAACTTCAGTCCTGTGCAGCTGTAGCCACAGCACTTGGAGAAAAAGCAAAACATCTCATTATTTCAAACAAACATGAGCAGTTTCATGTGACAAGCTCCAAGTATAAAATGAAAAAAATATTCCTAAAACTCCCACATTATACCGCTAATAAACTAGAATTTCATAGCAAAAGTGAATAAACAATAGCTTCTGAGGCTGGAGAAATTACCATCATGGTGATATCTAATCTCTCCCCAGAAGTCAAGAATTATGACTAAACCCTTCCAACATAGATATAGCCTGAAATTCTATGTCAGAAGTATGTCCAATTGCATTTGGCAATCCTTAGCCAAGAGAGAGGCTGACTATAATTGGATGAATATTTGAAGTGCTTCATTATTCATGTAGGAAGGCTAGGTAAAAAGTGTTTTGTAGTCCCAAGACACTGGAGGGTGTGTGTTATTGGGTAATAACCAATTAGGAATGTTGACAGCACTCTGCCTTTGGGATCACCCTGGCCAGCAAAGCACCTGGGTGTATGTTGTTGTGCAAAGGCACACACCCTCTGCCTACTGCTCAGTTTATTTAAGCTAGGCTTTCACCAAAGGAAATGGAGGACACCCCAAAGGATGTGTGTTTGACAGCTCAGTTACATTCAGAAATAGTGCTTCTTTGTTGTTCTGTCCTCCAAAAAAACCCACCTTTTTTTAGTAGTATTTCTGAATTACTGATGCTACTGGTTATTGAAAAGAAATTCCAGTTCTTCTGTTTTACTGCTCATAATCCAGCAAAAGAGCAATATTCTTACTATTTCCAGTAAGGAAACACTGATGGCAAGAGATCAGCTCCTACCCCTGTAATCTGGTAAAAAAACTCCACTGTGCTGCTATAAATACTTCAAACTCAGAACAACAGAAATCAATGATTTTCCTTTCATGCTAGCCTAAGAAAAACATATGAATCATTAGTAGAGACATGCAAAGATTTTTAAAACTTCAGCATTTAAAAACTAACAATCCTGACACTTGCTCATGAGAACCAGAAAACCAACACCAATTGAGGTAATGGTAGAGCAGTTCAACCCTATTACTACCTCCCACAACAAGGGTAGAAGGTAGTCATGGTACAAACACTGGTTTTTATTTGCTCCTTTATTATCTTTATCATTGTAATGAAAAAAAAAAACCCTGCAAATTTATGTTCTCATTGAAAGCAAAGACATTACTGTACAAGCCGCCCAACAGGACTTTCTTACCACAAAAGAAACACTCAAAACTTTTCCTGAAATATTTGCTTTTCAAACATGCAAAATTCAATATGTTATAAGGAGGAACATATCAAGTTTCTCTGCAGCTCTCATTTTCTGGCTTGTATCACATTTAGCCTGTCCTGTGGCACTGAGAGTACTGCAGCATTTTCTCTGAAACCCCCCGAATGCCCCCTCACCCTCTCCCCCATGCATCACCAAGACGATGATGTTTTGATGAAGCATCAAGCACGGGCTCTCGAGATAATGGATTCTATGGGATACACTTAAAAGATCATTTTTCTCTTTTGTATTGACTGCTTGCACTGCTCTGAGACAGGAAGGGCTTTCATTTTTTATGTAAGCTGCAAGACCCTGAGGGTCCTCTAAACTGTTTAAGAGGGATCAATTTTCAGATGGGTAAAGGGGCCCAGCAGACCGTCACGGTTTGGAGCACCTTCTTCCCCTCCTATCACTGACAAGTTTGGGCAAACCTAAAACCAGCTCCCAGCTGAGCCACTCTGGCATGGCAGAGCTTCCCACTGTTTGGGATTTGTGGTTAGCGCTCCAACAGAACCATAATTTATAGTGTGCATGAAACAAAATAGGAAAAAAAGTTTCACAGAAGCAAAATAATCAAAGGGGCTGAGGGAGATAAACAGCAATAGAGCTGCTAAGCAAAGCAGTGCTTGGCACTGGCACAGGGGCAGGAAACCATTGCCCCATGACACGGGTTTAATGCAGTGACATTGCTGCAATTACACCCAGGCAACCTAACAAAACAAATTTATTGTACAGCACAAAATATTTCCAATTCAACATTGCAACATTTATTTTTTAATTGCAGAACAAAGAACAACTTTTGGGGTGTGGAAGGACATAATCCATCATTTGCTCTGAAGTGACACACTTATGGCAAATGCTGTATATTATAACTTTCTATGCCACAATAAGCAACTACAAGCAATTTCTTAGGCAAGGAATGCAAAGGGTTTGGGTGTGGTTCTGTGAGATACTGCTTATCCCTCCATCTCCCTCTGTGTCAGCAGGGAGCCAAAGGCAAGCCACATGTTGCTGCACTGGGACTTCAATCACTCCTGTTTTGCATGTGTCACACAGCTTGTGACAGCCTTTCACCTGCAACACGCCTCATGTGGAAAGAGTTTTTACCGTTCAAATATGGCCTGAACGAGAACTTAAATACAATTTTTAATTAAAAGGAATGAGATGTTAATAGGTCACTTAAAGAACAATTATGTCTACCGTTTGATTGACAGGCTTCTCACATTTTATCAAGAAAACCCCATTGTGGTCTAGGAGGTAGAATTTATCTTTCTAAATTGCTGAACTGCAGAAGTGTATCCCATTGCATTTAACACTGCTTTGTGCAACTATCCCACCTTCTGAATAAAACCCTTTCACCTTTCTGTCACTCTCCCCCTTTACCTCTTTTAATCCTTTGCAAACAGAAAGTTTTTGATTCACAGAAGCTGAATTGCCAGTGTTGCTCTCCATCACCGAATGCCTGTTCTGCAAAATGCAGCAGTGTGAAGAAATTGCAAAGATAGGTCTTTAGTAATTAGCTTGGGTACCAGCCGTGGCACAGCTGAGTTTGCTGGAAGCAGGAAAAACGAGTCCAGGTGGAGCGTCGCGCTGGATTGCTTTGAGCACCGGAGCTACCCAAGTGTCTGCACACACGCTGCTGCACGGAGGAAGGGCTGGATGGCAAAGTGACTGTGAGCCCACTGCTCTCCTAAAGGCATGTCCCTGCAAAGCAGTCCACAAGCAGCAGCTACAAGCTCAGCTTATAATGCTTTCAAATGGTTACAGAAGCCCGTTGGTTCTCAGAAGCAGAAAGTGCCTTGAAACTGCCTAGAAAAGTGCCCACATTTTCTGCAGAGAGCTGCAACTGTGCTGGAAGAGTCCTACAGACCCAAGCTAATGCACACATTAGGGCTAGAAACAATGTATTTGATTACTGATTTAAAGAATCAGTGAAAGGAATCAATGTGAATGAGTCTCAGAGACATCCCTGAACTGATGTCACTAAGAGCAAAAGCAGTATCTGAGATATCCTTAAAACATGCTGGCTGCTTATCTACTCTAAGACAGCTCACTATTAACAAGAGCCAGAAAACCATACATGTGTGGGGGGAAAAGGACAAGCAAGCCAGCAGTGTGCTTTGATCTGGTCAGGTAAAGATCACTTGTGACCTCTGTGAGCTCTGACTCCTTCCAACAGAGATAGAAAAGTGTGTACGAAAAGGAAATGAAGACAATGCAACGAGGGACTTTACCTGACAGAAGTAGGGCCAATGCTCAGAGCAGAACAGGGACAGAAAAAAAGATACTGAAAGGCAAGAGTCAAAGAGACATCAACATCTTGCATGGTGTAGACAAAGGCAAAAAAAAAGAGTTGAGAACAAAAGACAAAAGGAGAATAAAGCTTGCCAGATGACACTTGTCTGGTTATGATATTTGAATAAACTGCAGACTGGTTAAGTTAGAAGAAAAGTTCACATAACAGGAACTGGTGACATTCCCTTGGCCAACACAGCATTTGTGCCTTATTTGCATTTAAATGACTGCAGATAACCATTGAGTCCTGAGCAATTTTCACCATTTCCTATGCAACCTCTGCAAATACATCCCCAAATGGCAAGCATACTTGTATACATGAAACCCAGCCAGAAGGCTGATCATCACCAGAAAGAAGTAAGCCAGAAGTTGGAATCTATATCCTAAAGCTTCAAACACACCCAAGAGGTGGCCGGGTGTTGACGGCAAAACTGGAAGCCAAATGTGTTAGCTTCTGCAATTATGTATGTACTAGATGCCAATTTGCTTAGCAACTATATTGCAATTTATGAAAGACCAATGAAGTACAAACAGTTTATGTGGGAGCAGAATGAAAACCTTGTGCTAACACACGCCTTGCCATCAGGAACCTCTGTAAGTACAGCAAAAGGCAAAACAAACCACTGAACCTCATGACTATGGTTCAAACCTGGGCCCTAAGAGAAGTGACCAATAAGCAGAATACTTCTGTGCCACCTCAGTTCCTAATGGGATTTTTTCTTATTAGGTCAGTGAGACCCAGAGACTCAGAATATTGTTTTATCTTCCCAGGTATTGGTCAGGCAGAGTGAGAAATACTGCTTGGGTGCCTTCAGTCTAGCTTATGAAACCATGCTATTGGGCAGAAAAATACAAAAGTTGTAAGGTTCCCATCCACAAATTTCCATCCACCAAGGATTCCAAGCAGCCTTTGCAATCAAATGATTTCTCAAAGCACAGGCCCTTAAACTAGTTATTGACAACCTCCTCTCTGCTGGACTTACAGGCGGATCCAACCCCTACAAACCCACATAAGCCAACTGGCAAAGGAATCCCTACGCTGATTATATGGCTATGGATTTTCTTCTTTCCCCTCAAGAAAAAATGATTGTTACTTCTGAGGATTACTAGCCTCAGAAATAAGGAGCTGAAGTCTTTAGCTTTCTAACACTGCTGAACGTAGACACTTATTCCTCTGAACATATTTCCTTATTCACTGTCATAGCCAGGCAGCCAGAACAAGCGCGTAATGAACCCCTGTAGCATCAAGTCTGCACATCTACTTTCCCTGGCTCTGCATATATGCAAAGAGCTCTCCAACAAGCCACTATCTTGATTTTACTGTCATTTTACAGATTTGAATGCAAAAGCATCGAACAAGTACAGGACACCGCATTTTACTCTCCAAATAAATACACATAAGCCCATTTTTACAGACATTTAGAACAGGAAGACAGATATCAATTTGTGCCCTTTCCAGTGATGACTCACCACCAGTTACTGACCACATGATGTGAGAACCTGCTAAGCTGATGGTGCCATTTCTTTCACCAGTCACCAGCCACAAGCAACAGCAGCAACTTGCTGACCTTGCAAATTAAACATATTACAGGACTACAATTTGAAAAATATTTACTTCTACTGAGGCAACAGTGATGACTGACCTGTGGTGATCATTAATTGAGGCAAAATGAGGTCAATATATACACTAAATTCAATATACATACCTAGAGCTACAATTAATCTTGGTTCAGCCAGGACCAGAAAATACCCCTCCAAGCTCTTTATTGACAGATGTGTGTTGCAAGAGAGCTCTCTTTAAAATATCAGTTGTGCGAATTCTCTGAATTTCTTTAAATAGGCATGAACCACAGTATCATTCGCAGCTCTGTTTCCATTTTCTGTCCAAGTCTGTGTATGTGGTTACACCAACCAACACAACTGCACTGCCTGACTGTGTTCAGTCTGGTCCTCATGAATCAACAGTTAATTTTTTATTAATACATGTTACTGATGATACCAACATCATCAACCTCTATCTCAGTCACTCGATCTATAAATATTTATGCTTAGAGATAGTAATCTTCTACACTTTCAATCATCATCCCAAAGCACTCTACAAATTGCTTTTTTGTTAACCTTCATAGGAAGCAAGTGAAGCTCAAAGTTAAATCAGTTATCTTGGGTCACAGAACAGGTCAGTGAGAGTCAATGTATTTTCCTATCCCAAGCCCTCACTCTTCCTTGCCACAAGACCATGCAGCAATCAAATGATGAAATATAAAAGGTGAATAATGAGATGAGTAAAACAGGATCGATAACAAAGGCTGAGCTGACCCTCTGCCAACTTCTTCTGCCTATCTCCCTCCTGCCAGGAATGTTACAAAACATTAAAAAGCTGTGACCTGGACCATTCATGCTAATACAGCAGACAAAGCTGGTTACAGCAATACTGAAAATTTTCACAGAGGCTTGCTCTTTCACAGAAGCTTGCCCTTGATGCTGCTGTTCTAGAAAGATACAGATAGATCTGTACCTCTCAGGAAGATAAATCCAAATAAGGACAGAGAAATAAAGATGCAGTAACACCTCTCTCTCAATTTTTCCTTTAAAAACCCAAATAACCAAATGCTCATTAGTTAGAAAATTTTGTATTTCTTCAAGTTTAGCACAACTTAGAGCAGTTTGGGAGGCACTTTCCAAGGTGAGCAGGAAAGTTGTGACAGGGTGCTTTCATGGAGGTGTTACAGAGGGAGGCCTATGCAAAGTGCAGACCACCCTCACCTCAGCAGGTCTCCTACCAAGACAGGAGTCTCCAGCATGGTGCAGCAATTTGCAGGAGTTTGAGCTAAGGCCATTTTGTCAGTTTGTTTTGGACCTGGGGACTGATAGCAGAAACTGCCAGAGCTGTGATACAGGCAAGCAGTGCTGCCTGATTCACAGTACATCCTTTCTTGCAAACTGTCAAAAAAGGCCAAGGACAATCTCCTAAGTAATTCTGTGCTCTTGATGCAAAAGAAACCCTTACCAATAAAAAAAATAAAAAATGCCAGTGTCCTAACTGGATCCAAGTGTGTGAAATTTAATTTCCCTGAGGGCTGAGAGTGAAGATTGGGTAAGAAAACTGGGACACGAATGGATTGGTTCATATGAAAACCTGAAATTGCCCTGGGCAGAAATATGGAAGGATTGTGAAATACTGTATAAGAAGAATCCATCTTCATATGCAGGGAGTAACTCAAGATGGGAGATGTAGCAACACAAACAGATACTCCAAAAGGCTCTACAAAGTTATATACAAGTTTTAAGTGATTTCTTCCCATTCTGTGGTGGGAATATAGGAGTGGCAATCCAATGCCATAGTGTTATGCAAATATTTGTACCAGATGACTTGGACAGACCTAATTAAAAGTTCAGATGCTTTGAACATACAAGATATACAACACTGCTGATATTGCTGATATCAGAGATATCAGACAGCTGATGCTTGTATGATCAAAGTTCAACATCTTCCCATTCAGCTCGGATATTCAGTTGAGGCTGTCCCAGCCTGGTGCACAATAACTTTTGGTAGATGCCGTGCAGACAGCATTAAGGCTGAGAGATGTAGGAATGCCGACTCCAAGCAAAGGGTTCGATCCTGCTGCAAGATGATTGTGTGCTGGAAGGAGAGTAGGCTGCTGGGGTTAAAGTATCAGAGCTAACCAGCCACAGCTTCCTCTCCTCACAATCATAAATCCTAACACCTCAACCTGTTCTCCTCAAGCTTTTTGGTGACCACTGGGAACAAAGGCACTGCATGCATGTGCCTGAGCTCTTGGGGGAGAAAGGCTCCTTTGGCAGACCCTCATCTTGGATTTTTCTTTCCTGGAATAAGGTTTTTTTTTTTTTTCCCCTGGGCAGTGGAAAAAAAAAACTATTTAAAAAAATCTTTATTTTCGAAAAGCAAGCGATTAAAACATTTTTTTGGACACTCAAGTCTTTAACAGATAGCTGACTGTTGCCAGATACTAACCTCAAGATCTGGTAACGTAAGTAAACCAAAGGTTGTACAATCTGTGCAGGGCTGAATGCACCAAGGTCTACAGTCTCAGTGGAGAGAGCTATATAGATGGCTGCATACCTGCTCCCTCCTCAGACTTAAAAAAAAATTGCTATTTATTTCAGCAGCGAGACCTCACATTAGGTCTTCTTGGTAGACAGGCTGATTCAAACTTAGGCTTCTTCCCAAAGCCTAAGTCTGGCAAGTTGTATTATTGAGCTTCATAAAACCATGTTTGAGGCATGGTCCCACTGGTTTCTTGGGAGAATCTGAAGCCTGTTGATGAGCTGAAGTATTCATAAGGGATTTTCCTTGTGAAAACTATAGGTTCTCCCTTGTCTAGATTATAACTGGGCTCTTTGAAATTATATGCTAGTAGATTTTAAAATTAATTTTGAGGGGTTTTTTTAAGCATTATTTTAGCTTCAGAATTTATAATTCTAGGATTACTCAATTCAAACCGTCCATTAGATAAGCTGCTTGTCTGTCAGAATGCTTCACTGAGTCAGCTTTTGCCCAAAACACAGATCAGGTCTGATTCTTTGGCTTCTTCAAGCACAAGAGCATTTGAGAGAAACCCACAATTGTCTTTCCAAAGCAAAGGGCAGGGATCCAGCAACAGTAGCAAGACACTTTTACAGTCACACCAAGGTTTCTTTGGAGGGATGAATAGGTATCTGTCAGTAGGCATTTTACATGTCAAGGCACAAACCAGGTTGGGGAACCTAACAGAAGAATTATGGAAAATGATCCCTTCAAGCTACAAGTCTTTACCTGATATCATTTAAGGAATTATTTTTTAAAGTGCTCTTTCCAATTCGTGCTCTACTGTCCAGGAAGAAGAAAACAGCGAGGTACAAGATGAGGGCTGTTGACTCCAAAAGGAGAAGGAAGAGTGCACTTGCTCCAAAGCAGAGACTGCTCCATCAGAATAGGTCTCCCTCACACCAGCAAGTCAGCGTGACTCCAGAGCTGCTGGTTTGAATATCACCCTTTCAATCTCACAAAGAAAGATGACTCTGGTACCTGGCCCACAGATGAAAGGTTCATTTTAGGCTTCTGGCCCTTAGACTACATGTAATACGAGTCAGAAACCTAATGACTTTCGTGTCTCAACCTGCTACAGGCTGGAGCCTGTAACTGATGCCTTGACTCATCCCTGGAGCAGTGCTCTTTCAGGCAAGATAATCAAGACCTTATTTTTCATAGACAATACTTCATATAACAGTAAGTCTCAGGAGGTTTCAACTGGCCCAAAAATATCTATGAGACCTTCCTTGGTTTTGATAGCATTCACACATGTGATATTGGCAGAAAAAGAAATATACAAGCAATGTTGACAAAAACCTTGTGAGTAATGAAGTTAGAGTCTAGCTAGATATGAAACTGACCAGGTCAGGCTTCAAGAAACAATTTGTATTAATGTCTAAATATTACTGGATAATTTTTACCTAGCACTCTCTCTATATAAATATGTACAGATATATATACACACATATATACATCCCAACCCTCCACTGGAAAAAAACCTCCTGGCAAAATCTCAGACAAAACCCAAACAACTATATCATGATTACTGGCATATTGCTTCATGCCATTGTCTTGACATTCAAACGAGTATAGTAATTGCTCTTTTGAAGCTGCTAATGTTAAAAAAAATCTCTCAAGCTCTGGAAGTGGCTGGGAATTCCAGGTTCTAACAGCTAAGCTGGAAATATTCACTCATCAAGAGGTTCAAAAGACACTGTCAGAACTGAAACACAAACACATGTCAGAACGACTTGAAACAGAATGACTATAACTCAGAGTTTGGGTTTTCTTTAAATTATGTTTGAAGAGCTTTTAAAATGTTTAATTTATTAAACTGGCTTTGATACTACAGGCATAGCTTTCACTTTCAAGTGCTACAATGGCTCAATTGAGCACAGAATACATTAAGCTTAAATTCCACTGCCACCAGACACATTTTTGAATGACATTTTAGTGTTTCTTCACTTGAAGTAATATACTCTCTCTGTGAATTTGACATGAAAACAGAAGCAGCAGCCTCTCATTCTGCATACACAACAGTGTCAGACACCATCACTGCTCCAACTACCAAAAAATTCACAAAGTCATCACAACTACTAGGAGCTGAACACAAGAAGCTTCTAAAAAAAAAACCCCAAAAGAACAGATTTGGTTTTCTAAGAACAGTTCAAGTTTTCCCAGACATTACTTCAATCTCTCCTGGCAGACCCAGGCTCTGGCATGGCTCCTTTTGCTCCCCTCTGCCGGGTTTCCTTGAGGAGGCTGTCACAAGAAGGGCCATGTGCCTCGCTGTGTGTAGGGCTCTCTCTCTTCCTCCCACCCGTCAGGAGCACTGCCTGAGCCCACCTAACACTGTGAGCTGGTGATGCAGAGGCAGCAACATCAATGAAACCCAGGCTTTGAACAGGCCACGTCCCATGAAGTGGGCTTTGCGCCCTTTGAAAAGACAGGTCAGAGCTGTGGCATCAAGAAACTGAGAATCTTCCCCCTCAGACTGGAGAGAACACAATGGAAGCACTGCCTGCCCTCTGGAGCAGGACTGGGCAGCAAAGGGCAAGGTAGAGATTTGTACTGTGGACACAATGACTTCCTGCTGTCTCATGACCGACCCTGAGAGTTCCAGCCACACTGCTTGTCTGCCAGCACCACCAGGCAATGCCCACACACACTGCTAAATGCACTCTAGATTTCTTAGAGATGTGCTCTTGTTTTAGCTACTCTACAGGGGCACCGTTTGTACACACATGCAGCAGTTCTCTTCTTAATATCAGTGAGCTACCAGAGTCACAAATACTTCATTCAAAAGGTACATGAGAGTTAAGAGCCTATTATTTGAAAAGTCCTAAAAGTATTCAGTTAATACTGTCCTGGAGTTTATTTCATTCAACCTTGCCTTTGCCTCAAGTGACACATCTGAAATGGAGTGTTGACAGCACAGGAGAGTGGTTACTGTTCCAAAAGAAACAAAACAAATACTCCAACACCCCCACCTTTGGGATTAAATGCAGTATCACTACAGTTTTTGAATGTAACAAACCACAGCATGGGTGCCCTGGCACAAACCCAGAATCCTAGGTAGTAGAAAGTAAGTGCTCTTTTCTCCCAGCTTTGTTTCAGCACACACGTATCAGGATTTGCAGAAGTGCCATTTGTCAGGAACACAGTGGAGCAGGGAAACAAAAGTCAGTCTCTAACTGCCTACTAACAAAGAAAGCTAATTTAATTTTGAAACAAAAGGAGCTAAATTCATCATTCTGAGACAGCCCCAGGACATCCAAGCACGAAAAGGAAGAAAAGGAGTTTGCCAAAGACATGCAGAAGAAGCTTTTTAAAGTTACCTGGAATCGGGATATTTTGTAAGCGTGGCCAGGCTGCTGGTATACATGTGCCCACCCACATCAATGTGAACTGGTGCGTTGGATTTTGTGAGCTGTGCTGGAGTGGGGATGCCTTGATTGTTCAATGGAGATGCAGGGGATCTAGTGATCAGAGGTCTTGACATATTGGGCCGACTGTCCTGTGAAAAGATAGACCCGGGTTAATGATCTCCTTACAAACCTTACAGAAACCCCCAGTCTTAAATCAGTAGGACTGTCTCATAGCTTCAGATTACGACTTTTAACTTAGTAAAGCACAGACAAATATTCGGCAGTTTTTAAAACTAATCCAGTTCCGAGAGTTTGAAATGGCTACATTTTAAATGAGTGGGGCAAAACGCACTGATAGAACCCACAAAGAAGAAATCACGTTCTAAAACAAGTTTTTCCTGAACACTATTAGCGACAGTCAATCCATACCAACAAAAAGGGTCACTCTCATTTTTAAGAGCTGATGAAAGCACTGACAGAAAGAGGTACAGACACAAAGACTGAGAGCAATTATTTTCCTCAACTGAGACAACCCCAGGTAGACTTTCTGTTCCTTCCCAAGCCCTCCGTCACTGCCGTACCACCAGAACAGGAATACAAACCCTCAACTCCTCCATCCTGCACACTCTTCTCTTGAATTCCCAATTCACATAGCACAGGAACAGAAGCAGAAACACCTGGACTAGTCAACTGCTCATGGACTGCAGACCACTGGACATCGACAGCCTTTGAGAAAGACATTTTCCATTTAAAAGTTATACGTATGGCGACAGCTGCCCCGGCGTGCCGCGCATAGGCTGCAGGTCTGAGCGGCTCCCCGGGCTGAGCGCGGCGCGGAGCCGATGCTCCGCCGATGAAACCAAACCAACTTTGGGAGCGCTGAGCAGCGCGGAGCGGAGCCGATGCTCCGCCGATGAGCCAACTCTGAGCCGCGGCAATGGGCGCGCAGCAGCGGCGCGGAGCGGAGCCGATGCTCCGCGGATGAGCCAACTTTGGGAGCGCTGCAGCTGCAGCAGCGCGGAGCGGAGCGGAGAGGAGAGGAGCGAGCGGCGGCCGCCTGCGCGCTGCGGGCGGGGCAGGGCAGGGCAGGGCAGGGCAGGGCAGGGCAGGGCGGTGAGCTGGAGCCAGGAAGGCAGGCGGCAGGCAAAGTTGGGGATTAAAATAGAAATGCGCTCTCGAGAGCGGTTTTGAGACAACGCCGCTTTCGACTGAAGGACAGCTCCGCACGGGGTGGAATCTTATAGGGATGCCCTGAGAACTAAAAGCCCTTGCAAATGACCGAGTTTTACATTTAAAAGGTAAGCAAAGCAGCGAGAAGTCAGATACACTTCATCACAAAACTCCCTTTGTTCTTTCAACACCGTCTTTCAGCCGCACAGAGTAATGGATTCCTTGTAAACATCTCCTCGGAGCCAGGCAGCCAACCTCAGCAAAGCGCACCGCGGCCACCAGAGAGTCACGGGCGCTCGCACCAGCCCAGCCCGCCGCCCCCAAAAACCAGCGTTTCTCCATTTTCCATGGCTGTTCAAGGGCTCACATCACAAAGGCAACGCGAGCCAGGTAATCGTCTGGCTGAAATGATTTACAGGCCGACGTTGCACAATAAATCCCAGTAGTGTGTAACAAAAGGCATCTATAAACCACAAGGTACTTAACTAATTTTCTTCATACGCAAAAGCAAGCTTCGGTCTAATACTGATAAAAACTAAGGGAATGAAGAAAAGCATCTAGTTTAGATGTTGGGGGGGAGGGAAGGGTTGGGTTTCTTCTCTTTCTTTATAAGCAAAAGTTAATATAAATCTGCAGAAATACCAGGCTTAATCACTACAATTGCTGGAGGAGGTGCCTGCAGCGCAAAGAAGACAAGTCCAGACAAAATAAGATACACACGCTATGCAAAACTAATGTCTGCTACAAATGCTATGTGGTACAACCACCACCCAAGATGCTACTGATCTGCAGAGCGGTATTTAGTAAAATAATGAAGAAAAAATTAAAAACAACAACTACAAAGGTGAAAGTAAGAAGTCAAGGATTGATACAAACTACGGGTACGGGAGCATGCGTTGGACGGTTAGCAAGCAGGAGGAAAGCAGCAGGTCTGAGGAATACATTTCAGTGCTTAAAAGCAGACAGTTTGGCAAAAATGAAGATAACATTATCAATGAAAGTTGAGACTAAAACAAAAACCAAATTCTGTCACTTGTATGAGACAGACAACAGCATGTCCCTTCATAGGATCCTCTCTGGCAGAAAAAACATAGCTCTCTTGCAATTTTGCACAGTGCAGCACCACCACCGAGTCTGTCACAGTTTTTCAATTGGACACATTCTCCTGTATACCCTGCCTGGGGCTGCTCGAGAGAAAATGAACAGATTTGCAGGGTTAATATTGTAGTTAGGCTGGAGCCTCATTCAGCATAGCTGTGATAGCACTGGCTGCACAAAACAGTAGAAGAATGTGTAGTATAAAGATCACTGCCAGGATGGGAGATAGGTTGGAGGACTGTGGGCATTTTAAAAGGCAAAAGAACCCACAAAGCATAAGAAAAGGGAACCAGTTTCCAAACCCAAGTCATAACCAAGCTGCCGTTTACACAGTTTACCTACTAAAACTCCCAAGAAATAAAAACGCTTTATAGTAAAACCTTTTGCTCTTTTATTTCATCCTCCTCCTTTTCAACATTTCCTCTTCAAGTTACCTGTGTTTATTGTGCCTCATGAAACAAAGTTCTTCTTCTCAGTGGCTGATATTAAGCACAATAATGCTAACCTTGCTCCAGTCTCAGCCCACAAAGCACATTTCCCTGCCTAAAAACAGTTCAGTACCATTTTGGAGATACTTTGAAATCAAACAATTGTATTTCTACTGCAGTTGCCCCTGAGAAACAAAAGCAAAAATGGGATTCAGAGAAGCAAGTCCATAAAAAAATGCCATTTTTTCAATGCGGTACAACTCAATAGCACTGTCTGAGCACAGAAGATCACCATCCAATGGGTACAGCATTTAACAGACCAGAGTTATATAACTACATTAGTTAAATCACTGTATTGCTCAGCTATGGAAAGGATAACACAGGGGCAAACAGTCTCTGAAGAAATATATGGCTTGAGTTGGATTACTGCAAGTGTGGAAGTGAACAAGCTTTGGTAAAAAGTAATTAAAACAAAGCACTGCTGGTAAGCTAAGCTTCCACCACCTAATGTGATTACAAATACAATTCCTTAGCAAGAATTACAGGTGGAGAGAAAGGAGTCAGAGAAACTAAACTCAATGGGCTCCAGCAAGCTATCTGGAGCAGCTGACAATGAAAAGAATCAAAAAGCTCTTCAGAAACCTTTCTTGGTGTCAGGCAGGTGAGACATGAGCCCAGGAACGGGTTCGGAGCTCAGCCACGGCCGTTCCCACACAGGAGATCACAGAGGTTGCTGTCTGCCTTGGGAACTGCATCAGCTTTGTTCATGAGTGGGGCACAAAGCACCTGCACTGGCTGGATGGGCACTGACCCCCTGAGCTGTCAACAGGCTGACCCCTCATAACTTTCCTTCTCAAACGTTTTATTATTTATCCCACAAAAAAATTAAGTAAGAACAGAAAATACAGCTTTATAGCAGTTCCATGGACCAAAATACTTCAAATACCCTGTAAAACATTTATCATTATTATCCAGATGATCCTCCAACAACTTTTCATAAAAATTAGTTCCCACTTTCACTCAGAATGAGTGAAACTATGTAATCAAAAGTGCCAAAATCTGTGTGCTAGGCAGGCTAAAGGCCATTAAGTTGTCTAAAACTTTTCAGTTTTGGTTTAGCACACAAAAGCACTGCTCTTAGGACAGTTTGGGGCTCCTCTACTTCTTTGTTGATATTTGAAGGAGCCTTTCCACAACAAGCAGCTCACAGGCACAGATCTTTAGAGTATATCTGAATCTGCTTCACATTTTCTGCTCTAGGCAAGCCCTCCTGGAGGCTCAACAAAAGGAAAAGCAGCCCTGTTTTAACTGCTCCTCCTGGAATTTACAAAAATCCATATAATTTAGAAGCTTTCCTACCAAAGGGGGCCAAGGATCATGGAGCTTACAAATCCCTTCTCCTCTTCCTGCCTTTTCTTCTATACCATCTTCTCCCTAATTCCTCTCAAAAACATTGTTGAAGAGTAAGTCTTTACACCTGGATTGAAGCAAACCACAGTAGCTGCAGCACTGAGATGTGCACTCATGCAACTGGACTACCAAACGACAATAACACAGGAACCATGCCAATGTTCTGGCAGCAAGTGGAAGGAAAAGGAGATATCTGAGGAACATGAGTCACTACAATGTGCTAAGTGTACAAAAATCAAAGAGATGGGAGGCTTACTCCTCCCCTCAAAATATTAGCACTGGTGTCCTAAGTGTTATTTACACTCTGTGGTCTTGAGTAAAGTCATCCTGGTTTCCCTCTTAAGACAGAAACATTGACAAAAACCATGCCACCACAAGACAAGCCAAGCTAAGCTCAGGCACAGAAGGACCGACATTCAAGCACAAACTGCCTGCCTGACTCACCAGACTGTGTGGATCATTTTAGTTTGCAGGTTAAGACACTGCTGGCTGGAATTATTTTAGCCAATGCCTTCCCTGTAAGCCAGCCCAGCCCAACCAGAAGTGTATATGCTACTCAGTAGCATATGTATTCCCTGTCAAAGCCCCAGCAATTACTGCTGAGAAACTCAAATTTACACATTTCTAACTCCCTTGGACGTTTTGAGGGAGGTGAGGGTAAGCTTAACTGTTATAGACATTAGAACAAAAAATCATGCAGTAGTTTATTCTAAAGTATCAAGTCAGTCTGTGTTCATTATCCTTTTTACACAACAGAGAGACATGAGACAGATGCTTCTCCTCACAAAAGCTTGGTGCCCAGGAACAACTGCAAACAGCAGTTAACACATCCACATCAGCCACCTCCAGCAGAAGAGTCTGAACACACATATCCCACTGCATGGGGAATGAATCCAAACAGCAAACAAACTTCAGAAGCTGGTGTCAAATCCCTTCTCCTCCAACACAGAGCAGAAATCACTCAAGTGTCAGGGACATCTGTGTGCCTGCACTCTGAAATAAACAGCAGGCTGATCTCTGGGGTGCCTGTGGGATGGGGGAAAGTGCAGCTCAAGAACCTCATCCAAACCAGGAACATTAGGACCGCTCTCGGATTTGGCTCCTGCACAAGTGTCCCCATTTTGAAGATGCACTTTTTCAAAACAAACATTTCATTAAAGATTAAAAAAATCATCATCATCAGGTCTCACCACAATGCTTAGACAAGTACCCCCGCCCCCTTTTTTGAATTCAGCAAAAAGAGTTGCCACAACAAAGAGGCTGGAGAAAGTATTTATTCAACATAAACAATATCAGTATAGTACAAACAGCACTTTTGGAAGGTGTAGCAAGCAGGCAGAGATACAAAGCTACATGTCCAAGAAACCCAGGAGCTTATCCTGCTGGCAGGGGAAAATTGCACCCTGGGTACCTCTATGGGCTGGTGATGTCCTCACACCAAATTCTCTAGCTGTGGCTCTGGTACTCAGCATCTACAGATGACACCAGCTGTGCTGGCCCCTCAGACAGAGCCCTCAAGGTGGTCAGAGATGACCGAGTGCACCACACAGAGCATGCAAACTGCATTTTGATCTCAAGGTGTGCATGCCATCATGGCGCTTTCTCTTCACCTTCATTCTGAAGAGCCCAGAAGCACAAAGAAATTGCTCAGATCTTTGTCAAAAAGTCTTTACATGTAAGCACATCCATCCTTTTCTTCTGCTTCTTCACCCTGACACCAATGGTTGGTAGCTCCCTGAGGACATGGTTGGGCTACTGCTGCCACTGGGTCTGCAAAACAAAGAAACAGCCCATTGTTTTCCCCAGCAAAATATGCCGATTGCACTGTCATGCTTTGCCTTTCATCAATATAATACAACTGCCCTTTCTCTCACAGCTGCAAGGTTTAGGATTGCTGACTCTGAACATGAGGAATTATGTTTATAAGGCAAAGCTCCAGAACAATTGTGTTTGAGCGTCACACGAGAAACAGGCCCAAAACACAATCAGCTGCAATTCAATGCCACAGTAAGCTAAGACACACCAGGTCCACTGAGACTCAATAGTAGTGCTAGATTTATTATTCTAAATCTCTAAAGCTTCATTTTACACCCTGAATGTCTGTCAATATACAACAGAAGGTCAAATTATCCTATGCAAGACTGTCAAATACAATGGAGAGCTTGAAAAGCAGGAAGGTTTTCTGGATATGCTGAGCCACTGAATTGCAGATCTACTATGCCAAGCAGCTGCTCACTCCTCACATCACAAGTGCCATGCTTGGGGCACTCAGTATTATTTGCAGAAATACAAGCAGCAATGCATTTTAGAAAGGTGAGTGTCACAAGACCACCTGAGAGAGGGGACAGAGATACCCAGAAGGGTCCTTCATAGCCAGAGTGTGGGGTACAGTTCATTGTGAAACAAAAACCTTGGCTGAAACTCTTTCCTGAAGGTGTCAGGAACAGTACTGGGCTGTCCTCTCTGTATCCTGAAATAGTCCAATTGCTCAAGCCTACAAAGGTGATAAATACACCTCTGGTCACACCAGAGTGGCCACAGCAGTGGTGACTGGAGCACTTACCTGATGGGACAATTTTAACTGGTACATTCTCCTTGTCCCAGAGTCACTGTCCCTGGAGTGAAGCGCTGATCTGGCCCCTCAAGACAGGGGTCCCTTGCAGCACATCCCAAATTCTGGCTGCTTTCAGCCTTCTCCTCCTGGAGATGCTGGCACTGCAGAGCACATACACATGCTAAGTGCTGCAAGCGCTGGAGAGATGTGGTGGCATTTCCTTGGGAAAATGAGCCTTGCTGGGATTTCAGAGCTGACCAGGACCTAGAATAAATGACACAGGTGCAGAGAACCAAATGCAAGGCAAAGGGCTGAAGGAAGTGAGGTATTTGATTGTGCTGGGTGGAGAAAGCTGCCTACCTGGAAACGCAGGACAGTTAAAAACCACCCTTGGACAAGAGCTTGGAGGCACCTTGATAATTCCAGAGCCGAGGAGCCAAGTCTATAGCACACAACTAGCTTGAGCAGAACAGCTCTAACCACACTTTCATCAGAAACTTGTCATTGAGCCCTTAAGAAAAATCTTTAGGTGGAGAAAAAAAAATCATGGATAAGGCAGAAGTCAAATGAGGGCCTGTGCCTACACCAGTACAGCAGTTAAGGCGAGTCCAAAAACCTGGCAAAATTTACAGAGGCAGGATGTATCTTCTCAAGTGCTTATGAAGTTCTCTGAAAACCTCCCTAAGCCTCAAAACTGCAGACAAAAGTTTAATACCTCCCTCAAAATATTTTATAAGTTTGCACTCTTTATGGAATATTAACTCAACCCCTTGCTTGTTTGGGTGAGTAGTGCTGAGGTCAGCCCAAATGTTGTCATTTATTACATCCAGGTTCTTCTGCACTGCCTACCCATTTCTTCCCTGGGTCAAAGCACAACCCTTCTGTAGGAGGTGGCTGATTTGCACACTTGCTGTGCTTGGGTCAAGAAAGTGGCAAACATGGCCAGCACAGAATCTGACTAAAGCCTCTAATAGAAGCAGGATCTTTGGAATACATGCAACCCACTGTATTATTAAAAAAAAACAACAAATGAAACTTGGGGGTCTAGCCCAGATTCACTACCCCCAAACACAAACACTTGGGCTTTCACAATGGAAGAACTTCTACAGCCTTTAGAGGTGCCGATTCAATTCTCACTCAGCAAAAGCGCCCATTTAATTTACAAGCAAAACCGGATTTGAAAGCTGCTCCCAGTTAGTGCACAGCACACCACTGCCCACCTGACACTCTAATCACAGGGTGCTCACGCTAGGATGCAGCAGGCAAAAACATTCCTTAACCAGGCTGGAGGACACAGTGTTTAGATGCAGCAGGACATGGGACCAAAGGTAACAGACTTGCTATGACGCTGCTAAGGGTGTCCTATGATAGGGGCAGGCTGGACAGCTGGCATTTCAGGCCACTGGCTCCACCAAGGGCTTGTCTGTTCTGCACCAGCATCTACTCAAATTAGCAATGAAACCAAGTTAGGAATGAAAGTGTAACTCCTGAGCTGTGCCACCTGAGCTGGACATGACCAGTTCAAAATATTTCATGAGGTACACAATGCAGTGTAGTGTACACAATGCAGTGCTCCAGTCACCTTCACTCAAATTTCTTTATTCTCACTTGCAAGAGGGACAAGTATCCCATCAAATACTGCAGAAACAAGCCAGTAAGCATGAAGTGCTCCCTTGTCTGAGCACAGAATGACTGCAGACATTGTGGACACTTAAAAAAAAAAAAAAAAAAAAAGGAGAAAGGAGAAAACACTGAAACACTATTAAAAGATGAACAGTCCCTGGGAAAGGCTTCCAGGTCTGAAGAGCCTTCAGCAGCCTGGCAGCCCTGCCCACAACACTACAGCTTGATACTAAAGTCTTTGCTTCTGCTGCCCTGAGGACAGTTTCATTTACTTTCCTTTAAACCTGGAAAATAGGTCGCTTTTCTTCTCGTACCTCTATCAAACCTCAGGTAGCAGAGAAAACGTGAATTTACTTGTACTTCATAGGAAAGCAAGCACACACAAAGGGAGCTCCACCTTTTGCAAAGGGCAGAGATGACAGGCTACTTCCCCACCACACAAGGCTTCACTCATTCCAGCGAGAAGCACAGATCCAAATATCTTAGACCACTTCATCCCTGCTGCAAGAGGTTTGGCATGCCAGCTACTTTGCAGACAACATACCTGAATGCCCTGGGGCTCCATTCAGAGCCTACAGCTCCTCCCTGCAAGAGGCAGCCACTCAGTCAGCTCTCCCCAGTCCCAGGGAATAGCCCAGCACAGAGCAGTCAACAGCTCCCAGTGCCTCTGAGGGGGAAGCAGCATCTGCCAGCTCATCTCCTGCACCAGGGAAGGCAGGAATGTGACAGCCACCTTCACCACACACACACGGGGTTTGGGCCAGGAACAGCTATGGGAACAAACAGGGGAACTCTGAACACTGCAATCCATCTTTCAACTGTTCCCAAGTAGACTACTTGTAGGTTGAGATTTATTAATAATGTAATTTTTAGTCAGACTTTTCACTCAAGCGCTGTTGCCTTTTATCCACTTCTAGCAGGCACTCTACACGTATTTTGCAAGAGTCTTCACAAAAGGAAAAGGGAGAAACAACAACAAACACTCCCTCCTGGGTTTAGAAGGAAAGGACTTCTCTTTGCCAGAACCATGCTGATATATTTGAATGCTAAGTCAAACAAATCCTCACAAATGGTGTCAAGATTTAAGTGGGAAAGAAACCAAATGGTTACATCTTCTTGGACCAAATTTGCAATCTGTCCAATAATCTTCTGGTGAGAAGTAACACTAAAAAACAAGCATTGTTAAAATCTGTTTTGTTTGCAAGGTAAGATCCTATCAGCAGTACATGAATAAAGATTAATGTCTTGAATTGTAGTTGTATCTGAAGATTTCAAAGACCCATAAAAATGTAGACTTCAGTGGGATAACTGGAAGATTGTCATGAATTGCCAGAATTTGAGAAATGGGTTTCTCTTCTTTAGATTTGACTCACAAACTGAACAAAAAGAAGCTGTACTGCCTTATTTGAAGTCAGTTTACACTCCAGTTTGAATAGCACCTGCCCTTGGGTATGTTCCAGAAGAACATCTACCTTTCCACAAAGGGAGGCTAACACCCATTGTAAAACTTCCAGAGGCACATTAGATGTCTGTTCTCCCCCCAGCGATTTCACCCTTAGAAGTAGAAGGAGCGCTGCCAGTTACAGCCTGTGCTGAGGAAACATGAGTTATAATTTTACCCTGGGAAAATTGCTGAACTGGGAGCTTCTGGTGTGGCATAGGTCTTGCCTTCGCAATCCAATGGTTCTTTTGATTCAGAGAGGCTTTGAAAGGGTGGTGATGAAAAACATAGCCTCTCCCTTTGAATCAGCCAGCCGCCTGCTTTCCTTTGCACTTTTAAATTTGGTTTATTAATTTGCCTAGGAGCAGAAAGAAACAGCACTGACCCATCTAGAGAAGATATCTACTTCAGACCAAACATGAAAACAAAAAAACACCCCCACTTGTGGACTACCTGAAGAATTTTGTATCTAGAATCACCTTTACCACACTTAAGAAAAATACAAGAAACTCTTTACTGGGTCTCCTGGCCATATTAAGAGGAAAAAGGTAAGGGACAAAAGGATCTGATAGAACCACACATTTGAAACGTAATACACAAGAGCTCTAAGCACTCTCCAGATGTTTCTTGAAGCCACCAGTAATAAAATATTCTCAGCTGGAATTGAAATTTGAAGACATTGAGTCCATTTGGTAATTATGGCAGTAGCCAGTAAAACAGACAGCTTCATCTATAACCTGACTGCAGGAAAAAGGCATGAAAGTGCTTTGAAGCCACACATTTGTAATTATCTAATTTATGATAAAGATGTAAACACAACCACAATTTTGAAAGTCACAGCTCAGTCTCATAGAGAATTAGAAATAGGGTGTGAAATTGTAATATTAAATTATACATTCCTCACTCTGAGATCAATGAAACACCATGAGCAAAAAACCCTGACCTTCAGGACCCCTGTGTCACTCAGTTTTCTTTCTTTCTTTCTCATCTATTCCCCTTCCAACAAGTCTCTGAAGCTGAACTTAGCAAAGCAATGCCCCAGTCTCACTAAATGATAATTTATCAAAACCCCACTGGAGGGACAGAGACTGCCAAGAGGGAGAACAGTGCAAGGAAAGGATGAGAGTTGAACTTACTGAGATGACAGGCTTTTTGGAGGTTCTTGTCAAGATGGGCTGCAATAGGGAGCATTTACCCGCCTCTCCCATGCTTTTCCAGGGCTAGCTGGGAATTTTTCCTCTCCTCTTGTAACTCCCATTAAAATTATCAGCCTACAGATTTCATAACAAGCAGGAGAATGAAAAACCCCAAACATTATCGTGAGAGGAATCGTATTATGATTAACGATTTCAAAATGCCTGTGGGTTACTTAATACCTTGGGACAGGCAGCATAACACCACAAGGGTGTCACTGCATGGGGGCAGGAAAGAGCCCCCTGCTAAAAACATGCACAAGGCAGCACACAGCAATGGGGGCTTCTCCCCAGAGCTCTGGGAATGGGCTATGCATGTGGCACATGAAACCTGCACTCAAACCCACTGGTGACCCAGACACTTCTCTACCCCCGCCCTGCTCCAAAATCTGTCCACCTTTGAGTTTAAATCCCTTACAGAAGCAGGTATGTTTCTGGGTGGCTGGTAGGAAGATGCTGAAATCCCAAACTAAGCTAAATACAGCTGTGAGTAAATTCAAAAGGCTCCTTCAATGCAGTATCACATGAAGGTTTTTCATTTCACTTTGCCTCTTTTCTGGTGTTTGGAGTTTTCTTTAATGCTGGAAATGTATTCAGGGAGGAACAGAGAAAGTCATATGCCCACCATTCCCTATGAGGGTCAAGTAGCAGTTCTGTTTTGTTAGTGTGAAGGGCAGGATTCAAGGAAAGGAGAATGCAGGAGTCTGCTCTGGCAGGCAAAAAGAGTGCTTGGCAACACAACGACCATATGGCACATGAACAAAGCATATTTTAGATCTGGTTCATTTGATTCCATTATATGTAAAAGATACTCTAAGATCCATGGCTAAGAAATACAATTTTGGTTATTGTTTTCAGACCCGTAGGGATTTCCCCAAGTAGTCCTTGTAGCTTATATGATAAAAACATCCATTTGGCAGCTAATTTTAGCATTTTTTACCCACAGGGGTGATTAACCCCAAATCTATATAACCCTGTGCTATATGCTAACAGCAGCCATCATTGCCTCTGCCAACCTCATGAAGCAGCAATCCACTATTTAGTTGTGGCCACACAGTCTCTGCTAAATAGCTCAGCAAACTCTGAATTTTATATTAAAAGCCTTTTACTTGATCCAACACCAAATCAGACCATGCATACAACCTCAGAAGAATGGATGAAATCTACATTATATACAATATGCACTCCTTTGGATGGCATAGCCTGCTTCTAAGTCTGTGTTAATACTTCTCTGGTCATTACTAAAACACAAAACACCAGTGGCTGGGCAACAAAAGGACATGAAAATGTTTAAAGAAGCAGCAAAACCCATGCTGATCAATCAAAGGTAAATGCCTGTCTCATTTTCTCTAGCTACTAGCTTTTATTGCCTCTAATGTACAAGACATGTCAATAAAAATTGAAAATAAAAACATTGGCATACACCAAGAGTCACCCTATCTATGTCATTGCACAGAGAAGAATCACATCCTTAGATGATTCCAAGGGACACCTCAAACTTAAACCAGCAAACAGCGGCTTCATCAAGAGAACAAAAGATAAACATAATAAAGGTACATTATTTTCAAAACACACAGAAGTTAAGTGAGACAACCCTGGACACAGGCTGTCGCCTGCCACAGCTGGAGCAGCCACCAAGGGGCAAGAGGCATTTGGCTGTGAAATAAATGTCTCCTCTGCCAGGCTGCCCTGTAATGGGGCTCTCAGAAAAGCTGGCAGTGGCCAGGAGGCTCAGCTCAGCTCACTCCAATTGCTGTTGAGGCAGTGAGCTTTAGATGAACTTACCCTCACTCAGAATAATACTTGAAGAAATCTTTTGTTGTGTTTGTAGGGAAGCAGGGGAAGACGAAGAGTTCATTTAACCAAAACTAGAGGAAAGAAACTCCCTGAATATTTTGAGTGGTAATAACCAGTAAGACCGTGCTGATCAGGGGCCTCTCTAGGCCCAAACAGAGTTTTGAACCTATCTTCTGCAATACAGAAAAAACAACTTTAAAGAAAGATAAAGACTACAGGATTGGGGACAAAAAAGATTTTAAAAATTCATTAAAAGAACAGTTTTGAGTATATAAAGTATGAAAGGGGTCAGGTTCAGAAAACCATCAACTATGATGAAATTATTTTTTAAACCATTTGCAAGAAACCCACCACATTCCAATAGGGACCTGAATAATGGAAGAAACATTCACAAGAGGAAAAATTGACAGGTAAAGGGACAACTGTACATGGCAACACATCCAGAGTCTTTAAAAAGCAATCTCAGATAACGTATAGGAGATAACTGTGAAGGATTTTTTCTGGAACTAGGTAAATTTGAGGGAAACATCAAGAAGGCCTGACAGCTTGGGTCTCACTTCATGCTAGCCACTCAGAAGCAGTGGAGGAAACCATCAGCTCTCTCCTGAAAAGGTGTGGAAAAGGAGGAAAGCAGAGGCTGAAGCACTAGCTTTCCTGAAAAGGGCAAGGACAGAGTGCAACAGAGACAGGAGCAAATGATGGGAGTAGGAAACCAAAGAATCCCCTTTTGAAACAACAAAGTCCTTCAAGGAAAAGGAAAGAGCAGACAGAAGAAGGAGAAGGCATAAAATTGCCAAGAGTGGGGGAAAAAAACAAAACCAAAAGCAAACTCCTCCCAAATGCCAAACATTTCAGTTCACAGGTCTCTCCTCCAGAAAAAATATTTGAGAAGCTTGGCTTCAAGAACAGAAGATTTGTAATGTCAGAAAAAAAGGAGCATTTGAAACAAACAGGAAGGGTTCAGGAGTCTTGTGGTGATCACCCAGCAGAGCATAAGAGAACTTAACTTCAGTAACAATCCCAAAGCTGTAGATTGCCTCAGCTATCTTCCATCCCATTACAAATACAGTGAACTAGACACTTGACTTCTGATGAACATCATCTTAGAGTGGAAGAACCAAAAGGGAATAGCTTGAGGAGAGGTTTATTCGTGGGGAAAGGGGCTAGAGTGGAAGGATGAATGGCTAGATTTTGTTTTTCAGCATTAAAAACAGACCTCATGATTTCCACCCACACTGCCTTGCACAACGAACAGAACTTCAATCCAGAAATCAACAACGGGTGAGGGTATGTGTGTGCCTTATTCCACATATTTGAAAGGCAGCATGGAATGAGGTGTGGCAAGTGAAATTCCTAACTCCAGCCCTGGCCAGGAAAGATGGCTGGATGCCAACCATGCCATGAAGGTCTTGTCATCTAAAATTCAAGTAAGTCCTGAGGTGCCCAACACTTTCTCACACTGAGGTGTGCCACAGAAAAAAATTATATCAGACTCACAGGGTTTGATAGCCATAGGAGTCTTGCCTGCCACATGCTTGCTTCAACAAAACCTCTCAACCCATCTCACAGTGATGAGTCTTACAAAGTGCTCAGCATCAAGTGGCTTCACCGAGAATAACACAGTCCTGCCAACAGCAGCCTCGCTCAACCAGAAGCAAGTCTGGAAGTTTCTATGATGCTGACACTGTGGAATCCAGAAATAAGGATGGAGGTTCACCTCATGAAGGCACAATGAAGCAAGCCAGGAGGTTCATCTAGGACTGAGAAACCCTGAAGAAATGTGAATGCATGGCTGAGCTTGAGCAGTAGCAGTTACATTATAAATGGTTTTAAACACAACAAAGGAATGGAAGATAAGCAGACAAACTCTAATACTCATATGCAAATTAGAATCAATGATGATGATTGATTTTTAGAAAGGTTCTAACGATACAATGCCAAATAATTCTTCCCACTTTCAGCCTGACACCATTTAGTGTATATTTAATTTAAAAAAACTCTGAGTATGGTTTTTTCTTCTCTCCCTTTCTCCACACTGACGTTTGTTTGCATTACATCTATTTTGAGCTAAATTAAATAGGAGAAGCAGAGTTTTGATTCAGTAGTAGCAATAAATGGGGTTAGCCTGGCATTGATCTGTGTAAAGGGGCCAAAGCTAGGACTGCCAGAAGCAAAACATGGTCAGTGAACTCTGCAGCACAAAGAGTGACCCTGCAGCTGAATTCCTAGCCCTGATTACAACAGAAAGAGACTTGCTTTCCTGAACAAAGAGTATTTCAGGCAGCAGATTAGCAACAGAAAGTCTACTTGCAATGGCAGTCAGAGGAAACTGACCAAAATTAAGAACCACAGCAGACTGGAGGATTTTTTAAAGCCTCTGAACAGTCCAAAACAAATGCCTGCCTTACTCTGCGTTTCTTGTATACCATTATCAAGTCCAAGTGCTGAAGAAACAATATTTTTCTTTTGCATTTCAGTTAAATAGCTTTAAGTTAGTAAAGTGTGCAGCAGGGAAGATGAGCCAAAATCTTGTTAAGGATAGCATGCCAAAAAAGTTCCCTTGAAGACTAAGAACATTTATCTTGCAGCCCTACAGAAAGGGCAATCACATTTACTCTAAGAGGAAAGGCTCTTTTTATAAATCACGCTTTAAATTCAGCCAGCAAATTTGTACAGAAGGAGAATTTCACAATCCTTAGGAAACACGGATCAAATTTGCTCGCTCTCTGGGCGTTTGAGCTGTTGTGCAATGCAGAGCAGGGAGAGCACAGCAGTAAATCTGCCCTCATGACCACCAAGTTTAATCACAGTGTATCTGCGATGGAGAACAAAGTGCCTCTTATTCCCACTGCACTGTGATCCCACCAGATCTCGAGCCAGGCAGGGTCGGCTCAGGCCAGCTTTTGGCCAGGGGCTGGCAGAGCACTGGAATCAGCCATTCCGAGGTTGAAGCAAGCTCACGTCTCACTCCCAGCGAGGCCAATTCACACAGGAGAAGCACACAAGGTGCTGGGCACACAGTCATCCCTAGCAGCACCTTCAGCCACTGCTCCCAATGCTTTGGCAGGTCTGCTGGCTATCCACAGGTCCTGCACACAGTGAGAGGCTGGCAAGAAGCACAGCCCTGCCGAGGGATCCAAGGCTGCTGAGCAGCAATGCTTCTTTTATCCTCATTTTTTAACCCAGGACATCTGGGTGGCATGGTGCAGCATAGCCAGAGCTCACCCATGCTGGAAATCCTGAGGCAGGGCTGATGCCCAGCAGTGCAGCCCAACTCCTCATGCTGGCTTCACCAGGAGCAGTGGGGATCTCAGCCCCCAGGGCAGTGAGAGAAACAGAGGAGCACTCATTATCACTGCTTTGTCTTTCAACCTATTTATTTTCCATATTTTACATGAGCATTTCCTTAAAGGCAAGGATCACAAAACATTGAGCCATGTCAAATCCTTATGTATAAGCTATTAAAGTTCTTCAGCCCATTTTCCCTGCACAAAGTCCCACTATGCAATTTTTGCTTGCTTCTTTACCAAGGAAAAAGAAGCAAGGTGAAGACCCACAGAGGAAAGGGGGGAGGTTTTAAAGAATATGTTGGCATACTGACAGCCTGCAAAAAAATTAAGTCAGAAATCTGCAAGACAGCACCTTGGCTTTTTTAATGCTGCTTGTTTGGTTCGCCACTTTTATTAGGGGTTGATTACATCCCTCTCTTGAATTTTGCGGTGGCTGCAATGTCAGACTGTGGGACGTGGTTGTCATGACTGGGAACTTGCTGACTGATTTACAAGAACATACAAACCAACATAACCAGAAGATTTTTATTATTCACTCATGTTCTGAATGTTCCTTTCACCTTTCATTGAATAAATCTTGAGAAAATGAAGATTTATTTCTAGTTTTAAATTCAGCTTCCCTTTTGGAGAAGGGTGCCTAAGCATAATATATATACCTTTGCATGGAAGAATCACCCCACAATATCCCTCTGAACAGCTCGAGGTCAATATACCCACATTGGTAACAGCATCTTAAAATTAGGTTGTCATTTTAACTGTTTAGTGGGCATTGAGCCATCTCAAATAGATCAGTTCATTATTAAAAGTGGCAATTATTGTAAATTATACTCTTCATAAGGGCAGCTACCTAAGCTTTAAATATGTTATGGTACCTCCCTGACCATTGCCTTTAAATGAGGATAGCTGAGGGCTCAGACATCATCATGCAGCAAATAGCTGCGCAATTTCGGACAACTCTTTTTTAACCACTCCTCTCCCCAGGGCTACCACCCCCATAGCACAGCTGGCAAAACAGACTGCATGCCCCTGCCTCCTCTTCTCCAGTTCACAGAATAAATGTGGCCACTCAAGTTACCAGTGACAGTGACAGCACCCAAAAATCCCAAATCCCTTGACCGAGGTCTGTTGTAGCTGCTGAAGTGCAGGCACACGGTTCCTTTTGCTGACTCCACAAGGGAGCAAAAGCCTTCCACAAAGGAGGAGGGCAGCCGAGGGCAGTAACATCAAGCTAAGATTTGCCAGGGCTTGTCTGTCAGAGGACAAAGTTTTGCATTTTAACCACTTTTGGCACATTCCACATTCGGTATTTTCAGGAGCTTTCTAGGATGTTTATGAAACAACTGCAGGGTAGGCAAGTAAATTGATGGCGGCACAAAGAATGCCTTCCCACATTCTTCTCCCATGCTCTTACCGTTGAAGTAAATGAAGATGTAGTTTATGTTTCTGTAATTACAGTTTGTTAAAAGGAGAACAGGTTGTTAAGTTATGGTAAGGAGCCCATGAGCCTGTCCTCTGCTTTGAATACCACAGCAATGTAGATTTTACTGAATAAAAAGACCAGTCAAAACATTACTCAGAGAGGATCTACACTCTGATGCCATACAGCATAGTCTGCAATAGTCACATTAATAAAACCAATCAATTGGAAATTATTCTTATGAGAGCTATTTTAACATAAGTCAACACTGTCAAGTTTCAGTCATCTCATATTTACTGAAAGGATACTGCTACACATTTGCTCTCTGACATTTCTGTACCATACATCATCAGCTGTTTGCTTTTAATCCTGCATTTCCCCCATTAAATACTTACAGCATCTATACAGCCTCGTAAAACTCCAGTACAAAAGAATAAGCCACCACAACTTTTCCCCATACATTACTTGCCAACTTAACTATGTAACACAATGTGAAAGGTTTATGCACACCAGCTGGGTCTCATTACAGCTAAGTTTCTGTCTTTTTTAAAGTGTACTTTATCTGGAATGCTGAAGTCCCTTAGAATTTCACTTTAAAATACTGAGCTGACATACCCACAACTCTCTACTGGAGGATGCTAACTCAGTAAATAGGTTCACAAATCAAATCTGTTGACATTTATTTCTGGAGTTTAAAATGCATCAGGTTCAATTCAAATATCTGAAGCCCAAATAAATGAACACCTCAGCCCAATTCAGCCTTTCCTCCTAAGCATCACTACAACTAGAGATACTACTCCTTGTACAGTATGAAAACCAGCAAGAAAAGTAAGAAAGGAAGAGTTTCAAGATAGCATTGGTATCACCTCCCTACTGATTGGTACTGAGGTTCAGAGGTACACCAGCTTTATATAGCAAGATACATCTAAAAAGCAGGAATCTGAGCTGTGATGCATTCAGTAGGAAGATGATCAAAGAGTTTGCTAAATACCCAGATGAACCAAAGAAAGCTTGTCAAACATTTTGGTATTACCAGTTGAGAGATTCCTGTTCAATCGTGAGGCAAGAATTGCGGTTTAATAAAAGCACAGAACAAAACCAAGCATAAAAAAAAATCATGTGCAGTGATTTTATTTTTGTTGTATATTTGACTGTAATTACTGTCTTAAGTACTTTAATTGCCTGGCATCTCCTCAAGTGCCTTGCCTGTGGGGAGGGGAGGGGAGGCAGGGCAGTTTACAGTTTGTTATTAATGAATGAAGTACAAACAAGTTTACCTTGTCTGTAATCAACATTCCCATCAAAACAGTTTGAGAGGAAGATGTAAAGGGGTCCATACATCCCACAGGCCCAATGTGACTCTGTTAATATCTGCTTCTTAAAGGTTAACGTGCTTCTGACATGTCACACCTCAGAGGGAGAAGTGGCAAGTATCTTTATAACACCCACATGAAAAGCATCACCTATCTGTCTATTTGTGTTCTCTTCTACAGACATCTGTTCCTGGCCACTGATGAGGGGATGGGGAATGGGGACAGTCCCCATATGACCTTCCTTGCATGCACTCTAGTGAAAATACAATATGCAAGAAAATCTCTAGGGTCCTTTACAATAGTGCTGGAATGACACACATCCAGTCCTTCTTCACTGGAAATAATTTTTGCCTGGAGTGGAAATGGAGTGGAGGGAAGCAAGAATAAATTACGAGAAGCAGCTCACACAGGATAAAATAAAATATAATTGTCTGCTTCATTAAGAAATTATTAGAGACAAGAAGCCATAAGTAAAAGTCAGTGAGTTATATGAAAAAGATGGTGAAGCCAGGAGGATGGAGAAGCAAACTGCTATTTTTCACAATTAGTGAAAGACACAGGGTGTAGAAATTTGGCCATTAGTCCTGTTTTTCCTCTGAAATTGGTACAGGAGTCTGCTGCGTTGAGGTAACATCACATCAACAGCCTAGCAGACTACCCAGGCAAAAAGTGCACCACTGGCAGAGCAAGGTTTCTCTTGTGGCTGTCACCCTGTCCTGCCAGTCAGGAGCTCACCTCTGGGGCAAGAGCAACTCTTCACCACCCAGGCTGCCAACAGCAGGGACAGCCAGCATGAGTTCATGACAACCAACATGCAAGGATACTTGCCCACTAAGACCCAGCAGGCTGAGACCGCTAATTTTCTCACAAGTCACAAAAAATGTGCTTTAGGAACAGCTAACACACTTTCATTTTCACAGATGGGGACCTTTTTCCCCACCCCCTTTTTTTGACTCTTTCACTAGTGCAGCCAGAATAACATCTCTGCCATCTATCCTGTATCCTGCTTACAGCCTTCCATTAGCTGGTACAGCATCTCCAACATTGTCATCTCCTGTGTCTTGAAAACATGACTTACTTTTGTGGCACTGCCCCACTGGCAGCACACTTGTTGCTCCAGGGAAGCTTCATGTTGTGGTGGCCACTTTTCTCCACAGTTAAACACAATTTTCAAGTCACAAAATGGCCAGCATATTTGACAGTTTCTCCAAAGCACATTCCTTATACAACTGTGCTCAAAGCATCCTCCTATCATTGTTAAAAAAGCAGATATTGCTGATCAGATAAACACTTCCCTTGAGTAAGTTTCTTACAAAATGCACAACCATGTATCTTGATATAGCTGCATATATAAAGCATGAAAGCAGACCCTGTAAATATTGATTTGAGCCTCCTACTCATGCAGATGCAACTTGATAGAAGAGATCATAAAAGTTTAAAATATATTTATGAAAAAAGTGGGGTACAGAATGATAGCAGCTTAACTTCCTCTCAAGAATGGGATGCTGAAAGCTAGCACCCAGCCATCTACCTACCAACAAGAAATTCCTGACTTCTCAGAGCTGTGACACCATGTGTTTCCTTAGGGGGGGGAAAAAAAATGTGTTTTGATCAAGCACACCACCGCGGCATTTAAGGTTGTCATGTAACATGAACCGACTACACAAGAGAAATTCAGGCATTAACATACAGAGAACAGACTAGCGTGCACAAGTAATTTTGGATGCAGACAGCTATTCATGCAAATGATTCAACAACTCTACTATTCCACTAGGAAACTGTGAGTCAGACAAACATGGGAAAAGCAAGACACTCCAATTGTCTCCCCTTGACTTCCCAAGTGCCCTCCCACCAGAGCGTGGAACTGCTCTCCCTGCTTGGCTTCATCCAGGTGGGATGAAGCTGTCTTTGAAAGCAGGAACCCACCAGGGTTCTTCTCAGGAATTTTATGGAGTAGCTTAAGGATTAAGAGAGTTTATGACTAGCTTCTACAGTGCTCTGATCAAAACCATGCTTTCCCAACTTCCTCAGTGAGCTTTAATAAGATGTGAATGAGAAATTGATCCGGACACTTTAGTTTACAAGGAGTATTTCAAGTAGCTTGAGGAAACTACTTTATTGTCCATTAGGCATAAAACCAAACACAATGCTTACAGGCCATTTTACCACCGTGCTGACAGCAGATTTCTTTCAGAATACATACCCAAAAACCAAGGCTTGCTCCAATACAAAACTCTACAGGAAACCACGGTTTAAATTTCACATTTTTGAAGGTTAAGGAAAAAAACCCTTTAGATTTTAGTTCCCCTAAGAGGCAATAATACAACACACTTAATTTAAGTCCCACTCACTTCTTTTTAACTCACTCTAAAGTTGAAGAAAACTCAGATTTCCCTCTCTGCCCCTTAACTGTTCTTCTATACTTTTGTCTAGCTTTTCTACTTTAAAGAAAAATATGCATAGTTCTTATTTGCCATCCCTCTGGGTCCACCTTTTCCTTGATCAGATTTTGTTTCAGTGCACCAACTAAATTTGTTACTTAGCATTAGGAAAGAAGGATGTTTTTCCCGCTAATTTCTTCCTCCAATTTTAGCCCCTCTCCAAACAGAGACATTATCTTTTGATCCTTGAATCCATTAAACCAATTCAGCAGAAGCACACTGGCATACAGAAGTTAATCTAGCTCCCCAAAAGATATGCTGCAACAAGGTAGTTGGTAAGGTATTCTCACCCTGCTCTTCCTCTCCTTCTTATTTTCCATTTCAACTTATTACTTCCATCTCTTTCTTCTCACAAAGTAATCATGCTCTGCCTTCAAAATCCTGCTAGCTCAGTTATTTACCCTTTCTGGCCTCCTGACAGGTTGGAAAGCTCCTTTCCCCTTCTAAAATCTAATCCCTTCAGATAAAATAAATAACAGCTATTTCAGACCACTATAATTAACACTAAAGACAATTAAAGCTTTTCAGGTGGGGCTTTTTTGGAGCTTTTTTGATTATATAAAGATTGGGGTGAGGGGAAAGATATTTAAATTTTCCTTCTAGCATTAGTTCCCTTTTTGGGAGGGGAGCCTGAGAAGAGCTGCAGAACCCTGAGCCACAGGCAGGGCTGCACGGCCACTGCTCCAGAGGCAGTGGAAATAAAAGAGGCAGAATGCTCCTGTGGCTGGAGCCTGAACCAGCTCCCTGCAGGAGGGACAGGCCATGGAGGGCACTGCCATCCCCTGTGCCAGGCCATGGAGGCACTGCCAGCCCTGTGCCAGGCCATGGAGGGCACTACCAGCCCTGTGCCAGGCCATGGGAAGCACTACCAGCCCCCGTGCCAGGCCATGGGGGGCACTGCCAGCCCCTGTGTCAGGCCATGGGGAGCACTACCAGCCCCTGTGCCAGGCCATGGGGGGCACTGCCAGCCCTGTGCCAGGCCATGGAGGCACTGCCAGCCCTGTGCCAGGCCATGGAGGCACTACCAGCCCTGTGCCAGGCCAGGGAGACACTGCCAGCCCTGTGCCAGGCCATGGAGGGCACTGCCAGCCCTGTGCCAGGCCATGGGGAGCACTGCCAGGCCATGGGGGGCACTGCCAGCCCCTGTGCCAGGCCATGGAGTCACTACCAGCCCCTGTGCCAGGCCATGGAGGCACTGCCAGCCCTGTGCCAGGCCATGGGGAGCACTGCCAGCCCTGTGCCAGGCCATGGGGGGCACTGCCAGCCCTGTGCCAGGCCATGGGGAGCACTGCCAGCCCCTGTGCCAGGCCATGGAGGCACTGCCAGCCCTGTGCCAGGCCATGAGGGGCACTGCCAGCCCTGTGCCAGGCCAGGGGCAGCTGCTGACAGGGTTAGGGGAGCTGGGTAGCTCTGGCAGCTCTGCTGCTGGTAATCTATGCAGAACAATGCCACAACACCAGAGCATCCCACAGCAACTAGGTTGGTAAGATGACAACCCCGTAGCAAAAGAAGTGTCCAGTCAAATCAGTCCTGCACTTTACAGATATAAAAATGCCTTAATAAGTTAGAATAGTCAGCTGAGTTACCAAGCAGGAGGAGGTGGAGGAGTGTGGTTTGCTGTTTTAGCAAAAATTTGGACATGGGCCTTCTGTATTAAAAAAAAAAAAAGAATCTCATCTATTATATTTTTTTCCTGGAAAGATACAGATTTGACCTGATGCCTTTGTATCTCTCAACAATTAAAACAACATACACAAGCTTCTGAATATTTTACATGGCAATCACAGTTACTACCATATCATTATCCTGTACTGTAAATCTAGCCTACTATTACATTCATGATTCTGATTATATCCACTGGCAGTCTGGAAGCGAATATACTGAGACTGAGAAAAACTGAGTGGTTAAAATTCTACTTTAGCTCAAGAAGGAGAGATCTTTTCTTAATTCATTACCACAATGAATTCAATTCAAACTCTAAAGTCTTGAATTATCCTCCTCTGTACCATGGGGATAATTTTGCCAGTTACACAGTAGTGTAGTGCTACTTCCACACATCAATACAATGCATTAACAACTCAACTAATACTATGTTTACTATTGAGTCACTGCACATTCTACATGCCATGCTCATTTTGACACATTTGTTCTTCCTAGCTTGAATAAACCTCATTTTCCTTAGCTTTTTAAAAATTCCTTACTTTTGATACTTTCCAATGCCTAAACCTGAACAGAACAGCTTGTATCTAGAGTACTTTCAGTGGAAACAACCAAAAAACTTGTATTCAAGTGCATTTCAAAAGTAACACACTAAAAGTCTCACGAAAAAGGTAACTTACAAAGACTTCTAAGAGATAAAACCAGTAATAAGGTTACTTTGAAAGTGTGTCAAATACCCCAAAAGGAAAGCAAAACTACAAAGTTCTGAAAGGACATAAAAGTCTTATTTTTGCTTTTCAAAAATCAAACTGTAACTGTGTTACACATACTGCTCTGAATTGGCAGCAGCTTCAGAAAGCCGATTTTGCAGCAATTTGAGGCTGACACCGAAACCATGTTAGTCCCATTCTGCCTATTTTATTTTCAAATGGTACTTGAGGAGGAAGAAAAGCAGATTCAAAGACAGGGGAATTTTGCATTGCCATCCCTGCTAAGGAATATGACTTTTTCAAGTGTTTGTGCTGGGAAAAAAACCCATCATAATCATATTCTTACCAGATCCAGTCAGTTCTAGAGAACTTAAGTTTTCCTCACATGATTTCATGGACCACATAGCTTTGTCTTATCTGTTCTTCCTCAAAGAACATTTACTTTTCCCCTCCCAAGTAGTCAGTCACTGATCAGTGTGTGTTTTCAGAGAAAGTGTTTTGTTTTTTTTCCCAAGAAACTGTATTTTCAAAGAGATAATCAGCAAGATACATACTTCAGCATTACTAAATTAAGAGACAAGAGAAAATAAACCTAAAAGCTCAACAGATCATTCTGAACTGCTGATTAGTCAAACTGTGCAAGCTTAGAGCATCTTGTTGTTTCCCTCATCCCTTAAAAAGCATTTTAAGAACTTGAGCAAGATGTGAACCAGGTCTTGCAACAATCTAGGAGAGCTTGCAGAAACTACTGTATCATGACAAGACAAGACATTTTCTAAACTCAAGACGGAAACTAGTACTGATCAACTTGATAAAAGCCTACAAAAAGCATCACCACAAACAGCCAGTATCACTGTCATATCTGAGATAAGGAGGAATAGCACACAAGGTTTTTGTGTGACTAGCCAGAGCTGCTAGTTATAAAATCATTAGAAACACAGGGAAACCCTCAAAAAGGCAATCAGTTGAAGCAGGCTCCCTCTTTATCTGAATTGCAAACAGTTTGTACTACAGCCATAGGATTCTGTTAGGACATCTGTGCTCCCATTTACACTTTCCAACTTGTCAACCCAACTCTCAGCTAGGTCCTCCCCATTTGGCATCAAAACTAGATGGGTTAATTACAGCACTTCAGATGACTCGAATTCTTCTGAATGGGGCGATTTCAATACAAGGGAGGGAATTTATCAGGCATGCCACAGGTGAAACAGCCAGCCCTTGTTAAGAAGGAAGGAAGGAAGCTATTTAAGTCAACTTCATCTTCCTTGCTTCTCCCTCTTCCCCACATTTCAGACAAAAGATCAAGAGGAGTCTCAAGCCATCCCAAATAGAAATGAAATGAGGAGGGCAACACGAGTGGATTTCCCCTTCTCTTTCACACTAAACCCACACACCAATGCTCCCACCCCCACACTGGCCAGACACACCACACACTTCTGCTGCTACTTGTCCAGGGCAGCTTCCAACCAGAGGATGCTCAGTAATTAACCACTGGTGCTACTGAGCCCAAGAGTTCCAATGCTGTCCCTTGGTGTGCACTGCAGACACCTCAGCACCCATGAAACAAGAGCTCTCACCAGCAAGGTGAGGACAAGCTGGTCTGGTCACCCTGCATCACAGTAAGGGCTCAGTATGACCAGACTGGACTTGAATGACTCAAAGCCAAGGCATCAGACACAGGATGCTGCCCTTACTGCAGACCGACCTCCCTCGGCCACTTTTGAAGCCTCCTAGAACCTGCAGAGAAAAATCAACAGCAGCAGCAGAAGCAGCTAAAAATATCACTGTGGTGAGTAAAAGCTCAGGATTCAGCTGAAGGGTGTTGAGAAATCACTCTTGAAATTATTCCAGTAATCTCTCATTTTGAATAAACATAAGCGGACACGCACACACAAAAGGCTTAAAAGAAGGTGGTTTAGGAATTTCTGCATTACATTTCTGACAGGCTGACACAGAAGTGCTAACTGAGTACACACAGGTGCCAATTTGCAGGGGAGCCTGAGAGCTGTGGCTCCTTCGTTAGAACTACCAAGCAGAAGAGTCTTAAGTGCAAAGGCTCCTCTTCCTCTCACTCCTGATATCAAAAACCAAACTAAAACAAACAACAGCATCATCAGACCTGGTCCCTGGGCACTCTGAGGAGGAGAGTGAGAAGTGAAGCACTGTCGTAGAGTTAAGCTCAGCTCAGAAATCACCCTAGCACCTCCACAAGACTTTCTGGATAAGGAAATAGAAAAACGAATGCCAAAATTCTTTTGGAAAGGAAAGCCAAAATGCAGCTTTACACCTTGCCTCCTGTAAAGAGTTTTCTGCTCTCTTCCCTTTACACAGACAAATGCTCCAGCCTGTGTTACCTGAACAGTATCAAACAACCTCTCTTCCACCACGAGCTATCCTCACTACCAAAATGCTTCACTCAGTCTTCATCTCTTATGTCCACCTTGGGGAAGGACTGGTTTCCTACAGCTGGTGACACTGTTTGAAGAGCAGTGATTACCTCCTTCCAGAAGTCACACACTAATGCATTATATCCAGCCTACATGACCTATTTTAAGTACCAAGAACATTGCAAACCACATCAGAACACTCAGGCTAGGATTTGAACCGAGTCAGAAGTCCCAAAAAGGTGCTAGCTCAGAACTGTGCTATATGGAGCATATGTGTCCTAAATATACAGTGAAAAAAATAAAAATATATATATATATATATATATATATATAAACAAAATCCATACATTGGTAAAGTGAGTGAGGCTAGAAAACGTCATTCACTTTCCATTTCATTAAAATGATCTGTCCTAGCTACAGAAGTGTACTGGTGCACATAATAGGCAACCTTATAAATTAACTAAGAATTTATTGGAAATGTTTATAATACATTTGTGCACTGCAATTTTGATTATTTTTGAAACTAGAAGTTGTATTAAGAACACATCAAAGATACTTGTTCTCATCGGGGATTAAGTCCTTAGCAAGTTTGAAGGTTTTCAGATCAACTAAAATTGGCTGAATGCAAAGCATGTAAATTTCTAAAAGCCCAGAAAAGCCATTTTTCCTTGTTGATAATACCCCAAAAACAACCAGAACAGAATTCAATTGTGCATCTTCCAATGTTACTTTCAGATCAAGGTATTACAAGAAGTTCCAATCCCTTCCTTATTCCCCATTCTAATGCCTAGAAGATTCTGAAAGCATTCCCTGGAAACATGATTATATATTTTTACTGTCTCAACACTAATAAATCTCTTCCACATCAGATAAAATGCAGTTACCAACACTTGTCCCTTGAATCAAAAATATGATAAAAAAATTATCTTGCACATACATATTTGGCTACATGCCCTTAACAATTTCCTTCTGAAAAGAAGGGTGCATTTGTTGCTTCAGAAACGGAGAAGCAAAATAATAAGAAAGGACACGGGGAAAAAGATGAACAGAAGGGTTTCGAAAGTGACTGAAAATCTACAACATCTCTAATTAGGTTCCAGCTTCCAACACAATGGTGGAGGTACCATGGCCTGTTATCAAGTTTATAGCCAAGGGCACAAGACAATACAACCCCACATTCAATTTAATTACAGCCTATGGCTTTTGCAGTAGTGGTATGTTTCAAAGGGTTTAAGCACTCATTTATTTCTACACCATACATGAAATGAGGCAGCTCCCTGTCACACAGACTCACCAATTAGACTGAGCAGTTTCTGATCTCTTGCTCTCTAGAAACAGAGCAGTGGGCAATGGGAAATCTTTTACAGGATAATCACAGAATACTTTTTATGTTAAAAAAAAAAATATCAGCTCTCTGCTGCCTTTAAGCTTGTGCGTTTTATCTTTGATGTGCACAGAGTACCAACATAAGTCATTTCAGATTCTATAGGATGTAAAAGAGTGTCAAAATACAGCAGCACCTTCAGTGATGTTTTTTTTCTCCTGATTGTATCACAAAAGTCATATTTATTTGAGCTACAAGGAACTGGTCACCTCTTGCATTCCTGCCATCGCTGAAGGCTGGACAAAGCAAGTTCTCTGAACAGCTCATATGATGCAACTAAATAAAATTAGTATAACTTCTAAAAAGGAAAAATATTTTGAAAAATTAAGTGATAGTAGAAATCACCAGCTGAAATAGTTGCACAATTTAATACCTCAAACATATCATGCCAATGCAACCAAGAGGACCTACAAAGAGAGTATTGGACCTTTAGCTCCACAGCCACCATTCTAAATGCATGTATCAAAACTCCATCCTTGGATCTGCTCTGAAATACTCTCCCAAGCCACCTAAAATCAACTCTCTAACAACTCATTCAACATGGACCAACCTCAGGGAAGGAAAGAAAAGCCAGTTCCCTTCATTCCTTTCAGTGCATGTACTGCCCCCAAAGCTGCATATAAGATCTCTAATCTCTAATCTTTAACACCTAATCTCTATTCTGCTTGTCTTGTATTCATCTTGGGAAACACTCACATGCCTAACAAGCTTCATCTTCATTATAAGGAATGTATCCTGGGATATCCTACTTCCTTAAAAAGAAAAACCCTATCTTTCTTCAACAATCTTTAGAAGCACTCAGTTACAAATAACACTGACTTCCACCCAAAAGAGCCATAGCCAGGATTCCTGCATTTCACTACAGAGATTGATATGAAAGCTTTGGGGACCAAACTTTACACCACTACTACCTTATCCCCCTGCCCTCCAAGGATTTCAGAGCAATTTTGATGAGTATTAGGTATAACAGTCCCTTCCACAAATCTGCTTTCCACATCTGTAACTCAGCAGAAGATCAAAAACCTTCCTCATTAAAAAATCTGTAAGTAACAAAGTAACAAACAGCAGGCTCAATGGTAGATACAATTTCTTAAACCATAGATTAAAGTTTCTTTAATCCTTACCTTCTAGGATTTAAACCTCAGTGCTTCTTTTAAAAAAGAAAATTAGAAAACTGTGGATTTTCTTGCAACCTGGGATAATCTAGTAATCAAAGAGAAGAGCACTAACCATGCAGTAGGGCAGCCAGCACAGCACTAACCTCTGAAACCTGATCAATAGCAGCACTGTCACAAGAACTAACAAGGTCTTTAGCGGTCATCAGTCCTAATAGCCACTGTACTTCAAGCCCTTGAGATAGGGATATTGCTGCATCTATTACCCTGCAGAACTAAAGCCTAGCATCCTTACACCACCATCCTCAGCGTCCTTCCCTGAAGCCACCTGATGAGTTCTCCTGCCCTGCACACTGGGGAAGCACCTACCAACCATTCTGGTCAGAGTTCTAGAGATACTTGCACAAAACACAAGTCTATTTTGTGGCCAATTAAGGAATGTGCAGGATGTTCCTAGATCAGATTCTTATCTACTTCCTCCAAAATCCAACACTAAAAGGGGTTAGACTTGTTAGCTACTTTTGATTTGCTCCCGGTTGTGCCTACTGTCTACTCATATTCCTCACGTTCTATTGTTCTGCCTTCTTTTGCAAAACCTGCAGCCAGAACTAGATTTCTGGTTCAGGTCAAAGGAAGCCCTTCAAAGAGAATATAAGGCAATGAAAAGGCATGTGCCAGATCAAAAGACAGCAAAAAGGGCAACTCTGAATTTAAAGCAGAAGGAAAAAAAAAAAAAAAAAAAAAAAAAAAAAAAGGCATTTCAGGATTCCCCAAAACAGCTACGACAAATGCACATGGTTCAGGTTTTAATGACCAAGCTTTTGGTAGATATCTTAATAGCTAATAAATTCTTCACAAACAGGCTAGAGAAACACAACTGAGTTACAGAACAAATGTAACCAAAGCATTTGCAAGTGACAGGCAGCTTTCCTCCCCCCTGGCAGAGACCAAACTATTTTCCTACACCTATTTTTGGGTATTATTACTGTGGTAAGTTCAGCATGTACCAGATCTATAAAACCCAAAAGCTACCACCACATTGTAGCACCAAAAGTTCAAGCTTTAGCTATTGTTCATCTTTCAGCAGCATGGGAGATGAACAACAGCCAAATTACATCTCTCTGTCATCAACTTGAACTGAAGTACTGCTGTCAGTGGCAGGAAAATTGCTACACTTCAGAGCAAATAAGAGCTGAAAAGAAAGTTGTGCCATGATGGCAGTGCTGTATGCTTAAAATACACTATAAATGCTGCTCTTAAGGTTAAAACCTAAAGCAATAGTTGGATCAAGATGAACATTTAATGTACCTTTCCTGAGCTCTGGAGGAGGCTCCTACCAACTCAGTGTTGAAAAGACAATTTGGGGCTAAACGAAAAATGGGAGCTACAACACAAAAGCATAAAATCAACAGTCTTGCTCAGACAGTCAATGCAAATTGAAGACATCCCATTTAGTACTTTCATATTCCACACTTTGCTAAATGCTATTAAAAAAAATCAAAACTCACAGTAAAAAGAATATATGCTAAGAAACCTGCACATTATGCCACCACTTTTCACCAGAGCATTGCACAAATCCATGAGTTCTGCACAATCTGTCCCCTGGAAGACTAGTCACAAAGACAAACAATAAACCACAAACTTATGACCTTCATGTTTTCAAGGAATCAGTAATATTTGTCAACAGTGGAATTTAGTGTCATGGTACTTGATGAGATATATTCAGTAAAAAGGCCTAGAAACTCTTTGTTTATAATTAAGCAATAATGATTGAGGGCCAGGGCATTTCCTGGGGATTAATGACCGGGCTGGGAGAACCAATGGCTTGAGGCAATGCCTTGGGCCATTAACCTCAGCCAGTCATTAATTTCCCCAGGAAATGCCCTGGACCTCGATTAGTGTAAGTATCATAAAAGGCAGCTAGAGAGAAAAAGTTTAGCATTAACAGTCTCCCAAGGAAATCCATTCCACAGCCAGTATTTTTTCATTTTGTCACATCCCAGAAGTGCATAAGTTAAGACTGACACAAGATTGGGGATGAAAATGGGAAAAAAAAAAAAGAAAAGAAAAGAGAGAGACACTTTTCTATTATAGATTTACATTAATGAGGTTTGTAGCAAAGGCAAGATTCAGCTACAAAAGTGAGTGGGCACCTTGTTTAACTCGTGAAATTATGAATGGAGGTGAACATTTTCATATAATTACTGATAAAACTCACATTGTCTAGTTCTATTACCCTCGCTGACTGCTCATTTTCTTTCTTGATACACTTAGGAAGACAGCAGATGCCTGTGCACTCTATTTTAGCTATTTCTCCCTGTCTCCCCACAGCCCACTGCTAATGAGAATTACAGCTCCAAACGCTTCCCGCAGGAAGCTCAGCTTTGCAACAAACACTACAGCAGCTGGATTTCTCCTCGCCTAAGCTTTCTGCAAGTGTGAAAGGATTTGTGGGCCAGGGTAGAAATAGAGCTCTCTAGTCTGACAACTGAAAGTACCAGGACGCCTCATTTAACAGGTTAAAGACACACACACACTCCCTGACCACTGACTGCTCTGCCCAGTTCCCTCTTCCCCTTCCCAGACGCACGTGCAGCGCTCCTCCTCAAAAGCTGAACTGTGCCCGAAGTTCCAAAATTGCTTTCAAGACCGTTAAAAGCAAGGGGAAGAGGAATCTAGGGTTAAATACAGCGAGGAGCATTAGCTTTTACCTGGAATAATGAGCTAGAACAAAAACATTATCTGCACATAATCAAGCCTCTAAGCCATTCAGAGACACCAGATACACACAGCAGGGGATCGAGCTACAGCACTCCACTGAAGTGGTCCAAAAAAGCCTCCTCGAAAGAAAGGAGAGGTCACAGGTACATTAAAGAACATAGATGCTTATGCAGGCATTCGCTGGGAGCCCTGCCCTCCCCCTCCCCACCCCAATTAGCCTTCAGGCTGGTTGATTAGCTGGCAAACTCTTTGAAAGGGTCAGTCTGTCCAGAACTGGTATTTCCACTCGGGAAACAGCTCAGGCATGTCATATACCTGCGCCTGCCCCGCGCCGCGCTCCCTGGCTGACGGCGGCGATCCCTGTTATTACTTGACACAAGAATGTCGGAGGGGTTTCGTAATCATGTAGGGCAGCCAGCAGTAATGTTCTTGCCCGAAACGCGGTATTTTATGGGGCACAACGTAACTGCGTACGCTTTACAGATTCACTTGGAATGGCTTCCAAACTTCAAGGCAATTGCAGAGGTGCAGCGAGGCTTTAATTGAAGTAATTTAGCTCCGGCGCTCCAACACCCGAGAGGAAAGTGCTTTTGGAGGGGATGGGGGGCAGGCACCAGCATGCGCTGGCACACGGCACAGGGGGCTCTGCAAGGCACACATCAAGGCACAGCTCAGCAGCATTTTCCACAACACCGTTTTACCTTAACCAAACACATCTAATGAATTTGGGCACATTCCACGGCTAAGCTGCACCTAAACCCGTTTAATTGTGCTCTTACTGTATGTTTCGCCACTATGGTAACTAAGGCAAGTAAAGCCAATTTGCCTTACAAAAAAAAAAAAAAAAAAAAGGATCACTGCCAGGAAACAGAGCTATTTTAAATAAACAAATACAAGATGAATGCAATTGCCATATTAACCCTCTTGTTAACTTCTGAAGTTTAAAATTACACCCTCATTACTAGTGTGTAATTGAGTATTCTCCCGGCTGTTTCTTGCATTTGAGGTTATTCAAATAGTTCATTAGCACATCAAGAACACCACACACACTAATGATACCTGATGCCCCTATCTACTGTTCTGGCCCGACTTTCGACATCTTCCGCAAAAAGAGAAATAAAAGAGGGGGGAAAGAACTAAAAAGGAGGAAAAGGGGAGCCCATAGGGCTGAGCTCTCGGTGCTGCCACTGAGGGGGAGCATGGCAGCACCCAGGCACCAGTCAAGTCCAACACCCAGGCACACAGTGAGTGGCCACTGGACCAGTGGCAGGGCATGAAGAGATGAGGGGGGCAAGTAAGTTGGATAACTCGCGTCTGGGCTCTCTGGGTGCCTGAAGAGTGAGCGTGACCCAAGAGCCACCCCAGTGCTGGCAGTGTGCCTGAGTGCCCAGCCTTGGGGCAAGAAAGGAGGGGGGCAGTGCAGACTATGTGGGGCAGGGTGAGGGGCTGCCACTTTTTTTCTCTTTTTTTTTTTTTTTCCTTTTTCTTTTTCCGGTTACCTGTGTGGGGGTAACAATAGCAGGTGAAACTACTGTGGGTGAGGTGGTGCTTCTGTGCCCGTTTGCTTCGGGGAGGAGGTGAGGCAAGGGGTCGTGTTTCACTGAGACCACCACCACGGCGGGCGCAGCGGCATCCAGGGGCTCGGCGGGGCGGCGGCAGAGTCTTTTTGGGGAGGCAGAGGGCCCACAGGCATCGCCGCCGGCCGCAGCCCCCGCCGGGAACACGGCCTCGTAGAGCGCCCGCTTGGCCGGGGCCACTGCGGCCGCTTCTGCTTTCACCGGCGCAGCGTCCCCGTCTTTGGGCAGCACGTAGGGGTTGGCAGCGGGCGGCCGCGGCCGAGGCCCACCATTGAGGGCGGCAGGGGTGTAGCAGCCCCCGCCAGCGGGGTGGTGGAGGAGGTGGTGGTGGTGGGGAGGGGGGTGGTGGTGCTGGGGTGGCTGCAGTCCTCCCAGCTTGGTGCCAATGCCAGCGATACTGTTGAGGGTGGCAATGGAGACGGCACCGATGCAGTGGTTGGTGTAGGTCTTGGAGAGCTTGGCCGCCTTGGAGAGCATCTGCATGCGGGTACCCAGGAGGTTCTTCCCGATGGCCTTGTTCTCGTACCAGGTGATGTCCCCCTCGCTGCAGTGGTCCCGCGGGCGCTGGAAGAAGGCCTTGCAGAGGGGGTTGCGCTTGGAGAGGTACTTGACAAAGCTGGCATAGGGGCAGAACTCTGTGCCAGTCTCATACATGCGAGGCAGGTTCTCCTCGTCGCTGCTCTCCGCCCGCTTCTTGCTCCAGGAGGACGAGCGCGACTTGTGGTAGGGCCCCAGCGCCTTGAAGTAGACGAACTTGCGTCCGTCCTCATCCACGGCCAGCCCAAACGAGTCCTCCTCCAGCTCCCGCTGGTTCTCCCGGCCGCGGGTGCAGAAGTACATGCAGGTCTCAAACCAGACCTTGTTGAGGAGCCCGAAGGGGCTCTGGGTGCTGAAGACGCTGCACGTGTAGAGCTTGCGGAGGTCGGCGCGGGTGATGGCCTGCTTCTGCACCACCGGCCCGGCGCCCTGCTCCTCCAGCTTGCGGATGACAGCGGCCAGGGTGAGGTTGGCGGCGCGCAGCTCGGGGTCCTTGGTGAGGTCGAGGGTGCGGCAGTAGGGCGGCTCGTTGAGGTAGCGGTTGAGGGAGCTGCGGATGCTGATGAGGGAGGACTTGGAGTAGAGCTGCCCGCTCTTGGAGCGCGCCTCGGCGTAGAAGGAGCGCAGGACCCGGCAGAGCGCCCCCTTGTCCATGGTCTCGAAGTCGGGGCTCTGCGCCTTCTCGCTCAGGTACTCGCGGAAGATGCGCACGGCGTAGCGGGTGGCCAGCCGCGTGTTCTCGCTCAGCCGCGCCCGCTCCGGCCGCTGCAGCAGCAGGGCCGCCTCCAGCTCCGCGTCCTCCGCCGCCCCCCCGGGGCCGCCGCCGCCGCCGCCCCCCGGGGCAGCCGCCGCGGCGCCCCCCGGGGCAGCCCCGACGCCGCTGCTGCCGCCGCCCGGCGTACGGCCCGGGGCGGGCGGCAGCGGCTCCGTCTCCTCCTCGCCGTCCCACTCCAGACCCATCTCCTCTTCCTCCTCCTCCTCGTCCAGCAGCAGCCCCCCATCGGCTCCGTCCTCCTCCTCCTCGTCCCCCGTTATCTGCACCTCCTGGATCTCATCCTCCTCCTCGCCCTCCTCCTCCTCGCCGGCGCTGCAGTAGCGGTGCGGGCGGGGGGCGACGCCGCGGCCGGACGGCCGGTCCCCCGCATTGTTCCCGCCGCCTCCGCCGCGTCCGCCGCCCCCTCCGCCGCCGCCGCTCCACTCTCCGCCGCCGCCGCCGCTGCCAGGCATTCTCGCCATATTGCCGTCTCCCTGCCAGTCCTCGGGCAGGGCGCATGCGCTATATTGGACCGCAGCGCTGGAGCGCTTTTGTGTTTTAATGACCTTCAGCTACCGGGAGGCAAAGCCGGGCTCTTAAAGGGGCCGCGCTCCCACTGGCGGCGGCGGGGAAGGGGCGGGAGAGGCTGGCATGGATGGGGAGGAGGCTGAGTCGCGCTGAGGGGGTACCGCGGGGAAGGGAGCGCTACTTACCGCGCCCGCCGCTCACCTCGGGTCCGTCCCGTCGAGCAACGCTGACGGGCGCCGGGAGCGGGGGGGACGCGCCGGGCAGGTGCGCCCCGGCCCGGAGGCTCCCTCGCCACCCCCGGCGCCCGTCCCACCTCCCCATTCCCGAAAAAAAAAGCACTCCGCCTGTGGAGCGGCTCTCTCGGTAGGGACGGACCGCCACCGAGCTGCTACGACGCCTCGCACCTCCTCATTCCCCAGTAACTTAAACACAGACCAAAAAAGAAAAAAAAAAAGAAACCCCGCAAAGCGAAGAAAAGAAAAACCAAACAAAAACCCAAACGAAACCCAACCCCCCCCCACAGAAAAGGCTCGGGCTGTGCCTGTCCGCAGCACGGCTCAGACCTCGATAGGATGCTGCCGGGGAGCGGGCGGAGGAGCCGGCCCCGTTCCCCGCCTGCCGCGCTGCCGCGACATCGCTGCCGCCGACCTCGCACCTTTAATCGGGCGCCCGGATTTCGGTCCAGGGGCTCGGGAGGAGACGGGCGCTCGGGGCATTGCATCCGTGCGGCTTGCAGTCCGCCCGGGAACAGCCAGTCGGTCGCCGCGGCGCTCGCTTGGCTGGCGGGAGCCCCGGCGAGGCTGGCTGCGGAGAGGGAGCAATGAGGGCTCGGGGGCTGACGGGCGCTCCGGGCCGCCCTCCTGCTCGCCGGGGCTGCAGACCTCAGGGCAGCCGGAGGGGCCTCGGCCCCCCCGTGCCGCCGCTGCCTCCCACCGCGCCCGCCGCGCTCTTCCTCCGCTACCCTCCTCCGCGACGGAGCCAAACCCGAGGGGGCTCCCGCCACCGCGCCGGGGTGCGGAGCCGCCGGAGCCAGAACCGCCCGACACTTGGCGGCTGTTTTCGCAGAGGGGAGCCCCGGAGCGGCGCGGGCGGGCGGGGGGCGCGGAGCCCCGCTCAGCCCTGCCCCCCCGGCCGGCTGTGCCCCGGGAAGGCGGCTGCTGCACGCTGCCTTCCTCACCCTCCTGCCCGGGAAGGGACCGGGCCGGGCCGGGCTCGGGCACGAACCAGGGCATGAGCCTGCCGCGGGGAGAGCAGCCTGTCCCACCCGGGACGAGGGGGGTCCCCGCTGGTAGCCCCCCAACTCTCCAAACCAAAGGACCCCACAGAACTCCCCGTGCTATTTTGCCGGGCCATTTCTTTTATTAGGTACGATGAAATAAATATTCATTGCGACTGCTGGCTACACCTGAAATTATAGCCCTAATTGCAGAGCTGTTGGCCTGAGTTACCACATTTGCTGCTTACTCATCCGTAGGAATCGCTCAGCGCCGGGCCCCGGCCGCGGTGCTTCCCTCGGGAGGGCTCGGTGCCCGCCGGTGCCGGGCGGTGCCGAGCCCCGTGCCCTCTCCCCCGGGGCAGGCACCGACGGCACGGACGGGGCGGCCCCGACAGCCCCAGCTCCCGCCGTCCGGGAAACGTGGGATGCCAAAGAAGGGATGTGCAAATTGTTGAGCAAATTAGGCCAATTCGAAATAAATAAGCGCTGCGGGAAGAGAGCCTGCCACTCCCGGGAAATAACTGAAGAGAAAGCCGGCACTGTTATATTGATGTAAGCCTGGAGTAATTACACGGAGGTCAAAGTTGTTGCACGCACTACAGAAGTTGTGCTCGCTCTGTAGTTTGAGAGCGGATTATGTTCCCTCTGAGGTCGATGGCACATATAGAAAATTCTGCATTTTTTTCCCTATACACGTAAGAGGATATAAATAAGGATTTTTTTTCCCTTTCCTTGTCATACTCTATCTGTAACCTAATCCTGAAACAAAGTCTCAAAGACCGTCCCATGAGATGGACCAAATGCTGAAACAGATAGCTAAAACAAACAGTACCTTGTTGTGGTTAAAAGCTAAATTCCCCAGACAAGCTCCTTTTAGGAGCTATTACAACCCACCCTAGAAGACAGAGAACTGCAGGGTTTGCAGCATAAACTTTTTTTACAGACATGGTTTTTCTTTATTGTTCCTGTAAATGCTAAAAATTATGTGATCGGCATTGACCTTTGATTTTGTTTTACGATGGTGGAAGAAACTTTTCTTTTAAAGACCTTTTCAGAGCCATATGAGTGCAAAAGGTAATTGAATATTTTTTTTTAACTTTAAAAAAGATGAACACAAGGTTGACAGCTTCTGTACTTGGATGTTCATTTAATCACCATTTTCTGATTGCGGGAGGTGAACTGTGTTGACAGACTTGCAGATGAATATGCAGCCCAGTATACGAATAGTAAGTATAAAGGACATAAAGAACTTGCAGTGAGGTTGGAGGGGAAAAATGTATACGGAGCATCCGTATTACACACATCAACTGGAAGCACCTCAGCAGCCAGGGGGAATTTAGAGAGTAGCAAGTGAGGTGTTCAGAGTGCTGCAGGTGCCCGTAACTGGGAAGACACATGCACAAGTTATATACCTGTATAATCTATATGCAAATAGGTAAGTTAATCATATACATATATGTTAACTTACCTATCTATGTTCCTAAAAATAGCATTTAGCCTAGTCAGTTGTATTCCAGAAGTTTAAATCCTATTGTTCGAGCTCTCCAGTTAGATAAGGTAATCGAACTGCATTCCAAAACTGACAGAGTTGCACAAGGTTGTCTAATGTGAGCTGGCACATAACATTAAACTTACATCCACTCCACCCTCCACGTCACTAATCAGAGGTTTATCCTGCTGAGAGCTCCGTGCAGGCACAGACAGCATTCTGCATTCTCCCCTAGGACTCAGGGTTTGAGGCTGATTATCAAATAGGTCCTGTCCGCACTTGGAGAATACATTTTATTACTGCTGTCAGTAAAGAAGATGTGATACCCACGGAACACTAATCATGGACTGGCCTCACCACGGATTATCCTTACGAGGACTCGGAGATCAGTTCATATACCACGGAATGAGCATGCCAGTTTAAAAACCAAAACAACCTCCTCCATGAGTCAGTTGGTTCATAATAAAGGTAGTGCTTGTTACCACATTAGCAAATAGTTTCAGGTCTTTCTTCACTTCTTTTTTAAGCTGCTCTTGCCCCTGGGCTCGCCCCTGGCAAGCAGAGAGCTTGCTAGAGCAGCGTTCTTTGACAATCGGCTATTGTGCTAAAGCTTTCCACAGCCCAATTCTCCTTCAGACTAACAAAACCTTCTTCTCCCGTAGCCTCTGTAAGTGGTTATTTCGTTACAACCACCTAAACCTTCGTGCTTCGGTGAGCCTTGGTAGGTGTGTCATCATGAGGCTTCACGAGGAACTAAACTGGAATACCCCAAAAGCCTACAAGCAAAGAAAAACCATCGGGTCCGTTTGCTTCTTAGGATCCTGTCTAGGCATCTAGAAAAGTTTATTTTAAAAATACTGCTTGAAACAAGCTTGTGGGTTAACCCTAATGCTGGCCACCAGGCATTTTTTAAAGAAAATAACTTTTTCTCCACATACACTTTTACTGTTAAATACAATAAACATTTTTAAATGTCGTAATACGTTTTCTAAACACAAGATGTTTTCACTGTAGGGGCAGGCTATGTGGAAATTGGTATGAGAAATCCATATTGACACTACAGAACTAGAAGGCAAATAACACTTGGGACTCTTGGAAAATTCACTTAGGGAAAAAGCATGTCCTAGAAAACCTTCTCCCACCCAGAAACATGCAGTTTTGAGATAAGCTTTTTTAGCATTTCAGAACTGTCACTTCAAATGCTAATTCCGTTTTTATTTTACTCTTTTATTTTTGTATATGATATTTCTAGTTGTTTCATTACTTCTTCATACTAGGGACAGCTAATGCTAACATGTAGTGTGCTATAACAAGTGTGCTATAACAGATTTTAAATCTCCTTTATTTAATTTTTTTCTTTTTTTTTTTAAGCATCTCCCATCTGCGTGGCAATGAAACAGCTTCATATAACTCAACAAAGGAGACATTGATTTAGTAAAGTGAGGATGTATCCATCAGCACTAAGTTGCAGCTGTTCTTAATGGATTTTAAAATACAAAAGCTATTTCACCTCTTGGATTGTCATATTATGAAATGTTAGTAGTAGTTGCACATATCAAAGCACCAGCTACCAGCCAAACCTTGTGAAAGGTGAAGGCAGCATCAAACCAGCCCCCTTGTGAAGCTCCTCAATGCCAATTGAAAGCCTATTTCCCCAGTATGCTCCTATTTTATTTTTTCCCCCTGCAGGTATTTGCCGTTACTCACTCACGTTTTTTGTTTTGTTGTTTTTTTGGGGTTTTTTTTCCTTTTACAAAAGCAATATTTCTGATACTGAGGCCACGATTTGTTTCCCAATTGCTTTGTTTTCAAAATAAACCAGAGAAACCCCAAGCCATCGTCTTTGCAAGAAAGCACACATTCAGTGCTTGGCAAACTAAAAGGCAAGACTTTGCAAATCACCTTTATTTTCAGTGTCAAGCAGCTGGAGCACTTTTGCTTCCAAAAATATGGAAGAGCTATGTTGTCAGACAGCTTAGAGAGAGGCAGGTAATAAATTGCATTGTGCTGCATAAAGGTTTTAAGGGTCTTTTAAAATGTGCTGGAGGTAAGTTGCCAGAAGATATACTAATGCTTTTATTTAGCTGTATTTCAGTTTGTGTTTGTCTTTGCTTCTCTGGTGTTGAGGCACTTTAAACAAATTGGCTGGTCTGTGTGGCACAGTGGTAGCTGGTTAAAGTTGCTGTAGTGGTTGTCTGATCATTTCTATGAACTACTGACACCAAGCAACCTTATGTGTTAGTGGCACAAAATTTGCTCTCCATGGAGGCACAAAGAGCTCTTTCTATCCAGGCTGATAACTGGTTAGTTTTTATTCCTTCTCAACCAAGTCCATACATCCTACATGAAGGTGATGGAAATTTAGAAGGACATAGCCAGTAACTCAAGAAAGGGAGCTCCAAAGAGAGGGATCCCTGTGAAACCACAAAGCTTACGGGTGTTGTAGGTCTAAGTACAACTTTTTACTTCATATAGTGTTTCAAGTACTATGTAATAGAGCATAACTTTATGCTGTATTGGATATGGAGTTCTAGAAATCCTATTTTCTGATCATAATCTTCCAGTAAAAGTTTATTTTGAACTATGAGTTCCGGCTGGAAGTCACACTGGGCTGGATGAGGTCTACAAATGCAGGGAGGGACAACTGGTTACATGATAACAAGATCTGGCTAAGAAAACTCCTTAAACATTGCTTTAAGAAAAAAGGGGAAAAAAGCCTGAATCCAAACAAGAATGTAATAACATGAGACTCTGAAAAAGTGCACTTTCCCACTTGTTTCTGTCCCACATGGATTTTATCTTGGTTCCTTTCACCATCCCCATTGCATGACCCAAAGGTTCTGTGTTGCCATGAGGTGTGCTGAGCACTGATTCCTGCACAGGACCAGAGGCAGAGCTTTATACCCCATGGAACTTATTCATACCAGGCTTTTCTCAGAGCATGGGGTCCCCAAGGGACAGGACAACAGCTGGCCTAGAGCCCAGCATGGAAAAGGGAATCTTCTTTTGACCGTCGACTAGTGGCTTTAAAGCCTCTTTATGGAATGAATTCACTGTCAATATACTTTTGTTTTGATTTAGTGACTGAAATAAACTGATTATTCCCCTTTTCCACCAGTATTATGTCTGTGTCATCATGAATTTGGAAATTCCCTTTCAGGTATTTATGTAGCAAAAACCCCAGTACCAATGGTCTGTCTTCTTGGATTTTCTCTTCTCAATTGAGTTATCTCAGCTGGGTTGACACAAACCCAATTTAAGCAACTTTAGAATTGTGTGAGTTCAAAGGAAGCCCACAGAGGGTGTATACACACTGTTAAACAGTGCCAGAGCCCTGCTCAGGCTGTCACCCAGACCCACCTTTCCACTGCTGTTGAATTTTAAGTTACACTAACTTGTAAAGCAGCATTCGAGCAGAAGGGAATAAATTCATAGGTCATAAGAAAGAAGAGTGCTGGGATAAAAAAAGTATTGCAATGTTTACTGCCAGACCCTATCACCTCCTTTATCAGCATGGTTTAATTCATACCAAGAAAAAAAATGGTAGAAAATGTGGCAGAATATTTAAAAATAAGGGAAGTCCTTTATGCAAAACCACTTGCATTAATTAAATGTTCCCACTGTATCTGTCTTCAAATGAAACTGGGGGTAAAGCCTCAGGATACTGTCAGGACTTTCATGTGAGGTTTAAAGCCAGAGGCCATAAAGGACCTTTCAGGTCTCTTTGCAGTTTGCACCTGCATTTTGCTGCATTTTAAGTTATAGAGAGTAAAGCCTGGAAAAGTAGAAAACCTGAAATGATTCAGAGAAAGGAAAAAGAAAATTGATAAAGTTTAGTGAAAAGACTGGATGTATTGGATATACTTCTCTTTTTCCAGCATCAGGTAATAAAATAGATGAAAAATACCTTCTAGCATCTGGTAAGCATTAGTATTTTGTAAGAGTCTGGCATTAAAAAACCCCAACAAACTACTTCTGCAACTGTTGAGAATCCTTAACTGCAGAGCTTTTTTGTCCAGCCCTGAATTGTACTGGGCTTTGAATAGCCTTGCTTTTTTCTATCTATGAAAGGTTAAGCTGGGCATGAATCAAAGTTTTCTTATTTGAAGATCAAGGCTAAAACTCAATTTCTTTTTACAGAACAAAAGGTATCATAAAATAAATTAAAATAATCTAAAAAATCCTAGAGCCAAGACTTTGCACATTCATGAATTATACAACTACAAGCAGGTAGTTATTTGCTAGTAAAGACTCTGCTTTTAGTAGAAATGAGTATTGTTAAAATAAGCAAGAGAAAAATTACAAGCTCTTCCTTTGCCTTGGACAAAACAAGGTCACATTTGCAATTTGCAGTGCTTGATCTCTCCCTTAGCAATCTTGGCAAAGGTTTATTGAGTTATTCTGAGTAATTTCCTTCAAGTTATGAGTGTGTCACTTGGTCTGTTACGGACCTGCTCCTTCAGTTTACTCTGCTGTTTACCTGTGAATTGTCACACTTGTTCTTGCAGATCAGTGTCAAAAGAGAGAAAAAAAAAATAAAGCAGTGTTTAAAATCAAAGCTTCAGCGTGGAAGGATATAAAGTGTGAAATCCAGACCCATTGCTTTCATTCTGGCTTTAGTGATCATAGAAACCTGCTGTAGGGCAGGACTAATCTGCCAGAAAATTATTATTGAGCCCTGGTAACTCAGATATATGTGCAGACTTGAAAATGTTGTTCTTTGTGCCAACTCCAGGTCCTACAAGAACCTCACTCGGTATCCTACACCTGGCTCAGAAATACGCTGGAAAGAGGAGGAGGTTTGTTAATTCCCAAGCAGCTGTGAACAATTTAATCTCTTTGCAAACAGCCCAGCATCCTATTCCAATTGAGAGTTTCTTGGGGGATGGAGAGTTGGAAGAGCTGGTGAGAGATAATAGGGTCTTTCTTTCAAGGCCATTCCTATGGACTTGGCCTCAACAGTAGCATCTTGATGGCAGGGTTGCCAAATCTCAGAGCCTCACGATACTTGGTTGGAGTTTCCTTCTCAATATGCTGGAACTGAGAGGTTTGAAATTAGTCTTTGGCAGACAACTTTGAAAGCTTGAATTACTTCTCTGTAAATACTTGGAAATCAGGAGGCAAGCCACAGTTCTGCAATTTTAGAAAGAAGAAATCCCTGTGATTTTACGATATGATTAAGATTTTATTCTGAACTCTGGTGGTTGGAACTCCTGGGATTTCCCAGATAAAATTGCCTTGAGAGCTGAGCTGCTAACTTGAATTGGTTTTCTGGACAAGTCTCTAAATTACTAACTTTTTTGCCTTACATAATTTCTTAATCAAAAAATCACCATCCAAATCCTACACACAAGCCAGTTTTGCTACCTCTTTGGCAATATGTGTAGAAGAGTCAGAGAATCACAAAGAACTACTTCAAGAAGTTCATATCCAGATTTCTTTGAGTTCCCAGAACCACGAACTTTTTTTGTTCTGATTATCAGAAGGTCTCTGCACTCAAAAATGGTTGTATAGGTATTTAAGCCAGCTGTACTTTTAAACAGGCTTGCACCTGATATGGTTTCCATGGGAGCTGCTTGGTCCTTAGCCATTTGCAAACATGGCTGCTAATGTAGATAATTAAATTAGAGTTAGTGAACACAGTGTTCTTCTGAACAGCTGACCTTCGCTCATTCTGGCACGTGGTAGTAGAGTGAAGGGAAATACATTCTTTCTATGCTTTACATTTTCTGTACCACTTTTTTCTTTCCCTTAAGACTAGCTAGGTATGACTTTCTGGATACTTTACCAAAATCTCCTACTATTTCAGCAGTTACCCTTGGATCGTTCCGTACAACTCCAGATGGAGCATTTAATCAACTTAGTTCCTCTGTTTTCACTAGAGTTCCCAAATTTTCAACCTTTTCTTTTGTCCAGCAAGATATATTGGGCTCGTCTTACACTAAAATGTTTCATAATATTCTCTAAGAACTAGTTTTATTCAATCAGAAAGCAGTGGAGTTTAAGTACTTAGGAATGCCAGTCATATCTAAAGTGTAGAGGCGAAATTCTAAGAGCTTTGTTTATAAAGCTAAATGGATCAAAGTATCTGGAACAATTTTAATTTTTGGGGGGCAGGCACTGTATTTCAAAGGAAGTTTTAGATTAATTTTGTTAACCCATTGCTTCAAATGAGTTTGTCAGATCCCATATAGAGAGGGACGGGATTTTGGCTACTGAATTCCAGTTTGGCCACTAGTGCCTGGGCTAATTAGGGATGGGTAGGGAGAACCCCACACGCAGCTGAATAAACTAGAAAACTCTTGATGTCCTACTGAGGTCAGCAGCACTGATTAGCATCCACAGACAGGAAATCTGTTTGAACCTGCCTGCTTTGCTTCCTGGGTTTGATCACATCCAAACTCATTGGATGTGGGAAAGCAATTCTGAAGCTATATCCTGCCAGAAGCACATGGTGGGATGCTCATGGGCCAGCCTGTCCACCCAGGACTTGTAGAATCATTCCCACTTACTGGGGTTGCTGAAATTCTGTTGTATGGAGGACACAAACCCAGAGGCCTTTTGGCTGCTCAGCAGAACGAGTCTGACCCTTGCAGGGGTCCCTGTCTGCCTGGCTCTTAAGCTCTGTGAAGTCCAAGAAGCCTGGTACTACTCTAGGAAGTCATGTTGAGAATTCCAGCTCCCTGCAGTAGTACCAGACACACACAGAAGCTACAAACCGCCTCCACACTGGGGAATTTTGCCAGATCTTCATTTCTTTGTACTTTCTGTCCATGAACTCTGAGCTTTCATGAAGCTTCTCCCTAGTACCATGGACAAATGCCACTACCTCCCTGCTCTGTGCTGCTCAAAAGCCCACCTGAGGTATAGACTGCTGAATTCTGGTTTTGTTCATGCTCTCTGAAGGACTGCTCCATCTCTTAAGCTTTCTCTGGAGCTGGCTGACAGTTGATAAAACAACAAATATACATAAGCCTAATACTTTTTCAGTATTTTCGGCTAAATTCTGAAAGCTTATAGTGTGTTATCTGCTGGTCAACAGAAAAATTCTGATATTAAGAAATAAGAAAAGTTTTCACCATTTAAAAGGTTCAGAAATGTAAAGCAACATTTTCCAGCATAATTTGAATGTAAGTACTGTGGTATTTGTATTAGGCAAGACTCCTCAATACTACAGACTACACAATACTACAGACTACACAATACATCAGTAATAAAACATTTTTAAATGAAAAGTGGCAAATATTGGTCCTACAATAGTAGTTTCTCAAAGTCCTATGCATAAATGATTACTTTAATAGGCAAGCTATCACTTGCCCATATGAAAATTTATCCTTCATTTTAACCTCAGAGAGAGAATTGTTCCTCTCAATTTCTTCTGCTTTGCAGAAAGGACACGAAACAAACAGGAAATGTTGTGAATGTTCTACAACTTCAGCTGGAATAAAAAAAAAAATAAACCAAAGGAACAAACCACTTCAGCTGAAAACCGACTAATATAAATAAGGAAACAATCAGAAAACGGTTAATAAAACTTCTGGCTTTGATGACACAATTGTTTTACACAGTGCTAAAAGAGTGTATCTCTCAAGTGTGTGTAAAATGTTGCCAAATCACAGAATAGTATGCAGAAATGGGCAGGCATTTAATTGTATTGGCATAACCAGTTTGAAGACACTTGGCTGGATAATGAAGACCAAACTTTTATCATGTGGAAATTACCTATTTCTTATAAAGCACCTATTACCTAATCCTGCAAAGTACTTCAAGAAACACTCCAAAAGCAAGAAAAGAGAATCTAAGACCACTGGTTGCACCTGTCTCTTTGCATCCAGCCATGAAGAACATCCTTCTGTTCTGGGCTGACACTGCCTGGGTTGACTCTGTTGAATCTGCCAACAGAATAAGGCTTAGCAAATAGACTGGGGAAAGGAGAATTCTGTCTCAGCTGTTTGCAGTCATCTGAGAGCTTCTGGTGATCCATGCCACTCTGTTTGTGCTCGCTGCAAAATGCATACACCTTGGGGGAAAATATTAGTAATCTGGGCACAAGAGCTAAAAACTTTCCGGTAGAATAATCTGAATCACAGATTTGGCTTGGTTTCCTCATGGAAGAAATAGAAAGTCCCCTTGCTCGGTGAAATCAACCATCAGTCAACTAACTATTATATTTTTAAAGGACATTCTCAGTAAACTGCAAGGATGCCAAGACTGCTGCTGTGCCCTAATGATATATGTGAGACCTTAATGTGGATACAGAGCTCAGGGTCATGAAGATTTTCCTAGGAGAGAGCAAGAACTCTAGAAAATCTACCACCACATTAGCAAAATTAGCAATGTTGAGGGGAACTCTTCTTGGACTCATGACAACTAGTCTGACTCATTATAACTTAAAAGTCATAACAGAGAGAAGTAAAATTTCACCACAGACATTCCTCTTGAGTAAAGACCTCCCCCTTGCCAAAAAAACCACCCAAACCAAACCCCACAGAAATCCAGACCAAACAGATGGCTCTTTCCTCCATTAGCATCCTGTCTTGCTCCTTTTGAACCTTTGACACTGCTGTATCAGAGAACATTTGATACTGGGATATCAGGGTTGGGCTGGGTTAACCAAGATGGAACAACAATGAACAACAGGAAAAGGTGGGGAGCTGAAGCTGTACCACAAAAGGACTTTAAATAGTGCTGAAATTACTCCCACTCCCACTCAGGTTGTGCTTTTCTCTAATAATCGCTGTGTGCCCTCTAAGTTTGTTGGCAGTTAGCCAAACCCTTAGAGCCCTAAGGCCATCCTATTATCAATCAGTCTGCAATTCTCCAAAATCTTGCTGAGAGGAGCATTTAACAGAGGAAGATGTGGTCTGGTTGCCTGCAGTTCTCCCCATCAGCAGACCCAATGGATAGAAAGAGTCACTGTAGCAGCATTCCTGTAGCCCTGATCCATTTATGTTCCTTTGGCACATGCAGGCATATTCATGAGCTCTCTATCCAAAACAGGTGAATTATTCTCAGCAGCAAAACTAAATTTGAATTCTTGTCCTAGTAAAGGGCAGGAGTGGACAAGGTTCAGGGAAAGAACATATTTGACACAGAAAAGGGAGGGGACAGATGTAATAGAGGCATAAAAGGATGCTGCAGAACCAGATTTCCTTCATCCCACAGCTGACAAGAGGTGGGATTTGCCTCTTTTCCCTCCCAGCAGTGACTCTGCCTTGGTGAAGGCAGCAGCAGGAGCAAGTTTCATTTTCTAGGGCTCTAGCACAGATGACACAGACTTGGAACCAGAGCTGATTTGTTCCTCTAGGCAATCTGCTGCCCTCAGCAGCTTCTGTGTTGTTAGAGCCTTGGGTCAGCTCTGTTCAAAACCTCCAGCAACCTTCTCTCAAGACAAACTCCTGGAGTCACAGGTGAAGCCTAAGTAAATTTGCTGTGCCTGCAGAGAGGATTTCTCCTGGGACACCTGATAAGGACTCCAAACAGTGGTTCCAAGCAGCACATATCTTGCAGTTACCTTCATTAGATAGGACCACTTTGCCCCAAAGGTGGCTGAAAGTGAACAAAAATTCTGTTTTAAGGCACACCAAGGGTTCTCTCATTTGTCATATTTACAACTCTCAAAGGGGTACAAAATGTAATAGTTTCTCTTTGTTCACTCCAGTTGAAAGAAACTAGAAATTTAATTTTGACACCACTGTCAACAGAGCAGTCTTGAGCTGGTAAATCCGGCTGATAATTATCCTTCACCTGGGACTCTTCTTTCTTACTCTTCTAAGATAAACTCCTCAGTTTTCCCCTCTTCCTTGTGCATCATAGCCAGGTAACTGAAATGCTACACATCAATCCCAGCTTGGTGAGTGCTTCCCCTCCTCATTCATCCTCCGTTCTCTCCAAATCACATCATGCTTTCTCCCATGCCCTTTCCCTCACCACCTGTTCTTCCTTTGGGAATGAGCAGAATCACATACCCATCTGCCTTAACTGTTTCCTATGTTTCTGCTAGGAGAGACTGGAAAGATGAAAGACAGGGAAAAGTGGTGCAGAAAATACACTGAACTGATAGGTGAAGCTACACTGAACGTGCCTTCTACAATCTCCTGCTTCTGCTTTATCTCTTCTCCTTTGCAATCCTGTGGAAAACAGGAGGAAATAAAACACTGCATGGTTGTCAGCTTCAAAGCAGGAGAAAAGAAAAACCCCTTCCTCTCTGAGCTGTGATTACATCTCATGATAGATGACTTCCCACACTTCTCTGGGAGAATCCCTGGCTGCTCTCTTGTTCCTATGGGCCCACACAAACAGCTGAACAAACAGCAGTAATATCTGTGGGAAAGACAGGATGATTTTATCCCTCTTTCTCCAAGTTTCTTAATTTTTCTATAATCCTGCCTGCCTCCTCAGGAGTTTCCAGCTCCTCACTTTGGCACATGGTGCCCAACGATTGTAATGCTCTACCAAAGGTGGCACCAAGCACTGAAGTCCTGCCAGGACTGCTGTCCCCAGCCATGTATGGGGGAATTTCTCTGCTTTTAGCCACGTGTTCTTGCTGATGTTTGGGTTAAACAGTGCCCAGCTCTTGCTAATCTCTGGTATTCATGACGACATGATGTTCCAAAACAAAGCATGAAGAAAGAGATGAAACCTGGATTATTTTTCAAACAGTGTGTTTGGGAGTAGTCACTTAACTTCTGGGTTTGAGTTTTCAGGCTGCAATAATTTTCAAGTCCTGTTCTACCTTTCCCTTCTCTTACTGCCTTATCCGTTTATCCTCCACTTCAAACATAAAGGCTAAGTATCCTTCATCCCAAACATAAAGGATGATTGTTCTTCCCCTTTTAAATCCAGGAATCTCTTTAATCCTGGATGTGAGACAATGGGAAACATACTAGGAGGTGAGAGGAGAGGCTTGGCAACACAAGAGAGAATGCACTAAACCAGTTATTTATTTTTCAATCATTAAACTCCACACCCCAGAGTTACTGGTCTTTATGGAGCCTGGTCAAATAGAAAAAGACACAGAAGGGCAGAGGAGAAAGGTCCTATGTTTCCAAACTGATGCATGGACAAGGTGCCAAATGATTGCATTTCATTCATTTGCCACAAACTGGGTTAGCTTTGAGCTTGAAGGAGAGAGAATAGCAGGTTTTTAAGTACTGCTTCTGGGTCTGGCATCAACATTTCTGTTGCCATAATGAGTCAGACATCAGAGGCAATACACATGAAAGGATGCAGGCCAATGCCTAGGCAAACAGAAATGGGAAAGCAGAATTGAAAAATAAGTGCACACGTCAGGGAAGAAGGGCTCCATCCTCACAAAACTTCTGAAATTATATTCTCAATTTCCTTTATTTCATCAAATAAATTAAACCCACTACCACCACCACCACCACCACAAAAGCGCCTCTAGGATTCTGGGCAAAGTTAATCTGCCAGAGGCAGAGTTTGTTCTGTTAATGGCCATTTGCCATGTACCAATGCCACAGTCCCCAAATGCTCTTGCACATTTCCCATCAGGCAAGCACACACACGATTAAGAACATTTGAGCAGTCATCCTTAGAACTGTGAAAAACATTAATCCTTAAATGAAGGGAAATCAGTCTTCTGAGCCACAGAAACCATGGCCTCAAATGCTCCTTCCCTTTGCCTTCAGCGAGGGCTCCTGAAGGGCTGCTGGATGATAAGGGGTAGATAACTAGCTCTGGCAACAGACCATGGGTGGGAAGGGCATTGATAGAAAACATTTCAAGCTCTGATTTGCACCCTATCTTGGGGGCTTCACTGGGAACTTAGGGCAGTCCAGAGACACATATTTGGCGCATTTCAGCTGTCAAGTAACTTCCTCACTTGCTGTCTTATGCCTCACATTTCCATTGTCTTTTTTTCCTCCTTTCTTCTTCAGACCATCCCTTCTTTTCTGACTCCTAGGTATCATCATTACCTAAAGAGTCAATGTGCATTGCTTGGTGCTCTTCTTTACTATTCCTGTACTATTCCTTCTCCAACACTTTATCAAACATAAGTGTCACAAAGAAAATATTTATTCCAAGAAGTTCTAGTGATCTGCTAATCAACTAGTACAAAATATCAACTACAGAACTGCAGAAGATCTCCCATGTCCCTTCCTATCCTCTGTTACTAGGCTTCCTTTACTATATCAGGACTTGCCTGTTGACAGTTTTAATAACATGAGCGATTAATGGGGAAGTTTTCATTTTATTTTGCCCAACAATTGTACTGATAGAGACTCATCACTGTTAGCACAGTTGCACTGATGTGAAGATACAAGTGGGCATCACCTCCTTGGTCTTGGGTTAGATGACAGAAACTGCTTTCCATCTTGGGAATCAGAGCTGCAAAATTTTGTCTTGCAAAATTATGCAACATAGAAACTTCTACTAAAGCACAGAGAATTCAATAACCATGTATATAACCCCCTGGTACCTCCATTGCTACAGTGTTAGATGGTGTTGATGCAACACAAGCCAAAATGGTGAGGTCACTGTTCCAAAAGGAGCAGTGATTGGACCTCACAGTAATGAGGTCCAATATCCACAAAGAACTTGCACTCACATGTCATTGTTCTGGAGTCAGTTAATGAATAACATGGATTAGCTCCTTGTGCCTTATGGACATAATACCAAAAATGTAGGGATGCACAGAGACACTGTAGGGATTTTGGATTAGATTCTATTCTTTAGTGTTGGAAAACAAAGGTCTTACAGAATATTAAAAACGTGTTGAATTCCTGACTCTGCTGCCAAGAACCAGCCACCATTTTACATTTAGTGCCTTGGTATTTCAGGCCATGCCTGCCTTGTGTGCTCCCATGCGTGTGCTGAAAATAAAGAGAACGTGATAAGGCAGCAGAAAGATCATTAAGCTTTGATCTGAAAAGGGATCCTGACTCTCTTATGCTGCTGAGAGTTTGTGGGCACCAAAGAGAACATGGTAAGTCTGCTCAGCAAACTAGAGGTGTGACATTAATACAAGTTACCCAACACTAGAGCCTTCCATGCAGCCACAGCTAAAATAAATCTGTTTCGCCACTAATTAGCTTAAAGCCAGCATAGCTATGTTGCTTCTCCTACTGCCACATTTTCTTTTGCACTTAATGATCTAATCACATCCTCCTTTTTCTAGAGGGCCTTTGCCTCATTCAGTGCCCAGGATGGATGCGACTCATTGAATAGGCATCTGCAGTCCGACAGTTTGCCTCAGATTTGCCTGGAGCTGAAGATACATCCTTTGATTATATCCCTGGCTCTGCTGCAAAGTTTCTGTGTAAGGGTACTGGACTAGCAACTTAAACCAAATAAAGTGGGCGCAAAAACCCTCTACTTTTTTTTGCTGTAGGTGTCTGGTTGTAATGACTTGAGATTTGTGAAAGAGCTAAGTGCTCATTACATGTAACTGGGGCAGAATGCTGCAAAATGCTAAATACTCTGAAAAATAGAGACACTCAGAGGTTCAAAATTAAAATTAGTAAGACAGTGTTATCCATGATCTCCCTGGATTCCCTTTCCTGTATCCAAAATACTTCTTCCAGTATAGGGACAGTGTGACAGAAACAAGTACATATCTGGGAAATTATAGTTTTGAGGTTTCAAATCCCCATTAGGACAAAAGGAAAACCATTCTCAGGTCTGAAGGGTGAACCTCTGTCTCATACAGGCTCCAGGTGTTTAGGCTCTCCTATGTAGTTGCTCAAATCAGCAGACTTTTGGTACTTCTAGATCATTTGTCCACTCAGTTTAACCAAGAAGGGTTTGCCCTTTGTGATTTAATCAAAACTGAAAAATTCCTGCAAAAACCTTCAGTTTTGTCAGACCTTTTCTCGTCAGACAACTGTTTTGTACATATTTCCTATCTGAACTGCTGAGAGTATGGCAGGGCTCTGGGATGAGTGTGCCAGTCCCACTGAACAAGTTTTTGTTTGCAAGAGTTGTTGCTCTGGGAGAAGTCAAAGTAGGCTTGCAAAGGCATGTCTGGAGCTCATCTGAACTGTTCTGTATCAACTACAGATGCTCCACAATTCCAGGGAGGCTCTCCTGGCTCAGGACATCACGCCAAGCTACAGACCCAGAGGGTGACCAACCTCCTTGGTAAGCCCAGTAACTCTGGGCCACCCATCCAACCTCAAGGCCCGCAGGCTTGCCCAGAAGGTGACACTGCTTCAGGCTTAAGGTTGCCAATGGATACAACATTACATAAAGCATTTGAATGAAGCTGGCACCTATGTAAATGTCAAAGCTTCATACCTTCTTCACATACATACATCCCTGTCCACACCACATCTGAATCTCTTCAAGGAGAAGACCTTAAGTGTCTCAGAAGAGAGATCACCTGTCCTTCAAGGCTGATGTCCAAGGGCAACCAGGGGCCTCCTAAGCAGCCCTATTTACTAGGCACTTACAAAGCAGGTGTATTCAAAGCTGTTCCAAGGAGAGGAGACACTCATCTCATCCCTCTTGGACTCCAGCCGGGATATTTCTATCTCCTTTCCCAGCAAACCTTCCCACTTTCAGAAGACAACAAAATTTAGGCAAGACTACAAAAGAGATGGAAAGATTTCAGGAGGCTGTGGCAGCAGCTACAGCCTTTGCTGTCTGGGTTCCGTGCACATCACCTCTAAGAGGGATAAGTGCAACCTGGCATTTCAATAATATTACTGTGGGAGCAGTTCTTTTCTGCAGCATGCTACAGTTACTTGTGCAGCCTCAAATTTGGGATCATTTTGACATCTGGTCTGTGGCACTCATCCATCTGCTGTAACTGAGTAGGTGTTGGGTGGGGTTGACAGGAGAGACTTGTTTAAGTGCTTGTTTTCATTCTGTGGAGGAATGGCAGAGCCAGTTCAGTAATTAATTAAATACTCATCTTAAAAAAAAAAAAAAAAAAAGGTGTGTGCTAATATTTTATAGAAATGGTGAATAAGGCAGCTGGCACTTCTCACTGCTGAAATGTGGGGACATTGTTCCCATTTCTGCTTGGTTCCATTTGTTTTAGGATGCCTTCCTCATTGGGCTGGCACTCTGGTTTCTATTCCTGACTCAGCCAATTGCCTCCTGGCTGAATTTGGATAGGTCACTCCATCTTTTGTGCAGCAGTTTTCCTCTCTGGAAAATGCATTCAAAGTAAAACACTTATTTTTTATAAACTTTGAAATCTGCTGTTAAAAAATGCAACAGGATAGGTGGCCAATATAATTACTAACATTATATTAATTTGTAGGTTTTCTATTCAAATAATAATAATTTTTATGATGACTTTGCTGTCATCTGCTCACAGGAAAAGAAAGGTTCTGAGCACAGTGAAAACAAACCCACAACTTCTATGGCTGACTCTCTGTGCCTTTTGGGAACTTGTTTCTCTCATTTCACTCAGAACAGAGCACAAAAATACATCTCCTTGTTTAACTGTCTGCTCATAATGCTCCCACCATTCACAAATGCATGGTGCACTGAGCAACCACGTCCTTCCCTGTGAGAGACTAGGGAAGGTTCCACCTGCTCTGTTTTAACTTCTGGACAGACCTTGGTGTTCATTTCTTTGCCTTAGGACAGTGACTCCTGCTGTACTGCTTGTCAGTCTGCTGGGATGCAGTTGTGCTTTCTATTTAGCAAGGAGTTTCACTCTGCTCTCTGATCACTTTATAGATTGAAGAAGTTATTGACAACACTTGAAAATGCCTTCAGTATTACATATAGTTGCAGGTGTACTAGATAACCAAGGCAACAGGGGAACTCCCTGTGGATAGCTAAATATAGCAATTTTTGTCCAGCATGTCTGATCCTGTGAGGTTCTGATCACCTTCACAAAACCCAGGCAGGGATGCTTGGAGCAGCTTGCAAATTGCTGTTTTGTGACTGGCAGACATGAATGCCCCATTCATTAATCCCAGAATACACAAAGATGTGCACCAAGCTGTGGAGGTTACACAGTCTGTGCTTGTGAACAGAAAACTGTGCAATGTGGCTTTTAACTTTCCTCCTTGCCCTTCTCCTGTACACACAGCAAGAGGTGTTAGCCCAGGAGTCTGTGTAGGAGAGCTTGTGGGAAGGCATTGGATATTAAATGTTTTGTGTTTTCTGGTGGCCTCTAAATCCTGGAATCTCAGCGCTCTCAGAGCTTAGCTCTGCACCTAAGATTATCAACCCTGTTATAAAAAACAAAAGTCAAGTCCTAGGCTTTCATATGTAGTTTCTTCTAAAATACTCTGTTAGAGAAGATCAGAAGCACCCACTGGGGACACTGATTAAGAAGAACAAAATGCAATCTATTTTTTCCTTTTTTGTTTTGTTTTGTTTTAGATAACAAAAAAAAATTAATCAGTGTTGGTAATATCACCCTGAAGGTATCTACCATTTTACCTGTAATGTTACTCTTTGCCAGGTAAAGGTGGAGGAATTAAATGGATTTTATTTGTAGATCAGCTAAGGCAGAGAGGTTTCATATGATTATTTCTTAGCTTGCAGACTAAAGTGTGTACTGTACGTTGGAACTAAATTCTGTTTCTCGGCTGTGATTTGTGTCATAAGTTTCTTCTCTAAATTATTTCCCTCTCTGTAATTTCCTCTGGTGACTCCTGGACCCTGAAGTGCCACTAGCTGCAAAATTACAGATAGAAGCATTTTGAACTTCAGTCATTCACAAGACATTCATAATCCTGACATCCCACAAATACTGTATTGGGTGTGAGATGAAAGGAACTTTTTCACTGCTTTAATCATGTCCTATTCATTTCTATAAATTAGGATTTCTCTTTATTCAAGCATCTCTCCATTTCTTTCTTGCCCACTCCAGGACTGACAAAATTCCAAATGACTCATAACAAACCGAACACTTTTTGCAGCAGAACATGATCACTGCAGGAGTAAGGGAAGGAAAATGCACAAGAGCAGTGAAAGGAACCTTTGGATTACAAAATTTAGCCATTTTTATAGGAAAAAAAAAAGTGAAGGCTGCAGTACAGTTCTCCTTAAAACTGGATCACAGCTTTGTTGTAAGGCACAAAGTCCCATTTTTGTACAGCCTTCTCTCCTAAAGACCAACCCTGGGTGAACCTCACTGTGCCAGTCCATGCTGAGCTCAATTATATTTGCTGTCTGCTATAGAATCCTCAGATCATAGAATAGTTTGGGTTGGAAGGGATCATTGAAGGTCATCTACTCCATCCTGCACCATGGAGTTTCCATTTAGTATCAAAATGGAATTCCGCTTATCAGCTGTAGACTTTCTGGCTTTATGTTTCCTTTTGCATTTCTGATCTGTGTGAGATCATTGCCCTGGCTTGTTCAGTATGCAAAGGCAGGGAAATAAACATGGAAATAAACGTGGAAATAGGTAGGAGTGATGCAGCAGCCAGTTCTAGCCAAGAATTAAAAAAACCCTGAATCTTCAAGGAAAACACTGGGGTTTTTTTTACAAACTAGCACTGCTACACAAAACATTTCCTAATATTGTGGCGGAGCAAAATGAAAGACTGAATTTATTTTCCCAATTGATTATATAATTTACTTTTACGATATGTTCTGTCTCCTCTCTCAACAAACCAGCTCTTTTGGTGCATTCTGGGTCCATTCTGTGTTTAACTCTTGTTCAGCAGGGTGACCAGACCAGCTCACTCGGGTGAGGAGCCTGCCTGTGTTAAGGGAGCCCCTCTCGCTGCCCTCCAGGCTCTGGTGCTGCCTGGAGCCTCTCCAGCTTTGCCTTCAAGGGACTGAGCACCAGTAAGTAAGAGGGTTTAAGAGGTTTTTCATAACCTGAGAGTGTTTTCAGAGAACACAAAATATTTCCTCTCATATTTGGCACTTTCCATGTTGGCAAAGCAATACAATTAATGCCACTTTCCTCTTCAACTCAGTTTATTTGGTACCCCAAGTTTTTCAGAGTCATCTCTCCCTGGATGACCAAGGGGCCAGATAATTTTCCCAATGTTGATATGTTTATATGTCCCACCTTATTGTTCTGATAATTCATCAAAGCATTCTACTGGCTTCCTTGCCAACCTTTCATTTTTCATTCCTGCAACAGTTCCTTTGTTTTGTAAAACAGATCTAGGGCAGAATTTCACATCTCACTTCATGATTTAGATTTTCTTAACATCTTCTGAGATAAATAATCAAAGACTTTCTGAAATTTCCTTAAAACTTTATATTAAATTGTTCTCCATAATCACTGAGAACTTCAAGATTTTTTTAGTTTACTAACATATACCTCAATATTTCTTTCTTTTTCATTTGGTTGAGATGATCCTGATTTTAAAGTAAAATACATGCAATGATCCATTGCTTTGGTATAGCAGAATAGCCTATTTGTAAAGGGAACTTGCATGATTTTGTTAACAGCTATCAGTCTTGATTGATGCCATCTGCTCTGGGAGGTTTGTTACTTTAGCATGTCAATCCTACAGTTTCTCTTCTGATACCTCAGTGTTTGACAGGCACCCATCTACAGTAATTAAATGGAATATCTAGAGACTGACTGCATTTTCAATTGGTAAAGACTGATAGGAGGATATAATGTAGTCTCTACAATTGTATCTTGTCATTTTTAACTGCTCCTTTGATCCAGCAAATTCACTAATTCTGTTTTAGATATTTTAATTTCTCGTTTGTTTGTAGAAATGTGTCTCTTTGCATTTGAAATATCCTCTCAGTTCTCCTTCCTTTTCCCTTGCCATTTTACATTCCTGTCTTTTGGGTTAGCCAGGGCTAAATTTCCTTTTCCTGAAGGTTACCTGTTTGGTTCATCATGCTGTGTTTGTTTTTTCTAGCCTTCCTTCTTCCTTTTTGGTTTCAGGGTATGCATACCTTCCGTGATGCAATTATGGTAAGCTTAAGTAGTTCCATGTTGAGGGTTTGTAATGCCTCCACTTCTGACTCCTTCTCTGCACTTCTGTCCAGCTCTCTCTTCCCTCCAAATGCAAGAAATTTTAAGGATTATATTTTAATTGCAGTGCAGTTTAAGTGTTATATTGTTATTAGGCTTCTATCTGCACCCAAGGAGGCTTTATATGATGTTCTGTATTTCCTGTCTTTGAGCAGGCTGGGGGGGTAATTGTGTAGTAGCTTCTTTATTTAGGACTGGCCCAGACCCAAGTCTCTACACTTCCAGAAACTGCATGAAGTGCAGTTGTGACACAAACAAGCAACAAATACGATTTCAAATAAAGGTCCTGCCAAGGCGCTTTGAAGGGAAATGATGAATTCAGATTGGTCAGACCATTCGATGCTGCAGCTGGCTTCAGTGAGTTCAAGGGCACTAGCAGGGTTTTGGGTAAAAGCTGGGTGTGTTATCAGGCTAGTGGTATCCAGAAAGGTAAGAGTTGCTTTGTTTTTTTTACACCATGATCCTGTTTAACCATGTTTGCTAAACAAGCAGCTGGGAAAAAAGAGTAAGAAAAATCCTGGTTCAAGACCAAGAGACACACACGCTTTGTTTTAGCATCTCTCTGCCATGGTAGGACAAACTGCTTTAATCAGTTTCAAAAACCATGCACAGCTCTGGAACCCAGAGGAAAAATAGAAGCATTTAAAGGAAAATGCCCGGAGCACTGAGAAGGGGAGGAAAGGGAGGAAAGAAGTGACATCTTGCCTTCTGCTCACTCATGACAGGAGGAATATGATCTGTACAGGGAGGAAAAATTAGGGAAGGGTCAGGCAAAGCTCTGACTATGAACAAATGGTTTGCATGTAGAGCCTGGCTATGAGTGACACCAGATCACTGGACTGCAAAGACGCAACCAAATTCACACAGGCCCATCTTAGATTGGGGAACCTGGGAGTGCTCCAAGTCTGGATGAGTTGGATCCAGTTCCATCCCACTTCCCTTCCCCGCAGGGAACATGGCAGCCAGGAGGGAGCTGTGCATTCTTCAAACCTCATTGCCAGTTTGGGCATCTCAGGAGCACAGCAGGGCACAAATGTCACTGCACACGGTGGAGGCCACTTCAGAGAGAGTGTCACCGACTTCAGAGAGAGTGTCATTGACTTCAGAGAGAGTGTCATCAATTTCAGAGAGTGTCATCAACTTCAGCATGGTGGGGTGGGCCCTATTTGGCTGTGGCTGACTGAAGTCAATGGGAAAAGTCTCCTTCCTGATGCAAGTGCAGGACTGACACCTTTACAGAGAATAAGCAGCAATCTCCAGCTTTATATTAAGTCCTCTGTGGCCATGGCAATATGACAACACTACATTCACTGGAATTCAGCTTTGAAAGCGGTTGCACAAAAGAAAACAACAGCACCACCATACTTTTTAGGAGAAAACTAAAGAAGACATTTTTTTTTTGAAACTGACCCTTGGCAGCCTGTTTAAAAGAGCTTGAAACTATCTGAACTACACAAGAAGGAAAAAAAAAAAAAAATAAGAAAGAAAAACATGCCCACAAGGGCTGAAAAATCACTTCAGTAATAGATGGCTTTTAACTTTACATCAGAAAATGTTTGGCAGGCATAATTTTAAAGTGTTAGGAAAATGTGTGTGATGACTGTTTGGGTGAAAGAGCAAATGTAGTCCACAGTGAGATTTATCAAATGTTCACATAAGCAATCAGAATCTGGCAGGGCCAGCCGCCCGTGGAGAGGGGCAAAGAGGATCACAGCTCTAAACTTTGAAAATTTAATGAAGCCCACTGACTTCTCACAGGAAGTTTTTTTGAGCATGTTCATGTGTCATGGGAATGCAAGTGAGCAGAAGGCTATGACAAAATGCCAGCTATAAGGCATAAGGGAAACAAAGCACTGCAAACCCCACCAAAATCCAAACCATCCTTTTTCTTTTTGAAAGCTGCAAATATTCTTGATGTCTCAACACCCCTGAGCATCCTTATGTGTTATCCTCAATCACACAAACAAGGCTATCGACCTGAATGGGGTTATCAGGAGTCTTCCAGGATTGGCCTCTTTTCACAGAGACCACAAGAGCACCAAATTTCATTGGGCTTGCACAGGAATATGTACAGAGGCTTGAGCTCCAGTGGAAGGAGCAGACAGTGCTGTCTGGGGGCTTCATGAAAGCAGGAGCTGACTATCTGTTTACAAAGGGAAAGAGGGACATCAAGTCAAAAAAAAAAAAAAAAAAAAAAAAAAAGGAGCTATGGGGCTAGGGGGAAAACAAGCAGACAAAAAAAAAAAAATCAGTGTAAAGAACAATGTAGTTTTCCTTAGTTTTATGCTACAAATGTCCAAGCAGCTTGCTTTTGTCATTCTGCTGGAATAGCATCCTATCAAAGTGTATTTTTCCAGCATCTTTTGTGGCACAAGAAGATTTTAAAAGAAAGGTTTCATAGTTCAGACACCTCATAGATCTCTCCTCCCACTGCTTGACACATGACCTTTTTGCAGCGAGCGATGACACTTGGGAAGGTGTGTGCTGGAGAGATTCCTTGGAGTGTGGGGCTGTGACAGCCCCATGTACACCCATCCGGAGTGCTCCTGGCTCCTGTGTGCCAGAAACGAGGCACCAAATGCCACACCCAGGCAGCAAGGTGTGCAGACCTGATGTGGGCTTTTGGAGAGCGACAGAGGTGCTAAAAATATGTAACAGCCAGGGCCTGCTGTAAACGTCAGAGGAGGGAGCCAGATCGGTGAGTGTCATGCTCCTTTTGAGAGCCTTGACAGGTTGTGGATAATCAGTTTGTGTAGGCTGGAGGCAAGCCAGCAATACCTTGGTCCAGATCCCACACGTGGGAAGTATGAGTGGGAGTTGGGCGTACCTTGTGTCTCCCAGGAACAGGCTGTGTCCTACATGTAAAAAGTCAGGATTCCATCCTGTTTTTCACTTTCGTCAGAACTGCGCTGACTTTCCAAACCCCCAAGGATACATGAAAGTCAAATGTCTGTTTGGCCCAAATTGCCAGCAACTCATACTTTCCATACGAAGCTCACCATAAAATAACAAAAAAGAAATTACTTAATTGAATATGTTTGGAACCTAATATCAGAGGAGTGTAACAAATAGGAAACAGTCAAGCACCATACAATCAAAGAGTCAGGGAGAAGTTACAAATTTCAACACAACATGCAGCTGCCTTGAGGAAAAACAACCAAAACCACTACATTTAACATGGCTATGCATCTAGAATAATTTCCATCTAGACATGGAGAAACACTTAACATATATTGCTTGAGATTTCCCTGCTGTATTTTCTGGAACTAAAAGGGAAACTGTGGAACTCTGCAGCCAAGTGATTAGTCTAAGGTCATAGGGCAGGAGATCTGGAAGAAGAAATTTGGAGTCTCAGTAATGTACTTTAACCACAATACAATCCTTCAGTCTCTTTCACACTGATGACTTTGGAACTAGCTTTAAAAGATCCAGTGAGAAGCAAGATGGGAGTGATAGATAGCTACACTAGATAGCCAAAGGCAACAAAAAAGATTAGAGACATGTGGGGGTATTTCTAAACAAAAAGATTAAAACCAGAACTATTTCATTTAGAAAGGAAAACAGTAAAAGATGATGGAATTGAGGTATATAAAATAATGAATGGTGTGAAGGAGAAATCAGATGCCCTTCATAAAACAAGAGGGCACCTAATGGAATTAAAAAAGGCATTAGCTTATAAATGAATAAGGATATCACTCCACAGCTTATCTCTCAGCAACCTGTGGAACTCTCAGTTGCAGGACATTGATGCAAGTACTTGAGGAAGACTAAAGAAAAAAGGAAAGACTGTATGCAGCCAGTAATAAGCACAGATTTTTGAGTTAAAGAAAATGTTTCTTCAAAGCCACAGTTCTCCCTGAAAGGACCACCTCTCTCCCTGAGAAAGAGCAAACAGTTTTATTCCTGACCGGAGTTCTTCCCAAATAGGGACACTCCTGCATATTGGTTCCTCAAGACGTCTTTTACTTGAAAAAGCATTACCAGCCTCAGAAATTCAGTTTTCTGCTAATAGCAAAAATCACATCCTCATTTTACCTCCAGGAATCCCAAGCTATTTTTGTACCACAGAGGCCACTGCAAGGAAAAGCTGGAGGATATGGCAGGTTGCACTTTCTCATTTTGTCTCTCAGCTCACATCTGCAGCCATCTTGAACTCCACTGCTTCTTTCCCCCTCCTCCAGAGCCAAGCTGCAGATCCATGTAAGATTTCACCTGCATTTTGCCAGTGACCATCTCTTGAATGCCTAGAATAAACCCATTGGCCCCACAGGCTGGAGTCCTGCTTGCCCCAGCTCTCCCTTTTGACTCTGTTTGAATTCCTCCCTTGGACTTTCACCATTCTTCAAGGCTCTCCCCAGCTTCCTTGCATCTGTGAGCTCCCTTTGATAACCAGGGTGTAAATTGTCCTCTGCCCATTTAGTCAGCCCTTTTCTCATTTTCTCCTGTAAGGGTCTCCAAGCCTTCACCTCCAGCCATCAGCTGGGACAGCTGCCCTGCTGTCCATCACTCTGGGCAAAGTGATCACATCCCTCATACAGATGTTAACAAGCCAGCCCTCCCAGATGTCTCAACCCCAGCTGTCCCTTGATAACCACGGGAGGGGGTAAAACATAACTATAAATCTATAAAACTTTTCTTAACGTATATACATTGTACTTGTCTATTAATTGTGAGAGTCAATCATTACTCATCTATCACACTTCACCTACAGCCACCAGCTGGGACAGCTGCCCTGCTGTCCATCACTCTGGGCCCTCTCCCATACAGATGTTGAGCCTGTCAAATCCCTTTCCTGCCGTCCCACTTAGAGCAGAACAGGCTGCTGCAGATAAATGGAATCACACCTGCCTGTTAGTGGCAAGCCAGGAATGTCTGTTTACCTTGTGTGAGTGGTCCTTAGCGCATGGATTATCTCTCGTTAGTGTTTAGAAAGGATTGGGTGTAATGGGTACATAATGGGCTGCAGAAATGATAACGATCTGTGAATTATTCAGCACCGGTCCCTTGTGCTGAACGGCCCATCAACCTTTGTTAGGGCAACTTAACCTCTTGGGGAGTCTTGCCTTGTTTAGAAAGCATTCTGGGGAGACTCGCATCGTATTTTAGCTAGAGACCCACATTTCATTCCATTCCATTCCATTCCCTAGGTCCTGGCGCTCCTCCCTCCTTCCCTTGGTAGCTCTGGGATCATGCTGATGGACCTGTATTCCCCTTGTGAGCACCTCTTCCACCTAATGCCGCTGCCAGTTCAGTTCAGGGAGGGAAACAAAGCTGTTTTAAGGCAAAGTGCTCTTAGGAAGCAAACTTGCAGCTGCTTCGGCTTGGCTTCCACCAGGTACTCGGAGTTATTATACTCATCAGCTGCCGCTCCTGCCCTCTCCTCTCCCTGCTCTCCTGGCAACACCGATGACAAGCAGATATTATTAGTTGTGGAATTAATTGTGCTCTGCTGCAGGAGGGGAGATGGTCCTGCCCCACCAGGATTTACAGACCGGGCATGAAAGCAAATCAGCACGCTGAAAGTTGACTGGGTGACTGGATGATGGAGAGGATGTTTTTAAGTTAAGTTTGTAAGGAAGTAAGAAAAAGAAAAATGGGCTTTTTGCTCATGTTTCTTTGCTGAATCTCCCACCTCCTTCTTACAGAACGTGTTGAAAATAAAGTGAATGCCACTAAAGAAATCATAGGAAAACTGTAAGCATTATAGGCTTAATTTGGAAAAAATTAAGAACTATAGAAAGAGAAATAGTTTTGCAGATGGAATGAAAATAAACTAAGGACCCTATGTGAAGCACAAATCAGAAATTCCTTCCATTGACAAAACTTATGCAAAATTTTCACTGATTATAAAAACAGATACTGATTTTTTTTTCTATGAAAAATTCTGTGTTTTAAATAGGTTTCTGTCAGTTGGCATTTTTCAAATTTCTACCTAAGGAATATTCAAAATAGTGGTTTTCGGGTATGGAAATTGATTGTTGATACATATACACACACACACATATATATATAAATGTGTATATTTTTTAAAAAAGCAAGCTATTTGGTCCATTGACAGAAACGTTGATGAAAAACTTAGTCAATCATAGGCTATTGCTCACAACTAAGGTCACAGAGGTACCTTTTTGGCAATATTCTCCAAGTAGCCCAGGTTTTAAAGGCATGCACAAAACAGAGTATTACCAAATGTAAGGTCTCACTTTAAATGCTGCATCTTCTAGATAATGCATATGAAAGTGTTCTGGGAAACTATTGCCTAAACAGGCCCAGTTTATATCCACAATTTTTGTCATTTAGCTTGAATAGCTACTTCTCTCCTCTCTGGGATTCACTACCTGTGTGACTTGAGAGGGAATTTTCACATCACTTTGCAGACTGCACATTGCTAAAAAGGACATTCAAGCCTTTTCTAATCTCCTTTCAAAAGACAGACTGTCCATTCCCCAGTCAGCCTTCTAGCTGTGGTTCCAGCTCAAGCTCACTCTCCTCAAAGATGAATGCTTGGAGATGCAGACTGTGCTACAGATTAGGTTTCAGCCGTGACTTATGCAGAAATACTAACATTTCCTCCTGTCTGCTGGAGATATTTTGCCTGAGCCAACCTCCCATCATTTCTGCCTGATCCCATCATGATGAGGCTTCAGAGATCACCTGTGAGAGCTAAAAGCTGACAGGTGAGGTCTGACAAAGCCCAGTACAGCAGTTCTGTTCCCACAGCAGCAGCCTGTTAGACAGAGGCAACCACAATCACAGTCAGCAGTGGGATCCACATGCCTGTGGCTCTGTCCTGCAAATCACCCTGAACTATGCCAGGGAAAATAAGGGAAAACCCATAGATGCCTATCCTGAGCCTGAGGTTTGAGGCAGAACTGAGTCATAAACGCTGGCTGAGGGGGAACAACCACAGATGTAAAGGTCTTGTCTGAGGATGAGAAGCAGAAAGAGCCATATTAACCTGTGTGAGACAGAACTCCTTTTCCTATCATCTTCAAGCAACCCTGCTGTTGAGAGGTGTTTTTTTAAAGTTTGGGGGTATTTTTAAAGGCTTTTCCTCACCCATAAGTGCACTGGGCAAGGAAGCCTAGTTGAGTAAAAGCCACTAAATAACTTGTCAGGGTGAGTTGTCCTTTGTCCCAGCAAGCACTCCTAAAGTTTGCATCCCTCACCCGCAGACTTCGGCTGCCTACAAACCACCTGCAAAGTCTGCACAAAGCTGCCAACCACATCAAACCCTGACTTCCAGCGCCCGTGGGGGAAGGCAGCCAGCTGAGGAGCTGTCAGGAAGAGGTTATCAGGTGAGCCATTCGCTTCATAAACACGGGATTACAACTGAACTTTCTACAGCATCAGCTTTGGCTCATTAGGATATGGGATGTTGCTCATTTGATTACTGGATTAACAGCATGATTGAAATGCACATTAGAGAAACCAAGATTATTAAAGCTACAGCATACATCATCAATATGGAATGTGCTAATGGCTTTCACTTCTAGATTTTTTTGAAGGTGTTATCAGCTAGGAAGATAGTAGCTACTCCCTTCTCCTGCCTAGACATTCTCTAAACATACATAATCAACCTAATCTCTGCCAGTAGAGAAAGAAGAGAAGAAATCTCTGCCTGCACGAGTAGTAAAGGTGGGCAAAATAAAAATGAAGATGTACAGTTTATATTGGTCTCCTTCTAAAATCAAACTTATTTCTTTAAAAAAAAACAGTATTCTATGGAAAGCGGGACAATAGAAATCTGTATTTTAACACAGGAAAACAAATTAATGCTTTGTGAAACAACACAGAAGTCAATGGCACTATACCAGAGATGAATTTTACCCAGGCTGTAAAAAGAAAACATAAATGCAACACAGACCAACAGAAAAGATTCCATTCAGAGTAAGAATTATGTTTCTGTCAGAAAAAAACCAACAACTAACTAAATTTATTTCCTGGAAGGAGATCCAACTTGGCTCCGCTGCAACAGCGTAAAAGGATCCAAAATAAGTAACAGCAGGCATCTCTGCTAAAATTTGCTTCTGATCAACATTATTTTTCCTCTGGTACAAGAGAAGAGTAGAACATGTTCTGCAAGTGAGGCACAGTAGTTTACTGCACAGAACATGAGAAAGGAGGCGAAAGCTCAGGCAGTTCAACCTCTGCTCAGCCAGGGAGCCAGTACAAGGTCTTAAACAAACCATATGCACTCTGTAGAGCTAATTCCCAACTAAATGCTCTCTATTTCAGACATATAAGCTCAAATTGGAGCAGGGGGAGGGGGTAGAATAGTCTTAATTACACCCAAATTCTGTGCCTGCTTCCCCACACATGGGGATGTCAGGTCAGACCCTCAGTGCAGCAATGTCAGCAACACTTGAGGGAATGTCAGCTCCCTGAAGTACCAGCATCTTCCTAAATTCATCTGATGACATGAAAGCAGGAACTTCATATAGTGCTTCAGTGGAGGCAGTTTGCATATACCCGGACACATAAATAGATGAAGAGTAAAGTACTACAACCACAATCTGTACATCTGTGTCTGCTTTATGGTATCCTGAAAATATTTCTAAAGTAGTTGGAATAGAGAAAGCAGAAATTATCATTCCTTCCCAGCTAGGCTCATGTGAAATGCTATCTGACTGTGACTGGCAGATTTGGTATTTCGTTAATTGTGGGAGATCCTACTTTGAATAATGTACAAACATTTGTTATGATCAGTGAATATTTCCCTTCACATCGCATTTTCTCCATACATAAACTTACCATAATCCAATAAAGAGCAAGTCTTCTACATGCAGCCTTTCCACTCTGCAGGGGAAAGCCTGGTTGCTTTTTGCAAACAACGTTCATGCAATTTTTCATTTCTGCCTGAGTGAGATCTGCATTGGAAGTTTTCCTCATGCAAAATCTTAGGGTGTTCTTAGGGTGTTCCAACAAAAAACTGAATGTATCATTCAGAGACATTTAGCATGAAATGCTTCTCAGAATCCTGAGTAAAAAAAACTGCACTAGACATGAGGAAATCCTTCATTTAAAAAAGCCCACAATATCAAAACCCAACCAGGGAACTACACTGAGGTGACAAATGAAACTGTAATGGGGAAAAAAAGAGAAGAATAATCAAAAGCCAACTGAATCCTAAAGTTTCACAGTAATGTGTCTTCCAAAAGTGGATGTACACCAAATACTCTCCCTAAAATCTTGCATCTAATTCACTCATGGTCAAAATGGAACTTACATTAAGTCAGTGTTTCTAAGGGACAGAGGAACACATAAGGTCCAAACTTGACTTAAATCCAGAAGAATTCCACTGAAATCAATGGTTACAGCAGTACAAATCAGCAAGAGATCTAAATCTGTCCTAGCTGATTCCAGATCTATCTTTTATTTGCTATATGGCTTCAGGCAAGTCAGTGACCTTCTTTTTATTTCTCAGTTTCTCCATCCGTAAAATGGTGATAATATTGTTGTAATACATGAAGATTGGGGGGACTAATTATTTCTCTAACACGGTCTGGATATGGAAATTTCTCGGGATCAATGATTTTTAGTCACCTCCATCATCTTTATTGACTCTTTATAATCTTAATACTTGGCTTTTTGCTTGCTTGCATGTTTCTCTTTTAAAAACCACAAGCCATTGCCTGGCATCCTTATTTCAAGTTTTACACTGTTTACTTCCATGGCAGGGTTCACATGAGAAAACCGAGTACAAAATTTGGAATTGGCCCCAACAACAAACGGGGAGGCTATTTCAAACAAAACTATAAAACACTGCATGAAATTAATACCGTTTACCTTCGTTTTTCCAAGAGTGCGGTTTATTAACCGATGCCCAAACAACCAGGGCACAAGCAAGAAAGTCGCAAATCTTTCTTCACCCTTATTTGAACAAAGCACGCTGCGCTGGCATTTGAAGGGACAGCCGGTTTTGTTCAAACAGTTAAAGCGGGGAAAAATAAATAATGAAGAACAACCCAACCTGAAAACACTCTCCCGTCTGACAGCTCTGAGAGGGACCTCTAGCGTGTGCTAGAACATTTTGTGTTTTGCTTCGGGCGCAATTAATACACCAAAATCACCGCAGTCATTTTGAATAGGCAAAGGGAACTTTCGCCAAGCGCCTCCGACCCGCGGGGCCTGCATCCTTCCGCGGGCCGAGCATCCTTCCGCGGGCGCTGCCCAAACTATTAAACCGACACTTTTTTTTTTTTTCTTTTTTCCTTCTTTTTTTTTTTCCCATAGTTTTTTTTTTTTTTTTTTTTTTTTCCTTTCTTTCTTTTTGCCCGCCGCCCTCAGCGTGCGCAAGGAGCCAACTTCCCCCGGTCACCCCGGAGTTTCCCCATCCCCACGCCCGCAGCTCCCTGCCCCCTTCCATCCACGGCCCCCGGGAGCTCGGGGGCAGCTGAAGCTGGAAAGTTGCGGTCCAGGCCCAGCTTTTCCTGCAGGCTCTTGACCGGGAACAACAATCACAGGAGCCACCGGCCGCACCGCTACCCCCCCGCGCACCGGGCGCTGCCTGCGGGCACCGGGCGGCCCCTTCCCTTCCCTTCCCTTCCCTTCCCTTCCCTTCCCTTCCCTTCCCGGGAGCAGCCGCGCTCCTCGGCAGCCCCCGCCGCCCAGAGAGCGAAGCGTTTCGCCATTCTTTAATTCCCCCGAACAGTCCGAGCACGCTCGGTGCCCGCGGGGCGCGCTCCCATAAACTTGTACCGCGCTGACTGGAAACAGGCGGCGGGCGGCTTGCTTTCTTCTTCCTTTTTCTTTTTTAATTTTTTTTTTTTTTTTTTAATTTTTGGGTTTTTTTCTTTTTTAGCCGGCGGACCCGGCTCCCTCATCCGGGCCGGCGTCGGGCACAGGGGACGGGGCAGCGCTGTCTGTCCCGGGGGGCACCCGCGGTCCCGGCGCGGAGGGAGAACGCGGGGCCGCCCTTCCCTCCGCCGCCCCGGCAACAAAGGGCGCCGCGGGGCGCTCCGGAGGGGGCGCGGGCACGGGGGAAGGTGCCTCCCGCTCTCACAGACACACAGACACACACACAATGGCGGCCCCCTCCCGCAGCCCGGCGAGAACAATGCCGGGCGCGCAGCCCCAGCGCGGAAACACTCGCGTTTAAATTGAACACATCCCCCCACCTTCCCTCCCTCCCCCCCGCCCCGCGCACACCGCCGCCGCCCGAGTCCCCCCATGGCAGCAGCAGCGGCGGCGGCGGGGAAAGGAGGCGCCCCCCGCGCGGCCGCCTCCCTCCTTCCCTCCTTCCCGCTCCCTCCGTGCCGCCGCCCGCCTCCCCGCGGCGCTGCGCGGGTTGCGCGGGGGAGCGCGGCGGGCGAGGCGGCCGAGCCGCGTCCCCGCGCGGGGTGCGAGCGCCCGGCACATGCGTGGAAGCGAGAGGCGCCCGAGTCCCTCCGCACCCTCCGCTGCAAACAACAACAATCCCGAGCAGCCCTTACCTGGAACATCGGAGCCGCCAAAGTGTCCCTCTTTTATTTTTTTTTTTTTTTTCCCTCTCCCCCCTTCCTTTTTTTTTTTTTTTTTTTTTTTTTTTTTTTTCTTTCCCCCCTTCTTTCTCCCCTTTCCCCCCACAACTCACACTTCCGATATTTCTCTCTCCCGGCAGCGGTCTGCTCTCCTCGCTACACCAGAGAGAAATGCAATAGCTTGGCTAAGGTAGACAGAGCAAAATACAGAGAATAGTTGCTCCAGGGCTTTGAAACCCCTCAAGGCAAGGATCAGGATACAATTAGCTCATGTCTCTACCTCCAGTCTGAATCAATCTCCGAAATAAAAGTTAAATTAAATTAACTGATCACACGGGCATAAAATTGATCTCCTTCGAAACGTGCATATAGAAAGATATATATATATATCGCGTGTATATTTTTTCGGATTTTTTTGGTGGAAAAAACAGTCTCATTCCAGCCTACAACTTGCTTTTTACTCTCCTCTTGCACAGAAAAGCTGATTTTAATCGTTGTGATTAGTTTTGATGTAACGTTTCCGCGGGCGATTTCTGCAAATGGATGGAGTGTTTCTTTGCCAGAAGAGGGAAAAGCAGCAGATGATGATAATTATAAGGATTGTTGGTTGTTTCTTTCTTCCTTTCTGTCTCTCTCTTTCTTTTTATTTGTATTTAGCTCTGTCTCTTCACTTTCTCGAGTTGACCTGACATTGCCATTGCACTAAGGTCGCACAACTTGTTGATTAGGATCACCTCCCGTTTTGATCGAGGGATATGGGATAATTTGGCAGTGGAGCAACACATTTTCTGTTCCCTTGGCTATATAACTTCCCAAATGACGTGTATAAAAATAAGCACATGGAGTCTGCTTTGCCCCAGTCGAGTCTGAATCAATGCCTGGGGGTGATACACAAACTCATTTCAAATGTTCAACCATGCAGAATTGCAAAAAGATTGAAGGAGTTGCACTGCATTTTTAAAATTTTTCTGTATGTGTCTATCTATATTTTTTTTTAAGCAGCAAAATTAAAATAAAACAAATCCGTGTGAGCAAATCCTGGAATTTACCACTTAGGTTCATGTGACATCTTTCCGAACGCTACTAACTTTCCTTCTCCAATTACCCAATTACAATGGAGCCTTGCCTTTTTAATTTTCTTTACCCTGCAGTTTGCAGCTGCCCTCTCCTGAAGACAACGAGACCGTAAATAGACAAATAATTTACAAATCTTATTCTTAGTCACTTTTCCCTTATTCCACCTTTATTTACCTCCCACGCCACTGTGTGTTGCTTTGTTTGAAGCCTCTGCGCAGAGAAGCTGTGTTAATTTGTTGTTGTTGCTGTTAGAGTGGACTGTTTTGTCATAAACCCACGGGTCACCTCCCATTAGTGTCACATCCTCGCTGTATACTTTTGTGAAACGGTATGTTTCTAAGCACTTCACAGTCCATTAATTCAGGGACTTTACTGACATTTCTGAGGAGAAAGACCAGGCTACGAGGCCAAAGCTGCCCAGTAAAGCCCCCGAATAGAGCCAGACTTGTCCAGAGAATATCTGCAATTAGCTGTTTATGACACGTTTTTAGTATTTTAGAGAAAGTAATGCAAAATATAACAATCGTCTTTTCTCCTACGGCAGCTGCCGCAGCCTGAGGAATGACTAATTCCCTTGCTTTAAAAGGCATCCAACCCAGTGCATTCTTTTTGGTTTTCCTTTTTTCTTTAAGCGATAAGCCTAATAACATGGTAGGACTTCCCATGTAGGAATCTCGCACCATTTGCGAATGCTTTGTCATTCTGTTGTAACCAGAACAAATAGGTTAATTAACCAGGAATGGCTGACAGAAATTAAAAGGAAGAGCTGGAGTAATCGCACGCTTACGTGCCCCAAGAAACGTGGCTTCATCTTCAAATTCTATTTTTAATATTCTTCCAAAAAGTAGCAGCGCACGAGAGGGAAAACTCCCCTCAGCCATATGCCCCTTCCCCAGCTGGGTTTGTATGAAACAGGATCATTGCAACCCTTACTAATGTTATGCAGCTTGGGCACAGTGATTTTAAAGTACTTAAAGCTGGTTCAACAATTTAAAGGTTCTCATGGTTTGTCACTTCACAGTTAAGAAAAATTTCAGTTTTTCATCCAGATGAAATAAAACCTTACATAAAGTCAAGTACACCTGTGTCATGACCCAACTTTATTTCTGTATTACAATGTGTCAACACACACACAAAAAAAATTATGGCCTGTGTATGTGACTTTTAAATGCTTCACTGCACTTCTCTTTCTAATAAATAAATAAAGCCATGCCAGCAGCCTGGCACTCATTAGCGACCTGCATAGTACAGAGAAAAGTAATCAGCAAAGGAACTAACTTTAATTTCAAGCTAGTAAATGGGTATTATGGTGAAAGGGGAAGAAAAATAGCAATATAGCATCCTTTAAAAATATGAAAAATATCCTTGTACAGTTATTTTACCTGCAGCAAGGAGTTTATCAAATGATGTCAGCACTAGATAAGAAATGGTATATTTTCTCATGAAGTAAAAAATCATATTATTTTTTACCTTAAGGAGGGTCATTTGGTAAAACTTTCGTCTCCAAGACAGAAAATCATGGGCTGAAGTGGGATAGGGTAAATGCCCACAGGGGCAGCTGCAAGCCCCTTTGGGTAGATATTGCTGCCTCAGTTTGTCCACTACCATCTCAAGATGGGACTGCAGCATGGTTCTTCCCTCTACATGGGGATACAAAATATAAAGGCACATGAGTAAAATGGAGATTTACTCAAAGAAGTCGCTAGTAACTGCTCCACTGAAGTACTATCTGCATCTCTCTTCACATGCAAATTAAACCTTTCCATAGTAAGTCCCCAGAAGAGGAGAGAGACCCTGGCTCTGGTTATTCTTTCTTCTCACAGTCTGCAGTATCCTCAGCCTTCACTGTCTAATCTCAGGCCTGAGTTTACTGCTGATGAGGCCAAACTCTGATGTAGGGATGTATTTTGACGTTGGTAATGTTCACTAAATATAAATATAACCCATACAGGCTGCCGCACATATCTAAATAAGATAGCAGTGTTTACCTTTATTAACTCCTGGGAGGTAATTTGCATACAAAGGAGAACACATTAAACCAAATTCTGTTCCATTTTACTTGGAGTTATCTTTTTTTAAACAGGTTTATAAAAACTACAACATGTTTGTGCATTATGAATATTTTACTGATGCTGAATAGCAACCTTAATGAGCTCAAACTGAGCTCAGTGTTGGACTTCTGAATTTTTCCTCAAATCATCACCTGTTCACAATTAGCCTCTGGAAAACTACAGTAGTTTTTCCATATCATTGTCAATGTTAACAGTTTGGAAAATTGCAGCTTTTGAACAGGCAGGTTTCCCAACGGCTGCAGATCATATGTGTCCACTTGCTAAAGGGCATTATTTCTGATTTAGCTATAATCCTGTCTGGAAACAAGTACTTTGGCTCTTCTCAGGAAGGCCCTCTTGTCAGCTTGACCTTCTCTTAAGAGTTCCATCCTGCAGTTCATGGACTTCATGTGTGCTGAAGTCTTGTTTCAAAAATACTGAGAAGAGCAACTTAGTGTGGAAATATAAAGCTAGCAACCATTGCCTGCACTAGATATTTTGTCAGTGGGTCTTTTTTCCTTTGAGAAAAATAAAAAGGATTTTGCATTGCATTTGAATGAGGGAGATTTATAAACACACTTTTCCAGATTGGTTTTCCCCAAGGAATGTTAAAAATAATGTATCTTTTTCTTTATTACCAGCAATATTTTGATGCAGTATTTGAAGAAATAGATTTTGTTATTTAGCCGTGAAATGGATTGAACAGTGTGAACCCTACCAAACAGTGAAGTAGTCTAAGCAACAACATCCCTGCTGTATTTGTGAGAATTCCAGGGTGTTGGATCTTCTATAGGAAGGGAACTGATCTTGAGCAGCAGCAAGTGCTTCTACCATATTTCTACAATAGTCTGCCATATTCCTACAATAGCACTGCTTGCACTAATGTCCTTTTGCTGCTGGTTAAACAAGACCAAGTTGAACAAAACTATTTCTACATCCCACTACACTTCCTGGTTATGTGGTTGTCCCTGTGTTATGCAATGCAAATCCATACAGAAACAGGAATGGTGGATTTCCTTGTGGATCCCTTAGCTCTGGCCTCCTGTCATGACCAGATATGGCAGTTCTGCCTGCCAGTCACTGTAAGAGGGGATGATGGCTCTCTCTGCATCCCAGCACCAAAATCTCTTGTACTACAAGCTTCTTCAGTGGTCTGCTTCAGAGAGTAACATCAGACTTGTTGAGTCACTGTTTTAAGTTGAAATAGCAGCACTAGAATGGGACATGAGGCTCATTTTTTGTAATTTTATCATTGGTATGAAAACTCCCAAAGTGAACTCCCTTGTCCAGAAACATAATTTTTTACAGAAGGAGTGTACAAAACTTGCTCCCTTGTCAAGCTATGGATAATCTTACAGCCTGGATGGGTTATCAAGGGATCACAGAGTAGTTTCACAGAAAGCCTCTCTTAGGTATTGGGGGCTGTTTTGTGAGTGTCTTTTGGAAGCCTTTAGCACTTCAAAATCCCTCTGCCAGCAATGGAGGCTAGAGGTGCTAAAACCTCTAGCAAATCACAACACTTGTGGATAGGTTAAAAAGGTTAGAGTGTTGCCTTTGAGCATGTAGGTTTGAAAATGTGCACCCTGCCTTGGTGTCATTGCCTCCCATGTGCATAGGCATTTATAATTAACTTTGGGACATTCTCTTCATTTCTCTCATGTTCTCTGTGTTTCTCTTCCCTCCCCAGTTATTCTTTCCCCTGAGAAACAGCTCCTCTGCTTGCTTGGTAATTGCTGAGGCTTTCTGAGGGGCACAAGAGGATAGTGCCAGCTTTTTTTCCTACCTTCAGACATTTCTCTACAGAAAACCTGTCTCTGCTGCAAAGCAGGTGAGAAAGGACCCATTCTAAACAACTTGTGAGGGCAGAGGCAAGTCAGAGTTCACCTCTGCTCCTGCTGTCTTTTACTCTGACTGGATTTCCCCAATGCACATTAGAAACCTCTACCCCTCACTGCAAGCCAGATTTTTTTTTCAGATTAGTCAATTTGTCAATTAGTCTTTTGCAAAAGGATTAATACCCTCTTACAGTTACTGTAAGGTTTTCTGGGCTGGATCATGTGAAATACAGCAGGGTTGGATATGGAAGGAGCCTCAGATAGTCTCACTGTTCAGAGAGACTGTGCAGAATTCAGGGCATAACTGATAATGTATCTCATGAGATTGTACAAATTGCTCTAAGATCGTTCCAATTTAACTGCTCAACTCATTCTAATTAAAGACCACACTGAGGAAAAGTGGGTAAAATGTGCTTTTGTGGGTATGTGTGTGTAGGTTGGGGGAGAAGGGAAATCGTAAGGAGACAAGCATTTGATTAACTTGTTTTGCTTTTTCATATTTCAGTAGCCTATAACAGAAAACATGGTTTCTACAGGTAGTATAATATGCTTCATTCTCAGTTCATTTAGTCCAGAAACACTCAGTTTTACTTCGTGGTCCTATTGCCTGGGCCAGAACTGCTCATGAGAAGCCCTACAATACAATGGAAGTACCTTCAGGGCACCATAGAAATTTATGTTAGTGTATCTCTTTGTGCATCCTTTGGGTGTCAGAATCTCTCTGCATTCCTACCTATAAAAATGATTCCCTGAACTCACCTATATACACAGACACAATGAGCAGAGGTATTTGGTATTGTTAAATAATAAAACACACCAACAACCTTCCCTCGTGGGTTTTTAACATTAAAACTACCATTCTCAGAAGTGTTACTCAAGTGTACCTTGAGATTTCAGAAAGAAAATTGACATTGATGTTACAGCATTCACTTTCAACAGAGATGTGTTTCTAAACACTCTCCTCCAGAAAATGTGTGATTCAGCATAATATGGAAATACATGAAGATTATTATTTGAAGTATGAATTTCTACCCAGGATACCATCCTACTGAACTGAGGAAATATTTCAGAGTGATACACAATACAGCTGCAAGAGAAACTCAGGCTGTGAAATCTGGATTTGTGTCTATGTTTTAAATAGCCCAAAGTCTGGGAGTGGGTATTATGATCTGGGGTTTTCAAGGATCTGGTTAAAGAAAGGGTCAGATCACAGAATGTGACTGGGGCTGTTGCTTCATCCACCCTTCAGGAATAGTGTATTCCAAGTCTTTAGAATTCCAAATACTGCTTGTAAGGACTGACCTGCAGATTTTGGAACCAGATTAGTTTTCAAGAATCATTGTAGAGTAAGTGTGTCTTGTCAAAAGGATGTTTGAAGGAGATACTCACTACCCTTCTGCTAAAGAAGTAGCAAGTGTCTGAAACAATCCCTTTCCAAAGCAAAAGCATTTATCATTTGTATTGTATTTATGTGTGGCAGAAATTATGTTATGCCTTCAACATTATACATGAGCTTTGAAAAACTGGTGTTGCTAGCATCTCCTGTTCTTTCTTTGTAGAAACAGGAATCTGTAGAAAGTAGTGGAGCTTTTCTGTTTCGAATAATTTGGAGAAATCCGCTTTTAAATTTATAATATTTTTCTCCCAGCCACTTCCTGAAAAGCAACCCTTTTTCACGTACTGATTTTATGTCACTGTAATTTTTTGGGTTTGCAGTGAATTACAGGATCTGGGCTACTCTGGCCATATTTGATGGATGAATTTATGCAAAGGAGGGAAGTTGCTTAAATGTTAAGTAATGTGTGTCTCCTCCTTGGTTCCATATATAGTGTATATATCCCAGCTGCAGTTATAAAGGTAATTTTCATGTTTTATTAATGTCTGAGTAGCTATTTTTATATAAGAAAAATGTAAATGTATATAGTAGGCGGTGATAGACAACAGTATTTTTTTGGGTGATGATAGCAGTCAGGGATATGAGCCTTGTGGCCTCATCACAATCCATATTTGTTAATTTCTTGGTCAAAACCAGCGGCTTTACCAGAAGCTCATCGATATTTTAATCCATGCCCTGCTGGTCCTATCACAGCTGCTGGAGGGGCATGAAGAGACCTACAAGTTAAAGAGGATTTTAGTTGACTGCCTGTGAAAATAAACACAGTCACATCTCCTAAGGCAGAGGCTGAAAATGTCTGCCAGGGAAAAATGTCCATCTGGCAAAACTCTCCCTCTGATGCCACAGTCAATGAAAATTGCTGTGCTAGTTCATGCAAAGGCAATACTGCCATACTTACCTCCGGGCAACCTTGCTCCATCCAGACCAGCAGAAGACAGATGTTGAGAGAAGTCCCTCCTGCTAGACTGCTCTGGTTTTTTTTGTGGTATTTCTTCTAGTCTTCAGCGTTTTGGTGAGCAACAGAACCGTGGAGAGTACACAGGAAAGGGAGAGAAATGATATGATGATCACCAAGTATAAATCCAGAGACAATTCAAAGAAGGTGGCACAAAAGAGGCATTTCAAAAGTAAGAGCACATCAGCAGGAAAGCCTTGCTGCCAAGGTGACATCTATGCTAGGAACACTTCCCTGACAGATATAAAGGCAAACAGTGCTGGCAAGGAGTCAGTGGCTTGATGTATTTGGCATAGCTGCTGGTGCAAGGAAAGGAGAAGGGCTTGGCCCAGGCAGCTGATTGCCTTCTCCTGTCCCCGCAATTACACTACCTGTGTGCACTGAGAGCTGCTCCAAAGTGAAAACAACCTACTGCAGATGCACCCACAGTGCCAAAGGTGGCTCATCCCTCTGTGTTCTGAGCTTGGAGAAAATGCTGCTAATGCAGCAGCTACCTTCACTCTTGTGACATCAGCCAGCAGAGAAAAGCAGTTCCCAAAATGATCAGGAAGGATTACAAATGCTGAGAAAATATTCCTTTGGCTTTGCCTGGTGATTTGCTGCCACTTATCAATGGCTTGGCTGTGGTATTGTCTCTTTTGATTTCTCTCTTAGCTTTTGTTTTCAATTTGCCTTTTAAACTCAGTGGTCAGTTAAACCCACACTGATGCCTAGGAGTGATCCTCGGTTATTTCTCTATGCTATCATACAGACAGACATGGAAATGTACTGGTTGTGACTGTGCACCAAATTCAAGCCAAACTTAAATCTAAGTAAAAGCTATGAGGTCACAGAGAAAACCCTGCCAATGTTTATTCCCTTATAGTCATCCAAGATAAATTTCATTTGATCCAAATTCAGGATACACCAAAGCTTTTCAGTTCCTCTAAGGCTTCTCACAGTCCTCTTCAATGGCACGGGACAATGAGTATCAGCAAGTGTCACTCACTCACTGTTTATTTTCCTCTGCCACCTCACGAGTGCAAACACTCCTTGAGGGAGGTTTTGGTGTCCCCTCTGGGAGCAATTCATTGTCCTTCTGTCTCAACAGCATCCACACCCAAAACCTGAAGGACCTGGGCAGGTCCTGGGGTCCTTTAATAGCTGTGGAAAGAGAGTTGGTGTATGCAGACTTTTCAGGAACAAGTTGAACTAAACTAGGTGGAGTCTGTGTCAAAACTGGTTTCATTTTTCTTCTGGTTTTCATTTTCTGTAGCATGCCTTAGAGTTTATTGGTCATGACTCCCCAGGAAGCTAAGTGTCCCTGCTTCCCTGGGAGAATCCAGTGAATACTCTTTCAGCTGCTTTGCAAACATTGACAAACTAATCCATGCAATACCCCTCGAGACAGGAAAACGAGGCAGAGAGATTATATGACTTGCCCAAAGCCACAGAAGGAATAAGTGTCAGGGGTATTATGAACAGGGCATATAGATCAAAGGAAATACAATGAGCACTCAGGAGCTCCTGTCTCCCAGTTTGCTTTTTACAACAGAGAACAACACTACTTTTCTACTGTGTAGCTTTTACAGGATTTTTTTAGTAAAGGATCTTGTCAAAAGCTTGAAGGAAATCCAAAGAAATCATTTTAACTATAATATATTGGTGTGGATGACTTCTGTTTGTGAAAGGAATTTACGTGCTTGCCGGATTTCAAGGAGAAATTATGTAAGATCACAAAGGCACAATCTATTTCTCCAGTAAAGTTAATACAACAACTTTCCTCTATGGTCTAAGCTATACAGCTGCAGGATTTGTTTTTATGTATGTGTTATGTATGTGTTTTCAGTCTTTTTAATTAATTTAGCTGCAAAACTTTACTAAGTTGTGAACTTCCTTGTAATGAATGCTTGGCTTTCAACAACAGCACTTCAGGGAACAAGGAACCTGCAAATGGATGTGTACCACATACCACCCCTCTGGATTTTTTGGACAGTTACTTGGTACTTCAGGGGCTTGTATTTCCCAAGAAAAAATAATTTTCATGGCAACTGCACTCCTTGTCAAACTGAAGTCAATAGCAAAGTTCCTATAGAACTAAATACCCCAGGTTTGTATTTCTCATTTCTATCTTGATCTCAAATTAATTTTACTGTGGGGATCATATTATAGATCCAAAGTGTAAGCTTGTGGAAACAAGAATACTGCAAATTCATATTACCTTTAGTACTGGCAACAAATATGTTGTGTTACTTTTTTTTCAAGTTTTAAAATTTTCTTGGCTTATGAGAACTCCTTTAGAGGAATAGTAATACTGGATACTCCTCTGTGTATATCTGTATGTGTGTATAAGCACATACATATCTATCTGTGAGCAGCAGAGTCAAAGCTATGCACAAACCTCTCTATTTACTAATTTTAAAATTATGAGCTATACAATCAATCCTTTATTCAGAATGGCTTTCTCCAACTGAGTTTTGAAAAAATATTTTTAAAGAAAGATGGGACAATCAGAAAGACCGCTTGGCAGAATGCAGAGAGAATTGCTGGAAGAGGTGTAAACACACATCTTGTCTTAAATGTCTGAGTTGGATCACGGAGTGCCTGGAGGCTCTCTTCAGGTCCAGGTGCTCATCACCAGCTCAGCCCCTGGGTGCTCCTGGGTGACTGCAGATGGCAGCCACCCTTGCCCACCGTGGGATCACCAGTGATGGGAGGCGACATGTTCCCTGGTCCCTATTTGGAGATGATCTCATCTTTTCAAAGGGTGTTTTCTACATTTGACTTGCTGGATTCTGCAGAGTAGTGACAATTGATTGCTTTTTACTGATTCTTTTTAGCATGGAAGTGCCTATAGAATCCTCCTTAGAGAGACTCCTCACAATACCAGAATGCTGTGCTCAGTGTTGGGCTCCTCACTACAAGACATTGAGGTGCTGGAGTGTGTCCAGAGAGGGGCAATGGAGCTGGTGGAGAGTTTAGAGCACCACTCTGGTGAGGAGCAGCCGAAGGAACTGGGGCATCCGGAGAAAAGGTGATTCAATAAGGGAGACCTTATCTCAAGTTGCACCAAGGGAGGATTAGATTGGATATTAGGAAAAATTTCTTCACCAAAAGGGTTGCCAAACACTGGAACAGGTTGTCCAGGGAATCAGTTGAGTCACCATCCCTGGAGGTATTTAAGAGGTGTGTAGATGTGGCACTTAGGGTTTAGTGGTGGACTTGCATAATTTGTTGGACTCAATGATCTTAAAGGTCTTTTCCAACCAAAATTATTCTATTCCATGATTCTACAATAGCAACAAGTTCATTCACTGGTTTAAAGACTTTTATTTTGCCCTTCAGGCCTGCTTATTCTTTTTTACTCTTTGCACAAGTGCAATGATACTTAGCACATGTTTAAATGCTATGATGAGCTGGGGCCTAAACCCTCCATACTGCGCTGATCATTACACTGATTAAGGTGGCAATTAAAATTTGCTGTTTGGAAAAAGGAGTTGTTTTTGACAATATTGTTAGGATGGACATTAATTTGAGCATACTTAGTATTGTATGACTTGACAGAAATGCATGTTTTATTCCTCCAGCACAAAGTGAAAATAAACAGCAGCAAAAGGGAACCCCCTTGCTTGTGGGGATGCTGGTGCTTCCAGAATGTCTGGGTCATAGCATCTCAGAAAAATGCTGCTCCCAGCCAATCATACAAACTAAGCTGGCAGTAGGGAAAATAGTTGCTGTCCTTGCCATGCTGAATTCTGCAGGTAATTCTGTACCAGGCTGCCTTTGCCTGTATGGAAAGCATTCCTTCTAGTGTCACTTGCCACATCATTTGAGCATAATGTTTGTAGCACACCTGGATTCATACATCTCTTAGCTATGATGTTTAAATAAACACAGTCCCTACATGTTTGGATTTTTTTGTTGTTGTTGTTGGTTTGGCTTTTTGGGAGTTTAATTTTTTTTTTTTCAATTTCTTAATGCCTGGTTATACCCTGTGCATTCATAGGGTAAACGCCTAAACTCCACAGTTGTATTTAGTTTTGGTTTGCTGAGCTTCATTTCAGATTTGAGAGGACTCTGAAGGGTAGGTGATGTTGTGCCACCCCAGGCACATTTTGGCAGGTGCTGGCACAATTTCCAGGGCTCCTGGGGACTGCAGTTCCCCTGCAGGCATGGGCGGGCCTTTGCATTTTTTCTGCCTCACTGGGCTGAGAGCTTAGCAGGCTCACCTTGCTCCCTAATCACGCATTTCTTTGCTTTTCTGCTGTGCTTCCTAGCTGGAGAGTGCTGTTTTTTCATTCTTTAACTGAGTATCCTGAGTGGCAGTCATTGCCTCCTTAGGTTCACCTTCTTAACTCCTGCTTAGAAATGACAGGAGCTCAAAGTACCTGAAAGGTGAACAAACAGATCTGAACTGTGTGGATACAGAGTAAGACAGGTAGGTGTAAGAAGGAAAATTTTGCTCTTCTTGCATGCATTTGATCAATTTGCCATTTGATTTGTTATTCTGACGCCAAAGCCTTTAAGGGAGAAAAGAGGTCTCATCTGATTACACCCAGCTGACTCCAGCAGTGATTTGTTTACCAAGCTGAAATACCTTTAAATTTGGGTAACACCTCCCTTGTGAATGAGATTAATACGCCCAGTGTGAAGGTGTAAGTGTTGCTTCATCCCTGCTGTCACAACTGCATTGATGACATCTTCCAGGAATCAACAAAATCATCTTGGACTTACCACGAAGATTCACATGGCAGGGAGCTAATGCAGGAAAGGAACAGCAGCCCTGGTTGAACTCCAGGACAGTGTGTGTCCACAAACACTTTGCTTTCATGGAAATGTATAAATAGTGGTTAAATGGTTTTATATTTTAGGATGAAAAAAAAAAGAAAAAAAATCCAGCTACCTAGTAAGTGCTTCAGGGTAATGGCAAATGCAAGATACAGCCCTGAAGGATGGAACAGCCTCATGCCTGGCTCGTGTCAATGACAGCACAAGGTTATCAGCACCATCAGCTCTATCACTAAGCACCATCAAGCCAATAAAAGCAGGGATTCTTCTCCTGGTCTAAGAAAACAGCTAGGTGTATTTCTGCCGGATGCCTGACACATTTGATGGCCTGTTTGTCCCACTGCTGCTGATATTAAGATACAAATATTAGTTCTTAATTGAGAGTAATTGTGTGAAAAGATAATGAGAAAATTACCATCTCATAGTTGTCTCACTGACCAGGAACTACAGCACCAGAAATGCAGAATTGTGGCTTGCTTCAGAACAGAGGGGCAAGAGAAACCAGATTGAAGGTAAAATCTTGTAAATACAATAAAAAATGCAGTTAATATAGGCACTGGTTTTAGTTGAGCTGAGATCTTTGTTCCAAAGCGAAGTAGTTCACAAGAAATTATATCAAAAGGGTTATGAAACGATGGAGTTTCCTTAAGCTGCTCCTGCTCTTTTGGGCCAAAACCTCAGAAGGCGTCAGCACCCTCTGTAAACGAATCATTCATCATGGAGCCGGCTTTTACTTTTACTTTTGGCATCCCAATAAATAAAATCAATTTAACGTTATTTACACAGACACCCTGTAAATGAAATAGTCTGATTCATTTAATCTGAAGATCTGGACCATTATTATTTACGTTAAAAAACTCGGTGTAGAAAGAATCCTCACAATTCTTGTCATTTCCCCAAATGAACCTAAATAATGAAGTGTGTGTCGTGAAAAGAAGTACAGAAGAAGGGAAGAACAAGTATCTTGATAATTAGTCTTGTCCCCTTCTCTCCATCCAGACTATCCTTAACATCCCTTTTTTAGAAGATGCAATATTAAAATCTTCCAAAGCAGCCTGCTCTAATTATCCAGTGGAATTTACTGTACAGAAACTGTGTAGTTTTATAGTGGAATCTACAGTGTGATCATAAACCAGCCTTGCCGTGTCCTAAATTTTGCGACACAAAGATTGCTTGAAGGAATAACCCCTTTTGTTTGGCACATTGGAGCCCAGATTGCTATGACTGTGGCTCATGTTTTGTTCATGTGTATACATATGTATATATTTTCACTTTCCGCTTCTTTTCATTTCTCTTGGAGCGCTGAGGCTTGTGTATGCACTAGTTTAAAATTTCTGCAGTAGGGGAGCCTAGGAGTTTGCTTTTTATTTTTTTTCCCCCGTTTGTTCCCTGAACTCTTCTTGCAGTTTAACAAGTCAAATACAAAACACAGGGGGAATAAACATCCACATGATGGTACTATGCATGATATGGCATCATTGATTGGATATACTGCATTGGAACATCACACAAAAGAGCCTGTAACGAAAAAAAATCAGTTGCCTGAAGCTTTGAGCTTTCAAATTAGGCTAAAGAGGTTCCCCTGATAACCAGCAGTGTTGAAGCTTTCAGTTATTATTTGGCTGCCCTGGTATCAGTAACAGTTTTCAGTTAGAAGAACCCGGAGACCTAACGCACCTGGTAAGGTAACCCACCTGCCCTCTCAATACTTTGGGATCAAAAAGCCTATCTAAAAATCTCCAGTTTACCAAGCATGACTGGGAGCAAATGCAACTCTCCCTTCTTCAACACTATCTCTGTGTGTGCAGCCTATTTTGCATCAAAAGATCCATTTGAAAGTAGAGATCCCTTAGAGCTAAATATTCTAAACTGACAGAAGAATTTCTAGTGGCACACCAGCCTAGAGCCATATTTTTATGAGGACATCACTTTCTATTTCTAAGCTTCAGTATGCACTCATGCTTCCTCATTGCCAGGAGCCATGCCACATCAAGTTGCCTCCTCCCAGCTTTTATGTTTTTTATTCTTTTTTTTTTTAAATGGAGTCCAGTTTTCTTCCGAATTTATGGCTATCTCCTTGACAAATTGTCAGGCACCTATGTCACTGGGATGGAGGTGTCCTGGTGCAGCACAAGCCAGAAAGGACATCATAGATGTCATTAAAAAATTTATATGGAACAACCATTTGTAAGTCTGGTTAGTCTTGAAGGTTGGGAGAGATTTAAAAACACCCCAAAACCCAGACATGGTATGCAGTATTCAGTCCTTAAGTATAAGCTAGGAACTCGCAACAGACAGGAGCTTTAAGTCCATGGGGCTGAGCCCAAATTGCTTGGCACCTCACAGTGCTGCAGAGGAGGAAAGCTGTGCTGGACCCTTGGCACCAGCAATGCTTTGCAGAGCTGCCCTTGGGTTGCAGTCACCTTAGGGCAAGGCTCCGGACTCCTTGGATGTCTTATTCAGCCCTGAGCCGGCTGCTTGCACTTAAATAAGCTGCCATGGCTTCAGTGTCTGGCTAGAGCCTGGCCAGTCACACTGCTGGGCTTTCATAAACAATAATGGGCCTTCCTCAATTTCATGTCATGGGAAAACACTGCTTTTACAGTAATGAAGCTAATTTTTTTCCCCAATGAAAAGGCATCAGGGTTTAGCTGCTCCCACGCAGTGTCAGGGAGTTTAACATTCGCTAAAATATTCTCAAGGGCTAGCACAGGATTTCAGCCTTAAAAATTCCACATCCATCAAAGAAGGTAGGAATTTTTATGTTAAAAGAAGAAAGATGTGCTGTTATAAGTCAGCAACTTAAAATGCCTTTATCTATACAGCCTGCAAGACATCTGCAGAACATTCAGCAATTAAATATGCCCCCAGCTGAACAATAATGTTGCTGCTTGGTCTGCATATAAATTAAGAATGAGTTAAGGGTGTGTGTTCAAGATGGGCTCTGTTGTTGTCAATATCCCCTGCCATAAGCTGCCCTTGAAATCACCCTGGAGTCTGCTAAGGGCACTTGTAAAGGTCCCAGCCACACATCTCTTCCCCTCTCACCCCAATAAAAGAGAGTACAGATCCTTGAAAGAGGGATAAGTAGTAATCATTCATCATCTTAGATAGCTTAGATTTTCTCTCAGCCTCCCACAATATGCCTGCTTGGGAGGGACTTAGGAAGAAGAAAAAAAGGCGTAATTTATCCAGGAGTAAATTTATCCAGGTCCCTGATTCATGTGAGTACAAGCAAGGCTGGCAGTGTCTGCTGAAGCTCCGCTCCCACCACAGTACCAGGGGTTTCCCAGAGGTGCCACTATACCTGGAGGTTGGTTTTTAGGCTGCTGAACTCTCTGCAGCTTTCCCTGCTTGGCAGCTTTGACTGGAGCGCCAACAGTCTGTGTTTACTCCCTGTAGCAAATGTCCTGTCCAGCTGTGGTTTGGAGCTCCCAGGTGTGTGTATATCTCTGTGTGTGTGTGCTGGAGGGGCTGGAAAAAAACAGCTGGAGAGGCCCTGCTTTTCTTCCACTGCATCATTTCTGAGGGTGACTAGAGGGTGTTGGCACACCTGTCTACCCATCAAGACTTTACAAATATATATTTTCTCTGGTGCTTTCTGTGTAAGGATCCCAAAGTATTTTCAAGATGTTCAGGTGCCTCTTGAAGCTGTTGTGTTGTTCTGGTGAGGCAGACACCCTGGGAAGGAGCTATGGGTGCCCATAGCTCACACGTAACATAGCCATAGCAACAGCTGCAGTTGCTCAAGGGGCAGCAGCCCTTGCTCAGGTCACTGGCCCATCTCCTCTGCCACAAGTCACCCCTTGCAGGAGCAGAGGGAGTGAGACAGACGCCTGTCCGTGTGTCTGTGACTCTTGTGGGTGCTGGAGCAATGCTGCACATCCATCCTGGACCCCCAGGAATGCACAGGGAGATGGATCACAGAGGGCACTGGCACATGAGGTGACCCTGTGACCCTGCTCAGAGGAGGGGCAGGAGCACTCACATCTGCAGCAGCAGGGATGGGTTTGCCAGAGCTCATCATTCAGGACCCAAGGCATTATTTCTGCTATGACCTAACACCATCCTTATGACTGTAGCACCTTTCTGTTTACATTGAATTGCCTTGAAATTACAACAAAAGATAAAAAAAAACCCCAAACATTTAGCTTTTGCCTATTGGGCCTTACTGTCCCACAGAGCAACAGAAGCCACATCTGTACCTGAGAAAGAGAAGTACTGTCTTGCTCATTGCTCTTGGTAGCAGCTTTGTGTGGATAGTCTGGAGAGCACAAGAAAACACGCAGCTACATGGCACAGCACATGGGCCCAGGCACAGTGGGTTTTCAGTAAAATATCCAGTGGGAGGTTTTTCTTCTGGGCAGAGCTTTCCCTGTCACCTCTCAGCAGGAGAGAGCTGCTTATTCTGTACCTGGATTCTAATTTTAACAATACTTTTCTGTATAAGCACTACAGAATATCTGTTTTCTTTCAGCAAATTTGTAACAGCAAACAGGTTATACCTCTCTTTCCTTGTCTGATTTTTTTTCTTCTCCTTCTTTTTCATTCATTTTTTTGAGCTATTTGAAAAGAAGGCCTGAATTTTGCCTGGTACAAATATCACTTGACTTGTTAGAGGTGATATAATGGGGTAAAGAGACTTAAAGTGCGCAGGAAAACCAGCGTGTCTCGATAACAATATAATCTTCTTGGAGAAAGGCGCAGAAATATCCAGAAGCAGTAAATATGGTAAGGTATGCATAGGGCAACTCCAGACCATTAGCTAGGGACCCATAATGGAACATTGCCATCTTTAAAGGCATTTTTGTTTCTACAATTTTTATGGCAGTTTTATGGCAATTCTGTAACTACTGTACTTCACTGCTTCACAGTGATTCCTTTTTGTCTCTTGAGACTTTTCTGAGATGTTAAGATGTAATATATGGAGAGAAGAGCAATCGACGCATAGCAAGCTACACATAAAAGAGTCATACAATCAATTGTTCTGATGTCATAAAAGTCACAGTCCACTGATCTGATGTCACTGTGATGGATTGGGAGTTTTAATGCTTCATTTATGGTCTTTAAAAGAAATGTGGGAAGGGGTGGTTATGTCAAAACACATGCCATTCTTAATGTGGCATTAACAGAGCTAAATGGGATGCAGTGATATTTATTTATTTGACCGCAGAAGTGTGAGCCAAGATCAGTGTTAACAGCATAAATGTGACTACTTCTGGGTGCTCTCAGAAACCAGTGGGCAAGAGCCAGGAGCAATGAATATTTACTCCAGCTGAGGATCTCCTCCAATGTTTTAATTAATAATAAGGGAAGTAAGGGCTCAGACTTGACTCTGCCCCAGGTCAGGGGCACATGGCTGTGGTACCCAAAGAGCAGGCTGGGGGGCTGTGGCTGGTGGTGTTGTGGTCTGCTGCTGCTTCCCACGTGCCTTGGCAAAGGAAATACCCCCAGCTTGCCCTTCCCTTGCTTACAGTAACCAGTGGGTGGGGAGAGGAAGAGGACTGGGGGCTGGAACAAAGGTCTGTGAGTATTGGCAGGGACAGAACTGAAGGGACACTGAGCTGTCACACAGAGGTGGCTCTGCTCCCTTCACTGTCGTCCACAGCTAGGGAAAGTTGCTTGAAGGGGAATGTGGCATTGCCCTATTTAGGTGAGACAGTGCAAGATGGGTCATGTGGGGCCATAAGATCCAAGACATCCATAGGTGACATACTCCTAGGATTTAGGGTTGCAAAACTGTCCTGTGTCAGTGTTTGCACTCCTGAGGAAATAGGTTGCTCAGCGGGGCATGGACTGGTACCATTTTTGTGGTCATTGTGTGGTGAGGAGAGGGAAAACATTACTTTTACAGTGGAGGAGCTTGAGGCTGGCATTTCTCATCCTGGCAGTCAGCCACAGCCCTCTACTAAAACACATCAGGTGGCTGTTTGTGCTCTAACTTTTATTGGGCTGGTCTTGAAAGTGCCACTGACAGGTTTCAGGGTCTGTGTGTGCTGGGGACATGGACCGGTCATGAGCCCCAGAAACTGCCCTGGACTCACAGGACTTGGTTTAATTTTGACTCCTGTTAAGAAGCTTTTATTTGCAACTGAGAGGACTGCAAAAATGAAAGTCACTCCTTATCAAAAAGCACAGCTGTGAAATCACCATATACATGGGTGTTGTGCATGAGAACACTAGTACCTCAGTTTGTGATGGGCATGTGAGCTTTTACACCTGGCCAGGTGTATATCTGGAAAGAAATAAGTCAATCCTGTGCAGCATTCTTTCTTGTCCTGGCTGCAGTTAAAAGCCGATTTTGTGCCATTGCCAGACAGAGAAGTTATCACTCTTGTGCCAGTGCTGTTCTTAGCTCCTCTCTCCCTCCCCTCTCCCCTTTCTCCAGTCCCTCCTCTTTCACTCCTTTGCCCATGAAGTCCTTTCAGCCTAGGAGTGTCCTTTCTGGCTCAGCACAGCTGGAAACAATGACTTCAGAAGCATTTCAAGCAGGGTCTCCAGGGCATAGCAGCCCAGCACTGCAGAGGATTTGTGGGTGTGCAGGCAGATAACACTGGGCTTCTCTCTGCAGTGAGACAGCGCCCACTTAGTGCCCAGTGATGGCCAGAAAGGGAACACAAGAAATTACTTGCAGAGAAGGATCCTCTGACTTTGCTTGGAAACCCATTGTGGCTTCTCTGGACAAAAGTGAAACACTTTATCTTTGTGTTCTTGTGCTTCTGAGGCTTGGGAGCAGGACTTTCACTGCCACCAGGAACCCCTAAGAGAACCACTGCTCTGTGCTGGTCTGCATCTTCCCCCTTATCCAGCTTATTTTCTGCTCCTCAAACACAAAGTTGGAAAAGCAGCCAAGGGATCCATTGCAGGGATCTGTATGAGTGTGTGTTTTTTTCACCATCATTTTTGAAGTATCATACAGTCCCCTTCCTTCATGTTGAAAGCAGAGTAAGAGAACTCCAATTTCATGCCCTCAGGCCTGAATGAAAGAATAAAAACAACACAACATTTGCATCTGTTTAGCAAGCTCTGTTCTAGAAGTCTCCATGCAGGAAAAAAAAAAATGGGGGGAAAAGCCCCATCATTTCAGGTGACATGGAGCTGTCAGAGAGTACTGAGGAAAGGAAAGGCACAGAAGAAAATGATTGTCATAAATGACCTAAGAATTCATGGCCTTATGATTGCAAACACAAAGTCTAAAAAGGTTACATTCTCTTGCTTCTCTGCCTACCCCCGATATCAATGAACATCAGCTAAAGGTGGCTGAAGAACCAATTTCATGCATCTACTGTAGAAGGAAATGAACTGAGCCAAGGGCAAAAATAAAATTATACAAATGTTATTATAGACTAGCCTGCTTCTGTCCTAGTTTAATTCAAATTTCAGTGCTGCAGGCTTTGCTGCTGGCAGTAGCCTTCCTGAATAAATCAACATTTGCTTACATCTAAATTATTAGAGAAACATGTGACTTTGTTTATTGTATAAATTATACGCAAGGTTAAAGCATTAACTGTTCAACGGGCTTTGTGCAGCCACAGAATCACCCCCATCCCCCCAAACCTTTCTCCCCCAACACTGTTTTGAGGCCAAGGCATCCAGGCTGGGCTCGGTGGGAGCTGCCCGGCAGGGGTGCAGCTAAAGGCATCATTTTAGGGCCTTTCCTTTCATTGTGCTGCCCCGGGGGGAATCACTCACTGCCATGCAGAGCACGCAGAGGATGTAAAGCACCCTTGTGCTGACTGGGAAGCTCTTCAGACCTACTTTGCAGCAGTGTTTGTGGGGGTGGGAGGCAATGGGGAGAGACATGTTCAGTACCAAGGTGTCTCAGGCCTCTCGCTGGTCAGAGTGACCCAGAGAAGAGTTAGAAAGTCTCTTTTCCCAGCCCAGTGCTTGAAGAAGGAGTCAGGGCTCTTCAGTTCTCAGTCTCAAGGTTGTTTATTGTTCCTTATCTATAATATTTTCTCCTGTCCAACTGAGGGCCGTTCAGCAAGACAGTCCAGGCACCCTGCCTGGCCCCGGGGCCGTGTTATGTCTTTACACTAAAAGTTACATATACAATGTTTACAATTACTTTCCAATACCTATCACCTGTGTTAGACAGTGAGCCTCTACTCTAAACCAATCTAACAGTGCCAACATCACAGCAGAAGATGGAGGCCAAGAAGAAGAAGGAGAAAGTCTGAACACACCCAGATCCCTCCATCTTGCCCCATGGACCCCCTTACCAGAAACCCTAAAATCTACTTTTTCACCCCGTGATAAATTCACTATTATTCTACTTAACTGTCATGACCTGCAGATCTTCATCTAAGGTTGGTAACTTGCTCCATGGGTCATTATCAAAACCACAGGCATCTTGGGCTCTGTGCCAGGCTGTCTGAGCCCCCTGGCAGGGGTCTTGGATGCTCAGGACAGCCAGAGGGATGTCCTGGGTTCCAACACCCAGGCATGTGCCCAGGCAGAAGGAAGGAATCTGCTGCTGCCAGCGCTTGGGATGGGCGGTGGGATCCCATCTGCCACAGCCTGGCTCCACGGCAGGTTCCTGGCAGGAAACACAGCAACCCAAGGTCTGGGATCACAGCAGCTCTGGGACTCCAGTGGGTTTGTGTGCCACAATCCCCAGACTCCCTGTGGGTTTTCCAAGCTTCGTGGTGACAGCTGCTGAAGTTCATCTGGGAAGGTGCTCATTAAGAAAACCAGGCAGCTCTGCTTCCTTCACCTCACATGTCCAGCCCTGAAGGAGCCAGGGGCTGCTGGGGCAGCCAGAGCCCCATTCCCTGGCTGCCAGCTCTGTGTCTGTGTGGTGACAACTGGTGTGGTCCCTCCCAGCTGAACTCCCTCTCCATAGCTGCTCTCCTTACTGCTCTCCACGCAACAGAAGCGCTTTGCTTCCCCTGGGAAGAGTCCTGTTGCACAGGAGAGCTCTCTGCAGCAGTCCTAAGCGCTGCAGCAGTGTAACTTCCAACTGCAGTATCTGGGATTACTGCTGCAAAGTATGGAAGGATCCTCTTTTTAAAACAAAGCAAGGAAAAAAACCCAAAGGAGCTCTTCTCCCCCAAGGCCAGGAATGTCTCACGGGCCAGTTGGTGTGGTGCTTTTTGTCACAAGTATGTCACCACACAGCAGCTGCGTAAATCTTTTCCACAAAGGTATCAGATGCCACTAGCTCTAGGATATGGAGTCTAGGATATGGAATCCAAATATATGTCTCCTGGGTTCCTGCCCTGAAATACTATCAGGAGGTCTCTGTGGCCATACTGAACTGAATATTTTGTTTACATTTCATTTACACTTACAAATTAATGTATACTTTCAATGCTGTTAAAGGGCCATTGAACAGAACTGTAGTTTTATATTCAGCAACAGGATGTAATTTCCCTATCAATAAAAATTGTTGTTTGTTTTTCTCTGCACTCGATTATTATGGAAATTTCACAGTTTCTCAGCTACAGTAGTGTCTAGTGAAATGAGCAGGCCATTTATGTGGAACTTTTTTCAAGTGTCCTTACTCTTTTCTATTTATGCTAATGTTATTTCATGCTAATAGCAGACTATATTTTGCTTTGATACTATTAAAACCTGGCTGGCTTGAGTAAAAGGAACATTTTTTATAGTGTTTTCTGGAAATGATCTAACACAGTAAAATCATCTCCATTACAAGTGTGGTTTTAGAGGAGACTGTTTCCCTACCCTTCAATCCAAAAAGTGAAAAATCCTTTAGACATAAATTAATTTCACTGGTTCCTTTTCCTATTTTTGTTCTTTGTAAATGATAACTTACTGTGTAATTTAGCTATGCTGCAAGGAGTTCTTCTTCCAAGAGGGATTCGGGAAGCAAATATTGTTTATCTCAGCCTGTGAACATGAGGTTTACAAATCCCATTACGAAATAATGGGATTGGAATTCCTATTTCAATTTTTATGCATCTTGTAAAAATGTGACCTCCTTCTCCATCCTGAGTAGCTGAGATCTTCTTTCTCTATTACACAGGGCTCTGCACCTGGTTTCCTTCCTGGGTATTGCCAAAAAGTAGGTGGGATCTTTAAACATGAGACATTCACTTTCAGCTTGGAATGGAAGCTGAAGAGAACTCCAGCTCCTGTGCCTGAAATTTATGTCAGACCTGTGAGAAGAGACTCACTGAATGAGAAGATTCAGGGCAGAAAATTTAGTCAATATTTAAGCATTTCTAATTACAGAGTTACTCTGTCTTCTATAGTGGTTCCGTTTGCGCCTCCCTTCAGAGCCTCCTACCCCAGTGGCACTGAAAAAGTGCTGAGGAAAACGAGTTCAGGTTCCCCATACACACCCCACCAGGGGAAGGTTCCCACGAATCCCATGGCAGTTTTGGGGGAGATGTCAAAATGCAAGCCAACTCTTCCTTGGCCTTGTGCTGCTGCCCCTGAGCTCGAGCTCTTAAACCAGCGATAAAAATCTGGCGCAGCAACGTCTTCCCTCGGTTGGAAAATTTGCCTCATCTGACTGACAAGCCCGGGCACCGAGGTCAGCTGGGAGGCCTGGCTGAACAGAAGGCTGTAATGAAGACATTTTCTCTCTCCTGGCTGACCTCCTACAGCCGACAGATTTGAATAGCCTCTTCTCCAGCTGACAGAATGAAATGCAGGCTAGCAGAGATCAAAAGCACTTACCATTTATCTATCTAGTTATTCATGAAGTCCCCCATCACCATGGTATCTGAAAGCCTCCAGTGAACTGGGGAGAGTTCCCTGGGGCTAAGAGCCTCCAGTGCTTCCTCACAGCAATCAAAATTGCTTCCTGAGGCTTGGTTTGTTTTTTCCTCTCTTTCTCCTGCTCATAATTTTTATCCATTACTGCAGATCATCATGGGGATTAAAAGGAAGATTGAATCAACTGGGCAAAGGCTTTGACTGAATTTGCATACACTCTCATCCAGCTCCAGTGCTCTAGCTTCTGATCAAAAGATTTATTGTAACAGTAAAAAAGTGGCTGAAGAGAGGAATTAAAAGTTCCCAGCCACAAAGTCCTATCTGAGAGGAAATTAACAGAGACAAGACTACCATTTTAAGATGAAAACTAAATGTATTTTATACACTGAAAAGACAAGTAAATACATGGCTGAAATATTTTTACAAAAAGGTACAGAATTTTCTGGTGGGAATTTTCTCCTTGCAATTTGCACAGTGCTTTGACAGTTCATCATGCAAAGCAAATAGCTTAATGCTGTTAAAGAGAAAAAAAGGACAAATATGAAAACAAAAAAGAGCATTTATTCGAAAACATTTCTATAATTTTTGCACTAATCTCATAATTTCTCAAGATCTAATTCATGGTTAGTGAAATTTACCTCTGACCGTTGCTAAAATTCCATGGCAGATTTTTCCAAGCAAAGACTCCAGCTTTACAAAAAAGCAAATGTATCTTTGGTATCTGATATCAAAAGCCAAACTACAAGCAGGTTTGACTATTGACTTTCATCCGTACCCATTAGTCTTCCAATCTAAACTAAAGACTAACCCCAGGACTGCAAAATGGTTGTCAGATAGGACAAACTGATAAACCCTGCCTTGACATTGGTGTTACCCATTTCTTTTAGGACTGAAAGCAAGTTTTTTAATTGATCTTTGCTCTGCTTCCTACTTGCCAGCCTCTTTTTACATCACTCTTGCACTTTACCATTGCTGCTACGAGACCAAATCCTTCATTTTTTGAGAGGTGCTGGGATGCTTCAGTGACAAATATCCTGGAGTTTCTATTAACAAACGATGAAAAAATTTAGTCATGGGATGCCGGTGTTTTCTTCTACTGATTCATATTAAACAATCAGTGATTTATTAAGAGCTTGTTAATTAGTAATGTGGCAAACTTGATGATTAAAAAGAAACCCAAAGCAACAGAGAGGAGAACCTCTACTGGATTATCTTATGAAAAATGCAATCAGGCTGTAAAAGCAAGCTAAAAATAAAACTAATGCCTTCCTCATTGACCTCAGGCAGTTGCAATTGGATAAAACACTCTTCAGTTTCTTCCCAGCAGTTTTGTGCAGTGTTGCTCTATGATAGGACTGGCAAGTGTATTCTGCTTGGAGGAAGATTCATCTTGGCTGAGTGTGTGGGAATTTTGAGCTCAAGTGAAGCCTTAGAAGAATCATATTTCAGGTGCCTACAAGTTTATAAACACAGGTTCATAGAGAAGTGGTTGCTGCCAGAGAGGTACCTACTTACCCCTTTATTTAAATATCTGGATGTCATGAGCATTACAGGTCATTAATACAGGTCATTAATGTGACATGGCAAAAAAACTGGTTTAAAATAAATCTGTCCTTTATTGCTAGGCATTCCTTTATTTTGTAATCTGGCTCTGTTGGAAACTGCAGTAGCAGAGCTCCATTTTGGTGAACCTGCTTGGGTTTTTTTTACAGGATTTGCTTTGTCATTATAAATATATTAAACTATTTAAAGTTTACACCAGACTTTACCAGAACAACTGCTGTAAATACATAGTACTATAAAACTGTACTACAGTAGATACTATGTTATAGTTATCTACCATATTACCACACTGTAGTATAAAATCATACTACATCTGTCAAGGAAATAAATCTAATGTCTGAGGAAATATCCTTTGCTGGTTTATATGATTGTCTTTAGTCACAGAGCTATTAGTTTACAAAATTAAGTATTCCATAGTGGGGCTTCCACTAGCTATCGCTAATTAAACAAATTCAATGTGTAAAAGTTATTGGAATGTATTCTGAGCAATAAGCTCTCCTGCCCACAAGGGATATATAAATTCGGCACAGGGCAGTGCAAAAGGTATTAAGCTCCAGTGTCCTGTGTGTATAAACAGTCTTGATTTTTTGGTTAGGAGCATATCAATGTTCTATCACACGAGAAACCTGGGCTGTGGTGTTAACCTCACCTAGCTGAGAGTTTAGGAGCATCGCAGAGGTGATACTTTCAGCCTTGGAGGGATAATGTATCATACTTGAGCACCTTGTTCACAGCAGTGCTGCAGCCCTGAAATGGGCTATCATCACTTCTCAGAGCTGATGGCTTTCTGCTGCGAGGTAGCAGTGTCACCTAATACTGTGAGGCAAGGGGATGAGGGTGTGGAAGGACAGAATTTAATGAGGAACAATACTTTGCAGCAGCTTTAAATGCCTCAGGCTTGGTGTCCTAGCAAGCTCTGGATAAGTGAGAAAAGGCACAAATATCTTGGACTTCCACATTTAAAAAAAAAAAGGTTTATTTGGCTTACAATTATTCAGGGATCATTTAGGGAGCTTTTCTTTTTCAGGGAGTATCTGCAGTGATGATGGTTTCAATGCTATGCAATTACACACAGCCAGACCTAAAGCAGGTATTTGCTTCAGCTGGCACACAAACCTAACCCTGCCCAGGACAGATGAGACCAAGTGACAGTGCCATGAGACATGTGCCATGAAGTTTCCTGTTCTCTGCTGCCCTCTGTCCAAGGGAATTCAACCTCCTCTCTCATTCCCGGCTTTGGGAGGGAGCCCAAAGGATAAGGGCTTTTGGGTTGTCCCTCCCCACTTGCTGAGTCCTTCATACAAGGTCAGTTCCAGCTGTTGAAAGGACCAGCTCCTTTCTTGACAGCTGCTAGAAAAGGAGTCCCATGACGCACTTGGAACAGGATTCTAGGCAGTGAACCCTAAACATATGTTAATTGTGTCTTATAAAAGATTAAATACCTCAGCACCTGAAACAGGCAAAACTGAAGATACACCCATTTTCCCACAGTTCCATGTCATGTTGCATCTGTGTTTTGGCCTCTGTTGTGTGATGCTCTATCTTTTGTCAAGCACTCTGTAGTGTCTTTTGACAGAACCTTTTGTAGTGACCAGACACTCAAGAGTTAGCCAATAGCAAATGGCATGACCCTGCCCAAAAAAATTCTAGGTAGTTTTTGTGCCTTTAAGATGTGAACTTTGAATCAGCCCATAAGTCCATGTTAAGAAATGGGTTCAGCATTGACAGAGAAGTGTGGTACCTGATGTGCCAGTACTGCAAGCTCAGGCAGTACTGCTGAGTACTGTTACTCAGCTTGAGTAACACAAACATGGCTTTCAGGCAAGTGACTTCCAGTAGGGAACCATGTCTGACCCACTGGTGACTCTGAAATTTCAGTGGGGGATTCAGATGATCAGTCTTAGCTGGCAAAAGTGACAAAATCGGAATCCCAAACATTATGAGGGCAAATAGTTGCATGGCTTTTAAGACTCTCTGCATCAAGAGCTTGGTGTCCCTTTTCCAGAGCCATAAAACTAAAACCAAAAACCCAGCAGAAGTGAATGCCAAATCTAGACATCTCCATTCTTCTTGTGGCTACAGAGTTTCTGAGATGTCCACAGGAAGGACAGAGTACATGTGCAAGAATAGCCTTGTAATGCTGCTGGTGCTGCAGAGTGAAGCTCTAGAGGTGTGTTCTTCATGTACTCAACAGCCCTGGATGATGGGGTTCCTGTCCTAATTGTTGGAAGTTATTACTCCTGCCAGAAGATATGATTCAGTGAGAGTTTCTGAGCAAGGAAGCTGAGCGAGGTTATATAGATGAGGAAGGCAATTTTTCTAACTGTCTGGCTTGAAGCAGATAAGGAAGGGCTTGTGTGCCCCTTTCTTGGCAGAGCTGAGGTGACAATGCTTTCTGGTAGGGAAATGGTAACCCCCAATTAGGAGTGATAATCTTTGACAGGCACAGCTTTTTGTAGAATCCATGACCTAGTATCAAGACTTCAAGTGCCACTTGAAAACTAGCTAGACAACGGCAAAAAATATTTACAGATGGGGAAAATCTGGCACTAGAGGCATTAGAGGGCTTGGCACACACTACTCTGGCAGCCACAGGGTTGCAGGACTCCTGGCTCACATCTTCCTCCTCCAATTTCTCCCCATTTCTGCCTTCCAGCATCCCCCAGTGGCAGGGTCAGATGGAGGGGTGGTCCAAGGGATGCCCTCCCTGTGATGTCATCCAGTCTGGTCTGTCCAGGAGCAGAGCTCCACACCCCTGATACCAAAGACAGCACACACACACTGCCTGCAGTTCTGGCTGCCTGCAAAAGCAAGTGCTGGCCTTCAGCCCTGGCAGCTGGAATGCCGAAGCGCAGAGCGAAAGGAACAAAAGCGCTGCTTCCTTTCTCTCCGCTTAATCTATGCACTCAGTTAGTTAAGATGGCTCAGGATGCTGTTTTTTCTGTGGGTAGTCTGTCATCCTCAAGCTGCTGTAACCTTGATTAAATCCAAGTACTTTAATTAGAAGAGAGCTGTGTCTCTGCATGGTCGTCCCCCACTCTGCAAACAGCGGTAGGGAAGTACAATTACACATAGTGACAGATGGAGAGCACTAACGTAGGTGTTAAACCCGAGTGCAGCTCTCAGCCCAACAGGGCTGGCTCAGAAACTCTGCTTGGCTCAGCCCTGTGGCTCTTCAGGGAGAGTGAGCTGGGGACTCAGAAGTTGACAGAGTGCATGTGTCTTTCATAGTAGGACTTAAAAATTGAAGGCACAACACCTTTCATCTGCTAAGCTTTTCCATTCCCTTCTGGCCATTCTTGCCAGAGGTGAGTCCTGGTTTTCTCAGATTTTGGAAAATCAAGTAAAAGAGATTTTGGTAAGAGCCTGCTGTGGGTAGGTAAACTAAACAAAATGGAGGATGGTTTCATCATTGAATTTTTCATCCGATTGAAGATTTGATCTGCTCTCCTCTTTTATAGTATCTTCATTCTGAGTGGATCCTTCACCCTTAGCAAATCTGAGATCCATGAACTTGAAAACAACAGAAAGAGGGTGGGAGAGAAAAAATAAGATCAGGGATTTTTTAAAAATCTCTTGATCAGCATCTTTCGAAGAGAGACATGTGCAGGAGTTTCCACTGCATTGGCCGCAGTTAATGAGGCTGCAAGGGACTTTTTCTCAGCAGGTGACAAGTCACTTCTGAGTGCTCAGAGTAACATTCCATAGTATTTCCAGACTTAGCTACCTCTTTTGGAAGCTGGGCTTGGCAACACTTTAGGATGGCAGCTATGGCACATAGTCCAGTGACTTCCTTCTCATCGATTAAAGGGCTAATGTAGTAAATCTCCCCATAGCTAAACAAGCTGGGTTTTTCTCTAGGATCTTTTGCATCCCCACAAGAAGGATGGGGAGAAGGGTGAGAACTTTCAGCCTCAGAATGGTACAAAGAGCCTTGCTGGTGTGAGTACAGCTGTGAAAAACAGAGGGGTTGTTGTTTAGCATGCCTACATTTCATGCACGGCCAGGGAAATGCTGATGAAGTAGTCACACCTGGGGGAAAGGGAGGAAAGAGCATTGTTTATTCAGTAGGGAAATTGTAGAGACATGGACAAACATTGCTCCTGCTCCTCAAAAGTGCACCACTGCTCAAAAGGCAACATCTGAGGTCATCTATTAATAGGATTTATGCTACTGAGCAAGCTGTCTGGAGAATACAATAGAAATTAGTTACAGAGCACCTTTGCTTTCTGATGCTTTTGCAATCCAAACAACAAAGTCAAGATTGCTATCTATATTTCTTTGAACACATAAACTTCCATCTCAAATTTGGCCAAGGGTAAGTAAATGCCGTCCAACTGCACTTTTTTCTCTCAGTCTGCTTAAAATCAGCACTAAGAATTCTTCCTTGACTTTAATAAGGGTAGAAGGGAAGGGGTAGAGGAAGAAGGAAGCAACTTTCTTGTTACTTCAGTCAAACAATTGGCTACTGCACAGGGCTGTGAGTAATAGGAGGTAGGAAAAGCTGTGGCGATACAGTTTCTGGGATGCAATTCTATCTCATCTCAGGAATTGTCTAAATTGGCTGGAATGCTGCAGCTCCCACATGGGAGCTGGAATTAGGACATTCCTCCTTGCTGTCCCTGCCCCTTTCACTCCCTACAGAAAAATGCTTCCTATAGACCTTTGCTGCAGTTAAAGGTCTGCCAAGCACATCTCTTCTTCATATCTTTTCCCCATTGGCTTAAGTGCATAAACTCTGGATTTCTCCTTGACTGTGCCAGTGTGTGCTGGAGGGGAGGGAGAGGCACAGAGCACAGAGCCAGCCCTGCTGACTGAGCCCTGGGGATATGTCTGCTCAGCCTCCAGCAGGCAGATATGGGCTTGCTTCAACCAAAAGCTGCACACAAGGGTTACCTTGCTGTCTGTCTTGTCTGCCTCCAGCTATGTGGCCTCATCTGAAGAACACAAGGCTTGAACCCAAGCCTTGAACCCTTGATCAACCCAAGATTTGATACCTCCAGCAGATAAATCTGCTCTTGGTGGTACAGCTGTGTAAGGAGACCTCCTCACTGACACTGTGTGAGTGAGCAGAAATTCTGAGAGGGAATTTAGAGCTGATTTTTTCCACCTAGGTGAAAGGAATTGGCATGTTAGCAGACAGAACGACTTCTGGTCCTGCTGTAGATGTGTTAGTTTTGCCAAAGGACAGAAAAGGTTCCTGGACCACAGGCAGCCTGAAGGCTACAATCCATGAGAAGATGAAGGAGAAGCACAACTTCAAATAAAAATTGCAGGTCATGTCTCTCCAAAACAAAACTGTACTACAGACAACACAAAAGAGGAGGCTACAAACATAGAAATTCAGTGAGTTTTGAACAGGGGAGGGAAAACTAGAGGACATTAAAGATGATATTCTTAAACATTTTTTTCAGGGCTCTGGAATTGCAACATCACTGTTGGCAAAATTTGCAGACAACTTTAAGTGATAAACAAAAGTGGGGACAATTACATAGTGATTAAATACCTTGGAAGAATAGGAGCATTTGAAAAAAATCCATGCTAAAAGTACGAGTTGAAGGAGGTGGTCTGTGTGGTATGGCAGAGGAGGGAGAGTGCTCAGAAAAGGAGCTGAAAATGAACATTTTGTGGTACTCAGTAGGTCTACAAAGAGCAGGAACAGTCTTTTGTGAAAGCCTTGTGAGGCCAGTACTGGCGTGCTACCTGCAGACCTTGCACTCCCATGGTAAAGGGAAGGTGGGAAGAACAGAAAAGAGCAGTGAAGAGAGTCACAGTGATGGTTGTGCTGTGGTGTATGAGTGAGAGACAGAAAAAAATTACTGGCTACTGAAGGGCTCTAAATTAGAGCTGATGGCTGGAAGTTGAAACCACAATAATTTACACAGGAAGTAAAGTGCAGTTCTCAATACAGAGGGTGAATAAATGTGAAGTAAAGGGGCTGGGGAATTGATGGGGTTTTGTTTCTCAGTATCTTTAAATCAACATAAATCAGGGAATAAATTTCTTGAACATATATTCTTTTTCTTTAAGTTTGATGTATCTTTGATCCTAGATGAGCCACCACAGCTTGTGAGCATAAGGGAATGTGCTGGTTTGTGCTTACTTGGAAAGGCAGTGTATTTTGGGTTTAGGGTCTGTTTTGCCCCTAGTAGATTCACACAGACATTTTGATTTGGCAGTGGGAAAAAGGATATAGGACAGTTAAAGGATATAGGATATTACATGATCAAAATCTAAGTGTCACAAGAATAGCAGTAATTTAAATATTCTGATCTCAGTGTAATGGCAATGGCAGATTTTTCATTCCAAAGGTAATGCTGCTGAAACTTTTAATGCTTGTACATATCTTTCTATTTAGTTCTTAGCTTGTACATATATATTTATTTAGTATATATATCTTCTTTAACTTGTACATATATATCTATCCAGTCCTACTAAATGTGGGGTACTGAAATCTTTCTGTTTGAGGGAAGGATCACTTTCAATTGCAGGGAGATAATCCCTGCTTCACCAATTTCCTTATGGTCCTTTGAGATGGTGTGGTTTCTAGCACAGGTTTCATGTGCCAATTCTGCCCAAGTTTGTTGTGAATTTTGATGCTGAAGAAATAACACTGCAGATGATCTTGAAGGTCACACGAAAGCAGGAGAACTGCAAATCAGCATGACTTTGCACCCAACTGAAAGCTGATTGGGAAGAAAATGGTTGCAAGTGGACAGCCCATGTCCTGCTAGCCTAAACCTCATGGGGACAAATGTCTTTCTTCATCTAAAGGGTTAGCATTTCTTACTGGAACTGTGCAAAGAAAAGAAATTAACCTCCCCCCCCTTGTGGGATGTGATGTTCTTTTAGCCAATATTACCATCTTTGTTTATCCACTCCTACACCACAAACCCTGAACATGTGCTACATGTCCTTAGGCACCCATTGGTTAATTTACTTGTGCAGAGTAAGGCAACAAAATTATAATAATAAATTACGAAACATAGTACAACTGGAACAAAGATGCTCTATAAAAATTCTTCCTGCTTTTTTTCCTTGGTATTTCTTCTCAACCAGGGATATTATATAAAACTACAGGTCAAGCATGGTCTGTCACATTACTAAATCTTATGAGAAAAACTAAATAATTCATTAAAACAAATTAACAAGTTAATAAGAACAGAAGTCAGTTAAAATACAATAAAATATTATTAATACATCTCAGCCTGTATGTAGAGCCTGTTTAAAGTGAATCAATGCACAATTAATGGGAAGCTGAGCTCAAGTTTTTGTATGATTATGTATAGGGTAGATCATGCAATATCATCTAATCTGCAAGGTGTTTAATCTCTTTAGCACTTCTGAAATGAAACTAAATGTAATCTGGACTTCAGGGTCCTCAGCTACTGCAGTCATGGGAATTTTAGAAGTAAGGGAAACTGGTAGTCAGAAAATAGCATATATATTTGTGAAACTACACTCTATAGCCTCCCACTGCACTTTCCTGTCGTCATAATTTTTCAGTTTAAATAGAAATATTTGTGTTGGAATGAAACTATCAGAATTCTGGACAAAATAATGACAATTTTAATTGTCACACATTTGTTTTGCATGTGTTATTAGAGCTGTTGTAACTGCAGCATTGATTCATGACATTTTCCTCTTTTTGTATTGGGATTTCTGTGGCTGCAAAAAAAAAAAAAAAAAACCAAAAAAAAAAACCAAAAAGAAGAAAGGAGACTGTTATGGAAGAAAAAGCTAAAGACATTTTGGGGGCCAGGAAAATGAACTACAGCATAACCTTTCTGAGCTTTTTGGATGAGGACAAAATTTGAAGTCCTGCTGAGTGAAACCATTTATGTGCTCTCCAGGGAATGATGATTTCACTGGGACTTTCTGGACTTGGCATTGAAGAAGCCGGTCTCATCACTCTGAGATTTTTGCACAGCAACACTTTGACATCTTAAAGTAAATACTGTGAGGCTTGTGTGCCTTCAGTTGATCATGTGTTTTACATCCTTGTCACATAGGTAAATGATCCGAGAACGCACAGAAATTCCTGATTTAAATAAGTATCAAGTACCAGGTGGAAGGTAAAGTTTTGTCAGAGAGAAAATTGTCATATTTGTCTATGAAAGAACTTACAGTCCATACTTGAGCTTCTCTTTTGAGATAAGTCTTGCTCTTCTCAGGGGCAAGGCTGGGCTTTTCTATCTCACCAGTGCTGTGCTTCCTGAGGACTTTGGTAAAAGGTTGTACCTGGATTTTCTTTTTTCTTTGGTGGATGTTGTGGAGATAAAAAGACTGTAGTGGCAGCAGGGGGAGTTGAGGTCATTGAGTTTTCACTGCTGCAGAGGAGACCACAACAAGAAGGAAAGCTGAGGCTAAATCTTGATTTCAAAGAAAGATTTCCCTCTTTTACTGTAATAAGCAATGACAGCTGCAAAGGCATACTCTGTCTTGCAATGCAATAATTTGTTTGCCTTTCCCCTACCCACAAGCACGGCCCTTTCTGGCTGCCTAATGTTAAATATTGGTGGGAGACAGCATGGCAGATAGCTCTGGACATAACCTCTGAGAGAAACATGTAGGTCAGCTTGGTGAGTTGTGAGAAACAGGCAGCTCCTGAAAGCAGACACGTAGGGGTAGGAAGAGTACAGACAGGGGCATCTAACCATTTGGTCCATGTCACCAACATCTACACTGGAAAGGTAATATCTCCAGCAGAGTTGACTGTGAGGAAAACCAGGAGCAAGTGTTCTTTCTAGAGTAATAACCCAGCTTCCCTTCTTTGTGTCCACCCTTGTTTTATGAGGCACATCATAAATCAGTGCCAGTAGCTTTGCCACAACAAAGCCCCAGATGCCGCTCTGGGTGAAACCCATCTCTGTAGGGGCTGAAGTCAGAGTGATGTCATGTGTCTCCAGTGCCTTGTCCACTCGCCACTCAGGAAGGAATTAAGCTGCCCTGTGGATAGATGCCCACAAAGGATGCTCTGGACATGCTTGGTTCTCAGGGTTGACCATACAGAGTTTTGGATAGCTTTTGGATAGCTGAGGAAGTTATTGCCACTTGTTCCCAGCAAACTGGAGGTTTTTAATACTGCTTCCCACAAAAGGATTTTACCAGGCACTTGCTTCTCAGCATGCACATTGAGAAGCACTAAATGCAGTAAATGCAATGGTACTTGACTTCCTGTCTAATACTAGGATATGATGGGACCACTTTGAAACTCTCTTTTTGCCACCTCAACAGCAAAACAACAGATTCGGCATGGGACAGAAGACAGGAATATCCCATGCAAAGGAAGTCCTGGTCCCATTAAAGGTGCTTTATATTTTCCCTACTTAACTAAGCCCTATGGAAACTTGCAGGGTGCTCCTGACCCATGGAAGAGTGTCCCCTCTGTCTGCAGTTCAGCAGCTTGGGGCAGTAAGGGCAGAAGGAGCCTTCAGAGGTGAGGGTCTCCCTGCTGTGGTGCTGCTTCATGGCAATTTTGGTTTTTCCTCCTACTTTTGTTTTTGCAACCATTATCTGGGCTAATCTTCAGTCTGGTGGTGCAGATGTTCATCAGCCTGCATTCCTTTGAAAATAATGCGCTGTTTATAGGGCAGTGATTGTCTCCATTAACAAAAAAAAGAAAAAGGACAAAACCCTTTATCCTTGAAAATGAAAAAGCATGCCTCTCCTACTCTGTCATCTCTTCTAACACATTGCACTGAGGGTTAAAGGCGTGTCTCCATCTCCTCCCCAAATGTCTTTATTAATAGCTTTCAAATATTGGCCTCCTTAGGCCATGGACAGATGCAGCTCTGGACATGCTAGAGGCTGCATAGCACTCAAGGAGATAAGACAGTTTAGTTTAACACAGCACGAATGATTCCAGCCTCAAGTCCCAATCAAAGAGATTTACAGCTGTTTTAAAAAGACAGTAACGTTGACTTGACTGGTGAAAGAATGCATGAAACCACTCTCAATAAAAGGTCTGCTTTTAGCAAGTAAATAAATATTAGAAGCAGAACACACACAACTTGATGGTTATTTCATTAAAAATTAGCGCAGCAGCCTAATTGTAACACACCACCAATATTTGTGCTTTTGGAATTAACAGTCAATACCCCACAAGACAGACACATCCTTTAGTTAAAACAATTATCAAACAGACATTGAAACAGATCTCCTTTGTCACCATTTAGGAGCAATTTAATGCACTCTGTTCCTAATATTTTATGATGCAGAAATTCTATTCTCTAATTTCCTTTTCAAGCCTCTATCCCAAAGGGGTTTTAATTTGATATTTTCTACTTTAATGTAAGAGACCTTGCTCAGCACCACCCCGGATCAAGCCCTGGGAGAGGCACTCAGAGATCGGAGCAGGCCAGCCATCCCCCTCTGCAGAGGGACCCCACGTTGTGTGCGGGGTGCCTCTGCATCGATGCTGACGAAGTGGCCATCTGCAATCTGCATGCAATAATTATATCTGCCTGCCCCGGCTGCCCTGGGTGTGCGGGCACAGGCGGGTGGGCGGCGCAGCGGCTGCGGGCGGCTGGTGCCCGGCGCGGGGGCTCGCAGGAGCGGATCATGTCCCTCCCTTCACCACGAGGCACACAACCTGCTGAGCAGACAGGTGCTGGCTCGGCCGATGTCCATGGGCGATGAAGCCTGGTTGTCCTAGTAGCTGACATCTATATCTAGATCTATCTGGATTTTTAAACTGATACAACATGAAGAATGTCACTCTCTGTTACTGTATGTGTGTATCTCGTGGATATCCTTTAAGCACAATGCCTTGACCGTGTCTGCCCTGCTTTCTTCAGCTGATGGGTTTTGCCATTGTAATGGGCTATTGTTTTCCACAGTTTTTTAAATTTATCCTTCAGTTCAAATGCTTCTGGACATGATTACAGTTAGAGTCTTTCCCTAGTACTTTAACAACTCTATTGTTTCTACTTATGCTTAAAAACTTAAAATTTCAGCTTAATAAAGCACAGCTATTGAAACCAAAATAAATTCTGCCTTAACATATTCAAAAACTTTAGAAGAAGCCTACAGAGCTAAGCATGCCTAAACCCCATTGATGTCACAGGGAACCTATTACATTACATGTACTACAGCACTGCAGTAAGTTTAGAGCTTCCTTTTTTCTTCCTTTTTCTGCCTTGTATCCAGCTGCCTCTCTGCTGGTATTAAAATATTTTGTTGGCTTTGCTTGGTCCAAAGTTTAAGTAAAGCAAGCACAAGCTTTTATAAAATATGTTCCAAGATTTTCTGTGAAAAACAAGGATGACATAAATTTTTACATCAGTGTACTTTATTCAGTACATTTGAGACCTCGCTACAAGCCAGCTAGGGAAAAAGACAATTATAAAAAAAGTCTTTTTTTTTTTTTTGTGAACAGAAAAAAAATTCCACTTAATTGAGTTTTCACTGTCTTGCTTACAAGAGGAAACAATTAAACTGTATGGTCAAAGGACTTTCAAGAAAACATTGTGGGTGTCACCCAAGCAAGATTGGCAAGATAACTCTTATGCAGTCTTTGGTCCGTTTAAGGTTGGCAGCATCCTGTACCAAAGGCTTTTCAGTTCCAGAGCAGAGCTGAAGTCAGAACAGGAAGACAAGAGGGTGTTTCAGGTTTCAGCCCAATTCTGGTCAGCGGCAGCCCTGCCCTGCTTATTGCCTGTCCTGGAGATCCAGCTGGGGTCACTGGTGGGTGCACTGTGACTGCTCCCCAGCTGCCTGTCCCCTCCTGGGGAAACCAAGGCAAGCATTTTCCAGCAGAGCTGGTGGTGAGAGCCTTGCAGCAGCAGGTAATGAGGTCCTGGTGTGTGATCACCACCTGCCAGCAGAGGTTTACAGAGGATGGGGTTAATGGGCAGCCCTCCTTTCTGTCAGCCCCTGGCAGGCACAGAAGTGGTGACAACCATCCAGCTGTGCAGCTTCTCTTGCTGCCACCCTCAGGTCATGGAGCAGCTGAATCCAGGCCCAAGGATACTGCAGGTTTCTAGCAGTATGCCTGCACACAAAAGGAGAGATAACTCCAGGCAAGTGCCCTGAGAGATGGCATCAGGCCCTTGTCTCAAAGCAGCTTTGTGCTGTACATCCCCACATACAATCTGGGACATTGGGCTTGTCTTTTGTACCTCTCCCTTATTCTTTGGAAGTCTTCCCTTGCCCACATACAGTATCTGGCTGACAGATAGAGGGAATCACAGGAACAGAAATCACTGTGATATGTAGGAGTAGTGGCTAATCTGTTGGGATTGTACAGACATTGTCACATGCCTTTAAAACTCAGTTTCATCTTCTCCCTCCAGGCTGTTTTCAGCAACCTTGATACCCTTGTAGATAAATGAAGCTGGCAGAGAGACCACCTTTATAAACAATGAATTTTTCATCTCTCTAGTAACCCATGTTGACCCTGTACAGGCTTGCCCACATTTTGTAGATGTTCAGGTAAGAGCTAAAACAGCAGTGAAGACCTTGCAGCAGTCCTTTGCAGTGGAAAAAGCCAGCTAAAAATTGAAGGTAACTTAGGGCCTGGGGCACACTCCTTCTGCTGCCAGGATTGCAGCTGTCTTCCTAGGATTGCCTCCCTCAGGAGCTGCTTTTAGGGCTCTTGAGCTTAGCTGGTGCCAGAGCTGCCTTGCACCTGTGTCACAGCCCAGCCATTACTGAAAACAAAGAGAAAAAGGTCATCTTTCCTTCGAAGGAGATTTTAAAGTAAAATGAGTGGTTTTAGCTGGCAGGAGGCAGATCTTACAGACCCACTCCCCTTGCAGGTGTGCAGCTGCCTCTCACCTTCCTCTCTCCCATCATCAAGCAAAGGGGCTGCAATCTAGACAGGTGTGAGGTAAAGGCTTTGGGGAGGCTCCAGGACAGACGTAACAACTTTAAATTGGCCTTTGGACAGAAATTCAGCTGTACTTTGTGTTCTCCAGCCCCACCAAATGATCGAATGCACCTAGAACATCCCTTCTTCTCCACAGCTGTGAGGACTGAAAGAGCACAGCTGTCTGTTTCAAACACTGCCAAGGCCACAGAAGGAACTTGCAATTAGAAAAGTCACCACAGTGGCTGCTTGAGTTAAGTACAGAAAGGAGGAATTTGTGACAGGAAGGTGCTGATTCCAAGGCTGGCTGAGGTAAGGTCTGGTTAGCAAATCCTGGTTGATCTATCCAGACAGAAGTTCCTGCTGGTAAAGGAAGGAACTGCTCATACACATATCACTCGTCAAAGATCACCCCAGGTTTGACTGCCAACGACCACTGAAGCACCCCCAGACTCATTTCTGGTGCCTTCTGCCAGAGAACTGCACATGAACCTTATCACTCTTAACTACAACCTGAAAGGAGGGTGTAGCCAGGTGGGACATGGTCTCCTCTCCCAAGTAACAAGTAATTTTTTTTGTTTTTTGGTTTTAAAGAGGTATGTATCATTATCCTTAGCAAAGAAACTGTGCTTGAAGAACAATATCTGCCACAAAGATTTGCAAGTCCTAATTCAATCCATTTGTATTAGTGGAAATATTTCCTGTGACTTTAGTATGCCATGGATTATTCTTTTGTTATAATACTTGCCTGATCAAGAGCATAGTGCCTCAGGCACCACTGCAACAACTAATCCTTATATGGCCTTCTAGCAAATGGATTTATCATACTTGAGCTGGGTTTGACAACTGAAATGTTGTGTGGAGGGATAGCTGGTAATATAGGGTACAAATCAGCAGAAAGAAACCTAGCAGCAGGTTTACCTCTCTAAAACAGCCTATGGTAGGTGGAAGCAAATTGCAAAAAGAATGGATCCTACAGATGGTCAGTCTGGCAGCTGGTGGCTGCCTTTGCACGCATCTTTTTTTTGCAGAATGAGGTCTCCTATAACCTAGAATTTACTGGCACCTCACTATGGAAGTGTTTGGTGTGTTAGACAGCTCTTAACACCTGCAGTGTCAAAATAAAGCCATTATAGATAGGGAATTTGTATTCTGCAGTAAAAAAAAACCACTTATGCATAGCTCACTCACCAGTTATTTAGGGCACTTAAAGATGAAAAAAACCCACAGAGTTAGAGGAAGTTCTTTACTTTATAATGAACTGCCAAAGTTGTCAGAAGCTCAGTGGCACACACCCAATGAAGGGAAAAAGATCAGCAGATTGAAAAAGATTAGTAGCTTTTCTACAGGGCTTCATCTTTTGCTCCAGCATGAGTCATAACTACACAAACAAATGATCAGAAATAATTTTGATGGAGGATTTGAGGAATATTGCTAATCTCCTTCATATTAAGACATCTCATATTTGGTTGTACCAGTTAGTCGAGTGACTCACGTTTCTTCTACTGACATTCCTCTACCAACAAAGAGAAAATGAACTGTCTGCTTTGTAGAGTATATTTGTCTAGAAATAGCAAGCTTGGTAGCAGGACCGTAAGGTTCAAAATGTAAATCCAATCCTAAAAATACTCCATCCTGCTGTTCAGGAAAAATACTCATCCTGCTGTTCCAAACCAAAAGTTATGGAATGCCAATGTAAAAGAGCAAGAACGTTTATTAATCTTCAGGTGTGGCACCAAGACAGCACCATCCCACATCTGCATAGTCAGCAAAGGATCATTCCAGCCTGAATGAGCCAGCTTTGTATGGTATTTTTTACCATTTTTACTTAATTTTTAGTTTGTTCAGTGAGAAGGACATTAAATATGCCAGTTGAGCCAAATGTGTATTTTGAGTATGCAAACATCTGCCTTCATCAGGTGGCTGATCATTGCCAGTGACAACTGGTTCAATGCAGTGAACTCCAGGTGAATGTTTTCCTTCTCTTAACCCACAAGGTCTATTCATGATGCCAGATGTTGTCAAGGAACATAGATGACATTCTTCACAAATATCTTCATTGACCTGAGCTATCTGCATACACTCTTCTATCCAGTAGGAAATACACAACAAACAAAAGTTTGCAGCTGTATCCCCAGACCTTAACTGCAGGAGAGAGCAGCTTGTCTCCAGGTGTCTGATCTGCTGTTGGTATTGATTGATTTGCCTCTTACTGCTTCCTACAATTTTAGAAACATCAATTTCTCACTCATCCTCTCTGCTACTAAAATTTTATAGAAGGATAGAGAGACAGCCTTGGTGTTTCATGAGCTGTAGTCACCACTCACTGAACAGGAATTTGTTAGCCAGGTCAACCCAGAGAGTGCCCACACGGAACACAAAGAGACAGTCAGTGTCAGCTGTGATAACTGAGATTCAGTCTGAGGCTAATCTACTGTGGCTAATAAATATCCACCTTTGTAACAGCATCTTCCTTTCCTTGGAACATATGAGCTCCACAGAAACAGACGAGAAACTGGACTCGACTGCTTTCCACACACAGCTTTGAACAAAAATGATGTGGGTTTGTTCTGGTGATATTTGTTAGGCAAAATTAGAAAGAAAAATTCTGAGATGTCATTTATCAAGCACAGGGGAGAAACTAGAAGGAACAGCAACAATAATCTTTCTTTCCTGAATCAGCATTTGCATTTTTTTCTCTCCAGCAGATTTTGACAGAAAACATGTTAATGTGATCTGGGAATGGTCAATTTTTTTTTGCCAAACTGTGGCTAAAGGTGAACCCAGCACCTTTCATAACAATTTTTTTTTTTCCTGTCTGGCTAACAGTGTTTCTGATCAACCCATTCTGTGGCCAGGAAATAATTAAATCTGGGATGTGCTCTCAGGGATATACAAATTCTAATTTTCCTTCTAGATATTAAGAAGGGATTAACTAGGACTGTTTCAAAAGATATTATTTCTATGTTTACAAAGAAAATAATGTGATGGGTTTTAACCTTTCAGAGTGTTTTTTCCCTTTTTGTTTCTTATCTGCACTCAAAAACAATTATGAGACTGTCCAAGGGGGGAAAACCTGAAAACAACCACATAAACACCTAATGATGGTGGTAAAAGGAACAAGAGATTAATAGGAGGGGCTCACCCCTGGTTTATGCTTTATAGTTTCCTCTAATGAGGTACAATGTTGGGTAACTGGTGTCATGTGTCATGTCATAATACATCATATCCATATCAGGGTCTGTCATGTCACACAGAGTAATAGGAGATGACAGATTCAATGGGACACCATCAGCTAGAATTTTTTAAAATTTTTTTCCTGTATAAAGATTTAAAATATATAAAATACGGTAGTGATGAGCTAACAAAGATGAGGAGGAGAGAGAGAGGAGGGAGCTGAGAATAGTCTTTACAAGACAGAAAGCAGGTCAAGGCAAAATGTCAGGTCTCAGACACATCACTCAGAAACTCAGGCAAGCTGAGTCCATGTCACCTCAACCTGTGGGAGTAGCTTAGCAATAATATCTGAGCCGCTCAGAATTTGAGGTCTAACTTTTGGGACTCTACCCACTCTAAATTAGGGAAGGTTCTAGTTAATTCCATTGTTTTTTTGTTTTGATCTACACCCAAGGAATTTGGATTAAGGAGTACATACAGGTTCCTAATTTCCTGCAAGTTCTTATCTCAGAGTCTGTCTCTGAACAAAAGGATTTGTGCTCCCCTGTGCCAGGCCAGAGTTTGCCTAGGGAGAAACTGTGGGGGAGGAAGGAACCGGAGCCATCCTTTACACCCACCCAAGGGCCTGGGCAGGCAAAGGGCTGGACCAATGCAGCTGTGCCATGCTCACACCTGGCACTTACTGTGGTTTCTGCAGGTCCTGCATTAGCTGATTTGGAGCCCCTGTTGCAGCAGCAGTGTGCACACAAGCCTTAGCCGCTGCTGAGCAAGCTGTGGCCACAGCACACTGCCATGTTTCAACATACTTCAACAGGGAAATCTGGTCAGGGACCCCACTGTGCATTGTCCTGCTGCTCCGTGATGGTCTGCAGGGAGACAACACAATCTTGGGACTGAGCTATTTATCTCCCAGCGTTCCCCCAGTTTCATCCACTGTACCTCCACTTGTGAGACAGACAATGTCATTTTCCAGGTGGCAGCATGGCAGAGACACTGATGGGTGTTGTGGTCCTCATGGTGATGAACACAGGCATGGCTTAGCTTAACTTCCCCCAGGCTGCAATTTCATGGCTCAGGACACCTCTGGCAAGGCCTGAAATCAAGCATATGTTCCTCTGGCTTTTTTTTTTTTTCTGGGGAGCCCCATCTTCAGAGCCCAGCCAAGATGCTCTCCTGGGGCATCATGCTCTTGCTGACTTTCAGGGACACAGTGTTTGAGCCACTGCCACAAACTTCACTCCGAGTGCCAGACACACATGACCATCCTTTCCTGGAGACTTGATAAGTCATCCCCAGGGTAGCTGTTACTTCAGCCTTTCTGAGAGAATTGGTTTGCTGTCTGGGTAAAAACCTCTCACAGATTGTTTGGATAGAAACAAGGAGTACCAGTGGTATCCAAGTGACTGAAGGACAGATTAAGGAGTCTAATAATAACTCTGATAGGTAGCAAGAAGTAGCTGAAATCATTGCAATGGTTTTATTTGCTCTGCAGAGTTTTGGTAAGCCTAGGAGTGAGACTTTCTGTGTGTCCAAGAAGGGAGGCTGTAGGACGTGCTGAGCAAATAGAAAGGATGCTTCCACAAAAGGCTGCTCTATGCTCAGAGCATGCAGGTGGGAATGTGTTGTGCTGCTGTAATATACCTGAGAATGACTGAAAATTATGCACATTCCTTTGGGTTTGGCTCTAATCCTAATCTATGGGCTCCTTATATGTGTGTTTAGCAGTGCACTTATTGCAGTTCATGTAGGGATTTTTGTTTGCTTTGTCCCAGATTTTATTGCACTAAAAGCTGGTGTTTTAATGAACTGCTAATAAGGTGGAACTGTAATTGTAAAGATGTTTTAAAAGGTGTTTTAACTATAAACAAAACTAGATGTGTGTTGTGTTGGAAACTCTATAATCTTTATACTAAATATTTTTTAGTGACTGCTTTTATTTAAAGTTACACAATATAGAAAAGCAAATACTTTCAAGGTTAAAATGATGTCTGTGCATGATGCTCAGGCATGCATTCTATTTCTTAGGGTTTGGGGATAATGGGAGAAGGACAAGTCTCTCCTGTTAGAATAAAATCCCTCTCAACTATACTCAGGATTGTGCATTTTATCTTTTTTATTTGTTTTTTGTTACAGTATGCAGCTGCCAAAAACCCATTCCAGGTCATTGTGGCAAGAAAGGTTCATCCTAATCTCCTGAGGCATCCCATACAGGTAATGGAGTGCAAGGAGTTTGTGACAAAGAACTTGACTGAACATGAAGAAGCAGCACAGGTTCTGTCTTAACAGAAATTGTAGCACGGACAAGAGGGACATTGTCTTTTCCTTCTCATTTTTCCCTGCCAGCAACTGCGGCGCGGTAGGGTGGGTGCTCAGGCTGATTTAACACCTGTCTCCACCCCCAGCCGGATGAAAGGAGACTCAAGAGATGACATGTCCCAGGAATTCGCCCGTGCATTCCAGGGGCGGCCCGCACAGCACAGCGGTGGGAGAGGCGCCGAGGCACAGGGCAGGGTGCCTGGGGAAGATAACACTGCCGATCCCAGAGCCCCCGGTGCTGCAGAGAGCCTGGGGCTGTTCGAGCATCTTTGCCTCAAACGCTTCTTTGGCAGCTCCTCTGCATCAACACCCTGTGTGCAGTGCACTGAGGTACAGCATAGGTGGCTGTGAACTTTATTTAAAGTCCTTTTAAACAGCTTTGGAAGAAAGAGCAGGAATATTTCTTGGGAATAGTCAGGCTTCATGTCACATTACATCAAAGCTGAGAGAGCTAGTGAAGCTGGGAGACAGAAATTATCTTTGTGCTTTTATTTTCCTGTACCTATTGATACAAGAAAAGTTCTTTCTTTTCAAGCTCCTAATTAATCTGTGTGAAGCCACTGTTTTTGCTAGAAGTGAAGTTGGCAAAAAATGTTTGAAAAACAGAACAAGAACTACACAGACCCAAATTTATCATCAAATGATGTGTAACTGTGTATGGCTGCTGACACTGCAAACTCAGCTATGGTATTGTAGTTTAGAGAAGGAATTGATGGAGAATATGTACTTTCTGCATTTTGAACTACACATATTGAAAGCAGAGCAGTTAGAAAGAGGCTAAATCAACATGGCAGCATGCTGGCTGTTGCCTGGAATAAGGTGTTCCTGTCCCCTGCAGCTATAATGCGTCAATATAATGCCAGGAGATCAATAGCTCAGGCCTGTAACTGTAGATCTAGTTAAGGCAGTATTTGTATTAAACACTTTACTGTTATTAAAGTTTACTATTGCTGCTCTAAACTCTGAGGGAAACTTCGGCAAGTCTGTTATTTATGTCAGCTGAACTCTCCGTGACCTGCAGCCTAGTTAACTCCTTTTCATATTTCCCATATCACTGACAAAAAGCTTTCTTGTTCCATGCCATGAATAGCCATTTTTGGTATGTATTTTCTCACTTAATATATTTACTTGTTACTTTAAGGAAAATCAAAAAGATTCCTCTTCTATTTGTTGTCATGATATTACAGTGGTTTTCTTCCCTTCTGCTTATGAAATAGGAGATGGAAATCAGGGAGCAGTTCAAGATTTTTGTAGTGAATAAATGGGGTGTATATTTTGCTAAATAATAATTTTGTCAAGTGATCTTGGCTGTTTCTCAGCTGGTGGGACACTTGTATTGAAGGAAATACATGAGATTACAAAAACTGCTTTGCTCATTAGCAGAGAACATTTGCATTTAATAAACTGAGTGAGCTGAGTCTGTTTGCTCTATGTTCCTTCTATTTACACATGATTTTTAATAGTCAACAAAATAGATAATAGGACACAGTCCTCTGTAAGGCTTGCATTTATTTGGGTTTCAGGTAATGTCTCTGTCCATGACTTCAGATATTCATGAGGAATTTCTGGGTTCCATTGAGCCATTAAGGTCAACAAAATCTTGGGATTACTGTTTTCAGGAATTGGTTACACAAAGGCTTTAGCAATTCATAACATCTCATGAGGATGTCCCTTGCACAATAAAGAGTACAATAAAGTACTTAATGAAGCATTGCATACAGAGGTGGTAAGCCAGAGCTGGCAGCAGAAAGGAACCCCTTCACACCTGTTCTGTGGAGGACAGCTCATAATTCCAAAGGAACCATCATCACCACATTCACTCTGGAAGCCCAGACCTCTGATATAAAAGATTTCCTGATCCTCAGGTGCCTCAGCAGAGCAGCTGTAATACTCTGGGTTTCATCTAGGGAACAATTCATCTGTTGTAGCTTTTTGGAAGACACAGTACATTAAAAAGATCTACAACTGTAAATTCTTTTCACGTCTTCATCCTCAGTAAAATCAGATGGGACCCACTTCTATGGGCTTGTATTTCTATGAGACTCCTTTGTTTGGATGGGTAAGGTTTCTAATTTCACCCTTGAGAGGTGAAATTTCAGAATACTGAATTCATGACACTGTTTTGATGACCCCCTTTTTACCTCTGAGGAACATTTGCTTTACAAGGAAAAATGGTGTTTCCCGTTCTTTGGGCTGAGAAAAATAAAATGACATGTAAACAGCTTAGTAAGCATTATCTCTCCAAGGTGCTCCATGACACAGTTCTTCACTTGCTTGCCCCTTGTCCACTTGTGCAGAGGGTTTATTCTGGCACAGAGCAGGTGGTACAGACCATTGTGCCATCCTTAGCCCTTTCACCTCTGTTGCCTTGTCAGAGGTCATGAGAGAGAAGTGGAACCAGCCTCATGTTTGATCTCTGCACTTGCCTCTGAGCTCTGAGGCACACAGTGCAGTAACGCAGCCCCCACACAGCTGGAGAAAACTGCCATGCCACAGCAACAAAAGTCAGGAAGACTGCTTGTCCCAGCAGGAGTTCTTCAGTGAAACTGAGCAATACAGTCATTGGAGTTGGTCTGCAGTGTGGCTTCTCTCCAAGCAGAGCCACCAACCCTGGGCAGGGGACCGGACTTGGGCATCAGACATCGAGGATGGGTTGGTTTTCAGGAGAAGATTCTTCACTTTTCTTTTCAGGAGAAGATTACCTGCACCCAAAAGTATTGTAGTAATAAAAATTGTTTGATTTGTTAGAAATTGATATGAATTGTTCTGGGTGTTTTTTTACTGTTCAGCCAAGAAATAGAAAATATGAATTAATCAGAAAAAAATACATAGACATATATGTTTATGTTTAAGCCTACTTCCTGCTTTGGGCTGATTTCACTGCAAAAGTCACTGATCTAAACCAGAATATCAACTTCAGAAAAAAAGTTTAGTAAACCAAATCATATAACTGCTTGTTCTTGGTTTTCCTTCTTTCTTTCTGTTAACAATCTGGCTAAATTATGTTAATAACCCTAGTGTACATATAGCAAAAGTAAGGAAATACATATATGTAAGCCATCCGGAGTTTATGCTTCAGGATAAATATTTCACTTTCCTATAAGATTATACAGCCAGAGACAGTACCTGTCTCTTAACTGTTTACATATGAAATATACATTAATTCAATTAGACTTTAGACCAGATCTTGAGGTATTATATGCAATTCAGAATACTTTCACTAAAACTATAATGGTTTATGCCAGTGCAGCATCTAATGCATTACATGTTGTCTTTCAGATAAATCCATCAGCACTGAACTTTTGTTAAGATTACACATGAAGTCTAAGGTGGGCAGAAGAGCATTGCATTGATGAATACTTTGCAGTGTGTTCTAGACCTCACTCCAGAGGGTGTTCAGCCTGATGGCCCGGCTCCCTTCTGCCACATGTGAATCACTGCCCCAAGGTGGGAGTGCTCGTGGGAGTCAAGAGCTGTGTATGGTACAATGGAGAATAAACTGTCCTTGTCAGACACTTTTATAAATCCCTTATCTGTGCCATAGCACCTAAACATGTTGAATATATTTATCCTTGAAAACATCCCAGAAGGTAGAAGAGTGTTATCTTTATGGGAGAAGAACAGAGGAATAGTTATATCAAGGAAACATTCATGAAATCTAGTATGGAGAGCAATTAAATTCCTGTCTCCTGGGCATGCTCATGAACCAGGTACCCTCTCCTACCTCTCCGAACATCCATAATGGGTCACATTGCTTTTAGGAGCAAAACTGCAGCAACTTTATATGATCCATCTGTTTTTTTATGGGAAGAAAGAGCTTCAAAAATAGCATGTATTCACTATTTATCTGTGGGATTTTTGCAGATGGGAAAACATTTGTTTAAACAAGGTTCAGATTATTGGTGGAGCCAATGAACATGTGCTTTTCCACCAATTCACAAAAAGGTATTGCATTTGAAAACTGTAGATTTTTCTCCCTGGTTGCTGAATTATTTGACACAAGAGAATTCATTTGCCTCATTCACGTTTCTAACAACCTATGTTAAAGCAGGTGCAAACCTTATTTTTTGTGGAAAATCTGCCCGGAAGGAAAAAGCCTAAACAGCGTTGGCATTTCCAGCAGTTTTCCTACTGCTGCCTGGCAGAGGACAAGAAGAGCAGCTTTCCATTTACTGGGTGTTGCTGAGCTGCCCCTCCAAGAGTGTAGGATCTATGCTTTGGCTTTTCCTCTCTTGGGTCATGTTTGGAGTAATACAGCCCCTCACCAACTCCTCCTACCCAGTCACTGGCTGCCTGCTCTCCTGGAGTATTGCTGCAATTGGGCTTCAGAGCAGAACCTTGGTCTGAGGCTCCTTTGTTGTAACATGCTTCCTACTTTATAATTACCCCAGAATGGGAAAAGGGAGAGAGATACAGAGAGAAAAAAGGCTTTGTGCAACTCAGGCAAATTCTGTCCAAGAAATAGAGAATACACAGGCACATTACCTGTGGATTAACATGAATGTTGTAATGATACAGCAAGACATTAACTATATATTGACATTAACTACATATTCCATTCATCTCTTACATGGTAATTGCCTACTTGTCTATTTTAAAAAGAATTTCAGTGGGAAACAAGTCATGGCTACTCTGTGGAAACCAGTCAAGCTTGTCTCCCCTGGAAATTGCAGTGGCAAATTTGTAGATACCACATGCTCATTCAAGAGGACTTCCCTGTTAAACACATGAGTTCTGCCCTGCAAAGAAAGAAGAACATTGTCTACCTCTCCTTATCTGTATGGGCTAATTGAGTCACAACAATGATTTCAGCTGCTAGAAAAGTTGAAATAATAACAATCATGTTATTATTCTCTATGCAAAGAATTTTTTTTCCCCAGAACTTGTGATATTTTGCCAAGGAAGTGATTCTGATTTCTATTGTCCCTCACACAGGTACAGATATATTTTTGAAAGCGTCATGCTACAGCCTAGTTTGCTGTCCTTGGTGTCAGTGTCAAAATTAGAACATAATTTACCATCGGAAGTCTAGTTCAAAGGTTGAGATTGAGAGGTTCCTTGAAAAGCAGTACTTTTTACATTACACATACCAGAAGATCTACAATTAGGTGCTCCCACAGCTTTGTGTAGAAGAAACCAGAAAGAGCTAATTTATAATGTAGACATGTTGCTTTTTATCTTCTTTATGATGGCACAAATTATACCCACTCCCACTCAGTGCTCTCCCGTGTGGGGAAGCAAATACACAGTGATGGACATACTCCATGGACAAAGCTCCAAGGTGGTCCTTAGCGACTTCTGCTTTGAAAGCACAGGAAGGTTCAGGTGGTACTAATTGAAAGGATGATCTGACAACATAATCTTTTTCAGGTCTGTCATTGTCTGTTTGTTTACTTCTTTTTCAATCCTGCTGGCCTCCACAACATTTAATAGTGATTTCCACTTGTGCATTAAAAAGCATTTCTATAAGTTTGCTTTAAATCTGCCATCTGATCATTATTCAAGGTGTTTTTAAAAAATTGAATAATCATTTCCTGTTTGCCTTCTCTGTATCACCATTTGCTATATCAAAATTAAACTGCCTGAGAATTCAGATTTGACTATTTATTCACCTTCTCTTCTACACCTTTCCCATCACACATGCCTATCTAACTTCATTCTTTGACCTTTCCAAAACAAAGCCCATCAATCTGCTCACTCCCTCTTTCTCGGAAGCATAATGTTCTGTCCCCTCACCAAGTCCTTGCATGCCAATTCCCAACAAAGCCAGTCCTAGGCTTGTACCACCTTCCAGAAATAATTCCTTGTTGGCCAGTTTGCTCTCAGAACTTCTAACGATCCTCTTCAAAAATATCTGATCTCCCCTTGAGGTGAGGATGTCCCCTTCCTACTTGATTTTTACACTGCAGAGAGAGGAATAACTCCAATTCCATGCCACCCTCATCACCCTGGCTCTTGGCACCCTGACAGTGCAGCTGCCTTTCTCAGCCTGGGCTCTGGTCAGAGGTGGGTGTACAGCTGTGGACCCCAGTCTGAGCTGGATCCTTTGGGTCTGCTCACTTCTCGATCCCACAGTGCCACAAGGCAAATTCTGTGTCTTAAACAGGTACTAAAGTGGGAAAAAAATTACTGTGGACAAGAGAAGTGGAAAGAGAAAAAAAGCTATATGGCACATTCCTGGGGTTTCTATCAGTTTCTATCTATTACTTCCCTCCTCTGCTCCTGTAAGAAAGGCCCATTCCTACAGTTTCTGTGTCATGTATCTGTTCCATCATCTCATTTTCAATGTAGAAATGTTCTGACCTATTTGCTCTCCTTCATTTCTCTGCGATTCCTCTCACTATATTTCCTAATGTTATCATAACCTGTTCCAAAAAGGTAACTTTGGAGGTAAAATTGCTGGTACTACTTAAGGTACAAACTCACCATGCAGGTATAAAATGCTACAAGGATGCTCTGTTTTATTTTCACTTCCATCTCTAATAATTCCCAATGCACTATTTGCCACTTCACTGCCATGGAGCTGACTTTTGTGAGCACTATCCATAATGACTCCCAGATCTCTTGCTAGACTGGCAATAGCTAATTTCCCTAGCTAATAGCTGATTTAGAGCTCATCACTGTGTATATAGTCATATAGATAGTTGTTTTTTCTCCTTCATGCACCTTACTTGCATTTATTGACATTTCATTTGAGATTCCCATGTAATTTAATTTGTGATTTTATTGCCTTATCACACAGTATTGTGAGATCCTTTTGTAGCTGTTTGCAGCCAATTGCATATTTCACTATCCCAAATAATTATTTTCTTCTGCAGATTTCCTTGCCTCATTTTTAACCTGTGCATACAGGTTACTTATGACAACTTTGAAGTGCACAAATTCCAGTACAGATCTTGTGTAAGCATCCTCATAACATTCAACTGTCATGAAGTTTATTTAAATACTTGCTTTATTCATCAGTTTATTTAAATTTGTTTGCTGAGGGACTCCCCCAACAGAGACCTCCCACCTCTTTTATTTCTTTCCAGCTGTGCTTGAGCTATAGCAGGTGAGTCTGTGTGTTGTGGCCCATGGGCCAAGTCCCTGGGACTCCTTAACTTCTGGAGATAAGTGATGACTGAAGAAGACCATGAGCTGTCGTGGGGAAGGCTCTCTGGAGTCTCAGCATCATGGTGATATTGTAGGGTCACAGTGCCCCCACATGATACTGCAGAGGGACCAAGAGCCCCACAGGGATTCCATCCTGGTGTCCCTCCATCCCCAAGCACTCACTTTCACTATGAAGAACTGAGTGGCTTTTAGAGCAGGGTAGGAGCTAAGATTTTAATTTTGGTTTGGATGTGGCTGGTGTACTGGAGAGTGCTTGCTGCTAGCATAAGCATAAATAATTCTAAGTTTTAATTTATAGCTTGCAAGGATCCACTAACCACCCAAAAACTTTTGTTCAGTGTATGAGAGCCTGACAGAGATAACCTGCAAGACTGAAGAGAAACAAATAATTTCTTAGGCCTCTTTGCTTTATTCAGGTACAAGTGAATATGTGACTATTTTAGAGCACACAAAGACTTTTGCAACTGTGCTATCAACATAGTTTCCTTGTGCACACACCATATTTTTTTTCCCTTCTATTGATGAATAAACAGCCCAGCTCAGTCTTTTCTGAATTATTTGTAGCATTCATATGAGACTCAACTGTACAGGAGCCAATGCAGTTTAGAAAGAAGACCAAATTATTGTATGTGTTGAGAACAATTGCAAGGCAGTATGAGTTTCACATTCTAGCTGCTTTGGACCTCTTTGCTAATCTGCATCCTACTGTAGAAACAGCAAGTTTTAAGTTAATGTAGGATTAGTCTATTGCTTTAATAGACTATTTTTAATGCCAGTTAGATAGTCACTCTCAGGAGAAGTGATAAGGTATTGTCCCTTTTCTCAAGCAAAACCATATTTAATCCAATATTTGGAAAATTAAAAAAAAGACTGCCCAAATATAGCTCCCCACCCTGTCTCAGCTTGTTAGCCATGTGAGGATTCATAAGTATGAACATGTTTAAATGTTAAAGTGAAACAGGACAATAAAGGACTTTTGCCCAACCTTCTAAGCCATATAAACCCAATTATGAGACTTCTGAATAGAAAGAAAACAATGGTTATATTTCACTTAACTTGACCTTTTAAGCTGCCAACCTTTTTCTTGGTAAAACATCTTTATATGGCTGAGCTGTTCTCACTGTGCTTTTCTGACATATGTAATGTTTTTGTGAGATCCTCAGTGAAGGTCTGAAATAAGTAAACATCTACAGCACAATCTGAGTGCAACAGCATACCACGTGCCTTCACAAAAATGTCCATCAATGATCTTAGATTAGGGTGGAATTCCCACACCATTTAGATTAATCACAATTTCTGGCATGCAATGCAAGGGCACATCCCTTTTAGATAAAATGTGACTCTGGCTTTTAACCTTTCCTCTAAATGCACTGGTACAGCTCAGAAACAGCCCTTCCTCTAAATGGCATAGTTTTCCATAGCTCTTCTCCCTCTGGGATCAGCAAAGTCAAAAGTGGTTGGAAATGTACTGAAAATGCTATTAGTTTATTTTTTTAAGGGGGAGAGCAGTCAATGATGCCAGGATATGAGTCCATTAGTGGTTTCTTTTTTCCGTGCACCTCCAGAGACACATGTCCAAATCATATTCTGCCCAGCCACTCTGAATTTTGTAGTGAAAGTAACATATGCACAGAGCATGAATAAGTCTCAGTAGGGAAAAATATGCCTTGGCTCTTTGTGCACCAGGCCCAGCTGTCTATCCAGGCAGGGCAGTAAGAGACCTTCTGTTAATATGGGAGCAAGGAGCTCAGGCCTTGGCGTAATTCCTGCTGGAAAAGTGAATTAAACACTGTCTAGTATTAGTAAAACAGATATTGGGGGATATTCACAGCACACTTCCACCAATTATAAGCCTCTCCCACCAGGTAACTGATAGGAGAGAGGAGCTTATATGGAGCTTCCGTGGCCGTCTGTAGCAGCTACTGGTTTCTGAGAAATGCTGAAGATACTCTGGATAAGAACAAGGGAAGTGATTTCATGGACTTTGATTTGTCTGCACCTGTGTTTTGATGTATCTATCTAACCAGCTCAGAGTCAAACAAATTTTGGGCTGGACTACTGGAAAATTGAACCTAATTCCCTTGAGCTCAGTGCTCTGCTGTTGGAGCTGGTTTCCATTGCCTCCGTGAGAACTTTATGTTCTCTGGGTTTGACTCCACATAACAATTCCTTTCCATACAGGTTTTTTGCTGGAGTCCTGTGCCTGATGTGACTTATTCCCCTACTCACACACCCTTCTGCAGCTGATGAGCACTGGGATGCACTGGAAACAGCTTCCCCCATCTGCGCATGCAGCAGCAGAGGCTGTGCGGGCAATTAGCACCTGCAATTAGCACCTGCAATAACTCTGCCTTTCATGCAGTGGGAACATCAGAGAACAGGAGCACGCACCTCGCCTGTCACTGGCATGCAGCGGGTGAAAAAACAGCAACAGGAGGACAAACAGGGCTCCTGGCTGAGGAAGGTGGACTACCCTGCATGCCAGCTTGTGCATCAGCCACAACAAGCTTTCTTCTTCCAGCAGTTTCAATTCCCTTTTGTCACTTTGTTGCTTTTGCTGAGGCCTGAAAATGTTAAAATAGGAAAAGAAACAAAATAGATGTTCGCTGAGAATGCCCTTGGAAATAGTAGTCAGAAAAAAGTGACATTTGAAAATACGTTCCAGCTGTTCAGCATTTGACCAACTTAAAACTCGGTCTGGGCCCCAGAGACTTTTTTCTCTTTTTAGTCAAACAGATAGCACCAACAAATGCACTGGAACTATTTGTGTGAACTAAAGCAATAGGGACATGTCTCAAACTCGTCCTAGGCTGTATTTTAGCATGCTGCTCCCTCTGTATGTATGTGCTTGCACACTATACCTTACAACTTGAGCAACTGTGGTTGCTATAGATTAATATAAACTCACATTTTGGTGCAAGAGGCTTCATGCTTCCAATCCCTTGCAACGCTTTTGCCTGCAGCTTTCTGCCACACCAATTCCTCCTTTTCCCCCACATTTTATTAAAAAACTATTTTTTCACCCTTTGCTTATAACTTTTAATTTCTGTCTACTTTTTAGTGCTGCAGCTCTTGAACTTTGCTGGATATTGCAAATCATACAGCATAAAAACTTTCTCTGAAGTTCAGACTAACAATTTCTTTTCATCCTCAGGGATACTTGTTTCCTTCTTTCCCATGAATGAGTAAAAACTTTTTTTGCTCCTTTCATGTAAAAGGAAACATTCTCCTGTGGATACAACCTGGGAAATTAGGGATACCTGAATTTCTTTTTAGACCACTGTCTTGCTCTATCCTTGGGTGAGTCATCTGGACATTGTGTACTTCTCCTATGCCAGTGATCAAAAATGGTATAAAACCCACAAATTTTCAACTTTTCTTGTGTTTGACATATATGAATGGAAAGCGTTGGATAAGGGTTTTGGGTATCCACTATTTTTTTTTCAATTCTGGTTTATTACAAGAGGAAAGAATCTAATTTTAAAAAATTTTAAGAAGATATTTAAAAAAAGGGAGGACAGAAGGTAAAGGCCACTGAAGTCAACAGGCAGGTGCACGATGGCTTCAGCAGGTTTGATGTAGGTGCCAAGTATATTTTACAGATACTGCTGTAGGTCAAACATTCTACATCACAAAATACACAGTCCACATCATTGCAGGACATGATTTCAAACAAAGTGCCTGCCTGTGACTTTTTCCCACATAAATCTTCACTGATCTCATGGAGAAAGGGAAATATCTGCATGTATCTCTTTCTGGATCAGGGGTTTTCTTCCAACACACTGATTGGAGCAATCTGAATGTTTAAATATCCAAATTATGAACACATTGTAATTTAGAGGCCCATTGTTTTAATTAATAAAGTGCTAAAAGGGACACTCTGTCCCCTTTTGTCTGTGCTATTTGTTCAATTCTCTGGATGTACAGTCTATGAACACTATAAGCACATGAGTCCTTATCCTTACTTTAAAAGCTTGTTTGTGGTTCGTTATGAGCTATTAGGGAGAGCACATCAAGCAATTGTTTTGGCAGGGATACAGGAATTGCTTCATATTCTGGCAGGAATGATTCTCTCCTACCAAACAGGAATATAAGGCTTCGTGGTTGAATTTGTTGCTCCCTCCCATCTTCTGAGCATGCTTATATTAGGAAAACACACCTTTGAAGGAGAATTTGATAGTCAGTCTCAAAGGGTCAACTGTAGTTTTTATGTGCAAGGTATTTTCCCCTTATCCCACACTTCCAAAAATAACAGCACAAAAATCACTTTAGCACATCCAGAAATACAAGAACTGGAGAGACATGTAGGTATTAGGATTAGATTTTGAAGTAAAGGAGTTGTCAGCAACCTCTAGGCTTGGGAGAAGGGCTGACTGTGTGGAGTGCAATGCTAGGAAGCCTGTATGTGGAATTTCTAAGTTAGAAATTTGCAGGCAGAACCTGACACATTAAGGCTCTTCTCAGACTGACAGCAGGTGGAGATGAGGAGAGACCACCACGAGCACTAAGCTGTACAAAGCCAGTCATCACAGCTCCTACATCTTCTTCACCTTTTGTAAATTGGACAAACTCCAGAAATGTTGGAGTTTTGTCGGAGGACTACCATAAAATCTTAGGAGCTTTGGCTTTGGACACTTCCACAGTTTTTGGCTTATATATCCAACTCAGAGTGAAAATGCTTCCAGATCTCTCTGTATCCCCCAAATTATTTACTTTCTTGGTTATTCTTCCCATATTCCAGGTAAAGGATGAGGTTTCCCGATCTGAAGATGGCATTATGTGTAACATGACCCCGACAAAGAAGAAAACACCATGCTCCTCTCCTAATCATAAAATCATGATGATAAAATTACCCAGCAGAAAATAGTAAAAATGTATTAAGTAGCCCTGCTATAAATTCTCGACAGTGAATTTCCTGAGGCAGAAACACTATCAGTGCTATATGTGTGTCTGGTGACCAGCCTGGGAGAGAGCTGATTCTCTGCTGGGGTACTGTGGCAAAGTGATAACTTCTTGGAAGGCACCAGACCATAACACTCCTGCTCCTAGAAAGCATTCATCTCAATCCTCTTGGCTGCAGAGGGGACCAGGGGTGAGAGGGATGAGGTCTGAGGCACCTGTTGCAGCTCTGGAGATGACACTGCGGACATGCATGGGTACAACTGGCAGCTGGAGCAGAGTGAGAAGCCCCGGGGGCATCCCAGAACTGGGGACAGGCTAATGGCACCTGACTGCTCCCTGACCCCTCTGACAGCCAGGGGGAAATGGGGGAGTGGGGCTGGGGTCTGTCCTGTGATGTGCTGTGATTGCAGATTCTCACCTTGTGCTGCAGGACTTGAGCTGTCTGGACTCTGAGCACACCTCCCTGCCCAGGGAGCAGCTCTGCTAGCAGCTGAAAACTGTCCTGGATAGGGGCCCCCATCTACTATAGCTCAGACAACCACATAATGCTCTAATAAATGCAGACAGTTCTTCAAGAACTTTTTTAAATCCCCAGACCTTGACTGAAACTCTGTTAAGCCAGCTCCCATTAACTTCAGCCAGATTTGATGCAGGTACTTACAACATTATTTTTAAACCTGTAAGAAAATAATTTTTTCCCTAATGTTGTTACAGACACAACAGGGAAAGGCACTGATGCCATCAAAACTCCCAGGTAATTTACAGAAGCTGCAGCCAAGGCAAGGAGCTGAGCACTGAGAGACAAATGTGATAACTTGATGCAATACAGGTTTGTATCTCCTAATCCAGCACTCATGAACTTCTGCACTTTGTAAAGGATGACTTTGTGCAAAACCCATCTGCTGTGCTCCCTCATTTCTTTGCTCTGGAAAATATTGCAAAAGCTACATGTAGGCTGGGACCTCCACATGCAGGTGATTTCTGTGGCCAGTTTGAACTCTGGCTTTGTTCTGTGGCTATGTCTGAAACAGAGAATAAGTTTAAATTGCTCTAATCTCCTCTTTGCACAGCTCCTGGTCATTTTGAGCCACTCCATTCTGTGGTTGAAAAGAGCCTTGCCCCTGTCCTGGGGCAACTTGGCAGCTGGGAAAAGGGGTTTCAGAGGAGGGCAGAAGCCATTCAGGGTCAGGCACCCCCGGTTTATTTTGGCATGGCAAATGTTTTGTTCAAATTAAAAAATCCAAACATCAGGCAGCTTGCCAACAGTCTAAAAGGAGACTTGAATCTGCTTGAATAGGCATGTTTAGATGAAATCCTGTATCACATTGGTAATTACAGACCCTGTTATCACAGTAACTCACTACCAGGTGAGAAGTCCCTTGGAAAATAACTACACCTAAGATGAAGCACTTATGTAAGGGAAGGCAGTAGAAGCAAATGCTTCACCCTTCAGTGTCAGACGGTCAAACTGCTCTGTACTGGTGAAAAAATGCAGAATAAGCCCAAGAAAGCCAGACATTCACATATGCCAACCTAACCTGAATACGTGCAAAGCAGATCTTACAACCCATTTCTGACTGGAAACAATTATGCGAAGAAAACAGGCAAAAATGCTTTAAATATGTGTGTGGATTTAATAAGAAAGAAACAGAAATTAGACAGTAGGGGAGGGAGGTGGTCTGCAGGTAAATAGGGGGATAAAGGAGATAATTAAACAGGAGATTAATTAATCTGCCAAACCACATGGATCCTTGTTTATAGTGAGCAGCCAGTGCTTAGTATTCAGAACAATTTTCAAGAAGACCTACACTTTCAGCCTAGTGGTGGCAGGCACCAGAACCTCCCAAGCTGTTTCATGTTTTCTTTTAAATTCTTAATTTTGCCTCCCCTTCAAGGGAGACAAATGTAAACAGCAGACAGGAACTGCTGTCTCTCCAGAAGAGTAATGTTCTCAAGGAACAGCTTCAGAAAACAAAGTACCTGTGTTACTGGAAGGATTCAGGGAAGAAATCTGCAGTTTTCCCCAGAAGAATTCTAGGCATAGAATTAACAATTTTTCTTTGCATAATTTCTTAGGTCCAGAAAAATGGGTAAAGCCTCAAAAGTACATGCAACCCTTGAAAGACAAAAGCAGAAAGTCCACTTTGATACAAGGTATTGCAGGTCTGATATTCGGACTCCTTCCCAAAATTCATGACAAAATTTGCTAGCAACATTTAGTTTTGGTATTCATTTTGCTGTCCAGGCATGTAGCTGGTCTGTGGGCTCACCTGCTGAGTAGTCACCCCAAACAGAGATGATCATCAACTTCATGCATAACCAGTGACCTCAGTGTGCCAACTGCGTTCCCAGGAGAGCCTCAGCTGATGGCTACAACACACTGTTTCCCTGCTCTGTTGTTCAGCTTCCCTTTCTTTTGCTGTTCACATCTCTCAGTTTTCAGGTGCTTACTTCATGGAGGCCATCAGGGTCTTCCTGCAAGAGGTGATGCTTTCAAACTGCCCACCCAGCTGGAAAGCCTCTCTTTTCACCAAGGTTTCACAACTGTTGTGCTTTCAGGGAAAATATACTTAATTGCAAAGTGCCAACAAACTCCTCATGTCTGAAGATTGCAGAACAAAATCTTCTTTGAGACAGTGCTTGGAACACTAGATTGGACGCCATCAATTGAGAGAGTGATGCTCAAAGTCCTACCACCTCTCTTAGCATTACAGAAGGTAGAAGGGTGATGTGATATCAAAGCAGAAGGTCCTACCTGTTCCCCTCCAGCTCCTGGAGCCAGCAGCGGCAAAAATTAAAAGGAAGATGTGCCCCAAGCCTTATCACAGTCTTGCTATTAGAAAAATAGCAGAAAAGATGGAGTTTTGTAGGAGTGGATGTAGCAGAGGAAATAGGAAACTGCTTGATTCTGAAAGTGTTGGGGGGCAGTCTCCAAACAGTGAAAACAACCCATGTCTCCAGTGGATTTTAGTGAAAGTTTTCCTTCTCAGGAAAGGATAATGTGGGAATTTTAAAATACTAGTAATTTGGATCACCAGATGAGGTTTCAGAAGAAAGTAGAATAATCCCACATCATCCTTGAGTGGATATCTTGAGTTTTCAATCTGCAAGGTTTGCAGTATTGATATTTCATTAGCAGATCTCTAAGCTTTCTAACATCTTACCACCAGCTAATCAATGTCCAAATTCTATGGAGCTGCTGAGAAAGCACACATTTCCGATGAGGGAATGGATATTTTTATCCTGGCTTCTGTTCTTCTGCATGGAGCAGTGCAGTAGGACAATGACACATTTGTGTGAATATTCCAGATTTTAGTAATACTTTTGCACAAGTATTAAAATGGAGACTGACAATGATAGCAGCAACTGTTTTGTTTGCAGTTAGCATATAGTATGCTCAGTCTATTGGTCACTGCCTTATTCAGATTAGATATAGGGAAGGAATTTTTTACAATGAGGATGGTAAAATACTGGCGCATGTTGCCCAGAGAGGTGCTAGATGTTCTGTCCCTCGAAACATTCAAGACTTGAATGTTCAGGGCTCTGAGAAGCCTGATCTAGTTTAAGATGTTTCTGCTTATTGCAGGGAAGTGGAACTGGATGACCTTGAAATGCCTCTTCCATCTATGATTCTATGATTCTATGGTTCATGTTGCATCATAACTCAGGATATAAAAATATTCCTTTGTACTCCACCAAGTCAATGCCACCCTTTACTAATGATACCACTAATAATGTTGGACCTCAGGGCTCCTCAGGCAGAATTCTAGTGGCAGCCAAAGAGAAACTGACTCAGGAAATGAGGCACTGGTTGCTGCAGGCTGCAGCATCTTCATCTCTGCCTTTGCTGCAAAGATGTGACTTTTTCAAAGTACACAGCCAAGTTTCAGGAAGAAGCCAACATCAAATAAGCACATGGAGAGCTGCTTTCTCCTACCATTGATCAAAGAGCAGTGTCAGGAGAAGGAGAAATAGTACTGCCACTAAAACAACTTAGTCTCCATGCCTCATCAAATTGCATACAGAGGAGAGCAGCAAAGCTGGTGAAAAGGCTGGAAGGCATGTCCTAGGAGAAAGGGCTGAGGACTTAGGATTTGTCTAGTTTGCAGTAAAGAAGGCTGGGGGCAACTTCATTGCTGCCTACAGCTTCCTGAGGAGGGAAAGTGGAGAGGCAGGTGCTGGTCTCTTCTCTCCAGTGACAGGCACAGGGGAATCATCACAGCTATGATAGGAGAGGTTCAGACTGGACATCAAGAAGCATTTCTTCTCCAAGGGCAGGGTCAAACACTGGGACAGACTTCTTAGGGAGGTGATTGATGCCCTAGGACTATCAATATTTAAAATATTAATATCAATAACAACAACAATAATAAATGGATAATGCCCTCAGTAATTTACTCTAACTTTTGGACACATCTGAAGTGGTCAGTCAATTTGACTAGGTTGCCATTATAGGTCCCTGTGGGAATCCGCAAAATTAGAGGGTTTCTCAGAGAGAGTAGAACTGTGATTAGAGCTAAGCAGCAGCCATGAGACAGGTCAGCAGAAAAATTATTTAAAAAGTAGAAAAGCAAGGACAAAAAGAACAATGGTCTGTGTATTAACGCTGGTCTAGAATTACTCTCTAAGCTACAGAAAAGTTTATCTAGCAAGATATTAGGAAGTTTGAAGGTTAATAATGGAGCTCTGTGCATTGTGTTTTAAGGCTTACAAGTAGGTATTATATTCAAAATAATCAAGCATTGTTTTAACCAAAGCTATGTGTGCTTATAGTGGTTGGATAGAACTACTGTCAATATGCTTTTGCTTTGTGTGATTGGTCAAAAAACTTATACAGTAAGTTGTAACATTAAGTTCTTTGTCTGCTGCCTGGGATGTGAGCTCGTGGCATCTTCCCATTGTCATAACCATGTAATGAGACTGATGCTGAAAAATAAAACAGCTCAAGGCACGTTCCACAGCAGTCCCATCCCGTTCATGATTTGTACACATACCCCCAGCCGGCGATAGGTCCCTTCAAACTGAAATACTCCTATTCTATTCTATTCTATTCTATTCTATTCTATTCTATTCTATTCTATTCTATTCTATTCTATTCTATTCTATTCTATTCTATTCTATTCTATTCTATTCTATTCTATTCCATTCCACTCTACTCTACTCTATTCTTCTATCCTCCAGCCTTGGTACAGATACTTCTTCACATCTTTCAACCACTCGCTTCCTGAAAGTGTTTCCAGGCTGGAAGGTTCCATCTGGAGATCAGGCACACAGCGAAGACCAAGCTTCTCTGTTCTGCATGCTCCATTTGGTGCTTCTCGTCCCAAGTGGGAGAGGCTGGGGAGCTGCTGGGCAGGAGGGCCTGGGAATGTGCTGTGGAGCTCGGCAGCTGTTTCTGAAGCTGCGGCGTTTCGCCACGGGCAGAGTTCCCTGCGTGCTGCGCGCTGCCTGACGGACCTCGGGGGAGCCTGTCTTGCAAAATGAACACCAGAGCTACTCCTTAAGGACCTTTATTAAAAAAGGAAAAAAAGGCAACCTCTGTGCAAATGGAATGCTTGTTTACAGCATAGTGCCACAGCTCTATGCGCTAAGCTTCATAGCCTTAGTGGGTTATTAAAAACACCCACATTATAGATATAGATGGTGCAGAAGACATAGAAGATAAGAATAATAGAGATAATAAAGATAATAACACCCATTCCCTAAGACTTTACAAACAGCAGCCCTGACATCTAGTTTTATGCTCCCAAAATACAGAATTTAGCAAAAAATTAAGTCAAGATGGAAGTGTAATAGATGCAGGTAATAGAGCCAACATTCGCTCCTAATCTGTTACAATATTGCTACTTAACTACTCCAAATGTTTTATTAACTAAAGATGACAATATTGCAATTATATCTTAGTCTTTGCAGCTGTTTTCACATCCTAGCAGTAGAAAGTGCCTTCTCTATACACATAAAGGGAGAGGCAGCTATAACTGGGACTATGCAATTTAATATTTTCTGAGAGTTTAAAGATGATTCGAGACATGCTTGAGAACAGGAAAGAACCTGGATTTGAGTGTATAAAACAAGTATTTAGAGCAGTTCAGTGAAGGGAAGAATAAGTCAAAGAATACCCTGGTCTCCAACTGGCTGTGATGAAAAAAGCAGAATGGAAAGCAGGTGCATTAGAGAGGAGTTCTGGGCATGATTTCCACTTGTGATGCTCTGTGAGAGACCCATGGGGAGAGGAAAGGGATGCTGACTGCAGGATGTCAACAAAGAGCTTGGAAGAGACTGATCCCTTCTATAGGCCTTCTTCAGGCCCCAGGGCAAAGCTTGTGATTGTGCACAGATAAGTGAAATTTTCTAAAAGTTATTTCCAGTGCAAAGAAGCTGGAAAGTCTGAAGCTGGAAATCAACACACAGGGTTTGTATTTATAGAATGCTCATTTGGCTTGTACAGAGGGGATCAGTCTGGCTAATATTTGAGTTTCTGCACATGTTTCCTCATCCTCCTGGGTTAAAAGTTGGCACATTGGAATGGCAGGAGTTGAAAAGATTTAATTTAAATTAAAGAAACCAAACCAACCTTAGCAGCATGCAAATATAATTTCATTTCTCTAGGAAAGTGAAAAACAAGCAAAAATTGCATTGACATATACAGAACCAAGTGGTTTTCTTAAAATATTGCAATTGATTATGAGGCATTTTATTGAGAGGATGGGAGGAAGAAAAGTCCTTATTCAAATTGTCTGATTGAGTCTAATGTAACAGTGCAGCACTCAAAACTTTTGCAATGAGAAAGTTTTTTTGGAAAGTGATTTAATTTGTAGTTTCTAAACCAACTGTTCCAATAGAAAGCACAACATCTGGGAATTCAGGTAACAGAGCCTTTGCTCCAATGTGTAACATGCCATCAAAAGCATTGTAAAACAGAATTTTTTCCCCAATGGCAGAGGAATTGTTTTATTTACTGATTAGGAACACCTCATCGTTTTTGGAATTCCTGGAATGCTTTTGAAATCTCCTCTAGAATACTGATGTGAAGACAATACTTTTTTTCAATCAGCAGATTGAGAATCAACCCCTGCCTGCATTTCAATCAACCCCTACCCCCACCGGGCTTTAGGGTCTGCTGATTCTCCGTACCACGGCAGAAATCAGAATTTCCCATGGTCTGTGGTGCTGCATCATCCCCTTTTCCCTCTATTTCCTGCTTCAGTTATATCCTTCCCCCAAACTCTTCTCTCTGACAGCCATTCATCTTTCTATTACTTCACAAGTTTTCATGTGTTACATTTCTCTTTCTGTGGCCCTCAGCACGAAACTACCAAATCAGCAGTTTGAGTTCCCTTTTCCCCTTTTCTCAGCATGCTCATTAGTTTGCTACTTAGCAAAAAAAGCAAACCCCCTTTGCTGTCAAAAGAAAAGGGCACCATCACTGATGCTGGACTTCAAATTATCATGATGTCAGGTGTCTATTAGGGAACATTCATATCAAGGTAGCCCCAAACAGTCAGCATCCATCTACACTCAGACATTTTAAAGGGAGACAGGATAAGCCAGTCAGACAGAAACATGGGAGTCTCAATAATTATCAGCCCCCAAATGAGCCCCAGGGCCAAAAATGAACAGATCCTTCTCACAAAGGTGTGCAGATAGATGCTCTATCCTAAGGAGGCTGGTGGAGGGGACCAAGGATTTCTGTGAGAAGCATACCTTGGACAAAGGTTCTTTGACACTTCTAAGAAGATGTGCTTTGCTTTGTCCCAGGCATGTCTCCATTATGGCTACAGAATTAAAAAAAAATTACTGTAGTCCCTATGGAAATGGTGTATAAAAATGGGATTTCATGCTTTCTTTCTCTTATCTTCATATGGAAATTGCTTTAAACCTTGATTTCAACAGAATCAAGATTTTATCCAAACTGCTTTCTTATTACATATAAACCATACATACATATAAACCTTTCACTGAATGGTTTCACTAAGGTCAGAGTCCCCTTCCCCTGTCTTCTGTCTCTACACTGTCCCCTTTTGCTTTTCTTCTGTTCCCAGCCCTCCTCATCCTAGAAATAAAATGTTTTCTTCTGGAGCTGAATTAGACCATGTTTCAGCTTACAAATAATGTACACTACTCTTGTTGACTAGCCAATTCCAAATTAAACTCATTTTCCACCTAGCTTAAACAGCTGAGGCAAAAGATGGAGGACTCAGAATTATCTTCCCTAATTTGTCAGTTATCTGCACCTGCATGTAGGCACTGAAATACCACAGTTAACCCCAAGACTCAGCTTATATCACTCTTTGAGGTACAGTAAAAAAAAAAAAAAAGAAAATGACTATGTAACAAACACAAGCCAACTTTCCTGAGCTGCTAAAGGCTGTAGCTGGGAGTTCAGCAGAATTAGATCCCAGCCATTAGGCACTAGCTGCACTTTTGCTTACATTAAGCCAACCAATGCTTTGGAAAGTAATACACTTCTATAAGTCATTCATAGCATCATAATGCCAGTAATTTAACTCCTCTGGGGCTTCTGTAAGATCTCTGCAAAAAGCAAGTGGAAGAAAGTCTATGGCTGCTGCCTTAGGCCTTCTGTGGGTGTTAAATGCATGTAGGCAAATAGCTGACAAACCACATATTCAAATTAGCACATGCATATTCATCTGTTTTACTCAGGTTTGTGTGGGACTGGTTTTAACTTGGTCAAGAAAAAGTGTTCTCCCTTCTCCCTCCTGTTAGTCCCATCACTACCTATTGTAAGAAAGCAGCACCCTAAACTAATCAGTGGATGTGGCCCAAAAAATGTCAAGACAGAGAGGGAATATCCATACCTGATGTGTGTAGATGCTGAAGGGTCAGATCCCCATCATGCCTCCTCTGCAGGTGGTGCTTTTTAGCCCACAAGAAGAGTATTGTGTTTGGCACCTCCATTACAGCATCTCGTTATTCCCACATTAAATCCTGTCGGTAAATCCTCTCAAATGCAGTGAAGATGAGTGGGCACTGCCAGCAGGATTGCAGCAGAATGGCAGTCTCTGCACTGGGATCTTTCCAGGAGAGATGGAAGAAAGGAGAGCTCCTGCACACCTGGATCCCTGCAGGAGTGGATGTAACCCTGAGATGGGCGAGGATGACACAACTTCAGGAGTGAGCACACAAGGGACTGTGCCGTGGTCATGTCGTAGGGTCTCAGGCCATTTTTGCCATCTCCCTCCATACCCAAGGAATCAAGAAGAAGGCCAAAAGAACTTGAAACTACTAAAGTGTGCTTCTTGTGTTCCCATGTTCAGGAATCCCACCCAGAGTGAGAGCAAATGAAGGTGAAAGTTGATATTGTCCTGCTGGAGAGAAGAAAAGATCTTTGGCTCATACTCTTCATTCTCACCTTTCCAGGAAGGTTTTAATTCACTACATATTTACCATTTGTGGTTTCTTATTTCAGAAAATATTCTGCCCTGGGTTTATTCCAGGAGCCAAGCAGCTCAATAAACAGGACTTGAGTATATTTGCCCCATTGGATTGTTTGCTGAGACAGGCACTGCAGGACACTCTGCTCATGCTTGTGTTGGACATGATCAACAGTTTTTCCAGCTCTCCAGGCTAGTGCTGACCTGTGCCACCTTGCTTCCTGCTGCAGTGGCAAGGCCAGCTCCTGCCTCAGTTAGATTTAATCAAGTCAGACTCGTTCTTACCTCTCTGCCACTATTCCTTGGCTGCTCTCTCCTTCTTGTTGAGCCTGGCTGGTTGTGTTCATCTTCAGCGGGCACCTCCTCACAGTTCCCTTTTCCTTCTCTTCAGTTTTCAGCCCTTCCTTTCTCCAGTCCTCTCCTCTCCTACAATTCTGCTCCAAATTATAGTTTGCTGAGTCCATACAGAAATGAATACAGCACTTCATTCTGTCTACTCTTTGTCTTTTATCTATTCAAAGAGCGCTACTGAGTATTATGTGTAACACATAGGAGAACTTTTAACCCACAGAGGACATCTAACCCATTGGATCCTCAAAATAAGATGTGACCTGCTGCTGCCTGTTTAATACAGTCAATTATTAGCATTTGATAATTATTGAGCACTTTTGACACTGGCATAATTTTATCCATATTTTTCTTCATCTTGTATTTATATATATACACATTCACATGCATGCACAAATAAACATGTGCACACATATCTAAATATATCTATAGCTATATCTCTACAGATATACAGGAAACCCAGGTCCAAACATTTTTTCCAGGTGCAGCCTCTTTGCTGAGTAGAAAATCAGTCCTCCTAGAGGGTCAAAGCTTATCCTTGGCTTCTGAGGAAATTTCCTAAGCTTGTATTTTTCAGTATCTCTTTCAACTCCTTAGATTAGTCATGAACATTTTTAGGCTTTCTAGATTTGATTCTTTAATTTGATATCTTCCCTGATATATTCACAGAACTTGCAGTGACTTTTGCTTTGAGTGGCTTTCCTGCTGTGTTCCTGGCTGTAATTTCAGTGAGGACTGTTCAGCAGAGGTCCTCTCAGATCTGGAGAGTGTGCACAGCACTGAAGGTCTGCTGGGTACTTACTGCCTTGTACTGGCACCCAACCAGAACCTGTGGTGCTCACAGCTGCTGCACCTTTTTCGCCTGCAGCACATTCTGAATTAGCATGTACTGAAAATATTCACTTCACAGATGTTCAGCTTCAAATTCCACTGTTTAGAAGACAGACCTTATTAGGAAAAGAGCAGATTTTAAGGACAGAGTCTTCCCACGGACAAGTGGAACTGCAGTTTGCTCTTTGCTTTCTTTTTGGAGTAGTCTTCGCACAGCAAAATGTCAGTACCTGGGAAAGTTTATTTAATGCATATTAACTGTTGCTCTGTGTGTCTTAGGTTATGCTTACACCTAAACTTTTGTACTAACCCTGAACTAATTAGATCAGCCACAGTAGGATCTGACCGGGGTTACCCACCTATATTACAGCCCATATATTAAATGTAGGATAGCTGTGGTGGGATGACTACAGGTACATATATTTTGTATCTTCAGTTTTTTTATGTCCCTCTGGTATAGAATCTTAAAATAACTGAATGAAATGGATTTCTGCCATCGATTTCAAGGGAATCAAGATTTCTAGTTTTTGTTTTGCCTTTGGTGCAAGACTACAAAATCTCAAAGTAGTCTGAAGATGTCTTTTTCCCTTCTGTAGTAAAGCATAAATTTCACTTTTACCTTCATCACCAGGACAGACATTACCAGAAGCTATCCTTTGGACAGAAGGAACATGAAAACTGCAAAATCCTAGTTTGATGAATGCTTGTGAGGAATATTTTCAAATGTGTTTTTCCTCAAGGTTGCTGCTTCTGTGTGCAATGGTTGTTCATTTAATTCAGACAGCACCTGTCTCTGATCATTATTTTTAGAGAGTTCTAGTAATCCATAAACTTAATCTGGAAAAGAAAACATACTGTTGCTAAAATAGTCTAGTAGAATCCCACTCCTGTTTTGATTACTAAGGTGCACATGCTGAAGCATTTTCTTCACTAGAGATATTTAGTTTCTTCTGTGCCTTGCTTTGGTCTCCTTTCTCCTAATTTTACATCCTTTTCTATCACTGCTTCAGGATTTCCTTATTGTTCTTATAGTAAATGTTCCTCTAATATTACCAGCTGATCTGAACAGCCATCCCAGGAGCAAAAATTCCATGAGTCCTTATTGTTGTAGGCTGTAAGAAGTATCACAAAACCGTTGGCTAACATGATACCCTTCTAGTTAAGGCTCTATCCCAGCTCAGACTGCAGCTATAAATGCCACGAGGCATCGTGGATGGATAGGCACATAATGATGAACTTCCTCTCTGCCTGGAGTTAAAAATGGTTTATGTTAATGTCAGTCTTCCACTGGCAGTTTTCATGCTCTCCATCCACATATGCTACATATGCTGCTAATACTGGCACTATTTCCCATCATTTTGGTGGTGAATATTTGCCAAGAAAAGGGCACTTGAATGCTCCAGAAAGGAAAAAAGCAACCACAAATCCTCTCTTTGTCTTTTAATTATGACTGCTGGTATGGATCTGTTGACCTCTGCTTTGTTCATCCTGCCTGTTGCGATTATTGCTGGAGTTAGGAGCTGGGTCCCTGCCTCAGCCATTCTGAATTAGCATCTCTCCAAAGGCAGTGGCCTGCCTTCCCCATCTCCTCTGGGACAGCATGTCCAGCACCATCAGTGGGACAGAGGATCTTCTCTCATGAGCCTTATTGGCTTCCTTCTATTCTCTCTCTGTGCTGGGAGAGGAGGTTGAGCAGGTTGTGGTTGGGTACCAGCCCAAGGCAGTGGGTACACAGCAGACCTTGCAGACCTTGGAGCTGAGAGGCTCTTTGCTGATCCATCCTTAACGGAGGAATGGGCAGAAACACGAAAAGATGGCCACTCAGAGCAAAAGTGCCTGCAGATAATATAAGAGAAGAGATTCAGCTAAAGAGGGACTGAATGAGGAGCTGTGAGGGTGTTTGGCTGTTGGCTGGGGTCAACCCACCAAAATGGTGGTATGAATAGCACCAAGGTGCTCATGCATGATGTGGGGGTAGTAAAAACAATTTTATGTATTCTCTCATTTGGGTTAAAGGAGAGTTTATTCCTTGGACTCTCTTCTCACAGAATTTATAATGGATTCCAAAAACTCATGGGAAAAAGAACAAAGGAAATCCTCTTATTATATCTGGAACAGCAACCCTTCAGCTGTGTTTCCATACATAACAAGATTCACTTATTTTGTTACTACCGCACCTTCAATTTTCAAGACAGAAGAGATGCAAGGCTCTGAGTAAAATATATTGTAATGTATTACAAACTAGAATATTTTGACAGTGTGCTTTTAGAAAAGGCTTTAGTGTGCTCAGAAGTACCAAAGTTTCTGCTGTTAAATTGCTATGAACTGGCCAAATAACTACTGCAGACTGAAAAAAAAAAATTAACACACACACACACACATATATATACATGCATATGCACATATATATATATATAGACATACATACATAGACACAAATATATACACATACACACATGTATATAATATACGTATACATATATATTTAAATATACATACACATGCACTGGCAATTTTTCAAAGAAATGTCTCTTCCCTACAGCTAATGAAAGAAGAAAAAAGAGATGAAAATATTCCTTAATTAAGCAGAGTTATAAAACAATGAAAGAAATTGCTTTTATCAAATTTAGCAATTGGATGGCATTTTGCTTAGAATTATTGAGATCAGAAAGGAATTTTCCACCTGAGTAAAAAGCTGAATATTTAAGTTCTCACTTCAGAAACACAGCCCTCCCATAGCTGCAAATTGCTGAACTTCACTGCACTGTTTTCAGCCTGGGACATTTTGGGAGAATTTCAGTGTAATGGCTCATTTTGCTGTCACCTGGAATAGCTAAGGAACAGGCTCACCTTCCTTTTTGCCACACCTCACACAACATGGTGTAATCTACAAGAGAAAGATGTGGTGGGCTGCTGGAAGTGGTAATGAAGTCACTGCATCCAAAAAGACCTTGCATCCAGCTGTTAGAACACATCAAATTTCAGTGCTTAAGTTGCAGATCTGTAAGAAATGAGTGTCATAAGCCCAGAGACAACAGTATTTCCTGAGTTCTTAATGTAATTTTCCTTTCAACACTCCTACAGTCCTGGCATTTGTAATGTTTCCCTTTGGTACTGAAGTTGTGGATAGAAGAATGCAAGAATGTCTGTGAGTATTTAAGATACTAATCCTAGATTATTTTTAAAAGTCAGTGCTGAGGTAACATTAAAGAAGAAAGAACTGATGAAGTGGTTTGGTTTTGGTGTTTCTGGTCATGAACTAATCATGCAGCATTTGCATTTCTTAGGAATGGTGATTCTTTTCCAAAGGGCAGAGACAAAGTAATCTAATAATTTAAATATGAGATAATTTTATAGACTTAAGCTCTAATTTGCATGTAGCTCAAGTTCAGTATTTGTGTTGGCTGAAATGATGGGCTATGCACAGTATTAGCAAAAGCTTTGGAAAACAAAATGACCTACCAGCTTGCAGTACCTCTCTTATATGTTTTTGAGAATTAGGGTGCTTTTAAAACTCAGACCCCCAACAGGCTTGCAGCAGAAGTATAGAAGTACAACAGTACAAAAACAGAACAGCATCTATTTAATTGAATCCAGCCAAGAGCTGACTGCAATTAATTCCATTGTGCTGACAGGCTAATCCCTGGCAGCTTTCAAACTCCACAAATAAAAAGCATTAACTTATCTTCTGAAGCCTCTGAACTTGTCTCAAACCTGTTGCCTTGGCATTACCCAAGTGTGAGCATTTCTTGATGGCTTGCAGTGTCAGGAGTGCTGTACTGGATGCACTTAAGTGAAGCTGCAGGCACTGAGATATTCAAGAAAAGTTCCCCAATTTGGGGAAAGTGGTAGAGTTAATATTTCCTGAAATTATTTCTCCTTGACAGTCCATAAATGCAAAGGAGTCTATTCATCAGGGCAGTGTAAGGAGGTAACACCTCCTTCCATTGAGAGGATATAACATGATTTTTCCCTTCCTGCTTCCATCACTTTCTGCATAACCACCTGTTTTTCCTCTCTGGAGGCTCAGGCACAAACATATAAGAATACTTCTAATTTTCTTTGGCCTCACTCCACTGTTTCAAGTCTTTTTGCAGGTGTTCTTGCCAAGCTCTCATTTGACTGATGTCTCTCCATCACTGATCTTCCTGCACGAAATGTGCTCCTGTAGATGTTGTTGGCAGGCACTGGGTGTTTGGATAGCTCTGAATTGTTTTATACGAGGGGTAGTGAGGATTAAACGTAATTAATCTCCCTCCTCCATCAGTCTTTCCCTTTAACCCATCTAATTGCACTGGTGTTGCATTTGTGTAATTCAGTTACACAGTCCCTGCTATGTATCTTTGTAAGCTGGTGTCTGGATGGGGCACCATCAGAAAGGGCTGTTCAGTCAACCAGGAGATGACAGTGGGAAATCATTGTCCCTGGCCAGACAAACAGATGTTGCAGCTCTGCCAACCACTGATGCTGACAAAGGTTCAGCTGGGTTACAGCAATTTTTGCCCTAATCAGGATGCTAACTCTAAGGTTTCCCTAGCAACAGGAGCCGTAAGTCCAAAGTGACATCTCATTTCTACTAATCTTTGATTTCATTTTCAGTAGGTAATTGCAGGTAAATCCTCCAGCAGCTGTTCCAAAGAAGGATGAAGTGGTCAATACTTTTCATTCTGCTGCCTACAAAACGAGTATATCAGGGAGCAGTGTCATCAAATTTTTATCTGAAACATTTAATCTGTGTATTAAATTGATAGGTTCTCTTTCTTTGCAAAATTATGGCATACACTAGCAATGAAATATCAACTTTTCCAATTATATTACTAAATAGAAGGGCAGCTCACATTACTGAGGCTGAGGTATATAATTTTGATAAAAGAATTGAAAATAAAATTCTTAGCATGTGTTTCAATAGCACTGTGGACTTCCCTATTACTCAAGTGGTTTCATTTCTATTACTAACAGCAGAAATAACAAAAGAAAAAGTGCTATATGAATCGCCTTTAATTTTTTTTTACCAGCTGTAGCTAGCCAGCACCCTCAGTCTTTGAAAGATGAAAAAAAATTTGGGAGGATCAGTTAACATTAGAGGGGAGATTTACAGAACGTTTGCAAACATCTGGCAATAATTGCAGGGGTGAATTGTTATAAAATAAAGCATGGCACTGCTCATTCCACATTAGATCAGCTCTCTGTCATGTTGTTGCTTTGCAAAAGGAGCACTTTACAATATCTACACTGGCTCTGGTGAGTTTCTGGGGAAGTCTGAAGTGGAGATTGGGAGAATGTGTCTTGCTCTCTGGGTGACAGCAAGGAGTTGTGATCAGCAGCTGGGCTAGGGCTAAACCCCTTAACACAGACGTAAAAAGGGGGCAGAGTTTTTGCCCTGTGCTTTCCTGTTTCCTTAGAAAAGGAGCTCATGTTTCTTGCTAGGACTAACAGAGCTTGGTTTTGTCTGAGGTTTTTGGTAAGGTAGAGGAAGATTTAATGAGCAAATGACTAAAAAGATGCATGAAGGTCTGGTGTGAGAAGTTGTTGCTTTTCAAAGTATTGGATAAGTATTCTCTTTCTTTTAATGAGAGCCAGATTTGGTTTTGAAAGGGCAAGTGATTCTTGATAGACTTGATATTTCTCTTATAGTCTCACACTGTAGATTTTTCCAAGGAGTAGAAGCCTTGGTACAGTGATTTGAAAACAGAATATAAAGACCCAGGGAGAGAGAAAAGCAGGGTATATCTTAGTATTTATATTGCCACTGACTAAAATGAGGAGTTTGTCCAAAACTGATCTCTGCTAATTTAGTTAGCAAAAGACAAAAGCACAATTTCTCTGTTAGTAACTGGTTTGCCATTACAAATGAATTTTGAACTTCCCGAATGCTATTCAAAGGGACAGAGAAGGAGCAGGAAGAAGAGAAGAAAAGGCAGGGAATAAAGGACACAGAGCTTGTATTTCTGATCATCATGGTCTTCCAGGAATAGAAGTAGCACATTTCAAGCTGCTTGCCCTTTGCTTTCAGCAGTGGGAGTCCCCTCCGGCATTTATGTCTCAAACACTCCCTTTGGCTGCTCAGCCTGAGACTTAATAAGCAAGGACACAAGCGACTAACAAAAGAAGAAATGTTCCACTTATTATTCACTCTTAGAGCAATACTTAGAGCACTTTCTTTGTTTATTTAACACAGGTAAATGTAGTGCAGGCAAAGCCAAAACAGAAGATACATCAATCTCAACTGCATAACAATTGCCCAATTTCCATCTGACTCTCAGGCTTATGCCTGGGTCCTTAGCATAACCAGTGAGTAGCTGCCTGGAGTCTGCCCTGCTAAGGGTTCAGACAGTCTGTTTGGTTTGTTTGAAGCTGTCCAGACTTCCTCTACCTTTCTTTCACTAATTTCTCTTTTTTTTTTTTTTTTTTTTTTTTTTTTTTTTTTTTTTTTTTTTTTTGTTGCTGTTTTTGTTGTTTTTCCCACCTACATGTTTGGATTCCTTTACATGTCTGCTTCCTGGTCAACTTAAGTATCTAGAAAAGCATGCAAACCCAAACCACGGTTTTCCATCAAAGAGCACAGAACACACAAACATCACACTGGAAAGGACATAAAAAGTCATCTGGTCCTTCCCCCTACCCAAGGCAGGATCAGCTGCCATTTCTGACAGATCTTTCTCTGACTTGCTCCTGAAGATCTCCCAGGATATCTATTTGGAACACTGTCCTGTCAATGCATTCCTTATCCTTATAATTTCCAGACTTTTTCTTCTATTACATGTGAATTTTCTGATTGAAGTGGAATCCATTATTTCCCAGTATTTCCATCCTGTGGAAGCAGACGCTGTTTAACATATGTCTCAGTACTCTCTTCCGGCTGTCTCTTGTGGAAGCTAAGAATTATTCAGGTTAGTCTTTCCCATTTTCTTGACCTCTGATTATTCTTGTTGCTTTCCTCTGGACAGTCTCCACATGGCCTATCTCCTTCTTGAAGTTCAGTGCCCAGATCTCATAGTATTCTAAATAGAATGGTAAAAAAATCTCCATCAAGTTTTTTTTTTTTTTTTTTTTTAACAAGTGGAATGAAGAAACTTTCTCCCAGTTGCTTAAAATAATTTTTATTTGGAGGATGTTTCAGCTGCAGTCCAGTGGGAAGCAACCTGCAGGGTGAGGCACTCATAGACTTTGGTCTGTGGGGCCCTCTGCAGAATCTGACAGAGCCTGCAGGAGTCAGGTAGGCTGGATAATGATCCCTAACAGAGCCAGAGAAATTTCCTGCCTGATGTGTATACCAGCACTGATGCCAGGCTGTACTAGATTTACTCATGGCTTAACTGTGTCAGCTAGGCAACAATCACAGTAAGAGCAGAGCACATGTCTGTGATAGGCACACTGAGGAGGCAGAGCAGACGGGAAGTCAAGCATATTCCTTGTTTCTGAGCACTCCCAGGGACAGAATCTTGTACAGGGGAGCCTTTTTCCCCAGGGTAACTCATCCTGCTTAAAACCATGTGAAATTCAGGGATAAAATAACTGGTCTGTCAAGAAATTTAGCTAGTGGAAGCAGAGGCAAGCAGGTACCAAAGGACCTTTGTACTCTCTAAGGTCATCTGTAGAGTCAGACTTTTCTCACAAAATTGTTTGTACATCCATGTCTCATTTGGGCGGAAAAGGGAAACATTCCAGTCTGAAGGAACAAAGGCTTTATTTGATTTGCTGGTTGCTGTCTTGAAAGGCTCTTGTCAGCCTGACTTTTGCCTAGGGGGAGAGAATTGCCATGGTGTGAGGCTTGCAGGCAGATGGCTGGAAGCAAGCACCAGGCTCAGCGCCTCCCCGTCAGCCTGCCCAGCTGTAGCTCCCAGATTGGAAGGATCTCACGCTCTTTGCCTCTAGGTAGAAAACGTGAATGATAAGAGCCTGACAGAAATGTCAGCTTCCAGCTGCGTGACAATTCCTCTCCAACACAAATCTAAAATAAGAGTCAGGTAAAATTGAAAATTCTCAAAGAATTAGTATCTGATAGACAGTTATTAAAACAGCATTTTCCACAGGAAAAAAATGACATCTTTTCCTCTCTGACAGGAAACTGCCAACCATTTCCACTCACTGGTGCCTCAAAACCTTTCTGTTCTTTTTCAGATGCTCTTTTCTCATCCATGAGCAGTTGCCTCTGATTTCCTTTTGCAACCCCTCTCACTTCATCTTCTATGAGCCTCACCCTGCTCACTTCACCTGCCCAATTCCTTCCTACCCTTCCCCCTGTAGTCAGTGCCCCTCTGTTTTTCCAAAAAGAACATAAAAGGGAGAAAGCAGCAGAACTTGCCAATCAGAGATATCTTGCTACTAGCACTTAGAAATTATAGCTCTGACTGCTCAGTGATGCCAGCTTTCATTCTTCTTTCTTAATTTTTTCACTCTATTCAGAGTTAAAATTTGTTAGGTCACTTCTACTCCCATAATTACAAAGTATATTGCATTACGATGTTTCAGCTTTAGCAGGAATCTCTAAATCTACACCTAGCTGAACTAAGGGAAAGCAGGGAGGGAAGGCAAAGAGAAGAAGGAACTGTAAGAAAGCTACACACCCTCCTGGACACTCACATCTACACCCTCCTGGGTACTCCATCTTGCTTGGCTGTAATTTATTGTTGAAACCAGGACACCATATGAAACCTCTTGTCTGCTGTGTCACTGTTTACATCCATTGACTATTACTCACGGGCATTTAGGGAGATCCTGAACTCCAGTTCTGTCCAATCAGCTCACTGGGAACTCAGTTAACATCCCAAAATACTGCAAGATTCATTGCCTGTGCTCATGCATCTGCTGTCTGTATGTTGCAACGCTTTCCAGCACTGTGGGTTCTGGGGCGTAACCCTTCTTTAGTGGGGTGACAAATAAAACCCCAGCCAACCTGTGGCTGCAGGCAGGGCAAGGTGCCACGCTTTTCCTTCGGATTCCCTCTAAATTTAACCCAGCTTCTCTGGGCCCCCTGCTGACATCTTCAGTAGGAATTTTTAATGTGTGCACTGCAGGCCTCACCTTCTGCATTTCTACATCTGTATGTGTGTTTATGTGAGGTCAAGCAATGTGACATTCAACTGGGGATGCAACTGCTGGACACAAATAGCGTGTTGGCTCTTGCTGGGGGGTCAGAGGTGTGAGCAAAGCCAGCTCACAAGCATCTTTTCCTTCCCCTATATATCCAATTTCCCACAAAGAATCCACTGCAGAAGTCACTGCTTTCTGCCAGCTAGCAATACCCTGTTATGACTAATTGCAAAAGCCATTAATAAAAGAGGGGAGGGGGGGAAGCAAGACACAAAAGGGAATAAATACTGTACATAGCCAGAAGGCCTTTCCCTCCTACACATATGATTCACTGTTGTTCCTTGCCTCACATGGGAAAATGTTGTCCTGCTGAATACGTACCTTAAAGGCAACTCTGCCTCAGAGACATCGCATATGCATATTGATAACATGCACTTTGTAGTGCCTAGAGATGTTTTTAACGAGGCTTGCTGAAATGTACCAACAACTTTCTCTCTTCTCCTTCTGTGTGCCACAGATGATTTTTAAATGTGTTTCCTGGTGGTCTCCATTCCCTGTGAGAAAGCGAAAGGATAGCACAGACAATAATTCAGGATGGCAGGAGAGGTGAGAAATAGCTTTCCAGCCTCCACAGCTGTGCAGGCTTGCATGAGCCTGGGGACCCCATTTCCCTTGAAACCTCCCTACAAGCTCTTGGGGTTTTTCACACCAGACTAGAGAGACCCATGAAGCGCCACTTGGCCGGCCCTCAGGGACTAGGCCAGGTGAGAGGCCACCCTGCCAGCAGCAGCGTGGGTGCAGAACCACTCGTGCAGCTGACTCCATGGGGCTCACACACCATAAAACTGCACCTACCCCTGCTCTTCTAATTGACAGTGCTACATGGCTGGCAGAGGACAGGTGAAGTTTTCCTGCAATCTCAAAGCATTGGGAAGAGACTTGTACATTGAGTCCTTCCAAGCCTTAGCTTCTAGTCTTCTCTTGTGTAGCTGTTTTTATCTATCACTGTTTAATTAATGTAATTTATTTTCAACATCCACCTTATGGTGTCATGAACAATTAAAATGGAGATTTAGAGCCATTGGAAGCATGATTACAGACACACAGATATCCCACACACTCTATTCTGTCCTCTGTGGGATGGCAGGTGCCATTGTACCCAGGAGATACTTTTTTTATCCCTTTCTACCACTGGAAAATGCCTATAATTGAAATTCTGCTGTATTCATGTTCCACAAAAGGTTACACAGATCCAGAGCCTGCTCCAGAGTGTGTGTCTGCACAGCAAACCCACAGTGCCCACCAGCACTCCACTTGTGGACATTTGCTGTCCAAAGAGAATGATGCGCTTGGAAAGATGTGCAGGCAGCAGGTCCCACCTGGAAATGTGGGGGGCATGACTTTTCTTGCCCAGGACTGCATTTGAAGGAGGGCAAATACATGGCATGATCCACCCCCCCTAATGACCAGCAGAGAGGTGGCTGCTGGTCATCTCCTGCAGTGCACCATGTGCTTCATCCACCCCTCTACAGACCTAAACCAGACTGTGCAGCTGTACTCTACTTGGAAGCATTATGTAAGGATATATGGGCAAGATTTAAATAACTTTATTCAGGCATCAGGATCAGCTCTTTGAAGTGGAATAAATTCACAACAGTGTTGCTTTTGTCTGCCTCATCACCTGATTCAGCTCATTTAAAATTTGCCGCTGTGTCCCTCTGCTGGGGCAGCCAGGAAAGAGATGGAGGAGAGGTGGAGGAACTGCACTTGGCTTCACCTCTCCCTGGTCAAGGAAGGCAGTATTACTAGGCAGTGCTAATGGGATGCTGTGAAGCCTCCATACTCCCTTTTTCACCCACAGAAAATTTGTGCCACACACTTTCTTAAAATCTTGGTCTCTTCTTGCTTTTAACTGCTGAACCAATGAAATGGGGAGGTGCTTTAAATATGACAACTGTTGTAGTGGCTGATGGGTTTTGATCCAATTCCTGGTTGGTGAGAGTTCCAGAATTTAAACATAAGTAACTGCTCTTTCCTGACATCTCCCCCACACCTTCTCCCCCACACTTCACTCCCACTTTAAGAAAAACAATTGCTATTCATTGTGGGCATAATCAGATTTATATGTCCATCACAGCAGGGTATTTTTATCTTATATGAGAAATCTTATTGAGCCAATTTAGAAATCTAGAAATTTTCAAACATAGTTTAAAATATTCCTGAAAGACAGTGTGCTTGTTTGCTTGCTTGCTTGCTTGCTTCTTTCTCTCAACTGAAATAAATTTTTGGATTTCCATTTTTATTGACATGTCACTGCAGATGACATAGTCTTCAAATCCATAGACTTCATTACTAAAATAAATGAAATTTTTAGGTAACCTCAGATAAATTATCATTGTCAGCATCGTGAATGAACTCAGATTCATTATAATATGATTTTCACAGCAAAATGTCTTTGAGGGAAAGCAGATCCTTGTTTGCAAAGAGCATACACAAGTGGGACACACACAGAGAGGCATGCTCTAGGCTTCACTGGTTGTGAAAGCACATAGACTGCTTCTAGGAAAAATACAAATAAATCTGCAAAATTTGGGGAAGTTTGTCAGGCATCACCCACCACACAGGTTTGATTACAGGAGACATCACCTCTCTGGGACAGGACTCTGAATAACTGTCTTGTTTTCTAGCGGGGAAAGATGCTCTGGCTGATGACACAAACAAAGATCTCCCTGGGAACCTGACAGTGGTGAGAATGAGTGAAGAAGTGGAGACAATGAAGTGCTTCGCTTCAACCATCGTGTCCAAGTACTCTCAGTGTGTACTCCCCACCTTGGTACACTTTCAAATGCCATTTGGCCCTAATTTTCTCTGCATAAGTTGAGCATTACAAAGGATGGTTTTCTCCATGATTTTGTTAAGAAGAGGTAGGAGCTTGCTTTCAATTTTGGATGTAGTCCTTTCATAGACTTTATTTTGTCTACACATATTCTGCAAAATGTGCTTCAGTTGTCATGGAACATTTGAGTGTTATCCAGCATCAGCTCGTTTATATCCCTGCAGATATATGGAGAGTTTCCCAGCCTTGAAAGCAAAAATCAAGAGACTAGAATTGGCAGCTATTGGCATTCATTTGGGTGGGAGCTTTTCCTGTTCCTCGCACAGGTCTATATTATTTTATCCTTTTAGAATTTATTCTTTAAGTTTGGGGACTGCTGGAGGGGAAGCTGAGGAAGAAAAACAGAAGCCGTAAGGTAATGACTCAAGTAAGAGTGTTCACACCTTCATTTTCCATGTGTGTTAAAACAAGAAGGGAAGAATGAAGGCAGGCAAATGCAGCTAAGAGGCAAATGCATTTAAGGAAACCAAGCAATGCTCATTGAGAGCCACTGGCAGCAGAGATAAGAGGGGGGCAATGAGCTCCCTGCTGAGACACAAGCCCTTCCTTTCATGGCTGGGGTCACCAGTGGCTGTCACACAGGTCCAGTGACAGGGAAGGAGAGGGGTGAAGGGCTGTGTGTGTGTGTGACTGATGGCCCCCACAGGCAGCAAGTGCAGGGGCAGGGGCAGGGGGAAGGCAACCAAGAGGAGGACTCAAGGATGAAGAAGGAATTCCATTGAGAAGGATGGTCAGGGTATGGTGAAACAGAAGAAGGAAGAGCTATTGTAAACCAAAGTCTGTTGGTAAAGTGCAGGTGAGTGTAAGCTAGCCATGAATTAATTCAGGCTGGAAGTGATGAGAAGTTTTCTAGTTTTTAGACCTGTAACCTCTGGAGCAAACTTCCAATTAGAGCAGCTACAGAAAAACTGGTTATCATAACTTTAGGAAAGTTAGACTTTAGGAAAAGTTGAAGTGCTGGGTAGAAAGTATTGCATTCTGTTGTTATGAGAGACAGGAAAGGACTGGGCTCTGTAGCCTACGAGATCCTTTGCTGGTCTGTGCTCCTAATTAAATGAAGTAGGGGTTCTTTGCTGTGTATTAAGCTGGGGGGATGTGAACAAACATCTCATAGGCACAGAAGCCTTTCTGTTCCTCCTAGAGCTTCCCTACCAGCAGTCTCCTTGACAGCACAAACCTTGCTGTAAACAGTAAAATAAATGCAAGGCTTGAAGAACGAAAAACACAGCCAGGGAATTATGTTAAACAGTGAAGGTCTCAACTGCTTCTGTGCAGGTTAATAAGGAGGGCCATATTCTGACATCCTCACTCCTTGTCTACCAGAAAAAGCATTTATTCTGACATGGAAAACTATAACTTGGCGACAGAAGCTGACTTAGTTACAAAATTCCTGTCAAATCATCAAACAGAAAGTACAAAAAGAACATATAAGGGTCATTGAACTGTGTTCCCAAGGGCTGGGCAGAGGTGGTGTAAGTCTAGACAGCATCATCTTACACTTTTTATTTCTAAGTCAAGCAGAGCCAAAATAATACTCACATTTTGGATAGATTTATCATAGCTTTTTAGCACAATTCCAGTGAGGTTTGATGAAGTTGAAATCCAGAGTGAGCCTGCAGGTTAATTTCTATTTTCTGAGGACTACTTCATCTTTTTGTAGAAAATATAATTGATCTCAGTGTAAATATTCAGAGTTATTGGAACTGCCTAATTATTATATTATTGAAATGAAGAACAGATTTTGGGAAGATTAACTGCAGCAGAATAAGCAACAGCGGAAGCTGCCTGATTGACAGAAGAAGTGTTTAGACTCTTTTCTTCTATTTTTTTGTTTTTGTTTTTTAGCTTAATGTTAAGGTGGATGGGCATTCTGAAGCAAATGTAAAAGGCAAAGAGCCAGAGGGAAAGTAGAAACATAAATACACTGCAGTCAGAAATACCAGGGTGTGCGTGCGTGGCTCCTGGGCTCAACTATGACCTGCACCCCAGGACAAGAGGCCATCCCAGGAATAGCCTTTGCTTGGAGCAGGCGGTGTCGGTGGCGAGGAACCGCATGTACCGTCCTGTGGTGCCAGGTTTTATTTTGATGGAGAAGCCAGGAGCCTGGCAGGGAAATGTATTTGTTTTCCTCACACACATGAGGTGGGGTCAGCTTTGCAACTGGAAATGTGGTCAGAGTACATTGGGGAAAGATAGAGTTTGCCCCTTGCTCTGTTTTGTTTTTTTTTTTTTTTTTTTTTGACAGTGCCAAGTTGCTGCAGTGAAAGTCATTAATGCTAATTGCAACTCTTTGCTGGAGCTCTTAGGGATTTCTGTGTGCTTTTAAACACTCAGTGAGCAGAGGGGCAATAGCAAGTAAGCAAGAATGATGCGGCTGTTCTGATAAAAAAGATTTGAAAAGATGAGCTGTATGAGTCCCAGAGTATTCCAGCTATGATTTTGTGGGTTGGAAAATGCCAGAAGACTGGAAGCATCTTCAGTGAGCAGAGGAGGAGAGTCCTTCTGGGAATGGAGCTGTGGGATGCTGTCTTGGAGCAGGAGGGGCTCCAAGGTGCTTGTGCAGGTGGGGGTGTTGAGAAGTAACAAGGGGAAAACCAAAGGAGAACAAGGTACCAGAAGCAGAGGCAGAAGAAGCCGTGGGAAGACAATATTCAAAACAGATCTATAACAGAATAATTACAAAATAGTGACAATACATCAGTCATCCTCATGTTAAGAAAGCTTCTCATTCACGTGGCCATCTGGCAGCCTCACTCCCAAGGCCAGAGATTCTCACTGCTGGGACTGAAGCCCCTCCACAGCAGGAGGCTCCAGTGACCCAATAGCTCCCCACCTGACTCATCACACATCCCACTCACACAGTCAGACCAGGTTTTCTCGGCAGTTTGACCCCAGGTTTCCCATGGCAAAGTCCCAGCTGTCTCGTTCCATAAAGCCATTTATTCACGGTGCAGTAGCACAGGAATAGCCAGAGCTGGGGCCTCTGAGGTGGATCCCCAACCAAGGAACCCCTGGGCATTTATACCCTCACTGTCTCCAGAAGTCTCCTCTTCCTCCCAAGTCTTTGGCTCCTGCCCCCCTCTCTGTGCCCATCCACCTTGCTGGCTCACTGGTTTTCCTCTCCTTTATTACCCAAAAAGCTGCAATTCCCAGATCTCCTGTGTTTCCTAGTGTCCATTCACCTGACTGGTGTCACCCACCATCCTGCCCTGTGTTATCCCAAAGGCTGGCAGTCCATGGCCTCTCTTCTCAGGCTCCCACCTGGACCATCTCTGTCTACAGTTTGTGAGCTGGGTTACTTGGAGCCCATGTACTCCTCAACACTCTTACTCAAAATGCAGTAACACTGAAGAGGAACTTGTGCAGAACCTGCAGTGGAGCCAGCACAGAAACATTCTGTCAACTGATTAGCTGTTAGTCATTAAATGCAGTGCCTTTAACCACCAATCTGTTTTCACTTCACATATACCTTGGTGGGAAAGCCATGTCTCATCTGCAAATGATGATATTTTTCCTCTCTTTTGTTTTTGTTCACCGGTTCTTTGACAGATGAGGCACTTCTTGGTGCTAGGGACAAGAATCTTCAAGCCTGTTTTTCTAGGCATGCTACAGCATTACAGAGTTAACATTTTCTTCTCACATATCTTTTCTTGGGGAAAATAAAAAGAGAAGAACAAATACACCAAAGCAACCCCTGCCTCTCCCCTGTAACACCTTTGCGTGAAACAGAGAAAGCAACTGGTGTTGCCATAAGAGGGCACACTGCAGCTGTAGTTTTCACATAGTCCAGCAACCTCTCATAGGAATGAGAAGTGGCATTGCTTCCCCTCTGAGACTGTACAGCATTTGTACTGAAGAAAGTGCAGGAGGCTTCCTATTAAGTTTCCCAAGTGTCTGTTTGTCTGCTGTTTGTTTGCCTTCTCCCTCCCCGTCCTGCCTTTTACCCTTCCAGCCTGTCTTGGGCTGCTTTCAAGGGAAATTTTCAAAGCTTGCAGAACTTGCTGTGCTTAAAGTTAGTATTCTTTGCCACAGTTTTGATGAATTTGTAATTTCTCTTGTTAAATGTATTACACCCAGGGAGCACACAACACTGCTTTGGAGAGACTACTGCAGTAAGTGAGCAGAAGAGAGCAGGTGCATACAAAGGCATCCTGTCTTGGGGTGAAGAGATGCAAATCACTGACTATATGGGAACCAGATACCCTACCAGCAGCAATTTTTGCAATGAGTCCCAGTCCTTACATAGCTAAAACAATTCTGACACTTCCAGTATCGGGGGGGCAGACAAAAATAAGAAAATTGATCAATGGGCTGGAAAGGTCAACATGTACACCAAGAAGAGCAGGTGTTCTTTGGTTAAAATCACATTTAAAAAAACTCCACAAGATTTGAAGGCCACAAACTTACTGACAGAGAGAAACTATATAGCCTAATAGAAAGAGGGTTTAGGAAAACTGAAATAAGCAGAGGCTATGACATATCTACTCCTTTTGGTGCAAGAACAGTTTTGTAGGTAGGGTAGAAAAGTATTAAACATAAAAGGTAGGAAAAATTTTCTCTCTGATAGAGGCCTACCTTGGATATGCTCAACATTTTTTCACTTACTAAGTGACTTGGATAAGTGTACAGGACAGAGAGTAAGGATAAATTACCTTTGTATTCCAATGGTACTTGGCATAAAGATAAAAGACAACACCTGGTTTGATGTGATCCTTGCTATCCTGCTGCCTCTGCACTGTTCAGTTACCTCCAGTCCCCAGGGCTGTTTGTTTTATCACATTTCTAGCCAATAGCTCTCTAGTGTGAGTGCCAGGCTCCCGTGACAGAGCTCATACTTTGTTATGCTTGCACACTTTGTAGCAGAGTGAAGCCTTGACCTCTGGGTTATCACCCTATGGTAACTCCCAATGCTGACAGTCTGATCTGCTGGTACAGAATTACAAGTAATAAAAACTGATGAAAATTCAGGTCAAAGACCAAAACTCACAGCCTTCCTAAATGCATTGATTAGGCTGTAAGGCCACATCTCTGTTTGCTGGAAATGCCATAGCTCCTGTATATTGCTGTCAGCCTAGTTGCTGTCAAAAAGATGAAACTGCCTACTTCCAATTATTATGGCACCACTTTTCTATACCATGGTCCCCTAAAAACACTTGGATAATGCTTGCTGCTTGCAGACATTGCATGCTGTTGGCACATGTTGGTTTTCTATCCAGCTAAGCATGGAAATGGCCAGACATCCTCTCAAGAATGAGTCTAAGGCTTATGGGGTGTCACTGTCCTGTTGCCCCTTTACTACCTCCTGAACAAAGCTCCTAGGACTGATCACATGAATGATCTTCAAATGCATCTTCTGTCAGCTTGACATAAATAATTGTCATAGACTGCTAAAACAAGGTTGCTTTTCACTGGGGAGCTCTTTGCTCTTACCAAAGTTTTATGGGAGACAACTAATCCAGAATAAAGTGTCTGGTAGACTGTGCCTATGCTTGTGAGAAAACCAGTCACTGAAAAAAAGCATGTTGACAATTTCTTCTCGAGATCCCACAGCCTTTCTCTGTGTCAATGATTAAAAACTTTTTCTTCTTCCAAGGAGATTGGATGCTTTATGGAGTACAGTCCAATGGGGTAACCGCAATTCTGGTAATGAGGACTTAAAGCACATCATCTCGTAATTTGAAAAGCTTATTTTTGCTATCACTGGACAGAATCCTGACTTAACCTCCCAGCACAACAGCATTGTTTCCATATATTAGTTTGACTGAGTGGGAGCAGCAGAAAAAGGAGATCCTATTTCTTAACAGAGATTAGAGCAATTTATTGTTGCATCTGGGACTTTGAGTTCATCTTCAAGTTGGCCTTACTAATTAGCAACATAAACTCCTGCTTCCCTTATGAGATTGGTTTGCAACTGGAATTTGACAGAAGCTATAAAGAACTGTTCTGAGAAATACTCAGGATGATAAATTGGAGAAAAAGCCCATAAATACAGAGCAATTCCTCATGTGAAACAACTAATATGAAATATTACTTGCTGTGAAATGCCTTTTGAAGTGTCTACTTTCATGGTCTTTATTTCACCATCTATTTTTACACAAATTTTATTCTTAGCACAAACAATTTTCCCATAGTCCCTTTGAATTTATGTTAGCAGTGTCACACTGCACAGAAACACAAAACCACCACCACTGCAGCCTCTCTGGCAATTTTTGTTAACCATTGTCTGAGACAGCTTCCAAGCCACCTCCTACTATGCTGATCAAGACTTCTGTTTCCAACAGATCCAGCCCCATCCAGAGATTTTTTGAACTCCCCTGCATTGCTGTGAGAAGCATCACCAACCTAATCCCCTGACAGCATTTAATCCCTGAGTCATTCCTAGTGGAGATACTTTGCATGCTTCATCTGCTACAGAAGCACAGCATCATTAAAAACAACTAACGACACAAATGTATAACATCATTGCTACTTGTGAAGTGGTTCATCAGCCTGTCTGTATTCTCATACCCTGGATTCTCAGATCATGATGTTTCCAGATCTCACAATTGTATTAGGTGATCACATGAGATGAGGGAAAAAAAAAGTCAAACAAAATGTTTTTAATTTAAAACTCCTCTGAATTTAAAAGGAGAATGTTTTGATTCTGAATCTTACAGCAGAACTGATAATATTTTGGATTTCACACAACAGTTGTTGTAAAGCTTTCCCAATGGTATTCCAAATTTGATTATTGTTGTTTTCACCAAACAGAGAGCACAAACCAAACCAAGACAAACCCTCCCTCCTATTTAACAGTAGCTGTGTCCCCTAAATGCTTACTAACAATCTCTTTCAACCCAAAACTCAAATCTGTGGGTCTAGAGTAGCTCAGATAACCCCCAGTAGCCTTGCCACGCAGGAGAGCTGGCAACAAGTGACAGGTGGAGGGAGTTCTGTCATCAACTAAAAACTTGAGACTGATTAAAAAACGGAAGAGAGAAATGTGTGTATTAGCTCTGCTGATATTCTGAAGTAGAGGATCTGGTAAAACCTGCAGTCATGACTGGAAAAAAACTGGCTGATCTTCAGGACTTCTGACCTGGATTGCATTCAAGAAAGTACGAAGCAGGTGAGAAAAACCCACAAAGTCTCTGCACAAGCAAGCTGTATTAAATTTACTCAGTGCAGGTGTAATGATTTGTTACTTAGAGAGAGCGTTCAAAGCTGCATGTTAAATCAAACCACAAGGACAACACTGTCCATGTAACAACCATGAGAGCACACAAGGCTTCCTCTTTCCAGATTTATCTGCAACATAAACAACTTAGGTTGGCTGGAGAAATGTTAACATTTGTAAGAGAGAAAATACCAATGTTCAGAAAAGAAAGATGGGAGTCAGAGTGCCTGTTTTATCTTTCCTGTTAAAGTTTACTTTTAAATCTATGGGGTAACAAGGGTGCTTAAAGACTTATTAACCACTGGTTTTATACCTATATATATAATTTACTTGTACACACAGAGACATATATATATAAATATTACTTTATATACATATGTGTGTATATAATGTTATATACATATATAAAAATACATATGACATTATTATTTACTTATGACATTAAATATATAAATATATTAATAAATATAAATATAAGTATATGACACTATATATACACACGTTTGTAAATTTAAACATTGAATTACATATATACACGTATATAAATGTAATAGTAAAAACAGTTTTGACCATTCCTAGAACTACAGGACTCAGTATTTGAAACCTGCTTTAGCTGTAGAGTTTCCTTCTGACTCTGGAAAGCTTAGGCATTTCCCACCCTCTGACTGCAAACTGGAAATTGGTGTCTAGGTTTTCACCTCATGTTGTTAGGTCTATACATTTTCCATTTAACCTTGAAACCTGAGATGTTTTATTATTGATGATAGTTTGTGTTTGCAAGAATATAAAATGACAACTTTTCAGACTCCTCCCATCACCTAAGACTCCAGCTCTGGAGAAGAATATAAGAAAAACAAGTTTTATTTAGTCAATTGTCTCAAATATGTAGGTTTAATGATAAATTCTAAATTATTAGAAAAATGTTGAGAAAATGGATTAAAGAGGGCTGAATTCAGAAAAAAGACTTTGGTATATCATGAACAAGAGTTCATAGAAACTGTGTATTTTATTAAGATATTTTGTTAAGAAAAATGCAATCTGAAATGAAAATGAAAAATCTGAATCACAAATTCAGATGCTTGGAGCTTCATTGTGAAAGCCTTTGCAGTTTCCATAGGGTACCAAATACATTGAAGGGACAGCTGTCTGTGCAGGAAATATAGAGAAAAGGAGACCATACAATGGAGGGTGCCATCAGATCCTGCACAGCAAACATGTCAAACAGCCAGAAATGTTCAAGCATTCTTTTGACAAATAAAGAAAAAAAAAAAAAGAAAATTAATTGTTCTACTTCATTCCATTCAATGTTGATGGATTCAACCTGTAGAAAAAATAAAGCGAAATATGGACAACCCGAAAAAACAAAAATCCTGTAAGAAGAAGACCAAACTGCCCCCTCCCACTAAAGCCCCCCAAACACACAGAACAATTTTTCTTACTGGGGGGATAATAAAATAATTTTGCTTTGACCTTTTCCTCACCACTCAGACACAATAGCAATAGCTGCTATATATAAACCTTAGATGCTCTTCAGCTTTGCTCTACTAAAGCGTATTTATTTTAACTCAGGAAGGCTAGTGGTAAAAGAAGTTGGGGGATGTTTTATTTACACAATGATAAATTAACCTATGGATCTTTTCTCTAAGGGTAGCTCTGAGACTGACTAGGATGCAGAGGGATCCAGATGGACTTTTTGACCTCTTTTGTTAAAGCTCCCTCCATGGCATTTGTTGGGCTTTTTCAAAGCTAAAAGGTTGGAGGACACAAAGCTTTATTCTCACATTTTAGTCTTGAGGCTAGAAAAGCTTCTGCATTCATGCCCTAGCAATGTTTGCCTCCAGTAAATCTGAAGCATGCTGGGCAGCTGTGGAAGGAGGGCGAAAAACAAAAAAGCCTTGTGTCTGAAACATTTGTGTTTGTGTGCATCCTACCCTGTACAGCTGGTCTGACTCAGCTCTGAGAAGATGCTGTGCAGCTGTTTCTCTGGAGCAATACCTGTGGGCAAACAACAGCACAGGCCAACATCTCTGTACATCTTCCTGATCTCCAGGGTTCATTTTGTCCCTGCTCTGTCATCTTTAATCATGAAGCATTAGGCTTATTTTTACTGGATATTCATGCACATATGTTCAGAACTTACAGGGACAATCAGCCATTGTTCCAGTTTTCCTATTGATGTTTTTCTTGCAAATCAGAGCCCAGGGACTGGCCACAAGCCCAAATCTCATCTTTTCAAAACTGATTACTTCTTTGCTGGGACACTGTTTGCTCTACTGCAATTGTCTAAGACTGGGTCTGGCTGGTGCAACCTACTTCATCTCTTCTGGAAGCGAAGGCAGGATTTACCCTACGTACTGTACAGCTCTGGCAAGTCAAAGCAGATGAAATGCCCCCCTTCCACGCTGGGGTAATTCTGCTGCTGGCTAAAAAAGTGGCCCCCAGTCCAAAGTGGCAGCAGCAGCTTGAAGAAGCTTGCAGAAAGGGATCTAGAGACGAAACCATCTCATTCCAGCTCTGATGAGCTCATTCAGCTGGAAAGGCAAAACAAAACAAAATATGCATGCATTCCTGTCTGAATATGGGACCACGAGGCAGCTAGGCACTGAGACACCATGCAAATGGAAATAATTAAGTACTGGAACAGAATAGCAGAGATATCACTAGGAACTATCAAAGGAAATTTTTGAGGAAAAATGAATGACTCTCCAATGCCCTGAGATTTTCTGTTCTACATTAATGAAACAATTCCCACAGAATAAATGAAATTAACACTAAGGTAGAGTGGAATAATGGCAAAATATTTTGCATGCTAGAAAATTACAAAATGTCTAAGGTAATTCTAAAATTAAAATCAATTTTTAAATGGTTGAAATGTGGGGAAAGAAAACCTTGTGGCAAATGAAGTTTGGGAGGAAGAGCAGCAGAACCCAAATGGTTCCGTGGCAGTAGGAGATGGCCATGACCCCATCTCAAGCTGAAAACCATATGGCTCAGAAAAAAAGTGGAAATAAATGACCAAGTCATTAGTATCCCAGTGGGGCATGCAGCAATCCCAAATGGCAGCTGGTGTCCCACAGTTTTACCCACTGATCTTGCCCACTGCTGGGAAGAAGCAAACACCATGGCTGTGCCATGTTGTGCCTCCCTGCACCTCTCACCCACAGGTGTGTGCACACACATGCACATATGTGCACATTTCAATAGAGACCTGTTTATTGACAAGAAACTCTCAGCATGCTGTGAATTCCAGATTTTTTTAATGAAGATTCATATCAGAAGGGAAATAGAGATGAAACATCACAGGAAGCTCATGGCTGTTGGGAGATCTGTTTGCAGGCATGCCCTCAGAAAACCTCTGCCTCTCCCCATCCCACACAGCAAGGTGAGAGACAAATAATACAAGCTCCTTTTGCTTTTCCAAAGAACACTGTGATAGCTTTTTTTGTCAGATTATGCCACAGCTCTTGTACTTGCAAAAGGATTGTTTTTCTAACGAGGCAAGAAAAATCAAAAGAAATTAATGCCCAAGATAACAGTTATCAGTCTGATACAAATAAAGCAGCGTATAACGTTTGCAATACACTACAATCTACAACTGATAAAGGAGTCTAAAGCCAAATGAGGGTTTTAAAGCAAGCTGATATTGGAAATATCTGCTAAGTTCTCTCTTTAAGCAGATGCCTGGGTCACATTTGCTGTTTGTAGCTGTCGCTGCTGAAGCCAGTGTTGCCACTGAAGCCTAGAGTAAGGACATTTCTCACTCAGCAGAGCTCAGTCTCTCCATGGGATCCAAAAAAGGCTCAGATGAGATCCAAAAGCTTCTCCCACATCCTCATACAATGGGGACCATGTTTTAATTCTGTACTGATACCTTCGTGCCAGTAATTCCCAGTAAGAAGTACACTACAAAGATCTCCCTTGCCCACGTGGCTGCTTCTGTGTTCTTCCCAGGACCCTTCATCTTAACACTGCAGATAGCTCCATCACTACGTGTTTACATTTGTAACTCTCCAGACACCCATATTCCTGTTTTGTGCTTGTTTAAAAATGTCAGAATGGCTCCTTCCTCGTGTGATTGTGACACCAAAATAATTTTACTGGTTCCGCCTAAATTCCCTTGGGAGCCTGTTTCAGTAAGGTACAAACCACGTGTGTATTAAGTCATATGCAACATACACACTCCCCCTAAGCCTCTTGGGAAGTGCCTATGGAGCTTGAAGAAGCTGAAGGCAAGAGTTGAAGCACTGCAAGGGGTGAATATCAGGCAAGAGCCTTTCCTACTGATTAGAAGCTATCCCAGGTGATGGATTCTCATATTAATCATTTCCAGGATCATAATTTACCTCCATTAATGTCATAGCAGCTAAACTTTGCATTCCAAGCAAAGAGCTAGACAACTAGAAATGTAAATTCCCCAGGATCTGATTTCCATTGAAGATTGTCACGGGAGCTTGGTCTCACAAGCTGTTTTAGTGAAAGGGGTCTGAAGTGCCTGTATAATTTCTATCACTTTTCAAATCCTTGGCTCTCCACTAGTCCTATGAGTTTTTAATCCATTTGGCAAAATCAGTGATGTACATACATGACCTTGTTTCAGCTGGGATAGAGTTAATTTTTCCTCAGTAGCTGGTACAATGTTGTGGTTTTGGATTTGGCATGAGAATAATGTTGATAACACACTGATGTTTTGTGTTTTTTATATTAAACTGCTCTTATCTCAACATACAGGTTTTGATTTTGATTCTCCTCCCCATTCCACTGGACTGGGAGTGGGGGAGGTGAGGGAGTGGCTGTGTGGTGCTTAGTTCCCAGCTGGGATTAAACCATGACAACACACCAGCATAATTTTTGCTATAATTGGTTTAGCTCATTTCCTTAAAAAAAATAAAACATTTGCACAAGCAGCTCTCTTCTCTGATTAATATTTTTCCACAGCAAATCATTCATTCTTTGTTGCATACATTTTCAGACTCCTCTTAGACATGTTCCATGGGTTGGATTTGGGGTTTAGGATCATGAAATGTTTCCAATGATCAAAAGACGCCCTTTTTTTTTTGACACTTGTTTATTTGCAACAGTAGTGTGAGATACAGTAGAATACATGTGGGAACCAGATAATCATGTATTATTTTATAGTGAATTTTTCAGTAGATTATTCCAAATATTACATATGGAATTTTAAAGTTCTATTACATTAGTTCTGATATCATGGTGACTAAGCACTTAAACAATAAGCAGTCTTGTGCAAAAATCCATATACACAGTTTGCTTTACCTCATTTGTCCTAAATTTCAGACTGCAACAGGATGACTTAGATCATATAAGTGGGTAGCAAATACTGCAGTCTATATTTACATATTATCTATTGAGAAAGTCCTTGAGAAACTCAGATACACACAGGCTGAACTGAGATACAAAAAATTGTGTATGGTGTTTTTACCTCTCACCTTGAAAAGAAAGACTCACAATGTAAATTCTCACATATTTTAATAAGATTAAAAAGATTGGATGGTGTACAATATCCTGAATGTGTTACACAGCCAGCAGATAAGATGTTTCAGAGCACAGCAGCAGCTGCTCTGCCATCAAGCACTAGAAAGGTAGATGGCCATCGAGCTTTCTAAACACACACTGTGGCAATTACTAATAACCAGAAAAAAAGCACATTTTGAAAAACTGATATGCAAATACACGTGACAAACCTAAACACAGCATGAGATGAATCTCACTCCTACTTCCACTGAAAGGTGGAATGCTTGGACAGAAGGGTTATCATGACAACTCGGATGCTGCAGGGTTTCTTCTTCTTATTTTTTTTTTCCTGAGAATAGCTAGAATTTGGGTGATGAACTTCTCAGAGTACACACAACCTAAAAGGTATTTGTGTGCTTCAATAGAATCACCCTTGGCTTCCATGCTTTCTTTTCTGAAACCCAGTGACTTAACATTATGAAGGTGCTTGTTAAAGTGCAAATATAGCATTGAAAACAATCCTGCTATCATGGAGGAGTGAGACTCATCCTATTTTTGGGGCCCCAAAATGATGACAGACCTGCCAGTCTTTCCATCCACAATCATAAAAAAAACCATTTCCCACCAAAAGCAAGAAATGTTTTAAGAGGACATCAAGTATGTTATGAGATGCAGTGTAGAGCTGAAGAGCTTAAGAACACAAATCTCACTCAAACAGTATCAAAGTACATGTTTAAAAAGAATACTAAAGCAAAAGTATCTTGAATCCTCTAAAAGGTCATGCTAGTCTATTATTTAACCAAGCATGACTATTGTACAGTGATGATACCATTGCAAGACAGCTTAGAGGAGCACCTATCCCTGTGCTAAACTAAGTCCTAATGGATGCTGAAGAGTGATGCTCCCTTATATGAATGTGGTGGGGCAGAACCACCTGTGGTTACAGCCACTGCTAAGGATTTACTGTAGGGTGGGTCATTAGCCTCAAGTTGAATGCATCTTCTTCCAAAATTAAGCATATTGCTGAAAGCCTTGGATTTTAGAAAAAACACAGTGAAGTGTGTGAGAGAAGCCATCACACCCCAAAAAAGCTCAGGATCATTTCCACTGTAGTCAATGACAAACTCCTCCACAAGTTTTAATCTGTGGGATCAGGAGCAGACCTACCACACATTGCTTACCTGCTAATGTCTAATGGCATGGCATCAACCTTTACTGCCTGCTGGCCTCTATTTTAGCATCCCTTCTTTTCCCTGATCTTTTCAGAAGTGTCAGGATCTTATCCTCAATAAGGAGCTCTGCTGGTTCTGGGGCTGGTTCTGAGTGTTTGCCACAGTTCATTAATACAGGAAAAAGATCCTCCTAACAGAGGTGGCTGGTGCTATGCTCACATTTTGCTCACCTCAGCAGCAGAATCAGGCTGGGTGAGGAAAACACACATCAAGCCATTTGTGTAAAGGACCCTTAAGCATAAAGCAAATCACAGCTTCTTATTTAAATAACACAGTACCATGCAAAATTCACAAATTAAGGAGTGTCTTTAAGTAAAAAAAAATGCAAACCTTTGCTTAAAAATCCACCAATTTTATGTGTATTACTCTTTACTTTTTTAAGCCATGCAAAAGGTTTAACCAAAACGTCCCTTTAACAAATACAGATTGGAACTACGTAAAAGAAAAAGCCCAACTTACTGCCTAGACAAATCCCCAACAAGTTTTGATCTTTCTTACTGAATTTCTTTATCATGGTATTCATCCATCTGAGCAGAGGTCTAACACCACACCTGTGCTGCCCTTCCCTTGGGACACAGTTCTTGCTGTGGGAAGGAGCCCTTATCTGCAATTTGACATTGTCCATTGCAGGTCCCCAGCCATGCTCAACTGCAAATGCATGAAGGAGTCATGAACCTCATGCTCAGTGCAGGGAACTTGCACCACACTAACAGGGACTAAGAAAAGAAAAATGTGGAACTTGAAAAAGGACACGCTGGGACTACACAAGGCTGCAAGCTGGGACACTAGAATTGCCCTTGGAACATAGTGCACAGATTTGAGGGTTGTAGTGGTTTATTATCTCATTAGAAACATCTAATTCCCTGTAATAAAGATTGCATGTAGAGTATGTCAAAGAACAGATGAGGCTAATACAGCCCACAGTCAGGACTAATACTTTTTTTTTCCTCTCTTTTTGCTAAATAGGCAGGGATAGGTTTTCAATTTAAAAATAAAAACTATATAATTACGGTAATAATACCATGCTCCTGACTGCTCTGCAGCTGCATATTGTAAAACTCAAAGCCACTGATCAGAAACAAAAGCAGTAAGTCAGCAAAAGCTTTACAGAAATGTTCTGATGGGGTGATTTTGTCTGGCAAAATTCTCTATAGGGGAAAGACTGTTTACCAAACATATTTCATGTCCTTTTGCCCCTAAAACACCCTGCAAGCACTTGAACCTTTTTCTAACAACAGATAAAGAAACCTTTGCCAGAGGTGTAGTTTATGACTATATGAACACAGGAACAAGCAGTGAACCTGTTCAAATAGTTAGGCATCAGTTACAACAAAAAGCCAGAAGCAGTCGTATTTTTATCATCTGTTATAAAAAAATATTTCCCAATCAGTGTCTCAATACAGTTAAAAGTTAAAACCCCTCTACATTACTAATAAATTAAAAAAAAACACTATCTCCAACCTTCTCGTAAGAAAATAGGTGAGTAATTTAAACCTTTAGTTTACATAAATTAGCACAGAAATGTGTATTCAAACAAGTGCACTGAAAACAGATATGCCTTCTTTTCTTCTGATATCTCTTATTTAAGTTATTAAGTAACAGGAAAGCCTTTATATTCTTTGCATGACCTTGAGAGTCTGCTAACACTGAATGGTCAATAGTCAAACCCCAGGAGAATGTTTCACCAGATAGACAATGAAAGAGGGAGCAAGAAGTACAATCAACTGCTTTGCAGCCTTATTACCCTACACTTCAACATTCCATTTCAGCACATTTACTCTTGGGGATGAAGGTAATGTATTTATACAGTGAATCAGATGAGTGAAATTTGATGGGTTGATAGAATTTTTTTTCTTAAAAGCCTGTTAAAGTATCATTTTTTTCAGAGGTAGTCTGCAAGGCAATAGTGATGTACATGAGTGGAAACAATATTCCTTTGCTTGACTGTGGATAAAACTCTTAAATAGTGCTGGTGCTGTCTCTGAACCTCGCAGAGAAGGCTTAATGGGTAAGATGTTATAATCGGTGCTGACAACAGCCAATTAAATGTCAGAAGAACAATCTGATAAGTAGGTCTTCATGTCTATAGGCATTTCCTGGTACGTCTTAACTGTCAATCTGGATGTTACACATCTCTATCTTTATCTCATTATTGACTGCTTTATTAAAGGAGAATGCTTTCATCTCCTTTTTTTTTTGACTTTGGGGTTGCTCCAGAAAGAAGGAAAGGAAAATACTAGGAACAAGTCTAAGTTTGGAATAATTGATAGGGAAACCTAATTATAGCAAAGTCCTAATCTTCCAACCGAGCAGGCGTATGGTTTGGTGACACCACTCTGTGCATGTGCCCACACCATACCTTTCAAGAAGTGGAAGGTGCTCAGTCTAGAGGAGATCTGTTTCTTTAATGGGTGGAAGGATATCTGTGGACGTGCTAGCAGGCCGCTCTCTGCTTTCAGTGCTTCTTGCTAGTCATACGGAAGACAACACCTCGCTGGATGGGTCTCTTCCCTTCTTGTCCTCACCCCTGTCGATATCAATCACATGAACTATGCCAGGCTTCAGGATCAGGTCATCGGTCTCTACGTGGCTCCTGTTGTCATCCACCTCGATGTACTTGCCCTTGGAGGGCTGGGTGGCCTTACCAAAGACGTCTTTGAAGCGGCGCTTGAGCTCAACGTCCGGGCAATAGACGTACTCGTACAGAGCACCGGCAAGGACGGCTCCGATTATCGGTCCCACCCAGTACACCTGCAAAAAAAGGGGTGGGGAAAAATCCCAGGCATTAAGCTTTTAAATTAACAGTGATAAGAAGGCTGACAAAGATGGCCCACTTCTCTGAAGTGAAATAATTTTGTCAAGTTTTATTGATCTATCAGGAAGTTAAGTCAAGTTTTATTGAACTATCTTCTTTACAGGAAGCCTCTTCTAAACTTTTCATTCCTCACTGCCAGCTATAGACCAAAAGTATGGACTCTTTGCAAGAAGACACACAAAGGAAACATCGATGTAGAAAAGTGATTTTCTTCCTGCATTTTGAACCAAGAAGACAATGAACTTTCAAGGAAAAAAGCCCTTCCTAGTGTACGCACAAAGGCCCTTCCTAGCGTACACACAAAGAGTTCTGCTTTGGTATTTCAGACTTATGTTTCCAAAATATTTCAAATTTGGCATTTAATCCTACACAATACAACAGGCAGTCAACCACAACAGGCAGTCAACCACAACAGGCAGTCTGATAATCTAATTTAAATAAGCAAATACAATGGACATAACACAACTTTGTAGGTACCTATCTATTTAATCGTGACCAGCAGCAGTGCAGTGACATTAGCAGGTGCCAAAGCCCACAGGCTCCTGTGAATGGTATGCCAATGTCACTGCTCTGGAGGAAGAGAAAAGGCTGTTTTTCCAAGTGGCCAGGACAGTAACTAAGCTTCTCCTGCAAGTTTCTCCATGGTGCATTTGTTTATTTGTTTATTGTTTATAGCTTCAGTTATAAATTACAGGCTTCCTCAGAGTATGGATAATTAATCTTGTGAAAAACTACAGCAGTTTTTCACATGAACAAGCCATTCACTGATAACTGGGTAAATCTGCCTCAATAGGATAACTCTTGGGAACAAAGTTACACATGGTATCGTGTTTGCAGAATTGAAGCCTTAGGGCCTGAAGACAATGCTATTTCTATTCTTAGTTGCAGTGGGAGCAATGTGGGCTTCATACTTTAAAAATCAAGAAAATCCTTATATGCACTGTAATATGCAGCTCTTCAGTCTGCACTGAGTGTGTCTCTAGAAGTGATTTCCCTCTCTATAATTAGGTGAGCTGTGATCCATCTTTCCCTTACAAAATATGAAATGTTTTTTTGTAAGTTGGATGCTATAGAAATTCACTGCATCATTCACAGCCTGCTTATAACATTATTTCCTGCGCAACTGCGCCTGACTAAGCTGACACTTTCAAACTGAAGCAGGTAACATCTGGCCTGGTCTGCAAATACCAGACTGCAACCTCTTCATCTCTCACTGCAGGCATTTGCCGAGGCAGGTTCTCCCCCAGGAACCAGATCACAGAGGGTCCCTGTTCTCATTTTATACATCTGCCCCAGTTTGCTGCAGAACCAGGTGAAATGTGAAGCTGACGGAATTACTTCCATAGCTCCTCACCAGCAGGACCAGAGGGGTTTGCAATCTGCCTTGGAGGATTTTTCTTTCCAGCAGTTCAATTCTTTCAGTCTCCTTGGGTCGCTTTTTTCATTTTTGTTTTGAACTTTTCCTATGATTTCTTTTCTACCCAAGCTATTACCTCCACAAAATGGCCCCTGAAATAGTAAGATGCTGTTCCAAACATGCTGCATGCTGCACTGCAGTCCTAGATGAGGAGATGATTATGCCTAAGCTTGGGGCAGGTCAGTGCCTGTCTTCCTGGGGGATGGTCTCTATGGGATCTACTGGTAGCAAATGATGTATGAAAAATCTTGACCACTGTTTGTCACTATGGTAGAGGAAGTATGAAAGGAGAGTTACCCATTGGTTTTCCCATCTTCCCATAATGACAGCAGGTCCAAATGATCGAGCTGGGTTCATGCTGGCACCGGTGTAATTGATCTAAAGCAGAGAGAAATGTTGCCTGTTATTAAAGTCTGGAAGGCAGTGATTCGATTTCTATGGGACCACCCTGGTTTTGTACAGCTCCTCCTCTTTACAACAGATATCATCACTCTCCTGAGTCTTAACACAAAGTTAAAAAAAGTCATCACATGAACAGCCCAAAGTTCTGGCGCAACACCCTACCCAAGGGGACACTCCTGAGACTCCAAAGGGCTTTGGTATGGGTCCATAAAGAATACGGCAGCTATATAGCTGTAATTGCTCTTAAGGTCACAAAAGTTTCCATTTACTTCTGAAGTAATCATAAAGGGTGAAGGGATCTATTTTTTTAAAGAGAAACCATTAACTTACAGCAAATAAGTGTCCAATTGCAACAGAAAATCCAATTGCTAAAGCTACTGAACCAGTGACATCACTTCGTTTTGAATCACAGCTAGCAAAAATAGTAAAAACCAGCTGGAATGTAATTATCAATTCCACCAGGAGTCCATGCCCAGCAGAAAGATCTCTGTGTACCTGGAAGAAGGCAAAGAAACACCAGAAATGAAGAAAAGGTGATTTTGTAAATCAGAAAGCTATCACACGCACAAATTGTATTTCAATGAATGGCATTTCTAAATAGTACAAAGTGAAAGACAACAATGAACTTTTAGAGGTACAGATTCCCCCCTCTTCACCCTTCTCCCTTTTTGTAAAAACTTTTAAATGTTTTTTTATTTTGAGAAACATGGAAAATCATTGCTGGACTGAGAACAGAAGGCTTAACAATAACATCCAACTGGAACTTCAAAGTTAGACTGCAGAACTATAGTTTATTTTTACACAGGGATTTGCAAATGCTGCACTTCGCTTTCACCATTTTTTTTTTTCTTGGGAGCACTGTAATTTACTATTCAATTATAAATTCATTAATTAGCCCTGACTTAATTAATTTAAATTTCAATTAAAAATTAAGCAGTGTGCGGCTCAAGTGCATTTTTAATAAGTCCTGCAACAGGCCTAACTGATGGCATTCCTTATTAGTTTAGAACAAAGCTGAAATCTAAGCCACCATCTATTTCAAAAGTGTGTCATTTTAAATTGATGTTTTTTCAATCCCCATCATAATAGCATAGAATTAATTTCCCCCCTCTCCAGACCATATAAAAATGGCATTTCACGCATATATTATTTAAATTTTGTATGTAAATTAATATTACCTGCTGTCATCAGATTTGGGGAAGTTCTAGGAAAGAGAGCTTCTATAAAAAGATCAGCTATAACTATCACACTGCATAAACCCATCCTAAGGAGAGCTTTAAGCCCTGTCTGGGTGTGGTAAATAAACCAGCAAGCTGTTAAAAATCTGTACCTGAGCTGTCCTCATTCTGTGTGACACTGATTCTATTTTCTCGGGGTCTGAGCTAGGCTAGTTCAAGAGGCAGAGGAGGAGAGATTACCGCAGTGACTCCCAGGCCTCCCACCACGCTGGGCGGTGTGACAAGGTAGAGGATGCCCGCGCCCACGATGGCTCCCAGGCACTGGGCAACGATGTAGAAGACGGACTTGGCAAGGCTGATCTTCCTGGTGCAGACCATGGCCACGGTCACGGCAGGGTTGATGTGGCCTCCGCTGATGTGCCCAAAGCACTGCACCATGGTGGCAATGCTGAGTCCAAAGCAGAGGGATATGAGGACCATGTCCACAGGCAGGGGCTTCTCTGCTCCACCCCAGTTGATCGTGGAGCCGAGGCTGAGGAGGACAAAAATGAGCATGGCCAAAAACTCCGCCGAAACGGCTTTCCAGAAGGGCTGAGTCCAGACTCCTTTAAACGCCACCATAATTCTCTCACACTTACACAGACGTGCACACTTACTGAAAAGGAAAGCAAATTTTCATCAGAAGCCAACAAATAAACCTTATGCTCTCCTGTTAGGGGCTGCTCTTTAGCCGACTTTGGAGAGAAGGCGGCAACACTGAGTATCCTTGGGCTGGGACAACCACAGACTACCCTCTTAGAGCAGACTGCCCTTAAAACATGTCCAGAGTTGGAGTGTCTGCAGGACCCAGGGTAATTAATCACTCCTTGTGATAACTCTGCATAGTTTCAGCTCCCAGAAAGCAATGTCCGTGTATTTTGAAATGACCAAGAAATTAAGTGTACTCTTCTATGGTAGCTGGCCTCTGATTTAGAGGCTGTATAGCTCTACCACTTCCAGTGGCCTGTTGATCATCATGTTCATTAAATCAGTGAGTATCCTCTTTTTCTATGCAAACCTGTCATTTTCACAAAGCAGGTAAGATAACTCAATAAAAAGCAGTATCTTCGTTGAAGCCTAGTGGTTTTGATGACAGTGTAGTGTTGGGGAGTTGCCCTGGGAGCTTGAAGAGAAAGTTTATTTCCTTGAACACTCGCACAGATCAGTATTTCAATTTATATTTATGCAAAGAGCAGTTTCTTCACTGTGGATAGTGGGTGGAAATTGAATTCAGGCAGGAGAATAGATGCAATCCTACATTCTGACCTTTAAATCAATTGTGTAATCAATAAAATGCTTTCTTTTGGGCTAACGGCGCCACTTGAGCTGGGGAATAGAGCAATATTTTCTCTGTGTGTGGTGTGTAAAACTCTGCATGGAAAAGAAAGAAGTGTCTTGGCTTTTCTTCCTGTCTGGAGATGCTATTTATTAGTCTACACCGCCTTCCTGGTGAGTTACAATTTTGCTAGATGTTCAGATACCTATGAAAGTGGGTCACCAAAGAAAAGTTATTTGTGGTATTAATAAATTAGGAGAATAAGCCAAAAGGGAAGCATTTTAATTAGTTTCTAAGGAATGCTAAAAAGATTCTTCTCTAAAAACAAAACCAAGAAACATCCAACCCATCCAAAAAGTAGAAAACAAAAGAAAGAATATTCAGCGGCTACATTTGGGAACAGAATTTCAAGTGGAAGATGGATGAATTTATGCTCAGTTATCTACGGTAACTGAGCTACAATGCATATTTAATACCAGTTACATCAGAAAGGAGCATAAAAGTCATGTCTGCCCTTCTCAAGTCATTGCAAGAGGAATGGCCCATGAATTTCTTAACAGTTACAGTGAGTAAGGGAAAAGCAATTTAACACTGTGACTGGAGCAAATAAATTGTTTCCCTGACTCATTTTCTATGCTAATTTACTCTATATTTTGGATAGGCCTTTTGAGCTCTGTCTCAGTTCTCTACACTCTCAGATGAGAACAATTAAATTCTCTCCTAAAAATGGCCCTTGTTAAGTGTTTATGAAGGGATCTGAGACACTTGAATGAGACAAGTTCCTCTAGAGAAGTGAAGCCAAAACCTCAAAAGAGAATAAAGTAATACCCCAAATCTTCTGATTTTAGGTCAAACTCAAGATAAATGGAAAGATGTTTTTGTAAGATCTCATATTAACAGTCAGTTAATGGCCAACCATCTAGACTAGACTTTTTGTACAAAATGAACCCAAAATCATTGCCTCCCTCAAAGCTGAAGCTCACAGGTATTTGATGTTCTTACCTTTGAACTCTATGCTCAGATTCACACTGAAACTTAAAGGCTTACCTCTGATTCCCTTAATGCTTCCTCACTAATAATTTATCTTAGTGACCTGAGTAAGAGATAGGTGCTATATCCATACTGAGAAAAGCTCATTTTCCCAGTTCCCTGGGCATGTTCCAGGTGAACATAGGGACAACACATACAGTGAAGCCCATGGAAGAGAAACCTGGGACCTGGGTGCACAGACAAGCGAAGCAGCATTCAGCTACTCTTTTATCCCTCAGCTCAGCTGGGATGTACCCTGGATTCCCCTGGTGCAAGCCCTGGTGTCATATTCAAGAATTTTGAAAAATTTCCAGCCAGCAAGAGCACTAAGGGGGGAATGTAGGTTTATGGAGCATGGTGACTTCTGATGTCTTTGTTCAAATGTGCCTGACTGTCTCTTTCTGTAATCAGAGAACAGCAAGATCAGCAGATTAATTACACACCTCCCAGAAAGTGGACAGAAAAAGGTGTTTGTATTTGTCATTAAGATCATGCAGTTGGCTTCTCACTAGTTGTGCAACATCTTGGAAAATCACCTTAACAGTGAGTGTGTGCGTGCACGTGGAAGATCACACCTTCTACTGGACTGCTGGTGGGCCTGACTAGAAGGAGACTATCCCTTAGGAAAGACAGATCTCATATTGCTTCTCCAGCTGAAAGCACGTGCAGTCAATTCAGTCAATATTATCTGCAGCCCTGAAAATGCAGAAATGCTGCAGGCAAGCCAAATGCTTCAAACACAAAAGCTGGCTCATCAATGTAAGTTTTTGTTTTTCCAGAGCATCATGCTACATAGAACTCTGTCAGCCATATTTACAGTTAATGATATAAATATCTATTTTTAATCCATAAAAATCCTTTTTTAAAGCAGTTTGTTCTTCCATGATTTCAACACTAAGCAAAATGCTCAGTTGTCAGGGCCAGATTTTTCTTTTAAAAGCCTTCACCTTTCCTCCCTACAGCTAAACCCTCTATAAATGTTAGTAAAAGCTTAATACTGTGTTTGAGCCCTGAGCCCAGGTTTTCACTTAAATTCAAATGGAATCAGCAACTTAGATATCAAAACCATCTCGAACATCCACTATTTGTTCTGCATGCAGTTAAATTTAAAGGCTGGAGATGAGTCAGAGTGATGGCTGTGACAGGTCTGAAACTGAAATGGGACCCCTCAGCAGCTGAGATTTGCCATCAAAGTTGCAAAACAGGGGTTTTTTTGAGTAGTTCACGTTTTCCTTAGATTAATTCAAAATACAACAAAAAACCGCTTTAATGTGATGGTCACACATTAGTTTCACAGGTGGGCACACTGGAAATTCTCTGGTCTGGGCTACAAGATTACACAGTAAATTGTGTCTGATAGGACACAAAGTGGGTTTTGCAGATCACCTTGCCAGCAAGGCTTCAGGCATGATTAAGGCTTCAAAACCATAACAGTATAAATCATAAGAAAGGTTTCGGTATGAAAGTCAAACAGTATTTTAAAAATTCTTCGTTTTGTAACTAATATAATTTCAAGGAGCAGAGCACACATCCTGACAGGAGGCTTATGGCCAGCCACTCCACAGGACACTGGTGTCACGCATGATTTCTGTGCGTGGTTATTTACAGTGGCATCTCCGCAGCAAACTCGCACGCTGCCCGACCTGGGCTCGCACGGCCGGCTGGAGCTCGAATGGACATCGGGCACCTGCCGGCCGGCTTTGAGGGACGAGGGCGACACGCCACCCTTGCAAAACCAATGCACGGCCGCAGGGCTTGCTTGTAATCATTCTGCCCCATTTTCCAAAAATCTGTTAAATGAGCGACTGGCATGGGTATCCACAGCAGGTGGGGAGTCTTGGGAGCCCAGTACCGCAACTTTTTCTCTGTGCGCTTCCTGGGCTTTCTCCACACACGTCTCTCTATTGCAAGTAGACAATGGAGTTTTAACATGTGGAAAGAGACTGTGAGTTTGCTTCTCTCTGCACTCTTCGCACCTCTGATGTTAAAACTCCAGAGCGACCGCCAGGCTCCGATAGTGCCTTCGGGAAGGGGGAGCTGCTGCCTGGCTGCCATCCCTCGGCGCAAAGCGCAGGAGGAGAAAGGCAGCAGCGCGGAGGCAGAAAGGCAGCAGCGCGGGGCGCCGCACCTGGCACCGGACAGTCCCATCCCGAAACCGCGCACCCCTCCCGCCGAAGCTTTCCATAAACTCATCTTTGGTCTGGGGGGGCTGTCCCCTCCCGCCTGCCTGTCCCCCGCCTGTCCCCCGCCTGTCCCCCGCCCGCCTGCCCTCCCTCCCCGCGCAGGGCCGCGCACTCACCCGCGGCGCGGAGCGGCCGCTCCGTCGCTCATGCCTCCCCGGCGGGCGCGGGTGAGCGGCGGGGCCGGGCCGGGGGCTGGGACCGGGCCGGGGCTGGGAGCGGGCCGGGGCTGGGAGCGGGCCGGGGCGGGGGCGGGACGCTCCGAGCGTGCGGCGCTGCCCTCCCTCCCTCCCTACCTGGTGCGGCACTCGAGGAACGCGCGGCGGGGCAGCGGCTGCGGGCCGGCCTCGGTCATGTGCCGCCGAGAGCAGGGCAGGGGGGTCGGGCTGCCGGGCAGAGAGAAACGCGAGCGCCGAGCTCCTGCGGCGCGGGGCCGCCCGGCAATGGGGAGGACTCAAAATCTGCTCGGTTTCTTCTCTGCCGCTCGGTGTACTGAAGGGAAAGCAGCCCTAGTAGCTCAGCAGACAGGGAGTTTTATCCATCTAAAATGCCTGTTAGTACCTTACTGGAACTCTACTGGTTACAAAATCATAGAATCATAGAATATCCTGAGTTGGAAAGGGACCCACTAGGATCGAGTCCATCTCCTGGCTCTGCAAAAGACCGCCCCAAGAATCACACCATGTGCCCGAGAGCATTGGCCGAACACCGCTTGAGCTCTGGTGCTGTGACCACTTCCCTGGTGAGCCTGCTCCACTGCCAAACCACCCTCTTGGTGAAGAATCTTTTTGTAGTGTGCAACCTAAACATGTCCTGACACAACTTCATGCTGTTCCCTCGGGTCCTATCATTGGTCACCATAGGGAAGTGATCAGTACCTGCCTTTCACTGCCTCTAGACTGTGATGGGTCTCCCCTCAGTCTCCTTTTCCTGTGGCTGAACAAGCCAAGTGACCCCAGCCACTCTGCATATGGCTTTCCCTCTAGGTCCTACACCCTCCTCGTAGCCCTCCTTTGGTTGCTTTCTAATAGCTTTATATAGTTCTTACATTGTGTTTTGTTTATTGAAGTTGCTAAATTGAATAAAGTTTTGACTAGTATGAAATGCCAAATGGAGACCACTGGAAAATAGTGTTTAAATTAGATGGTGATGCTGTCTGTTGAGGAAATTCATTACTCAGTGCCTCTGCAGCATGAAAACAATTCAATGAAAAACAGCCCTTCATGTAATAAAAAAACCCCACAAAGTTGCCTACGGCCCCAGGCACAACTAATTCATTAGAGAATGCACAGAAACTGTCACTTGAAGAAGACATGGTTGAGAATGGAACAAACTGTATAGAAAACCTGATTTAGACCTTTGCATACTCTAGAAGAGTATGTGCATAAGTTATAATGAATACATTCTAAAGAACATGTTCAACTGTACAATGAGTTTCAGCTACAGGTAAAGCTGTGCATCCATGCATCAACAGTGAAAAACCAAAATTTAGCATGACCGGTCAGCCTGTACAAAACACATTGTATCAGATAATCCTTCTAACCATGAATAAACACTGCCAGATCTGAAGAACTGCTTCAGGAAACCACAGACAGGAAGTCCTCCCTGAGCTTCTGCTAGGAGATTATAGACAATAATTTATAACAGTGAAAAGCGAGTTTATACTCGCTTTTATATAATGTATAACACTATCAATTAAGGATGCCCTAGACAAATTTGTAAATACAGCAATAAAAAAGTCATATCCATATGTTAAATGTTTACAATTCAGGGTTTATGGCAAACACAGGCTATCATAATGTACAAATGTAGGTGTTTCTCTCCATTTGCCTGCTCTTTCTCTAAAACCATGTCATAAAGAATGCCAAGATACACTCACTATTTGATGGCAAAAGAGAAGCTGCAGGCTTGATGCTTGCTTTTTTGGTTTTCAAACTTCACATCATTTGTGTATATCTTAAGCTTAGTGAGGGAATGGGTGGGGGGTGGTTGTGTGCAGTCATCTTTACACACCTCTGCTCTTTCATTTGCTGTCTTTGGGTTTTCAATCTAAGCCCTTCACAGTCTGCTACAGTGATTTCAGAAAAAACCTCACTTGTTCTTTGGCACCTTGTGGACTCTGCTCCTCTGGCATGTTTGTTTGTTCACAAACAAAATTCACTTAGCAAAACCAGTAATTGCTTTTCCTTTTCTGGCAGATAGTGTATATCTGCTCCTTTTGATCTGCAGAGCAGATCACTGCCACATGGAGAAGCCAGAACATTAATAGCTTCTGTCACTGCTACCATTCTTATTGTGAAAGATCTTCTGGAGAATTAGACAAAGGTTGTGGCCACATAAAACAGAGAAAGGCAATGCTTGGGGCACAAACCTGGAGCGAAGTACACTGTGCCAACTCTGATCAAACAAACAGACTATGTTCTGTTGAAACCACAGAAGGCAAGGAAGACATCCCTTGAGATGGCACTGAGAATCAGAGGAAAGCTGCCCCAGTTTATCCAGGGATAAATTTGTCAGTGTTAGGAGTTGGGATCACACACGTTCTTTTTTTTTTTGTTTGTTTGTTCATAGTTTTCTTCTTTTTTTTTTTTTTTTTCTTATATATTGTCATCTTTATAAAATCTGGGTTAACTTGTTTTGGACTCCTATCCAACAGTGAAATACTCCTGCTACTGTGCTCAACATAGTTAAAGCAATAACTTACAAAAGAGTATTATGAAAAATTTAAAGATGGTGTTAAAACTTAATCCATGTCAGGGTGGGGGAAATGTGCAGAGGAATCTTGCTGTGCTTCTGCTTCTCCTTCACTGAACATTAAGTCTGAGTTTCTACAGTAATTTCTAGGACATCATGAATTAAAGATCTCTGTAGGAACTTGAGCCATGGTGAGAAGATGCTACAACACATAAGATATCCCCATTCTGAACGAGAACTTCCCAGACAGTTGAAGCGTGCTGGATCTGGGATTTCAGTTTGGTTGGTTATGGAGGAGAGGGCACACTGCCAAAGTCAGAGAGGAATGTGCAAACAACTAATTCCAGCTAAAACAATATGAGGGAGAGGGGCAGAAAAACTCCCAGCACTAGGCTCTGTCATCTCACTGAATTACAATGTGGGAAGAGTCCCTTCACTGCTATGGCAAATCTCATAGATACCCATCCTGGGCAGCTGTCAGACTGTGGGGTTTGTCAGTCAAGACTGAAACAGATTTAAACAAAGACGAAAACCAAACAAAAGAACACAATTTAGAAGCACTGTATGTTTTCTTGGTGTCTTAGTCCTTTTCCACCTGTACCTAGTGGATCTGGACTCTGTCCTTCCTTATGTTGCTGTTGTTAAGCTCTTCAGCTTGCTTGACTTCTCTCAGCATCACTTCAGGCTTTTAGTTTCCAAAAGCAAGGAGGTTTACATGCCTGTGCTTTCTCTCTCTCTCTCTTGCCCTCTCTTTGTTCTGGGTGTTCCTGCCCTTTTCAGCAGATCTTGAGCCCACCAGCCATTTCAACTACAGCTGATGGAGGATCAGAAATCCCAAAGCTCTTTAGGCTCCTGCCAGTTCCCTGGGCATGAGTGGCTGCAGGCAACCACAGCAGAAGGGACACTTGCTGTCCCTGGCAGGACAGACTCCAAGAGGATTTGTAGAAGTGCCCTGGTGATGGAGGACTTAGTTGCTGTTTTCAAAGTGGTGCAGATTCCTAGGAGACCAAATTCCTTTGGCCTTCCTTGGCTCCTGCCGACAAGAGCGTTTAAGAGCGGGCTGTGAGCCTTTTCAGAAACCATTTGCAGAAACTCTCAGGCTTTTTTTTTTTCCTGAGTGATGAAAAGTTTCATTCTGTTGCCACTAATAAATCCCCTTCCCCTCACCAATTTATGTTTTATAAGTTTGGGTTAAGCTTTGTCTACTAAAAGGATCGTACATAAAACACCACTTACTGAAATGTGATCTTTGCACATTTCTGAAGTTTTAATTTTCCTGCAGTGTAATCTTGTTACTTAGGTCATTCATTTTGTCACGCCTTGGTATCAGTCTGGTCCAGGTTTGGCTGCAGGGCTATGTTCTCCTGACATTTAGAGCAAGAATTCCCTGGGAAATCAGTCAAGAGATTTGACATTGCTGCTGGCCAGGCTCCAGTAGGTTTAGTTTTACTCTCCTTCTCTATTTATTGTGGAATCTGTCTGTCCACAAGCTGCACATTGAGTTCTGTGCTAGAGAAGGAGAACTAAAGGGACAAAATGGCCATTCATTTGGGGGATTCATTCAGGCTTTTCAGAAAGGATTTACAAGAAGCTGTGCACTTAAATGACTGCTGAGCTTCCTTAGCCCTGCACTATTACCTCCCTCACAAGACTATTTGGATTGAATGCTTTTTCTTTGCCCTCTCCCCCACCTCAATAGGCTTCAATTACTGTTGGAAAAGCAAAATTAAGAACTAGGTAGCACAGGAGCCACCTGGAGGTTTTTCACCTTTAGAAATAGTTTAATTTGAACATGGTATGGACAGACCCTTTGCTTGGAGGAAAAAAAAACAACCCAAACAAGAGAAAAAAAAAAAACCAACCAAAAAACCCATCTTTTTCTCTCCTCTTGCCACAAGTTGCTGCAATGTCAGTTGTGAAAAGCTGCATCAGTGGCACAGCCTGTCAGGATTTGATGAACTGGAGAGAAGGTGCAGGGAAGCTGCCCTGGGCACTCATGGGGGCACAGGAAAGTTAGGGGAACAGCCCCAGGTCAACTGGAAATAGAGGAGTAAGGTCTCTTGTGGAGGGGACAGTGACATGTAGCAGCAGCACAGAGCAAGATGCAGTCAGCTCTGAATGTGCCAGGAGGGAAAACCATCATCCTGCTGGTCTGTGTGCTGGGGCTGTGTAGCCTTAGCCAGTGGGACCAGAGATTTATCTAACTTTGCTGGGTGAGACACTAAAATTCAGTTAAGCAGTCCCAGATTTTATCAGCCACAGAAAATGCAGTACTCTGTAAACACCACTCTTATACACTCTGTAACATCCAGCCATGCTTTCCTGACCAGTCTGTGTTGCTGTCCCTTACAGTCCTTCTGCTCTTTCTAAGCTCCTCAGCTGGAAATGCTCAGCTCCTTCCCACACCACCACTTCAGGTTCCTACAGAAATGAAGCTCAGCCAAAGAATTGTGGAGTTCAAGACTAGATAGTAACATAACATGCTCTGTTTAACTTTGTATATTGTAGACCATTTCACTTTACCTCAAGACACATTTCATGAGTTCAGTAACTTATATGCTTTGAAAAAGCATCCTTGCTTAGATTTGAAAACTCATGGGAAAGAAAATCCACCCCTTCCCTTGGTAGTTTATTCCCAAGATTAATAATTTTCATCACCAAAAATGGTCTTTGTCTCTAAACTGAATTCATATGAATTCATCTGCCATATGCTGCTTCTTATTATGCTGTTATCTGCCAGATTAAAAAGCCTCTTATACATCTACTGTCTCCCCATGAGGATACTTATGTAATGTGAGCAATTCAACTCTTCATCATCCTTTTGATAAGCTTAGCAGACTGAGCTCTCAGTCTCTCCCTCTAAAAAAATATCAGTAACTTTAGTTTTTTTCAGGTCTTGTTTGTGCCTTTGCCACTTTTCCAACATGCTTTTTAAAATGCATATTTAATATTGGTCTCCCAGAAGGTACATTCTGAAGTGAAGGCATTTCTTTTAGCACACCTGGGAATTGAATTAGTCATTCTTGCCACAGTATTGCATTGAGGAAGCCTTCTTTCTTTGCTCTTCCACAGTAACTCCTGAGACCTTCTGGGGATATAGCCCTCATTCTGTAGATAAGCCTTGTTTCGCTCTGAGACGTGCAATTTTGCAGATATTCTGTCTGACAAGCATCACACTAGAGCACAGCCCAGTCTGCTGTGTTTGACCATCCTTTACTCAATCTGCTGATTTAAATGATTTTATACTGATAGTGATTCTATATTTACTTCCAGACTTACCTGCTGAGGAAAACCCTAAAGCACACGAGGGCTCACAGTGATCCCTTCAGATCTCCCAGCATGATCAGTACATTAAGTACTTTCAGAGATCTCTCAGCCAGGTCTGAACCCCTTTGCTGTTCTGTGGCTAATGAACAGGGGCAATTCTTGAAGCAAATATAACTCAGTACAGCAGCAAAGGCTCTAGAAACACTGAAACACACTGCTCTGTTCAGCTGCCTCTGTCAACCATTATGAGATTTAAAGATTAAATTGTGTGGTTGTTCATTTTTTTCTTTTTCTTGGGCAAGGCTGAGCCTCAGTGGTGTACATTTGACATGTGTCCAAGTGCTAGGAATTTGTTCTTTGTCCAAGGTTTTTTTTCTTTTTTTTTTTTTTGGTATACAATAGAATGAAAATATGTATAATACATACATAGCTTCATATTCATAGGATTTATATATGAATAGAAGTCCATGCCATGGAAATCTATGCCATGAATGGGCTTATGCAGCATATTCCAAGAAAGACAATTTTGCTTCAGATCATTCAGGTTATCTTTGTAGATTACTGCAGTAACTGTTGTCTTAATACTATGTATTTTACAAGGATTATCTTCCCTCTCAACACTAATACCTCCTAAAAGCTAAAACCTCAGGGCACAGATGTGAAGATGTTGATCCTTTTCCCATGCAGTGGTGCATCTTTCATTGAACTAACCAAAAAAGGAAGGTCTGACTATGAATATTTACAAGTCCTTTTGTCCATAAGCTTCTAAAGAAAACCTGATAGCATGTTTTTCTCAAAATCCTTTATAGAACAGTAACTTTATTTCTGACAGATTTTTGTGTTTACATCTTGGAAAAACCCCAGCACATCAAGCTAGTGATACAGGTGCTGCATTTTTACTGGACTAGGAGAAAGGTTTCAAACTCAGAAATGACAATTGGAGCTACTCAATCCCTTAATTAAAATTAACAAAAAAAAAACCCCAAAACATTTATTGCAGAAGACTTTGTGGATAAAAGTACTTTTTTACTTAGTAGCAGACTTAATATAAAATAACTAGTCTGATGCCATTCTTCATGACTTACCTCTTTAAACTCATCAGTCATCTCTTTTCTTGCATTCATGTTTTAGATAGACAGCCTTGCTGAAAGTTGGTGTTTAAAGTGGATTTCATGTGTTTTATGGAGAAAACTATTTTTTGTGTAGACAGGTATTGTACTGGAGTACTGTCTATGAAGGACACAAGACTGGTGGGGACTCCAAAGCAGGGGGTTGGAACTAGAAGATCTTCAAGGCCCTTTTCCAACCCAAACCATTCTGTGATTCTAGGACACCTCTCCAGGTCAAAATAGTCTGAACCCTGTTAAAAATAGATGTAACTTTCTAAGAATGCACGCAGAGAAAGAAGGATTTCTGAGGAGTTTATGGTTTAATGTAGCCCATTTTGTAAAAGCTTAACATGTCCAATTCGTGTGTGATTTTCAGTGTTCCCCTGCACACTTGACTGCCACGAGCACATTTGTGTCAGCCGCAGCACGGCAGAACCAACACGGCAGTGAAAGGGATTCTTTTCAGCTACACGCCTCGCTGGCACCGTGATCCCCCTGCTCCCACTGCGGCCTGGCTGCTTCTTGGGCTGTGGAGGGCGTGGAAAACCACCCAGCCTGGCCTCAGTGTGGCAGAGTGGAATTTGCAGAATGGTCTCTTCAAAAATTAGTTTTGACTTCCAAACTAAACCTGTTTAGTACAAAAGGCATGGGGGGGCACTTCCACACAGTGTCACAATGCAATTTTTGCTGTGCAATCCCTTCCCTTCCCTTCCCTTCCCTTCCCTTCCCTTCCCTTCCCTTCCCTTCCCTTCCCTTCCCTTCCCTTCCCTTCCCTTCCCTTCCCTTCCCTTCCCTTCCCTTCCCTTCCCTTCCCTTCCCTTCCCTTCCCTTCCCTTCCCTTCCCTTCCCTTCCCTTCCCTTCCCTTCCCTTCCCTTCCCTTCCCTTCCCTTCCCTTCCCTTCCCTTCCCTTCCCTTCCCTTCCCTTCCCTTCCCTTCCCTTCCCTTCCCTTCCCCTTTTAGTCCAGTTTGATTAATTTAGTTATTTAGTTTTTTAATTACTTTTAGTTTTACTCAAGTGATGATGCCAAAGCAGAACAAAAATCAAGTCCTGGGGGGGAAAATGATCACCTGAGTTACAAGCAAGTGTAATTTATTAGCAAAAATGAAGATTTTTAAGCCACAAACAGAAAACAATGTCAATGTAAAACAGTAGAGATCATAGTGTAGCCCAAGCAGTTGGAAAAATGTGTGAGAGATTTCTATCATGATCTTGAGCAAGATATTTTTAGACAGTAGTCTGCCCTGATTAGGTAATGAATAAATAAAAGACAAATCTTTCCCCACTGTTTCTTTGTGTAGAAGATACTGAAAGTCCTAGACTATTTCAGAAGTTTGGGCACACCATTGATTCACTTGGGTTTTGTTATGAGGCCAAAAAGGGAAAAGAAAAAAAAAAAAAGCCTGTGAAACCCTATAACTGTCCAGTCTCAGTGGTTTTGTTACTGTGCCAAAATAAGGGGTCAAGGCATAATAGCACTAGAAAAGCTCACTTGCTGTAGATTTTACATAACAAGTTCTCAGCTTCTCTCATTCAGTCTGTGCCTGTTTCTGCAACCAAGGCAGCACAGAGAGCAGATTTTAGCTACAAATGTGTCAGTGGGTAGAGCTTGTTTTCCTTTGCTAAATTTAAGAAATGCTTTGGTGCTTGAGGGCCAAGGGAGGCACAGAAAGTAAAACTGAAAATTCTAGAAAGAATACTCCCTCTTTTTCTCCATGTCTTGCTCAGAAAGGTATGGGTATGGGAAAGTAGCTTCTGCTGCTTCGAATTATAAGTATGTTTAAGGGTATATTTTGAAACTAAAAGTCTGTTAAGCATGGCTTCCTAAGAACTGTGTTCTTCAGTAACACTTAGGAGTATCCCTTATTCTGCTTTTCAGAGGTGGCCTTTGCCACTCCCAGAGATGTGCCTGGCAGCAGCAATGGCTCTGCCCACCTTAAAGTTTTGCCTGCTAACTTGCAGGTTGAGTAGCCTAACATATATCAGCTTAAGCTGAAAATTTCAATCTTAGCATCATCACTTTTAAATAAAGCAAGGCAGCAAATGAATTGTGGGCCAGATTCTGCTTGGTAAGCGTGCTTCCACTAGGGGAGTTTCTGTACTCAGGGGCAGTGCATTGTCTTGGCCCCCACTGCAGCCACTAGGCTGGAGACAGACAAAAAGATACAGGGAGAAACAGGAGCCTTGTTGGCAGCAAGTCTGAGACAGAAAAAAAATTTATCTAACTTTGGTTCAGTGTTTGTGTTTTCTCTGCTCTTCAGGAGGACCTGCAGGGATCACGAGGATTTTGAGAAACATCATCCTCCCTTGGAGCTGAGCTATTGCTCTGCTGCAGCCTGAGAGCACTTTGATCAGAGATACAATAGCAAAGCTGCAATTTATTATTGTTCATTGTCACCTCCAGCCACAATTAACATTTCCCCTTCTCATTAGAGGTTTTTCCTCTGTCCCTTTTCTGTTTCACTTTTTTTTTTTTTTTTTCCTCTTTTCTAAGAGAATAGCCGAAGTCATAGCAAAGGCGACAGGTTGTGTCTATGGCTTGGAGTGCACTATGGGGATAACACCTCAACTTCCTTGAAAGCAGACCTTTCTGTAAACCCCTGCCTCCTTCCCAAAACCTTCCTGGTGTCCCACCAGGAAACCTGCTCCCAAAACTCACATCTGTACCCATGACAAGAAACAGGCTCAGCTGGCAAACTGCAGCCCCACAGACCTGGCAGCATCATGCCCCAAGCAAGCTAAAGAAGCAAAAAGAAAGGCTGTGCAAGAGGCAAACTTGCAGTCCCTGCAAGTAGTTTAGGTTTGCTTGGAATAACGTTGTGGTTCTGACACATGCTAACAGAATGTTTATGTGCGTGTGTTTTCATGCACTTTTAAGGTGTTTAAAGTCAAATGCAGGACTTAACTATGTAGCTCCCACTACCATTGTTGCACAACCTTTGTCTAGGGGTTATGAGACTGACATACAAATACTGTGAGTACATACATTTATAAAACATGTGCATGCATTTATGTTGCATTTATGCAAGCTTGTAAGGAGGGAACTATGCCAGTGAACTCAGCTTTCTGAACACACTGAGAAGCACGCTTTTTTTCTCAGATGAACAGTAACTTATCATTCCTAGAACTTGAAAATCTGTCTCTGTGTGTGTCTGCTTTTGTCAAAAATGAGATAATTTAATATGCAGGTCCTACTCTGCAGACATCCAGTTTTTACATGCAAGTAACTACCCTGAGAAAATTAAGCCTTTAGCGTTTAATATCCTACTGACATATATTTACAATCCACTGAGTATTGATTTACCTCTCTGTATGCTGAAATGCCCTGATAAACCTGCTTTGCTCCCACACCTTATATCTCAGAATGCTGTTTCTTGAATGCAAATTACACGGGCCACTCAAAATTTACAAATCTTGGGAGATGAGCGGTACTGTGAGCTTTTGTGGAAAATGTGTTTTCTGCAAGAAATTTGAGAGGAAAAAGCCCAAGCCCTGAGACAGAAGGAATTTCTGCATGACAAAGTCAAGACAGACACGTGTGCACAGATGGTGCTGACAGTACCACACTCTCAGGCAGGCTCATTAGTGCAGCCTCAGTGCCATGATAACATAGATGGGCTGGACTGGAGGTGGCTTACACTTGTCAGCTGAGAGCAACCTGGCAATTGGTCTCACTCATTTGTGCTGACATAATTCGAGAGGGAGGGAAATTCTCTGTGAGGAGACAGAGGAAAGGAAGCAACAATTACACATATTTAAAAAAAAAAAGTTATGGTCATGGCCTTGAGATTTTCCCTTTCCTTTTGTAAGGAGTCTTTTCCCCTCTCTCACAGTTGTTAATCATATAATTTTTTGAAGACAAGAGGAAGAAAGCAACATAGTCTGTCTCAATGGCATCCCCATGTTATTTGTAGCCTCCACAGGGTCACAGAAACAGTGCCTGTGTTAGTATGAGGTAAATCCTGAGATGTTCTAGCATGCCAGGTGAACTGGAGCCTGCCACAAGGGGTGGCAGGACCTCAGAAAGGGCTGGGGGAACATGGCCCTGGGTATTGGGTCATGCAGCTCTGGTGTATAGGACAAGGCAGGAGTTTGCATACCTGGATGGGATCCACTGCTTCTGCAGAACCCTCTCGTTGAGCATCACTTCATGTACAGCTACTGCAGTAAAGGAAATATGGCAGTACTTATTTACACCAAAATAAAACAGCTTCTCTTTCATCCTGGCTCTGAATAAATTGAGACAGCAAGATTCTCACTCTGTCTGCTCTCCCAAAGGAGCCAGAGGGACACTTCCCCCTGGTCAGACATCCTGGCACTGGTTTTATGCTGAGGCAGTGCCTGGGTAGGCTTGACAGATGCACAGTGTTTGGAGACAGAGCTTGCATTCTTAAGGCTGCCAACTGCCCAGAACAGAGCTGAATGATGTGTTTCTCGGCTGGAGCAAAGCTGGGAAGTCCCCAGCTTCCTCCAAGCCCTTGGAAGTAAAGCATAAGGAAAGGCAATGAACATCCTAGAGTTAAATTCCTTACTAATACCTAATTTCTAACCACTGCTCTTTAGCCACACACTTTAATGATTTTAGGAGAAGACACATGGTATAATTTCCTTCCATTTACAGGACCACTTTACCAGTGGGGACATCAACACAGATAACATTTCATGTTTGTCCAACAAGTGCATGAAATTACAGAACCTGGATGAAGATCCAGATCTCCTAAGTCCAAGTCCCAGGCAGAGCTACATCTAACATTGAAGAGACATGTGGAGCTCACTTCAATTAGCTGCATTGCCAAAAGCACAACTGTTCTCCCATAAAACATGAAATTTCTATGATAACCAATCAATCTAAGACATTCTCCTTAAGCTAAATATTATGACTGTTTCCTGAATTCTCCCACTTGTGCCTATTTCCGAAGGAAAAGCAATCCTAGGTATCTGGGGATATAAACAGATGTTTTTTGCTAAATCAGAGAGTTTCACCTCCCAGTAGTGTATATGCTTGCCCTGCCCTGTGAACTGTACATTAATTGGTTGATACAGGATAGGTGCATCCATATTTTTAATGAAATATAATGATTTATGGTCAGATTTCAGACTTTATGTTCCAAGACCAAATTAATATAGTTTTCAAGGCATCACAGGAGTTATAAAGTTGATAAACTGGTATTAGCATTACAGTTGAAAAGACTTTTCTGATGTATTGTTAGCCTTAAGGCACATACAACAAAGATGTTTATATATAACCCACATATGCAATACAAAGCTCTAGAAAAATATTTTCCTCTCAGACTTTTGCAAAGTGTCACATTGCAATTTTCAGTTAAATTTAAACTCCATTTAAAATTAAAGCAGTGATCTCCAATGACATATCACCAAGATAGCACAGCCTGAGGCAGGAGTAGCTCCAATAAATTTGGCCTTTTGGGGGAGTTCCACCAGAGGAAATTTCCAGGAGTATGTGCTGCGTTTGATTGCACTGTGGCTGCACACCTCTGACTTCAGCAAGCAACAGTCTAGCAGCAGTTTTGGAAGAGATGGGCACAATGGCTATGTCTGAGCTGTCCAAGCCAAATCCTACCTGGAAAAAAGAAGCTGCCTTATGTTGATGCGTATATCAGAATTTGGGAATGCACACCTATGAAGTTAAATTCTTTAAAATTTGTTTATTCTTTAAAAATTTTGCTATTAAAAATTTGATTTTATTAATACTGATTCATTTTACAAGCAAAGCAGATGTAGAACATTAGGTTCCGAAACCCAAATTTTAATTTCAGGAGGGATGCATGACTGTCTGGTGTTTGGAAGAGACACATGAGCCAAGGGAGCACTCTCCTGCCACGCCAGCTCTCCCACAGGCTCCCTGTAATGCCTTTACAGCACATTTGACTAGCTCTGACAACTGACCTGCATTAGAGAAGTGCTTAGAGATCTTCAAATGAGGAAATGTTCATAACTAAAAAGCTTTTACTGTAATGAATACTCTTCAAAGAGGCTCTGCATGCCACAGCTGATCTCTAGTGTAGATATAATCTCACTGAATGTTGTGGAGTGTATTTTCATTCCTCTTCTGCATACATTATATATAATTTTCTGAGTAAAACAAACATCTGTGCGCAGTTGTGGAGATGAGATTTTATGCTAGTTATGGTGAATGACCTTCAGTTTTTGTTTTTGCCCAGGATTCATTCAAAATATAAACAAAGTTACAATGCAGCTCCCACTTTGACCTTTTAAATTTTACTTTTAAAAATAGAGGTTATCTTTTATGCTGCAAATTATGCCTTTATCTCTTATAATCCCATAAGTCAGATATCACAGTCCCACTTCAATTATGCTAAACTCTTATGTTAATTTTAAATCATGTAACTTAATTCCTGGCAAAGCAGGCTGGTGATTTTCAAAATGTGGTTAATGAAGCAAAGTACAATCTAGATTCTGCTACTGAGATCATCTGAATCCCTTAGGTCGCTGAACATGACTGTGGAGAGGCTCTTCTTTACAAAAGTCTCAGTTAGATTTTCAAAAAATGAATTTTTAAGTGCAGTTAGGGGCTATGAAATTTGAAGTTGAGCGTACAAAGAAGTTAAATTACTTTCACTAGAGCCATAGAACAACAGTGCAGCTAAAACAATTACACTTCTGTGCACATACATGCTTTAAAGACCTTAACTGGTGTCCTCCCCTGTTAAATCACAAATGCAAATCATATCAGATTTTCAAGATGATAGTCTGGGGACCTGATGTCCATGTCCATGGATGTATGCAAATCAATGTCATTTTCCCTATCATTTGCAGAAACCAAATATTTGCTGATAATTTCTTTCAATCCCCTCCTTGACTCAAACAATAGCTTTATCTAAGACCCGCTAGTAGAAGAAATCTTATGAGAATGTGTAGCTTTTCAATGCAATTAAGCTGCCCCCCCAAATCTCTGTCATTCTCTGATCTGATAGGTAGAAAGTTTGCCACTAAAATGAACTCAGTGTGAAACTCAAGTTCTTCAGAGACTTTGTCATTTACTAACATTAATTTATTTCTCTGAATTAAAGCATTCATACCAAATTCATCTATAAATTGGCCTCCATTTTTTATTAGCATGTTGCACTTTTTTCCTCGTGTGCTTTTTTGAAAATACTAGTACCATTAGTGTGACATTTTTTTTGTGTGTAAATTATCAGTTAATTAACACATATCCACAACAGAGAAGACAAAGCAAATATATACACATCCAAAGGTTGGTGGACATTAATTTTTTATTTAAATTTACTATATTCATTGGTCTTCCTGTAAGGCAAGAGAGATTCACTCAGGATTTGAGGTTGAATCCAATACTTACAACAGCAGAGAATCTAGAGGTCAAACCAAGGTCAAATTCAAGGCAGTTTTCACATGACTTAGAAGGTTTAACAAAATCAAAACTTTCAGGAGGTCGTCTTTAATTGTCTTGGATGGGGTGGAGCTCAGAGGAAACCAGGAGGGATTTCTGACAGGGAAGGTGGGAGTTGAGCACCATCCTGTGTTAAAAGGGGGAGATTTTTGTTCACCTGAGGAGAAGCATGTGAGGGGGAAGTTCAGTTGCCAGATATCCTCTCCCAAACACTTCTGGGTTTTAACACCTGTGGGTCCACCCATGCACAGCTCACACAAGCAACAGTGTGTGTGTTCACCTGTCCAAGGCATCCTTGTAACTTCTCCCTGGTGCCCAGCAAATGCATCTCCCCACACCTCATGTTGATGGATGGCTTTTTGCTTCTCCTCTTTGCTTCATGTTCCCTTGGAACAGGATGGTTTAAGCTATGGGTGCTGCTAGCCACAGACATCACAAGCCCTGGCTTGGGCTGCCCAGTGTGCTTTTACCTTTTCCCCTTGGAATGGCCTGTCCTGCCACAAGGAGAGATGTGCAGAGCTTGTTTGATTACACTCTGGCACCATGGAGACTAGAGGAGGCTTTTTTCTCTCTTCTGAGGAGAAAACTGAGGGAGAATCAAGCAGTGAGGGTACCTAGGAAATGATCTGGCCTTTCAGTTAGGACCCACAATTACTCCTGTGGAAGGACTGAATCTGTACATCATACTTTGCCTGAGATGAAGGAAAAGACAACAATAACAGCAGTAGCTGTGACCAGTGGTTGGGAACAGAGAAAAAGGATATTTTATTTTTAGTACTTTCCCATCAGGCTGTTTCCTCACCCTACAACTTGCTATATCAAGGCACTGGAGCAAGACGCACCAAACCATTTCAGAAAGAAAGGCATAGGGGACAACTTTATTTTGGAAGGGCATAGAAATTTTTCCCTATCCATTTTAGAGATTTGGTCTACTTGGTAGTGTTAGGTTAATTGTTGGACTCGATGATCCTAGAGGCCTTTTTCAATGGTTCCATGATCCTATGATTTTCCAGAGGTTTCTCCTCCTCCTGTGACACCTTGGCCCATCCACTGTGCAAGAGAGGTTGCAGGAACAACCTGTCAGGCAGCACTTCTGGGAGGAGAGGGAAGAGAAGGGTAGAAGGTATCTATTCAAACCAGGACTGTGGGATTCTGGACACATCTTCCTCTAGGACAAATCACCAATACACATTACACCACATAAAACTGCACCATGCACCCCATTCCTTGGGCTTGGTGACCACTTGCAAGGCAGGCAGGACAGCAAAACACTGGTGACTCCAGGGAGCTCTGGGGGCAGAGCCAGTTTATAGATTTGGGATGCAATGGACACACAAAACCTTCTCTGTAAGAGATTTCTGGGAGCTGGGCTGATAACCAGACCCCAGCAGACTGAGAATGGTCACAGTAGTTGCATTGAAGTTGCTTCTCTGTACAGATCTCAGAATATCCCAGAGCTGCCAGGCTGAAACTTAGTCCATTTCACCAAAACTGAAGACCACCATGAATACTGGGATCACAGTATGCCAGTGTCACATGTAATGATGAATCCACGGTGCGTTAAAACCTTAATTTTGTTGAATGCAGCAGCTCTCTGAAAGGAGGGTCATATTTGTCAACTACAGTGCATCAACCAAAATGAGGCAGTGGACTGGTCCTTCACAGATTTACCCATATCTACCCTGCTCATCAACTGAACTGCTGTGCTATTTTTAGTTTGATGCATTTGTATTCAAGAGCGGCCTTCAATAAAAAAGGTTTAAAATTGGCTACAGTCTAATAGTAATAAAAAAAAAATAAAAACAAGACTTGAAACTGAGAACACTGTAAACATTTTAGAAAATTAGCCAATGATTCTTTATTAATAACTGACAGAAAGTAAAAATACAATCAAAAGTTTTTTCAAAACCCATTTCTAAAGCAAACATACCAAAAAAAGAATCATGCCACTCTGAATTTTTTTTCTTAAACCATTAAAAGAACATTAGGTAAGCTAATGCAACAGCTGTCTGAGCTACTGCTTCCATAGAATAATCCATAACGGTAAAAACAGCTTTTTCAGGCATTTTAGTGCAATTTATGCTGTTTACAGGTCTTTTTTCCTTTGAATTCTCCATAATTTAGTATCAAATGATATCGCTCTAGCTTATAAAATCTCGACTAATTCAAGACAACTCTACTTAGCAGTAACTTCATTTCCTTTCAGGACTAATATCAAAGTAGTTGTTTTGAATCCCAACATGATAAGTATCTAGTAGAAGCCTGAAGCTATTCTAGTGCTATACAAGTAGTGATGTATAATTGAACATTAAGTAATCCAAGTAATAGAAGTCATAGGTCAGCTGTCTCTCCTCCTTAGACAACTCCTTTAAATATTGCCTCACTACTTCTGTACTTGTTCTCTCATCAGAGGAATGTCTGTCTTTGAATTTAGGGAACTTCAGATTGGCTGGAGCACCTACCAGCTGCAGAAAGTAATTGGCATCTTCTTCCAGGGTTTCAAACTTTCCTATAAAGTCATAGTTGATGAGGCAGGGATAGCAGAGCTTGCTGACTTGCTCCCAGTGAATGTCCATTCCTATTGGTCGGTGGGAGTCCAACAAATATTGGATAAACTCCTTGAACTTAACTCCTGATCCTGTTTTCAGTGCTTCTTCATCTGCATTCTGTCTATACTTTTTAATTATTGCCTTCCCAAATACCGGATGGTAATAGCTGTTTGGATGCTCAAACTTATCCCTGAAGGCAGATACCAGTCTTTCCATAGGATCACGTACAAATATGAACTTGGTGTACATGTTCAAGCGTGTGTAGATCCCTTTTAGGTCATAACTGTCCAATTTCCTCAGGTGCTTTCCGTAGTGCACATCATCATGGGAGATGTTGTTTGCTGAAGCAGTGAGTCCGCTGAGCACCATGAGGACCCTTTTCCAGTTGGAGCAGCCTGCTTTTGGCACTTCACAGTACAGAACCTTGTGCCTGTCCTCTACGTAAATCCTTGACACCAGGTGCACCAGGTGGGTTTGCAGCTTCTTTCTGCTGTTGTATTTCCTACAAAAGTCCTGCAGGAAGGCCCTGCGCTTTTCCTGGGTGCTGTCTGTGTCCTGCCACTCACCACCCTTGACAAATGTCTTGTTTAATGGGTGCAGAGCAGGAGGTAAATACACCCCTCTGAACCAGCTCAGAGGGGACTCACTTGTCTTCTGCTGCTCAGGGAGCCAGCTCCCCGAGGAGGCAGCCACCACAGCAAAAGGGTCAGCCCTGCCCCGCCAGGGCCTGCTGCTTGAGACTGCCATCCCATGGTTACTGAGGCCCACAGGAGCACTTCTCCTCCACACTGCTTTCCTTGGCATCCCCAGAGGCTGGAGCGTGAAGTCCTGCAAACGTGGAAAGGATCAGAGCTTAGAGCACAGTGACAGCCCAGCCCAGCCCGCTCATGTTGCAGCAGCAGCAAGGATGGTGGGGTGTGCTTGTAACCAAGCCACATCTGGTACTAAAAAGTCCCTTTTGAATTGCTTGATCAATACACCTAATTTAGGAACAAGCTGGGCTAATTACTGAGATACATGCTTCTGAAGATTACCTGTTAGCACACAGTAGGTCTTCCTACAAAAATAAATAGCTCAAGTCACACCTCTTAAGAAATCAAAAGTGGCTCACACAGGGGGGCTGATAGTCCTGCTAGGGGTGGCCAGGCACTTTTCTCTACTGAGCACATTTTCCCCTGTGCCAGCACTGGCACTGGTGGAGTTGCACGGTCATTCTCTGGAGTGCACTGGCGCAATCACAGTAACAGGTGATGGATCTACTCCCACCACTGAGACTTGGAGCAGCCCTTGTCCCCCAGTGGTGGCAGGGGACAAAACCAGGGCCCCTAAACAGTTGACATCAGTTGGTTTGAGCAGGGTGTAGTGACAGAAAAAATCCTCCCTCCAAAATGGTCCTACTCCTACCTGCACACAGAGACATGATGGAAATTAATTCACTGGATTGAATGTACATACAGGTGTCTGTGACACAGGTGCCTGCACCGGAGCTGCTTTCACAGCTGATAAGGAAAAATAGATGCCTTTGGAGCCTATCCCATCTGACTTATTTAAACATCAACATTAATGACACCAACTAACTAAACATTAACTAGTGACCCTGCAAAGAATGTTAAAGATGAGACTTTCCTCCTAAACATCTCTCTGTATGTCCCCAGCCACTGTGCAATCCACAGACTGCAGGAACAGCAAAGCTTGCATCTGTGTTTTGATGTCAGATTCTTCAGGATCTTGTATCATGCAAGTTGACTGAAGAATTTCTTGCAATATGGGTATTTCTGTTTGCTTTTTCCTGAGTGGATTCTCATGTGTCTGCTAAGCCTTGTAGATTTTTTTCCTCCTGTTAGTAGGCAAGCCTGCTGCATTGGGACACCTCTACAGCTGCTTATTTTCATTACACATCTGGAGAGGGAGGATGCTGGTCAACAGGTTTTTAAACATCTTGTTGCAAGTAACAGAAAAATGGTTAGATGGACAGACAGAGACTACCTGACTGCTTCCATGAGCCTAACATTTTTGGAAAGCTACATAAAAAGGCTTTTCTGGAATAAACTAATTAAACATTTACTGGAAAGTTGATTTGTGGACTGGCAGATCACACATGTGGATTTGGGGGGATGATAAAGTTCATAGGCCAATTCAAATAAAGCTGTTAAAAATTCAGAGGAATAATGTAAGAAATTGTAATGAAGGGAACACAATTTGAATTCTAGTTTGAAAAAAAGCCTATGAAAAAACAAGCAGTTCCAAGAAAAGTTAGCATATGTTGCAGTGTAATAATTTCCCATAACAAAAACAAACCCAGGGGATCAGGCTTTTCTGTACTGTTGCAAGCCACTGACAAGCAGGTCTTTATGCCACTGATTTTTGTATTGGTGAAAACAAAAGAAGTGACTTGTGCAGGACTTGTATGTCTGTGAGAGGGAAGGCATGCTGGTGTTTTTAGAGATGCAAAAGGATACTTAATTCATTGGATTTGATGTGGTCCACTTTTCTAATATATATTTTTTAAATGTATTCTGTCTAATACTTTATTCTTTAAAACAAATAAAATGCATATGTCTAGAGATTTATCCCTTCTGCCCTAGGACAGAAATAATTCAGGAGCTAAGTCAGTGTGTAACAACAGAAAGCAGTGCTAGTAGTAAATCAGGGTATGACTGAGCCCAATGGGAGTTTCAGCATCACAGTGAATGGCAAAGTGCCATTCTTGCAACTGCAGAACCACAGACTTACAAATAATTTAAATGTTTTTACCTTAAAAGGGAAACCTGGAACTTAAAAAGGTGAGATGAAAAATACGGGACACTCAGAAACCAACTGCACAATACAAGGCTCAACCGAAGTAGGAATAAAAGTGTGTCAGTGCTGAAGTAACTAAAGCTTGTAAGTTCATCAGTGGAATCTGGTGAGTTTGAAAATTTAGAAGACAGTCTCCAATGATACATGGCTGTACTGGTGTTCCCCAATGCAGAGAAAAAGTGGGCAGTACCTCATGACTTCCTATGGTATGTCGCCTGAGTTTAGCAGCTCATTTCTGTGCAAAGAAACTTAAACCATCTGAAGTTCAAATCAAAGCCACTAAAATGAATCCTGTACTTCAGAGGAAAGTTCAGCCTTCTCAAGCCATCCTGTCACCCTGAACTAGTGGAAGATGTCCTAGTTCCACTAGAACAGGAGGGAAAAGGACAGACTGAAAGGGATGTGTGGTCCTGATTTTGTTCCATTTCAGAGTCTGCCTGGGATCCAGGACAAGCCTTGATGGTAACCCAAGATGGTACCAGAGGAGGGGATTGTATTTTAGTTGTAGAAACTGTGAATGCAGCTGTAGGAATCATTACTAAAACATTTTTATGGGATAAAAAGCTTCAGAGAAGGATGGACAAAACTATTCAGAGAAATCTCAGTACCAATGTAAAGGAACAAATGCATAGTTGGAGGCAATTGGAAGGGGCTCATTCCTAGTGAGATGAGGCAAAAGGAGAAAGAATCACTTAGCAAAAAATGCTAAAACAGAAAGCAAAATAAAAAAATAATCCCCAAAAGAAAACCAAAACCCAACCAAGACCCCCACAGGCCTGTCCCTCCCTCTCTAAGCCATAAAAAAACCCCTCACACAAAACCCCAAAACTCTAGGGCCAAAGCAATGATGTAAGAAGATCTGAGGACAAAGAACTTATCTGAATCTGTAAAATATTATTATTTGCTTTCCTCTTCCCCTTCTCTCTGAGACTTTACTTATCCCACTTATGTTGGCTAAAATATGTTTTTATGGTCTCCATGAGGGACAGTATCCTTGCTGGCTGCAACTTGCTCTAAGAATAGAAATGGATAGTGATATTTTCCAAAGGCATAAATGGTTGGTACATTGCCATGGAAGTTTTCTAACTCAAAAAAAAATTTAAAAAAAGAAGAAAAAAAGAGATAAAATCTTTCTGTACACTTGCCTGAGTAACTAGATAAGTACATAATAAAGGTGAGATGAATGAAAAGATGAATCAAGCTTTATTTTTCATGAGAAATATTTAACTAGACAGTTTTCTTGGGAAACTAAGAGAAATTGTTTAATAGATAGTGCCATGTTCCTTAAGCAAAGCTGCCTGACAGTCTGACACTTATCTGCATGAAAGAGCTGAAAGCCACACACTCTGAAAGGATTTAAATATTTTATGACACCAGTCTTACATAAAGAGAGCTGCCTTCTGCCTTCTTTGGCTTGCTCTTGGTGTCAGTGATGCTTTGTTGTGCATTTTATGACACGTCAAAGATCTGAACAGCTCTATGTTATATCTTTTTCTTTTCCACAGCAATAACAGGTAAACAAAAATTTGCAAAACCAATAAACCCTTTTGAAAAACATCCATGTCCATATATCTGCATTCCTAAAAGTCCAACCCACAAGCTGCTGAGGATTGTTGTTCTGAAAACCACCTGAACATACACCAACAACAGGCAGCATGCAGGCAGTGTCAGACCCTGACTCTGGACCCAGATCTTCCCATGCAGACAGCCCCTACCAAACTCTTTGAGCCAAGTGTCCAGGACAGGAATGTCCATTTATGGCTTTCCAAAGAGCTGTTAAGGTTGGGAACCAGCTGCCTGGCATGGAAGGTGAACTCTGTGGTTACCTTGGAAAGATGCAAGGTTGTCCTTGAGACATGCTGACAACCTGTGCAGCAGGCTGCATACATTTAGTCTGAGAATTAAAACCAGGGAAGTGTTGAACCTTTGCCAGTAATTGTGCAAACTGTCCTCTGTTCACATAAACACATTTGAAAGAAAGTTAAGAAGTGGCCATGAGCCTCTAGAAGTGGCCATTTATAAGAGTAGAAGGCACTGTCTCACTTTAGCTAGGCTGGAACGGAAGACAGATTTAAAAATGAGTTTAAATTTGGGGAAAAAGTGGAATTAATAGAATATTTCTGTGATGTGTGGCTAGGCTACTGGCAGGCAACTCAGTAAAGCTGTTGAAACAAAAGGCATTTTAGAGTCATTAATGAGTTCATGGATTTTTTTTGTCACATTTTTATTGCTGTAGATTCCCTGCTCCTCCCTATTCATAAAAGGATTTCTCCTCACTGTAAAAAGAAGTAGCCAATACTTTCTTTTACACACATTGAAGCTGTCTTTTCCTTTAATACCTTCACAAGCCACTGAGGTAGAAGAGATTGACTACTGCCAAGAATGGTTAAGACTCATCCAATTATGCTTTGTGGTGATTTTACAATGCACGGGTGGGATCTCATCTAGGCAGTTTGCAATTAGAGCAACTCACCATGCAAAAAGATAATGAAGCATTGGAAAGGCTGATATTCCAGGGCTGATTTACAAAGATTTAATGGCCTGCAGTGCAAACAGTGCTGTTTCCTAAATGCCTTAGTGTTGGATATTCAGCTTTACTAACAAGAATAATAAAATTAAATAAGCCCAACAGATAACATAGCATGAAGAATAGCAAAGGAAAGAAATATTCTGTTTTCTTGCGCTTTTCTCTGATGCCAACTTACCTGTTTACCTAGGATCTCTCTACAGAAAATCAACAGAGTAATTTAAGACAAGGTTCATTTTCCAGTTCACATTCAGACTCTAAAATGATCAAAGAGCACACTGAGATGAGTCTCTTAATTTAGGTTTTTAGTGGAATACTGGAGGCCTATAAAACAAACATCCTCCTACTTGGATGATAGGTATCTATGAGTCTTTGAAAACTTTGGAACCAGTAGTTTCAGCCTAAAACCTCAAGTATTTAACATAATGGTTGGAGGGGGGCTCTGAGCAAACTGATTTAGTTCAAGTTGTCCCTGCTCATTGCAGGAGGATTGGACTAAGTGATCTTTGAAAGGTCCCTTCCAACTCAAACTGTTCTGTGATTCTGTGATAATTTTTGGGCACACTTAGAAGAATCTCTTAATCAGAGGACCAGGGTTGTGGCAGATAGTCAGTCTATGTGTGTGCAGTTTAAATATGAGGAAAAGTTTGCATGATTCCTATTTTCAGCAAGCCAGTGAATCCTGGATCTGTTACTACCTCACTTCAGCTGTACAAGCATGAAGAGCTGTACTTGCATGTGTGAATTTTCTTAAGCCTGCCAAAAGGAGAGATTATCCTAACTTCTTTTGTGCTAGAAGACTATTTGGAAAACGTAATAGAGTGATCAGATTCCTCTACTACTACTATGCTACCCGAGCTAACATGTAAATATGCTCAGAACTCTCCCATATCATAGCAATTGTTTAGTGTAATGTTGGTGAGCTAAACAGAGATCCACAGGATCTCCCAATGGAGAAGCTATTTATGCTGCCCACAAGTGACAGAAAATATTTGCTGATGAGGTGCTTCACCTTCTGTGCAGTGGAGATAAACCTCTTGATTCATCACTTGTGCTTGTATCAGCTACTCCAAAGATAATAGGCAGCACTAACCCCTCACCTCCCAGAGGAGTTGTGAATTTTTGGCTTATCTAATTTATTCAGGGCATATCACTGATGGTACATTCCTCAAAAGCCAGAGGCAAGACCTTACTGACACAGACACCACATTTTCCTATGAGATATGTATCCCTAAAACACATGTACTTGTACCAAGCATCTCTAAGATTACTAATGAGATTGAGGGGGGAAAAAATAAGAAAAAAGAGAATACAAGATACTCAGAACTTCCTTCAGAGACTAAGAGGCAAACCTCATAGTTTGTAGCTGAATTACAATTAGGTTCAAAGGAGATCCTTGTGAACTCTGAGCCAGACACAAAATAGAATAACTGATCCTAGTAAGAAAAAAATACTGCAGGTAAATTTTAATTAACAGATGCCAGTAATTTTCAATACTGCTTTTCAAAACACAGCTTTGTAAATCTAACCATTGCCCCTAGAATCTGTTAGCAGAAACTCCAGCATCTCATTGCACGGTGACTTGGAGCTATGGCAAGGATACAGACCAAGATAGTGAAGAAGGAAAGGGCAGAGGGAAAGAGAGGTTTTTTTCTTTTTATATGGTGTGGCCAAGTGTCAGTGATTGGTGTGGAAAAATTTGAAGGGAGAGCCCCCCCCAGCCCAGAGATGGTTTTGGAGGAGAACAACCCAGGCCCACAGGCAGCGGGGAAAGTGGAGAGGCCCAATGGGATAAGATAAATAGTAACATCATCACAAGTATGGTAGCGTACTGAATAAGGAGACAGGAGAAATCCATTTGTCTTTGGCTGACACCCCATAGATACCCAACTCCTGGCTTTGCACCAGCCTCCCCTCCTCTCCCTGCCCTGTCCTGATCTACAGAAAGCACAAAGTCATGCTAATGAGGCAAGACAGTCTGCACGAGCCACTTCCACAAGCTGATTCACATGGTCAGCAACTTGAATGAAGGAAATTAAGCTCTCATTTACTTGCCAATTCATGATCAAATCTGGAATTAACTCCCTCCTGTTTCCACCTTCACAGTCAAAGCATTTGGATTCTCCAAGGCATGCTTTGAATGGGAGGAATAAGAAAGATCAAGGCATAAATAATAGAAAGAGTAGCAATAAAGATGCTATTATTATCAGAAACTGAGTTTTGTGTGACAGATTAAAGATTCACCAATACAACTGCAACCAAGTATAGCAAATAAAAAAAGCACTCCACTCCCTTATTGCTAATAAATACATAATAGGGAAGGTCAGTTGATAGCAATAATAAATTGGTTTCAGGATAGTGCAATGCTGATGCTGCTTGTCTTGCCTTCTGATAACAGTTTTATGGTGCTGGTTCTTTGCACTATAACTTACAGACTTGAAAATAAGCACAGAGCCACTGCAGCCCAGACAGCTAGTGTCTGGGCAGAGTCTGCAGCCAATTTGCATGGAATGCATGTTAGCCTAGATGTTCAGCTAAGATGCACTGCTAATAAAAAGCAATTTTCAGGTCATGGACCTCTTAACACTTGACCATATTTAGCCCTACCTAGCAACACTTGTTTTGGGTAAAGGTAAACCAGTGTGTTCAAATTGTTTAATTCTGAGCTCAGTTCTCCTCTGTATCAGTAAAACCTAAGTCAAACATTGTGGCCAGTGGCCAGAAATCTTCACCAACACTCATTCACATTTCTGTACAGAGCAGCAAAACACTTTAAACAACCTGAAATTCAAAATTCACTAAACTAAGCATGCAGTATTCATTTTATGAAGCATAGTGCTTCTTAACAAGTAGGTTTACCTTATGCATAGAAAGAGCTTAAGTCTGAAGGTGACACTTTCAGGCAATCTCTGTATATTACATATTGTTCTCTTATTTAACTCATTAAGTAATGCTAATGTGCCTACTTTTTCATCACTTTAAGCACAGAAGCAAATCAAATGACCTAAACAATTCCTGCTGTTGACAAATACAATTCCCAAAATTGCTATTTTCAAGTGTATTTGAAACACATCTTTGAAAACAAATAGTGTCTCTTGCATGTTCACAACTCAAGCCAGGTAGGAATTGTTGAGCACATTTCATATTTCAGACAACATCTATTTCCCCCTCTTAAGAAAAGGGACACCAACATTTTTTTGTCCAAGGAGGGGCCATGTCCCAGCCCTTGCTGATCAACACCCAGCCTGCACAGGAGAGACCCTGTACCCATTTCCTTGTCTGCATAAGTAAACACATTTTGCAGGAAGCTGACCAAACTGCTGGGTGTTAATCCTGGAGGTTAATCCTGCACATTTGGATTGAAACCCTGGCTCCCATTTCCCAGCAAGTACTTTGAGAATAGAGGCCTGAAATCTAATGCTGTGCTTCTGCACACAAAGAAGAGTTCCTCACATTAGCGGCTGCGCCAAGATTCACAGGGTTTTTTTTGTTTCTGGTAAACAGAATCCATCTCTTTCTTGTTTGCAGGTAAACACACTTATCTTCCAGCATGAACAAGACATCTTGCTGTTTTAGAAATAATAAGAAAAGTTTCAAATGAAACTAAGTTCAATGAAGAATATTAATGTATATTCAGGCATGAAGAATTCAATTTCTCCCGAATTGCTTTGGAAGAGATGCTGAGATCTCTAGAGGTCTCAGAGCATTTTCCCTTCAATCAAAATTAGCATTTAATTCAAATTAGATGACTTTATTGGTAAATAAAAAAGAAATAGAAATGTAAATGTGCTCTAGGTAGGCAAATATCTCAAATATGTGTTTGCCGACATTTGTACACTTTTAACAAATTTGTGTGTTAATTTCTAGACAGAAAAAAATAATATTTGAGAAATTATTGCATTCATAAATTACAGTGGGAAAAAACAGACTGTGAATTGACAAAGGGCATTATTCACTGTACACTCCATCCTCACACTGACTGATCCTGTTTCACTGAATGGGGCTGTCATATCTATCACGGGTAAAAGAAAATACACTGGCCTATTCTGTAGCAGATTTTTGTGTGGCTATCCCCCCAATATGCATTAATGTGCAAGCAGAGCCATGGCTGATCAGTGTGCCACCCAAACACTAACTAGTTCAAGCACCATCCCTCCCTGAAGCACAGGAATCATAAGAGCAGCACTGTGTTTGAGGGTAGCTGCACCCATCAGAGCCACAGTGTCTGGTTTTATGCAAGTCCCTTGACCTTCACACTTCGTTTTTCCATGTCTGTAAACCATGGAAAGATAATAATTGCCTAGCCTGTGTGAATATTGTGATTCCTACTTTGTGATTAACACTGGTAGAAAAACCTTGCCATTTTACAGAGTAAAGAAGAGACAGAAATCTGATAACTGGGATTGCCACACAACTTCCCAGTCCATGCTGCCCTTCATAGCTGAAAACTCTCACCATATCCTTTAATACTTTTGTTGAGCATTCAATCTGTTGCATATTATTATGTTTGTTTGGTTGATTTTTTTCACAAAAAGAATAATTTGTCATAAAATTTAAGATATTTTTATCATCAGACAGTGCACTTATGTTCCTGTCTGTACAGCCTGAGAAACAGTTTCCTCCACAAGGGACTGAGAAGGTTCTCACATAAAAGTGTCTTCTGTGCTTATTTAAATAATTTTTCCTCCTGCATTTTTTTCTGAGAGTCATCATCTTGGTGACTATATATTATGAACTAATCAGTGAAGGACTGTTACATTATCTGAACTCAAAGGGGGCAGAGAATGATATCAGAAGCAACCTTTATCAGCATGGAAGAAAGAAAATGTTATGTGTAGGGAAAAATGGAACATTTTCCCCCAACTGATTTTATCTGATAATATATCAGATAAAAAATTAAAAATTAATTTAAAATATGCCCCATCTGTTTACTGATACAAAATGTGCAGCGGGAGCAGGAAGGATCTCATATTCAACCAGACAGGGCTCAGAGCTGTCTACCTCAAACAAGTGTACAAGTGAGAACCTATAGGAGATTATCAGGTGACCCACCTAGTGGACCAGGGAAAAGAGGAGTGGTTAGAAATTTGTCCAGTGGAAAAGGGCCTGGGGGTGCTGGTTAACAGCAGCTGGATCCGAGCCACTGTGTGTGCCCAGGTGGCCAAGGGCTTGGTTTGTATCAAAATCATTTGCATTTTTGATAAAAATCAAGGAATCTTGGTTTGTATCAAAAATATGGCCAAACAGGACTAGGAAAGGGTTTGTCCCTTTGTAGTCAGCACTGGTAAGGCCACACTTCAAGCCTGGAGCAAGGAAGGTTTCCCTTGGTGGAGAAGGATCAGTTTAGGGAATATTTAAACAAACTAAACAGAAACAAGTCCTTATGGAACAGGAACAAGGAGCTTATGGAATGCGCTCATGAGTGTTGAAGGAGCTGGAGGATGTCACTGTGAGCCTATTCTTTATTATCCTTGGAAGATCATGGTGACTGGGGAAGGTTTCCTGAACTGGAAGAAAGCAAACATCATTCCTATCTTTAAGGTTGGATAGCAAGGAAATGACAGGCTGATCAGCTTTGCCTCATTACCCAGGAGCATGACAGAGCAAGGGACTATTCCTCCCCTAGTGCATTTCACCTTGATGAACTTCATGACATTACTGTTCGTCCATTTCTCCACCCTGTTGAAGCCCCTCTGAACAGCAGCACAACCCTCTGTTGTATCAGCAATTCCTCAGCACAGTTTTACATCCTGTGACAACTTCCTGAGGGTACACTCCATCCCATCATCCTAGTACATAATGAAGAAGTTAAATGGTATTTATTCAGCTTTGACCTCTGGGGTGCTCCACTGGTGACAGTCCTCCAGCTAAATCTCATGTTGTATGGATTTATGAAGGGGAAATTGAGCCTGACCAATCTAATTGTCCTGTACAAGGAGATGACTGAATCAGTGGTGAGGGGAGTACTGGATCTTGTTCATCTCAAATTTACTAAGGCTTTTGGCATTCCCATAACACCTTCATGAAGTACAGGTTAGGTAGGTGCTCAGTGAATTGGACTGAAAAATTAAGCTCAAACAGTTGTGCACAAAATGCAGCTGGAGGCCATTCACTACTGCCCTAAGGTGGACGGTGGGTCCAAAAGTGTCCCACATCTTTATTACTGACCTGGATGATGAGACAGAACATACCCTAAGCAAGTCTGCAGGCAGTACAAAATTGGGAGGAGTGACTGATACACCAGAGGGCTGTGCTGCCAATCACAAGAACCTCAACAGACTTGAGAAATGGCTAAACAGGAATTTCATGAGATCTGACAAAATGGAATGCGAAGTCCCGCAGCTGGGGAAGAGCAACCCCAGGAACCAGTACAGGCTGGGGGCTGCAGAGTGGGAAAGCAGCTTTGCAGGAATGGACCTGAGGGTGCTGGAGAACAAGCTGCCTGTGGGCCAGCAATGTGCTCTCAAAGCAAAAATGGCCAACAGCCTCCTGGGCTGCATTAGGCAGAGCAATTCCAGCAGATAAGGAGAGGTGATCCTTCACATTTGCTCAGCCCTGGTGAGACACAGACACACTGGGAGTGCTGTGTCCACTTCTGGGCTTCCCAGTGCGGGAGATGTGGCCATACTAGAATGCATCCAGTGTATAAATGGACATGGATGTAGACATGCTGGAGTGAGTTCAGTGAAGGGGCAACAAGGTATTTAAAGGTTAGAAGCATGTGGCAAACAAGCAGTGGCCAAGAGAGCTGGTGCTCTTTAGCTTGCAGAAGAGGAGGCTTGGAGAGGTCTTATCAATGTATCTAACCTGGGAGGGAAGAAGGGGGGGAGTAAAAATGATGGTGCCAGACTCCTCTCAGAGGTGTCCAGGGACAGGACAGGAGGAAGTGGGCACTGAGTGAGATACAAGGAATTCCATACAAATACAACAAAATACATTTCTACTGTGTGAATATCAAGCACAGGCATCCAGGAATATCCAGGAGCAGAGGAACCACTATTCTTGAAGGTACTCAGAATCCAGCCAGATGTGATCCTGGGCAACTGCTCTATGAGTAAGGGAGTTAGACAAGATGATCTCCAGAGATGCCTTCCAACCTCAACCATTAGGTGATTCTATAAAGCCTATGAGGGTGAAACAATAGTTCAGTTTGTTTAGTGGTCTAAATGCATTAGCTCTCTCATAGATTTTCAAACTCTTAATTTTGGGAGAATAAAGTATGTAACACTGAAGAATATGATCCCAAACTGGGAAAACAGAAGGAAGGATCATACCTATCAGATAACCTCAAAGTGGCAGGACTTGGAAGTTGGCATAAATGGACTGAAGTTTTTTTTAGATGGGTCATTTGAGTCGATGAAGGGGATAGAGGAGAAAACTGGAGTAAACTACAGCAGTGCACAAGGGCAGCTAAGGAGTTTGGTCTGAACTGTGAAGTTTTCAATCATGTTAATATAGATTTATTACACCATGTGCCTGAAGCAACCTTCAGGTCATATTCATATTCCTCATCATGATCTGTGCAACAAACTTATATTGTCATTTAACAGAGGTTTGAGTTATCTTTGACTTCTTTTCTTTGGTACAAGGTGTGCATATACTGACAGTATGTCGGAGCTGCAGTAATCCATGGTCCAACCCCAGCTCTAGCAAGTACATTGCCTCATCATTATCCTTTCTGTGTTCCTGCTTCACAGCCCCACGTGTAGAAAGGGGAATACTCCCTGACAGAGCACTGACTGAGGGAGGGATGTGCCACTTCAAGAGAGTCTGCCTTGACAAAAAACTTCTCAGTGACAAAACAGGAGGACAGATATTGTGGGGTCTCCCTACTTGACATGCAGCATCACTGCAGAAGGGACAGGCTCAAGGCTGAGCAAAAACACAGCTGGGATTTTAACCCAAAAGTCTGACTCTGTATGCAACTTCAACTTCTAAATGCAATAACACATATTCTTGTCACTCCTTCAGAGATTGAGGCACTGGACACAACTGTATGTAGGAGTGTATATTAAGAAGACAACACATGCAAATATGAGCGTTAAGGATGAAACATAAAGGATTTCCCCAGACACATTTTGATTGGTGGTATGTAATGTGTTGTTTTGCCAATACTGTTACATAGAAACACAATTTTTTTTCTTGCTTCCTTTCATTTTCCTCAGCTGTCATTAACATGCTACAGTAAACAGTTGTACATTGGTGCCAGGACTTACCTTTGCAGTTGCAAAGGTAGTTAAAAACAGGTATTGAAAGGCAGTGTGTGTGCTACATCTGGTTGACTGGTGGTGGTAGATGACCATAGCTGTCAAATGAATATACATATTTATATACATAAATGACAAAAATGGTGTTTGAGGAAAACCAGCAAATGACTTATGGTAAAAGGGAACAAAAGCTAGTGAAGATGCCAACTGTAGTGAAAGGTTTCTGGAAGCAGATAGTCCCTTAGTGTTTTGTCTATGTCATGTTTCACTAAACTTTTCTTAGGCTTTAGAAGAGCTAAGAACCACACAGAAACCACAGTGGTCTTCAAGATTAGAGAGGTCCCAGATGAACACAGACAGTCAGGGTTTACCCAGCAGATCACTGGGACAGCAGCTTTATAATTTCTCCATCCCCTCTCTGTTTCACTCACCTCTCAACAAGATATTTCCTGCTATTTGCCCCTTTGCACTCCTGCTCCTGTCAAGTCGTAACATCATCCATCTTCTGCAGAGAGCTTCTCCCTCACTTAAATTACTGGCAGCCAGTTTAACTCACTGTTGCTGAACTGAACTTAAAGGGGACTTAAGGATCTTACCCTGCATATAAAATTTTAACTTCAGTATTGAAAATAAAAAGAATCCTCCAATTACAAATGTTCCATCATGATCAACACTTTAAATATTTTTGTGGAAGCAATACAAGTACCAACCAAATATTAAGTTCTTATGTAATTGTGCCCTAAATGACAAACTTGAAAATTAAATTGATTTCTGTTCTGAAATACTCTTCTTGGAAATCCAAAGAATTTTCAACTGGAATGGGACATCACCAGCTGAAGTAGTAGCCATTTAAATGGGCATGTCCACAAATCAACTTTTTATAGCTTTATTTAGATACATTCAGCATACCAAGACAACATAATATTCTTCCAAAATTAGATACTCTTAGGTTAACTGCAGAGAGACAGAGCAGGTGAACCATTCAATGAAGGCAAGACAGTGGCATGCAGGAAAATACCAAGACCGGCCACACAAAGTACAGCACATTATCCACCCTTTGAAAACGTGGCAAGTTTTTTGTTTTTTGGTTTTTTTTTTTTTTTTTTTTAATCACAATACATTCTTCCTCAGAAAAGGGCAATGGCATGCACGGAGCAGATTTTGTCACACAGAAAATGTGCAGAATTAGGTCTCCAATCAACCGTTCACACACTGCCAATGTTGCCTCAAGTTGTGGTTTAAAAATACAAGTGCCCCCCCTTCTGGCCAACAGAGACTCCCAAAAGTGGCTTTGCAAGAGATTTCAGGCTAATTTTAAAATGCAGTTTCGGTTATAAAAACTAATTAGGCTTGTTCTAGGATATAAAATCTCAGTCAAAGCACATAACTCCCATTAAATTCCAAAATATTTCTACAGTTATTTTAAAAAGTGAAAGATTTCCGTTGCTTATGCAATGCCATGTTCTGGACTAGATATCTATCCATCAGTTTCTCAATAACAAGAATGTTGTAAAAACTCTGAATATTGCATTGTGCCACAGGACCAGGCTTCCCATAAGTGTCCAGCCATGCAAGGGTTTACTTGGTGCTGAGTGGTGCCAGCTCAGGCCACTGAATGTGACACACTGGCATCTGTGCCGTGCTCAGCCATGGCAGGGGACTTGCTGTAAGACCCAAACCAGGCTGCTTTAGGTGGTCAGTCCCCTGTCAAGTTAGTCCTTCACCTTGGTGATCAGTTCACAGATAACTGTGATGTAATTACTGCAATGCCTCCATATATAGCTTAGAAGGAAGATGGCTTAAGGGAGGGTAATTGCTGGACTGCAAATATTTTAATGACTGCCTTTTAAGTGGCATTTCAAAATAAATCTCACAAACAATCCAGATGCCCATTTATATGCCATCTGGACAACAGCATTCAGCAAGAGGACAAGAGGCCAGAGAATGGCAAGGAAGCACACTGCTTCTGTGGAGTTCTCAATCCGCAAGGGCATGTCACTGAGGAAAGCAAACTCTGGGTTTCCTCCTCTCTTTCTGGTTAGAATTTTTTTTTTCAGTTTAGTTCCTATATGTTTTTCCTGATGTTGAAATGACAAATTACAATATATAAAGTTTTTTTCATAAATAACTCTTGATACAATAATAAGGCCAGGACGGAAAATGCCTCTGCAAGCAATGCCACAGTTTAGTGCAGCCTCAATGAAAATTCATGGCAGAAATAATCTAAGAAACACTAAGATACACTGCTTACATGTGTAGTTCAGGTATTTATATCAGTAGCTTTCTGCCTTTTAAAAGGAATACTAGCAAACAGAAAGGAAAAAAAGGCATAATGTTGTGCTGCAAAATTTGATACCAATGAACAAATTACCTCTGGGCTTTGTCCTCAGCACCAACACAGGAAGAGGATGAGCTGAATTGCTTAAATGGTAAATCTTAGATGAAAATGGTGGCAACTCTTGTGAATTCAACACATCTGCAGAGACAGCAAGTTGTCTGACATGTGCTCCTTAGCACACCTGTATTACTAATTTTAGTGTATCTCATGAAATTCTCCTTTCTACTTGCCACAACTCTACTGTCTGAAAAATTAAGTTAACAAAAAGTCCAAATACCTGATTATTTGTCTCTTGTTGCAGTTTTTTTCCAGACTCTGAAAGGGAAAGAAAAAAAATAGTTTGCATATATTCTAATCAATATGATAGGGGACAGGCAGAGCAACAAACAGTAAATTAGTAAAAAAATAATCAAAACCTATAACTAAGAAACAGAATTTAACATGTAGAAATTACTTGACAGTTTGAAATGGAAATGCACCTAAAATAAACAATATAAAAGAGATAAATCTTATAAAAGAGATGTGATAGAAAGAAGATTGAGATAGGTAGCCAATCTTGCTAACCTGGAACCCCACAAAATACTTAAATATTCAAAAGGAAGAAAAAAATTTCTAACATGTAGTATGAAGACTCTTAATGTTGCAAGATGTACTACGTGACCAAGAGACTGGTAGCATCCAGCTCATGATGTGACCACTGGAGGAGAAAAGCAACTTCTGCCATTACCTTAAAATAAAATTGAATGCCTGTGTCAAAACTGAGGCTCAGCACCAGCTGGCCCAGAGAGAAATTCTATCCTGATATTATCCACAAAGTGGCAAGTTAAATTATAGTCTTGTTTCCTTATTCTGGCCTTCTCCTTCAGTGTCCTTCAGTGTGCTCCTGGAGATAAAATAAAAACCTAGACAGAACACTGCTTTTCTACAGTGTTTGGGACTCTAGCAGCAAGGACACCTCAAATCTGTTCTTTGCTTTTTGACCAAAAGGGGCAGTAATTTGTTCCATTTACTGCTCCCATGCACTAGTTGTCAAAAGGGCAGCTGGTATCAGTTTGCTACTGGAGACTGTCCACACATATTGGGGAAAGTCAGGAATTTCGCACTTGCCTATCCAGCTAGGCTACGTGCTCCCTGAGGGTTTTTAAAAATAATAATGATAGGACAGGACTTCCAAGCTGTCAGTATCACTATTAACTGTCAGGGGAGCCTGCCCAGCTCGGGTGGCTGCCACCTCCAGCCCTGGAAAGGATACTCCATTTCAACAAAACTTTTCCATATTGATAAGTGTGGCACAAACAGAATTTTTAAAATGAGGTGAAAATATTTAAAGTGTTAAAATACAGTATAAAGACTCTACTTAAAGGAAAATGATCCTTCCCGTCCCTGAGACTACTCCTCTGTTCAATGAAAGCATTATAGATTATTCAGATGAAGATGATTACTTTAGGCTATATTATAAGATTGTCTCTTATGATAATTACTTCCTGCCTGCTTGTGTTGTGTTTTTATTTGCTAAATATAAAAACTATGCTTTTAAAAAACTTCACAGAACTATCATTTAGGGGAGACTTCTTAAAATGTATTCCCTTGCTCACTGAGTTCATCTTTGGGAGAAATAAGATTTATTCTTGTAACAAATATTTTAGGCAAATAGATTGTTGGTAATAGAAGATTAAAGGGGTGTGTGTTTTTAGCATTCTCTAATGATATACAAGTTGCTAGGAAAGCAGAGTGTTTGAAATCTCTGGTTAGATCAACACTATTTTGCTCAAAGGTTTGTGGACTTTGAATACTGATGCTTTCCTGTTTCCCAGTACATTTGTTTTTAGGCTATTTTGATTCACTTTAAAGGAATTTTAATAACTTTCTGTTGACAGCATGGACAGCTGGTCTTGAGAATTAGTGAAAATTCACTTGCTGACTGAGGAAGGAAGTGACATCAATGAGTTTCTAAAGTCAGCCCTGAGGGAAAAGTGTGCTCTGCCAGAGTAGCCTTTCATGCCATTGTATTTCCAGTGATGCCTCAAGATGCAAATTGCATTATCAATCAAACTTGTGGTTTCTACCTCAGACAAATATAGAAAAAAAGAACAGAAAGACTGGGAAAGACCTGTGCAGCCATTCTTGACACTACTAAGAAAAAGGTTAAGAAGAATTTATGATAATTCTTTCCTTGTTCTCTCTTCTTTCTTTTGGTGATTTAAATGTACGGTACCAAGGAAAAGGCAGTTGCTGTATGATAGAACAGCAATGATGACATGGGTTAAACGGGACAGAGATTGACTGTTGGGCTGTTAAGGATAGAAGAGAGATCAAATTCAAGGTCACCACTAAATTGAATACTGAGTTCTCCATTTATTCGCTAGATGATCCTTGTCCTCATCACAGAACAACTATGTGCATTTGGCAGAGTCAGCACTTGTGCTCAGAAGGGACCAAGGTCTGTAATAAAAGACAGACTACGAATCAGGGTGGAAATATATTGGCACCATTACATGGGGAAACCTGCAAAGTCCTGGTGTGCATTGTACTATTGCTTTGGAAGAAACATCACAAAAAGCAGTGAAAAAACATGACACCTACTGCGTTGAAATAGGGTTTGGTTTCCAGCAGCCAGAGGCTGATTGTAGGGCAGGACAAGGCCACTGAAAGTGGGCAGAATTTTCTTTGTCCTGTTTCAGGGGTTTTTTGTTTGCCTTTTATTTTTTTTCCCTCAAATCCCCAGAATTATCTTATAATGACAAGTTGCAAACCTTTGTTTTACTTTTGGCACTCTCACTTTTGAGGAAGGTCATTTGTGGTGACCATCAACCCATCAACATTCACCAGCAGGAGTCATAAAACACCACTGGAGAGGGTGCTCCTTACTCAAAGGACATGAAGCAATGGGACACTGACAAAGCCAGAACTGTCAGAACACCAGTCCTACAGGCAGCAACTGCATCAGTCTCATGAAATGCAGGCAATACTTGACACTTACAAGAAGTTTCATTTCTGGTAGACATATACATGCTAAATTTAAAATTTTTGACAGGTTTTCCCAAGCCACTGCAATGAGGCAGCAGCTTATTCAACAATGTCAAACTAACTGGGAAATTTTCTGCCATCTGAAAACTCTCATGGAAGCTGCCCCGTAGGAAGCCAGCGCAGTCCCAGAGCATTCCTTCTGCACCTCAGACTGCTTGTGAGCAGCTTGCTCTTCTCCTATATTTTTCTGGAACTTCAATTTTCTACCTGTCATCTTGCAAACTGTTCCTAAATGGGCTCAACGGCACCACCTGAGCTAAAAATCACAAGCAAATCCAAAGGTTTTAATCATAGGCAAACTACTGATACTTTGTGATTCGAAAGTTGTATTTACCAGTATGAACCATGATTCTTGTTTGCTGACACTGTGCTTTCCTACCATGCTAATTGAGGCCAAAATGCTGCAACTGGACCCCAGTGATGGTTTTTTGCATCAGGACTGGAGAAACATACCACTCCCAATTAATATTTACAGATTTTCTTTTCTCTCTAGTTGCAAAAAGTGTAATGGCAGGTGACTGGTTGAGATAAATGCCCTTCTTGGGTTGACCTCAAGCTATATCACTTAAGAAAAAAAAATTACAACAACATTGTTTAAAAGAATTCTCTGTATGTTCATACACTAATTAGTATACTAATTTTTGTTTCCAGGGCAAGTTGGTTTTTTAATTTTTTTTTTGTTGTTTTGGTTGGTTTTCCATGATTAAAAGATTACCTTACTGGGAGGAATAATGTATGTTTTCTAATTTAACTGACAGCTGCAAGACATGAGAGTGTGCCATACCTGCTGCTGTCACGAGGAATGGCAGCACCAACCCCTCAGCCTCATGCACACAGCCTACACAGAGAACAACACGTAATTATGCACTCTATGCCCTGCTTACCTCCATACAAAGGAATGGCATATTTGTGCAGGTTTGCAGATTAATCTGCTGTAATTCCCTTTAATGTTAAACTACTTCCAGCTCAAATATAATTAAGATCACCAGGTACAAAAGATTCAGATTGGAAATATGAGTACACTTCAACAGAACAAAAAACAGCTTGATGCTGTTCTTTACGTTCAAATAGTTGGATACGTTAAGGATTTTGACAGCATGTTTGTTCTGTAAGTATGCAGATGAAAAAAACCAAAGGTTTCATTTCAAAAGGCAAGACATTACTACTGCATTTATGTAGAGAGAAAAATCCCTTAAGTATACAGATCTGCCAATTTATGTGACATGACTGCTATAAGATCCAGCAACAAAGGATTTTTTTTTTCCTTTCAAAATCAAATCCAAATTTATATATACTCAGAGCAACCATAATCAATGTCAAAATAAAAGCTTTGGAATAAAAAGTTTGCTTCCTTAAGCCTTCAGATAATTCTACTAATATTTGTGGCATGGCAGAAAGGAAGGGGATGAACAGAAATGCTGAGTCTGTTTCTCTGTTCCCAGGTATCTGAGGGTTTTCAGAAAGACTGAGAATAGTGTGGAGATCTCAGGGGGCAGAGGGGACCCTCATCCTTGCTCTGAAACTGCCATATGCATAGTCTGGAACAGCCATATTCACTTAAGTTCAAGTGGGAATGGTACTTCTAAATAATCATTTGTGAAGAGGGAATTTGATGCTCTAATACCAATTTAGTTTTATTTTTCCAGTTTGTGAAATAAACCCTACCAACTTCATCTTTTAATTTATGTTTTTAGACTTAAACACATATGCAATCTATTAAATTGTCACCCCCCCACCCTTGATTACTGCAGTCCTGACCTACCAGCACAGATTCTGAGACATGTAAATAAATCAAAGCACTCATTTTTGATAAACTTTTGCAGCAAATTCCCATGGCACCAGAGCCTGGGGAAGAAACACTCGGATTTGTTTTTCAGGCTTATAACAGACAAGGTGTGACACTAACAGATTATCTTCTGTGAAAGCCTGTAACTAGGCACACAAAGATTAAAATATTTAGGGCAGAACCATACATTTCCTATGTTTTATCAGCAGAATCCCTGGAGTCTGCAACACAGCTCTTGCAGACCTGCACATCATTTCCTCCTTCTTCTAACAAGGAATTTAATAAACCGAAAGTGCTCATTTATACCATTGCCTTCAAAACCTAGTTTAGCTTACTGTTGCACCTCTATGATAATTATGCAACTGAATATGATTACAGTAGCCTAAAATATATTAATCACATCTTCATGGTATTGCATAATCCTTCTCAGTTGTCACAATGCCAACTCATAAGTTGCCCTGGCAGAAGGAAACATAAAAAGAAACCCGAGTTGATACTGATTGAAGCAAATGAAGGAAAGTTGGCCATCTCAAAATACTGAAACTCTCACAGCATTCCAAGGTCTCCCTGGCTAATTTTTCGTGATTACTTTTGATATGAAAACAGACCTTTAATTGTCACTCTCTAATAAGGATGCAGAACTGTTCCCTGGGAGGTTCAAAGGACCCTGGGAAACTAAACATTTACCAAAGCTTGAGTAGCCAAATGTCTTGTGCTGATTAACATAGACCATTCAGTTTCCACCTAACTAAGTCATAACAAGAAGGAACCCCAAAGGAAAAAAAAATTGGACTGACAAAGGAACATTAGTCTTAATAAGACTGCGGACTCTCATTCATTAATTCTGTTGAGTGTAAAAAGGAGGTGGGGGTAAAACTCAAATCCATTCCTGGACCAAATCCTGCATTGACTAACATTGTGTAACTGTACTTAGGGTGACGAGATGTTACAACATAAATTAATTAAAAATTTGAAGTTTTACCTGCTCTCTGCCTCATCAGCAGTGATAAAAATTTTCAAATGAGACAGAATTGCCAAGATGCCGACTAATGGAATTAGTAAGCAGCCTTGTTTGCCAGTTTTCTTCTAGAAGGCTGTGCTTTCTGTAGCTGGGAAAAGGGAAAGCAAAAATTTGTCCTATGTTTCCTTTAAGGATGGAAGATTTGAGATAGTGGAAACGTGCCAGAAAGTGTATTTGGTTGTAATATCCACACAATATTGATATCACGATTTGGATGGTTTCCAGCTGAACATGGTGCATATTTTCAATGCCTATTTGGCATTCCTCCTGTGTCTAACAACAAGAGCAGTTTGTTTCAAATTTGCTTTACAGCTCACTATGCACTTGCTTTGAAAAGTTTTTTTCTTTTTATCCAACTGCTTCACTACTTTTTTCACATTCCTGCACTCTTAAAGGAACGGAATGGAGCGAATCACACATTCCTATTCATCTGTAATAGGCAAGCAAAGACCAGTTAATTATGTCTTAGTAGGTGCATTTTTTGAAATCCTATCACAACGTGATCCAAATCCAATGGTAAAAATTCTCAGTTCCCACACTGCAAGGGCCATTGCTTTTTCATCTGAACTCCTACAAACCACAAGTCTCCCCTTTCATGTTGCTAGTTATGTATGAAGTTTTACACTGCTTTATGTTATGATAATCTGGAGGGTAGGTGACATAATCTGTTAAAATACCTTTTTGACTGTGCTCCCATGTAAAGCTAAATTGCTTATGCAGTTCCAAAAAAAAGAAAAGGTTTTCAGGCTTTGACACAAAGGAAGTTGTTTCTGCACATCTGTTGCAGTTTCCTGTATCAAGGTTCTTAGTACATCATTCTGTGAAGGATCATAAAATCAAACAATGGCTTGGGTTGGAAGTGACCTTAAAGATCCTAAAGATATTCTAGTTCTAACCCTGCTGCCATGGGCAGGGACACCTTTCACTTGACCAGGTTGCTCAGAGCTCCAGCCAACGTGGCCTTGGATAGTTGACTGATTTTTTTCCAATGAAGGAAAACTGTCTGGGTTTTTTACTCTAAGAACATCACAGTAAGAGCTGTCATGATAGAAAAGAGCATGGAGAGCAACTGGAGCTTGAATCCACATGCTCAGACCCCACACAGAAATAAAGCTGTGGGCATACAACTCTCTCTAATACACCCTGCTATGCTCTTAGGCAGCTGAACCTTTGGACTGGGCTCACAGTGGACTGAAATATTGCAGTAGTCTGGCTTTGGTTTTGGCTCCTGCTTGGGTTCTGTTCATATTAAGGACATAGGGTTGGCCCTGTCCAGATGAGGAATATGAGTATAGTTGAAATTTGCAGTCCAATTAACCACCTCAAGGCAAAGCCTCATGGAGTCATCATCATCCTGGTTGTCATTATGGTCAGCTGTTGGTTTTTCACTGGTAGCCAAGAAAAGTTGATCTCCACCTCTATTCTGATATAATCTTAATTAGAACACCCTGGGATTGGCATATGAAGGTACCAGTACCAATGGGAAGCAGCACACAAGCCCAGAAAAACTTATTTTGACTCACCTGCCAGGATAACTGCACCACAAACAGCTGAGCCACAAAGATTCTCTAGTGTGAATCAATAGTGTAAGCAAGTTAAGTACACAGCAAGCCCAAACAGGGATGGAGAAATCCAGCTTCTTGGCACTAATTACAAAGTAGAGTCCCACAGCAAAGTCACCATGGGAAGCCTTAGTCTACAGTTTCTGCATTTCAGAAATAAAAAGAAGATGAATTGTCTGTACAACATAAGGCCAGGAAGTGACCAGTGGTGATGAGAGCAAATATTCTTTTTATTTACTACTCATTCTGAATTATGCCTACATAAACAAACTGTAGTTGTTTAAATCTTCCCTGTTTCTTTGTTTAAGGTCTAAATGTGACACTCTAAGGCATGCTCTTAGCAGAATGGCCTCAAACAACTTCTCTGAAATCATTCCAGTTAGAAGTAGAATATTGCCCAGTGAGAACCTGAGAGTAACAGAAAGACACTGCTCACATTTATGGGAATAATCTGTAATTAATCCACTAGTAAAGAAGAGAAAGGAAAAAGGAAAAGGAGAAATAGAAACCTTACGAAACAGAACTTAAACAACTGGAAAAGTAAAAAAAATCTGTGAACCAAATAATTTTATAGTGAAAGAAAATTAGGTGAAGAAAGGCAAAGAGAAACAAAAGCTAGAACATAACCTTTTCTAATGCATGGCTTTGAATTAAAATTGGTCAGATACAAACCAAAAACCTACAGCAATCGGTTGCTGCAGGGAGTGCAAATTTATCTACATTTTGTATAACTGGAATATGACCTTTTACGACCAAATCTTGTGGTTGACTTCAGCTGCAGCTATTGGAAGTCATTTGTAAAAGGTCATCCATGACTGAGAACATAATATGAATCCAAGATGCACAAGGATTCAGGTTTGTGCTACTCAAAAGAATTTGGGGAAGGAGAAAGAGGGCAGGAAGCTCATCCACTGCTACAGATTCAGTTGTCAAATGGATTTATATTTTGGTAATAGCAATTAACCTAAATAATCAATTTCCAATATGTGAATGCAAATTACAAGAGGATACAAAATTTTTATGCTTGTAATTTATGACTACATTACTTAAATATTACCAAAGGAGATTATATTATCAAACAAGGCTACTTATTTAGTAATAACTTGAATCAATTTTTGTTGTCTAGAGCGTGGTAAAACCTCTTCTTCCCACAGATTCTCCACTACAAGAAAAGACTATGGACCCTCAATTCTTATTGTTATAAAGAAATAAGGTTCTTAGGCAAAGATAATTTTTTTGTTTATTTTTTTGTGGTTTTTTTTTTTTTTTTTTTACTTTTTTGGTTGTTTTTTTCACAAAAAGTATGATATTTTAAGGAGCTCCTTATAAGAATAGCTGATAATGGTGCACAATCAATCCTCAACAAGAAAAGTGCTGTGATATATAAAAACACGTAAGGTTGTTCTCTGAACATCAGAAAATTCAAAGTATGATTCAGGGTAGTTGATAAGGGAAAAGAAAAATTATACAATACTTTATGCATAGAAGTAAAAGAAAATTCCTGTTAGAGAGAACTGTCAGCAATTATTTAACCAAGATCTCATGACAACACTTCCCCAGAAACCTAAAATCAATTCAGAAGGCCAGTCTGTAAAGGATTCACCACCATTATATGAGAGTACATTTAAAAGTATGCCAAAAAAATACTCTTTTATGCTTGTTGTCTTTAAAGCCAAACCTGTAGCTCAGGCTTGCAATCTGCCCTGCCACTAGCTTTGGGCAGCTGTGTAGCACTGGGTATATATTGCACCCACTATGGATAATTGCAGCTGCCTCCTTGCCCACAGGTGAAACACCCTGATGCCCCAAGCCTCACAAACAGCACCATGCTCTGCTTGGAAGGAGCCTTTTGCTCACTTTAGGAATGCCTGTTGTGCCTCCCTTTGTGCGCCATCCTTGCTACACCAGTGAGGATACTGGCAGTGCTCAGAAGTGGAAAGCAGCAGGGGTGATGAAGCAAGTTCAGCGGAGAAGTCTTTGTGAGAATTGAACTCAACATATGTCACTGAAAACATAGTTAAGTTATTCTTTTTAATGAAGCGGAGACTGAAAAAATAACAGCAGTAAGGCAGTGTATGGTAAGGTTTTCTGCACCCAAAAAATGCAAAGTACCCCAATACCAAAAGCATGAATGCTGCACTGCATCAGTTTGATCACTCGAGCAGGGTCTAAGTAGATGCTCTCAGGTGCAGCGCATCCTTTTCTTGCACAGAGGGTAAAATAGGCTTTAAAACCTCACCTGCAGGTTTTGTACATGCCAGCGATTTCTGCCCACAAAACATGCTGCTGCTGCTTGCAAAGGACCACAGGTACATACCAAAAGCTGCTGCTGAGGTACAATTTGCATCCATAAACTCACAGGTGCAGTTCTGCAGAGACCTATGAGAAGAACGTGACCACACAGCCAACAACTGCTACTTACACAGCAGCCTTCAAACAACAATCTTTCCATAGGATGTGCCATGCCAGGCACAGCAAGGAGAGGCAGAATTCACAGCTGAAATTGCAGCTGTGTTCATGACTGGCAGACTGATTTAAGAGACAAGCCTACCCAGTCCTGGTTGCAAACCATGGGTGTGTGCTAATACTGGTAGCTCTGATGATACCCCAGACTGAGGGCAAGATTAATGTGTCAGCTACAAAGGTGGAAAAATTTCTGAGAGAGTCCTTTGCATCAAGTGATTCAACATGGTTTTCTATGACTGAAAGAACCCACCTTGTTTATTCTTCCCTAGTGAACTGCCTTCTTTTCCAGGCATTAAAATTAATTCTGCAAGCCTGACATGAATCAGCATGAGAATTACTGACTAAGTAAGCTTCAGCAAGTACTAAGAGACACAGTCCCATAGTATGGTAACTTTATTCACATGTACATTACTGATTTCTAATGAAGTGAGCACTCAGGATGAAACATTTCTCTTTCCTTCTGACAGGAGAACACAGTCAATTTTGTATGTGATTACCAATTTGGCAATGTCTTCTTGCTAACTGCAGGGACAAGGTCTTCACATATGTCCATAGACTAAGGGAAAAGGGCATATTTCTGTTTAGCTTATTATTAATATTTAATTCTAATAGACATAAAACTTTATATGAAATCTAATTAAAGAATGTGAAAAGAAACACAAATGAAATGTGGAAAAATTATCTTCAAATTAGAAGTTATTTTGGACTAAAGCCACACCAATTGTGATTGCTTAAATACTTAGTGAAGGGTAAAACGCAGTTTGAGAGCACTGAATTTCCTGCCTTCTAAGGGATCTAAAAAGAAAATGTAATAATTGAGCATCCACATAACTTTTGACGTATTGCTATAATTAAAGTAATTTGTATACTGTGGTTTGTTTATAATTTAAAGGCTAGGTCCAAATGTTGCAAGCATGTGAGATGCAAATCTTCAGCAAAATTACTTTTACGTATTGATGTTGCTAGCGGGGGGTGAAAGAAATGCTTAATATTTTTAAATTGCTGGTTAATTAGAGGTACAGTCAGAGACTCTGGAAGAACAGAGATGCAAATGGCTTGGAGCTTCATATTTCTTCTCTTCATACAAGCATATCAGTATGTTCCTACTTTCAGTACTTTTTGTCCCATGGATTACAGATAACTAGCTCTCAGAATCACATTAAAACAGAAACACCACTGGTTGCAACTGTATAGAACCAAGCTTAGGGTAAACATAGTAACAAATTATTGTAGTAATGGAAGTTAGGCTCATCAATCATAGGAGAAAGCAAGACAGAAAAAAAAAAAGTTATAAAGAAATCCCTTCATATTTAATTCTCACTTCTGAGAAGAGACTAGACCAATTCTACAAATCCAGTGTGGACCACTATTTTTTTGCTGGAAAACTTATGCCATCATGCAGCCACCTACACACACTCAGGACCCAAATAATCTTAAAAATGCTGCTTTATAGAAGTTACAGACAAGCAATGTTTCTTAGGGTTTGCTTTTATGATTGGTTTGAGCTTCCCAATGCCCAGCCCTTGCTGCAGCTGAAGGGGTGGGCTTTCCTCCTCCCATGTGCTGGTCACCAGTGCAACTGCACTGCAGGGCCAAGACATATCACAGTCCTGACTCAGTTAAAAATTCTCTTATTGCCTCAACCATATGAGCTCAGAGCAGCCACATCACCTGTGCAGATCAAGACACCCAGCTGTAAACAACTGTGGGGGCAATGAGAAGTCCTCATCTGGGAAGCTCATGTGTAGATCAGCATAAACCTATAGTTCCATATCCTCAGAGTCCTTATCTGCCCAGCTGCTTCAGATCCCTCAGCATCAGAACACCCAGGTTTGTAACAAATGACTGAATAGTTCAGATGCACAATAATAACAACTCACTTGACAACCAGCTATTTTCTTTTAGGGCATGCATTGTATGGCACTCTTTTTTTAATTTTTTTTTTCATTTTTTTAATATTCAGATACATCATCTATTTGGCTTCCCAAAAGGTATTTGAGAATATCTCTCACAAGATTTCTTAAGGAAACCTAGCAGGCACAGAACTAGAGTGAACACCTTTGCACAGTTTTGGAAAAGCAACTGTTGAAAAGAAAGGAAACAGGGCATAGGAATATGACAGAGGACAGTCAGTTTCACTGTGGAAGAAAATCTCCAGTGGAGTCCTGCTGCCTCATGTTGAGGATATCGATGTAGGATATCCTCATGATGATATTGATCAGCCCATTCTGAAGTCACCTGAGAAAGGGAACAAACAGGAAAGACACAATGTTTGTGGATTACATTAAGTTATTTGGGATAGAAATGATGCAGGCTAAAGAACTTTCTATGAGAGCAGGTTCATAATAAAATGACATTTGAAGTGAAATTTATACAAAATGATGCTAGAAATCTTTTAGGGGAAATCTTAATTTAGACTCAAAAGTAGTGGACTCTGAACTGAGTTACAAGCACACTGCGACCCAGGAATGAGATGTTGGGGTGGTAAAACTTGACATTTACACTTCTTTGTAAATGTCATCTTCCTGCTCACCAGTAGAGAAAGCAAATTGAACACCAGAGAAAACCTAAAAGGCAACTATTGTGTTTCTGCATATTCACACACTTGCATCTTAAATATTATCTGCAGTTCTGATCCTTCCACTCATGTAACAGAGCTGAAGAAGAAGTAAAGAGGGTGGAATGAAAGTATAAACTGGCTTACAAGGAGCAACAACTATGAAACCTGGAAAATAAACGATCCAGGAGATATGATAGGGATCTGTAAAATCATGAGTGACATGGAAGGGGTGAATCACAGCTGACTGTTTGCTGCCCATTGTAACACAAGGCTGGGGGCATCAGATGAAGCAGGCAGATGGCAGGTGGAAAACAAACATGAGGAAGCAGCTCTCCATGCAACTGAGAAAGGAAACTCAGGAACTCTTTGCCAGGGGATGTTACAGATGCTAAAATTTTACATGGATTCAGGGGACAACTGAACAAGCTGAGAGACGGGAAATCCTTCTGGGGCTGATAAGCAAACAAAAACCACCTCTGGCACAGGAAGTTTCTGAAACACAAACTGCTGGAGTTTGAGAAAGTAACGTGAGAAGGTTTCACTTTGCTGCTAGGATTGAGCAAGACAGAGCTCTGGTCTCAGGCAGTGTTGCTGCTGTGTGCATGTCTAACAACACAAGAAAGTTAAAAAAGAAAAGCACTGATTTAAAATACTTCAGAGTCTGGACACCCTCAATAACAACATGCACCACCTGCACGTACTGTTGACCATTCCCATTGAGTCTTCAACCACAGGAGACTGACCAGCACTTAAATAAATTTCCAAGAAATAGGAGGAACAGATTTCCTGAATATTAAAAGCACTAGACTCTGTGTGCAATGAAAAAGAAACAAACACAATGATTTCAGTGACTTCCAATGTCACCTGGAAAGTTTACTGTGAGCAAGAGACTGACCTGCAGTATCCTAAGGTAGATGCTAACACCAGACCATTCTGTTGTGCCACAGGCTGGAAACACAAAGGGTTTAGAAGGCATTACAGGACATTTTTACCACCTATCAATTTTCTGGTTTACTGGTTCTGCTTCCTTGGAACTACACAAAAATCACTAGAGAAAAACAAATGAGCTTTTTTGAGAAGTGAGCTGAGTTTTGTTCATAAGCCAGATATTAATTTAAAGAATACAAATAGCCCAACAGCCATTAAAATGAACTCTTAAGCACTATTTCTAATTATACTGCATTGATTAAATACAATTATATTTTAATTAAGCTTTGTTCATACCATCATCCTCCTATGTTTTTTCTCTGTCTAGAGGAGAAATTAATCTCTTTTTCTAGAGATTCATTTTCATCGCAAATAATGCTTATCACTTCATTTATTTAAAAAAGAGAAAACAAAATCTGTGCAAGACATGAATTGTCTAGGCTGCGTTAGACCAAATCAGCTGTCTGCTTCAAAGTTCACCTGCATGGAGAAGCCCAGTCAATGCCTGCTCTCTTTTCATTGCTGTTTTTTAAGTCCTACCAAGAGGCTCACTTTTAGCATTCTAAGCTGCTACGCCTGCAGTTGCTGAGTTATATTAACAGATTGTGTGAGTGCTCCCAGTCTATTTCCATGGAAAATCAGGTGGGATGAGGAGCAGCCTCGTGGTCTGCCTCCATAGTGTTGGGCTACGGAGAAGAGATCCTGAATGTTAGCACCTACTGCCCTCTGCCTGCTCCACGTAAAAAGCTTAGGCAGCAAAACTAGAGAAAACTTCCCTTTCCAATTTTTTAAGTACTTGCTCTTACCACTCTGATGGGAACTGGTTTCTTTTGATTACAAGAGTAGGAAGTGTTATTCTCTCTTACAGTCCAGATAGGGATTGCCATTACAAAATGTGTAGATATATACTTCATGCATAATTTTATCCTGTTTTCATGAAACGCAATTTTAAATTTCTCTTAGCATTCAGTGGGATCATGAATTCAGAGGTTCACCATATCTTTCCAGGAAATGTGGTGGGAGGTGTACTGCAGTGAAGTTCATCATGACAGACAGAGAAAAAAGAAGTCCGGGTTGTAAATCCTTGCCCTGCAATATGATCCATGTAGTGAAACACTTATACAGGCCATCTGAGCACCTGGCACACACTACAGAGGGGCAGACCTTGGTGCCTACACAGACAAGACTGCACCATCAAGGACAAAGTTCCTTTAAGCAGACAGCCAGCACCATGAATGGGGACCCAGAAAAAGTCTGTCTCAATGGTTTTGACCTTGTATTCAGCTTAAGCGATAATCCACAGTTATTGACTCTGACTTGAACTTTAAATTCTCAGTTCTGCCCAAAGAGCATTGCTTGAAATTCCTTAGATATAGAAAATCAACAGGAAATCTATTCCCTTGGGTTTTGCTAGAGGGCACACTAACCTCTGGACTTTTAAACTTTTTCTCTGACTTGGAGAATAGAAAATATTTCCATGTCCATTTGTGGAGGGACAGAAGCCATGCAAATGGCATTCAGAGAGTCAGACCTGCCCCCAAGTCCATAAGTGAAAAGGCAGTGCTGCAGCCCCGGGTATACATGTCCATTAATCATGAGCTAGAATTCTGAACAGAAGGGACACAGGAAATCCTGGCAAGCTGTTACAATTCTATTATTCCACCTGCATGTCTTCCAAAATGCAACACAGCAGCATTCCCTCCATCTAGGGCAAGGGATATAGGAAAACATAAAAGGCAATTTATATATGTAGGTACTTGAACATGTGTTTTCAAAACTCTTTAAATTTCCAAGTTTAAATTTCCAGCAAAGGCTAAATCTGATGAAGTTTGGCTTAGAAATAAAACAAACCATGTGCTTCCCGTGTATTTGGTCCTTGTCACTGCTTCTGCTTCTCACAAGCTCTATCAACAATGGTCTGGCAGTTACCATCCCTTCCCATTCACAGACTCATTCACACCTGGAATACTCACCCCTGGTTCCACCCACTCACAACAGCTGATTATTTTGATAATTAACCTGTCAGACTGCCCAGACAGCTAAAAAACTCCAAGTAACACTGGACCAAGGCCTTCTATGGGAGGCTTTGGTCAGAAGCCGAGGACAGAGCTGACAAACAGACATGCCATGACTGCATGCCATGCTTGCTGAAAGCATGTGTAAATTAATACTGGGCATTCTGCATACCTCAGCACTAAGCTGGCCTGGTAGATGCAGTCCCTGAGTACCTTCTTTCTCTCTGTGATTGGCAGTGACAGCCAGCAAAAAAACAAAGCAAACCCCACCCTCTTGGGACACCCCCTGGGGCATCAGCTCTCCAGCCCACTGGAATTGCTTATCCATCAGAGAAAAAAGGTCCCATGGCAAACTACCACAGCCATGGAGCCAGAAGGTAAAGGGCACAACTTCCCAGCACAAAGGCAGCTTTCAAGGTGTGCCATGAGCTGCCAGTGTGTCCTTGTGTAGCCAGGCTGCCAGTGAGCCTTAATCACCCCATCAGAAATGGCTGAGGCTCGGTGTCCAGGAAAGTGAACCACCATAATAAGCTAGATGGCCTACAGTGAAGTGCCAAGTATGCTAAACCCACTTATAAAAGTGCACTCTACTACCTAAAGTACTTCATGAGTGGTGTGTGTAAATGAGGGCTCTGGCTTTGTTTGTTTTCAGTAACAGGAGATTTTTCATTTGTCAATTTACAGCAGAGATTTTGATACTTGAGAACTGTGTCTGTGTTTGTGATTACACACCCCTGCTGCTAAGTATGATAATTTGTTCCACTTCAGGTTTTATTAATTAAATTAATACTAATTGAGCGACCTTTTGGTATAATTTTAGCCTGTTTTTTGTGCTAAATCCTGTACAAAAAGCTTCCCTTTAGCTTCCCTGTCCCAGAGGAAATATTATGCTTCTGTTTATTCCCTGTCCCAGAGGAAATGTTTCACTGCAGATCACTGCCTTGACACTCTTGGGTTTACAGATATTTATGGCTACACTTGCATACTCCTAAATCAATAATAAAATCCAGAAAAATCAACAAATATTTTAGAAGATATTTTAGAGAGAGAAGCTGTTACAAAAAAAACCCCAAACCCAAAACCAATGCAACCCAAAGATGGCTAATTTTATGTGACTAAGTGCCCTCTAGTGACAAAGCCCTACTCCAAAAAACTTTCATAGTCACTTTCATGAGTTACACAGTTTTGGGTCTCAGTATTTGAAACATCCTGGAGTTTTTTGTTTGTTTTGGTTTTTTTGTTTTGTTTTATTTAAAGAAAATAAAGCAAAAGTGACAGGCAAAATCTATTAGTAATGATAGTAATAATAATAAAACAGTAACAACAAAAACAACAACAATAATAATGATAAAAACCACCACCAATCACTGTGTTAGTCTAAAATACACTTTATTTACTGAAACATGATGAGTATTTTCCTGCATCAAAGTCAATGCTTTAATTTCTATAACTCAAGGGAGACACATAGTTAGCTTTATGGCAGGTTGTTTAAATTACTCAACAGTCCTTGAACTGCTGTTGCTTCTGAGAGCTGTCTGCCACTGAGTGGGGATGCTGCAAAGTAGAAGAGAGAATTAACTCTGGGCCAGCCCTACAACCCTTACCCTTTGTTACAAATCCCTCACCCCACCCTGAAACCCCCCCCAAATCAGTCATTCCTTCCCCAGAACAGCCCACCCACATACTGGAGCAAACGTGTCTAAAAGGCAGGCATGGAGCTTCACCTGCTCCGCTATCTTCTCCAAGCTTGTAAGTAGGGAAGCCTGGCTTATAAATGAGCTCTTAGAAAGCAAAGAAACCAACCAAAATTTAAAAATACTATTTTTTCAATCCCTCAATCTTTTAAAATTTGTTAAATTAGAGAAATCATAGAAAAGATATAAATGTCTTTACTATGTACTGCCACTCCTTTAGGTGAAAGCTGAAGATTTACAATCTATCTCTTCTTAACAAAGAAAACTGTATTACTACTATTATAATATATATAAAATACAAAATATATCTTTTCTATACTATGTTATAATATATAAATTAATACATTACATACTATCAATAATGTAGCACGTGCACACACCCACACACACACATATATATATATATATATATATATATATATATATATATATATATATACACACACACAGCATTTCCATGATCAGATATCAGATTTTTGGATATCACTTCAAAATTATTCACTACTCTTCTGTAAAAAGCATTTCTCCTATTTAAAAAAAAAATTAATTTTTGCTTTCTGATATGGAGAATCTCACACTGATGATTACACTTCAGTCTGTAAAACTGCTCTTGGTCATTTTTTAAAAGACCAACAATGAATAATGTAAGTAATACTGTTCTCTGCTATGCAATTTTTTTTAAATGAAAACACTTCAATGAAAACATGCTTTTTTTGTCTTTACACTTAATGAGCATGAATTATATTTTCTGTTTTTTCTAATGAAGTCATAACCTTACCACATTTATTTTCTTTGCTGTACTCACTGTCTTTGCAGTAAGATAATCAATGATGTTAGCTAGAAAAGCAGTTTGCCAGTTTGCTCTCAAGTTACTGTAAAACTGGAGATTTAGACAGAAGTACTCCTATTTTCCTCTGGAACATTAAATTGAAGGCTTAAAATACAGCCTTTCAGTAAGCAGTTCCTTAGAGAAGATAAAAAACAGCTCATAAACCAAAAAAAGAATGTGGCAAAAGAGACAAATTTTTCTAACGTACACAGCATAAAACGCACTGAAGTAAATTCAAATCTCCTAAGGAAACGTTGCTTCCCTAAAAACAACGAACACCAATGCTAAGATGCTCTGAGCTGCAATTTGACCTTTCAAATTACTCTCAAAAAGGGTACAGTTTTATTGTTAGCACCTGTTCTCAAGTTTTATCACAGTAGTTACATTTCTGCCTCTTTGTCCATATTCAACACTGCCTAATATTGGTTAGAATCGACATAAAATATCAAGGATTGTAAATGCAAATGACCTATCTACCCAATGGAAGGAATAAACTACCCTTAAGTATTTTCTCAGTCATGACAGAAACTTCCAGCGCCTTCTTAAGGCTAATAAATGTAGACAAGAAACATGTTACTCTTACACTTTCATGAGACATAAAGCTCTGCAGTTCAGTGTCTGTGGAAATTTCTTCTGAACATATTAAAATGATCTTAGGGCTCTGCAGAAACTCTGCTCATAAAACAAAAAAGCTAGGATAGTTAAAATTAATACATTATAAATAAAACATGCATTTCTGTATATATTAAGTGACAGGTCTCAGAAACTCCACAACCACATACACGTTCACAGAGCAGCAAAAACACATGCAATTCATTAAACCCACTCAAGTGTGCTGCTTCTTCCTGGCATTATTCATAATTGAAACATTTCAATTCTAGTTAACGAAAAAAAAAATCCTCTAATTTAAAAGTAAAACAAGAAAATTAGTTCTGTGTTTCAGGATTACAATCCCACAGTGCCTTCAACTAGCCACATTAAGGCTTAGGGTGGTTAATTTTAAAATGTTTGAGCGGCTCTGTGGCTGCTTATTTAAAAAAAAAATATATATAAAGAAGTAATGCAGCCCACTCAAACAGAAATCTTTACAAACACAGATCTCTTCAATATTTTTTCCAGTATGCCATACAAAGCCAGACAGGAAAACAATGAAAAGTGCCAACCTATATTTTAATGATAAAATGAAAATGTCATTCCTTAAATATGAATGCTCTTAAACCAGCAAAAGGCACAGATGGGCTGCAAAAAGCAGAGTAAGAGCGGTGTATCCTGCAGGATATAGTACTGAGGTGACAGATGATAGGATGGGGGTGACGGTATCCCCCTGTTTTTCCCTGTTTTAACCATAAAAGCTCCCTGCCAAGCACCTACGTGGTTAGGACACCTCATCTGGACTGCCTATACAAAAGGAGGAAAGGCACCTTGAATGAAATGTATTGGCTTCCTACAATGAAAATGAATGACTAAGAATTGAATTCTGCATCTCAGATTCAATGTTCATAAACCAGAGGTGTGATGTGAAGCTCTGAGCCCAATCCACTGTTACTCAGCATTTGGCTTTTTCTTGTTCCCAGAGATGAGCAAAAAGTGCATTTTCCTACTCTAGTTCTGTTTTAATGGTTCACTAGGTCTCCATGCTGCTATCCTCAGACAAAGACCCACCCTCTCAATTTAAAAATAAAAGAAAATCAGCTGCCTGAACCTTTCCTTAAAGCCTTGTTACATTTTAGGGCCATTCCAACAAACATCACCAGCTTTTCTCCACTTTGGGAGAAGGATAATTTTTTCCCTGAAAATTTACTCTGTAACATCATTAGAGCATTACCTAAGTGGAACTGGCGGAGCCCTGGGGGAAGGGACCATGAATTACTGCTTTTTTCTTGCATTCTTCACTTGCAATCTGCTTTTGGTTACCTGCTGCAGACCAGATAGATAACTGTAGTCAGCAGAACTTTGGTCTGGCACCGCATGGCCCATTAGAACTGGGCAGAAAAGAAACCTCCTTATATAAAAACAGAAAACATAAAAAATGGCTTTTCATATGAAAGCTGTTTCAGTGCAACACCAGATGCAGGAGGAAATCATCATTCTGGGTTGCAGCTGGTGAATTCCTGAAATACAGATCTGTGTTGCTTCTGCAACTTTTTTGTCAATGTATTAAAAAAAGGAAGCAAAACCCCAGCAAGTTCCTTCTGAAGATCCAATTTTTCCTAAAAGCCTGGTCTACCTTATTTATAATCTCTTTTCTGCAAATTAATGTTTTAACGAGTTGTACAGTGAGAAAAAAGGGCCATACAGACTTTTGTATTTGCATATTGAAAAATTGATTTTACCTGAAAGTGGTAACACTTGACCTCATCAGTTATATGGGGCCAGAAAAGAACACACTTTTACCGTGCTGAACAGATCCTGCTTTGAACTTTTGGAAAATTAATTATTATTATTATTCCTTAATGCAGCAATATCAGTAAATCTTTACTCAGATGTCTGTAAGCCTTTTTAAGAATTTTTCATTCAAGAGAATAAACTGTTCTGAAAAACAAACCAGCTAAAATAGTTATCATGGCGCTGTTTAAATAGCTTCCACCACAAATAAAACTATGCTGATGAGTCTACACGTCTGAGGTCCATGTCTGCAAAAATCTGAGACATGTGAAAACCATTCTATTAATTTATTAGTCACACGGTATAAGAAAGGAGAAAAAAGCCTATACTCTTAAATTTGTCTCTGTCTCTTCATAAAATCATCCTCATGAATTCAAATAGGAAGAAGCAGCTTGCCACTAGAAAGCAAAGTGTCTTGAGTGCCATGGCTACAACACACCAGCAAGGGGAGTAGTAACACTTTGAGAACTTCTGTCTCCAGTGACAGCCAACTGCACATAAATGCAGTAAGGTATAGAATATTGATGTCAGGCTGTATAGACAGTGGAAGGGATATTAATTCTACTGAAAGGCTGAGAAATTAAAAAAAAGCAACCCAAACCCCACACAGACGCTTGCAGTGCTAGAAGGTGGAAGCACACATAAAGGATTCTCAGATCAGCCCCATATACCACTCACCAAACAACCCAAGGCAGCAAGGTAAAATAAAGCCCTCTCAAATCTGAGGCTGTTATTTCCATTTCATGTATATATATATATATATATATATATATATATATATATATATATATATACACTTACATATACATATACATATACATATACATATATATATACATATACATATACATATACATATACGTAAGTTGTTTTCTGTGTTTTCTCCTTTGAAACAGTAATGACTACATATTTATTTCTATGGGAAGGAGAGACACTTTCAGGCATCCTAAGAAAATAAACAGATGGCACTGCTGGGGTGGTAGGTAGGAGAGATGAAGCATTCTCAAGCCTCGGTTGCAGCCCTTGATAAGGAAGGTAGAATGTGGAATTCCTCAAAGCAGGCTTTTATACCTGGATTTCTTAGGGACAGATAACTGAGCCAGCACTTTCATAGAGGAGTACATTTTATAACTGCTGGCAGGCTGACCTTTTAAATGCTTGTGCCTGCAGCACTGACACAGACTTGCCCATGGTGGTACTAAAGGCAGAGCTGGACATCCCACCACAGCTCCCACCACAGAGTGAGAAAAAGAGGGAGCACTGACAGTGCCTCTTCCTGCATCATTCCCACTCTTCCTTTTCAATCCTGTCCCACCAAAGGTACCTCTGAACAGTGGCACTGCCCAACACAACTACAGCCCAACCACAGAACAGAATACCATGTCTCAGACAGGGAAATGCTGTAAAAAAAGATGCAAAAGTGAGAAGAAAAACTGCTGCCCGCCCCAGGTTCTTTGCTACAGCCAAGGTTCCTGCATTCATACCTTTTCTACAGCACTGTGAGTTTTTTAGAAAGAAACAATAATCCCTTTCCCTTCAAAAAGCTGCAAGTTTTAAACAACTGCTACCCAAGTAGGTAACCAAGGTATTTAATCAACTTGTAAATGCCCAAGTGTGAAGGCAACCTAAGTACTAATCATGAAATTACTATGCATGACAAAATTCAGAATAGTGTTTTGCTGTAATTGTGCATAATTTAACTCAAAAAGGCAAGAGGAGTTATATTTGGATACAGGAGAAAGAGGTCAATTTGATGAAGGGGAAAAAATGCTGTCATTTTTACTCGTCTGAGAGAGAAATCCTTCACCCAGTATAAGAATTTTAGGATGTTGCTTCTCCAATGTGATGCCATGGGGACAAGTCATCATCAAAGGAACATGTAATAGAAAAAATGGTGTTCCAGAGACAGATTTTCAACAAAAGAAATCCACCTCTGTTACCTTAAAGCACATTTATTAACTGCAATTTCAGCCATTGGAGGCAGATAGAGACCTCTATGTTACAATCCCAGAGTACACATGTCAAAATAAAAATAATATAAAAGCTTTCCTCTTTCTGACAAGAAGGAATGGAAATATTAAATTTAAAAATCCAGGATGGTCTCATTAATTTCCTAATAATTTAATGACATTTCTGGACAATGGGCTCAGCAGATTTCCTAATTTTGAGTTTGTAAGTGGATGCGGATGGGGACAAATCCAGACCTGGTTTGGACAATTTCTTCTTTTCTTCCAAGGGACAAGATACGGGATGCAGGGTGACATCTGTCCTGGACGCACTGCTACTGACATGGGTAAGGCTACGTGATCTACACAGAGCCTTTCAAACACAGACAGAGATGAAGGATGTGTGGACAGTGGATTCTGAAGGTCTGCCCAACCCATCAGGTCAGCCTGTGCTCCCCTGAACTTTGCTAACAGAGCACCAGCTGTGAAGGAGAGCCTCAAACCTCCTGCCCCAGCACTCAAATGTTGATTTTGCCCTCCTTTTGTACCCTTCCCTTCATCAGCACCAACCCAAAACAATTACATCTAATCCCTTTACCTGGCAGAAAGCCAGCACAGAAACATTAAGCAGGAGTCCAACCTCAGGAATTTTGTGACACAGAGGAGAAGGAAATCAGAGCATGAAGTGCCTTTCACCATGCATGGCCCCCTGCATCAATCTGAGCAGCCTAACCTGTGCTCTCTGACACAATCCTGAGGATATCACTCCTTGGGACGGAGTTTTTGGACCAGAAGTAGAAAGAACATGAGATAATATCAGGAATAAGTGCTTTTCAGGTAACCAAGTTCAAAAAGGGTACAGAGGGCACAGAGGCTATGGTAAGAGATTTTCTTGATGCTAATGCAAATGATTCTAGTTTCTTTCAAAACATGCTCTTGCACTTGACCTTTAAGGCACACCTTCCCAAGGAAATACTCTTATCAAATCACAATAAAAATTCCTTTGGGTTTCTTTTAAATACAAGTAAATTGCATTAGCATAAACACATCTCCATCTTAAGAGGCAGATTTTTTGATAGGTAGCTTTCAATGTACATAGACTGCAAAAACAGGACGATGGCTTTAACAATCAGCCTCTAAACTTCCCTAGAATGCAGCTGGATTGGTAACTCTCCTAAAAGTCATAAAAAGAATATATTTTTCCACTGAAGGTGTACGCCTTTGCAGCTTTTAGTGACTAAAAATATATTTTAGTGATTTTGAAGACATCTGGAAAAATAAGCCATTTTTGTTGATTTGGAAAAGGTACGAGAAACAGGATATATTTTCAAGAAACAAGCATGTGTAAACACAAAGTTCTCTAGGCAGGCACGATATACACCACAGCCCTGTCTAGGATCTCATATGCATTCTATATAGACTTGCTTCATAATCTAACACAGATCACATAATATTCATGTGACCACAAAAGGTTTGCTTTGCTTTGGACAAAGGATGGCAGCTTTACATTTTGTGTTAAGTTATAGCTGGGTTAGTCCAGCCTAGACAAGCCCCTGCTACCCTTTGGCAGGAACACCAGGCATGACTGGACAAAAATCTGCTCATCTTTCTTCTGGCCATTTCCATCTTCCCGGTTTTCAGTCTGTATCACAAACAGGCACAGGTAACCCAGTTTTCCCTGTGTTAGTTGTCCTCTTCCTTATGTAATGAAGTCTGAAAGGATAACTTAATTTGCAAAAAGAGAAAAAATACTCAAGACCATAAAGAAAAACAGGATGCTGGAGAGAAATGCTCTGGGATGAAGCTATAATATGAAAATGGCCGTTCGTCTTTTCAGGATCATCCTAAGAAAGATTCTTTTTCTGAGCTCCTGGTTTGCATATATGCACCTTATCCTCTTCCTTTCTTTTTAAAGTAGCAGACGTTTTTATCTCTAATACCCTTGTCATCTGCTAGACAAAAATACAGATTCAATGTCTTTGTTTATTTTTGAAAAATAGCATTATTATCAAGAATGTTGCTAATTATCAGTTACTTTGAGAACTATGAAACACTTCTCCTACCTTTGGAAAATATTTGAGGTTTTTCAAAAACTTCTCTACTTGAAATCAGGAATAAGCGTGTAAGATTAGGATGACTTTATAACCAAAGAGTACTTTTTACTCTTTTGACTAGCTGAATCTTCAAAATAATTTCAAAACATGTTGTCCTTTTACTTAGGCTGCAAACTCTGACAAATTCAGAATAACTAAGAAAAGATTCTTTTATTCAGAAGATGTCAAAACAATAATGTCAGCAGAGCTCTCCAAAGAAATGAATTTAAATAGAAAATTCATTTGAAATTTTCTTTCCCACACACTGTTCTGCAGTTGCACTGGATCAGCACTTCCTTCTGAAGACAATGTTTTGTCACAAAGATCCCTGACTTGCTCCAGGGCTCCGTGCTTACTTGGATTTTAGTAACGGGACAATCAAGGCCTGAAAAGATGTTTTTCTGCAGTAAGTACTGTACCCTTCCTCCTTGGGCTCCAGCTGCATGTGATCTCAAGCCAAGGGCTGGTACAGCACAGCTGTGCTACCTTGGCTCAGATTTCTGGGAAAACTGGAAATTTGTGAGGCAAGGATGTGAGAAAGTGGGCTAGAGCCGCACAAGAAAAGGATGGGAGAGGTGCAGGCAGAGATGCAGTTATTGAGCTGAGGATGGCTGCTGCTGCAGGATTCAAGAGAAAAACACCAACATGAGGAAAGTATAAACTACTTAGGAGAATGGAAGAAAAATACAGCATCTTACCTGTTCCTTTCTGTTCCCTAATTTCTGGAACAAATGAGTATTCAAAAAGAAAAAGCACCAAACAGACAACTAAAGTGACTGCAGTGGAAGTTCAATTATCATCTCAAATATTAGTCTGTGCAATTTTAACTCAGTTCCTATTGCTAAAGTAGATATTCACAACACATGAATGAATAAAACAGTATTTAGTATAATCCTCAAATAATCTTTCTGTAGAATATTTTTGAGCTGCATGCTTCTATCTGTCAGTGATCTAAACTGACCTGATTATTCCCATTTTACTGCATTGTTTATCCTATAGCCTCATCTCATAGCTAGGAATGAATCATGGTAAATCTGTGCATCTAGTGGCTTCCTGATAAAACACATTTCCAACACTATTTTTAAGCACTTACCAGACAGTGTGGCTAGGGGCACTACGTGACAGATGCTGTGGAATCACTGAGCATTTGAATATTACTATTTTAATTTTAGACGAAGTGTTATACATACCACATGGGCTTGTTAGTGATTGTATTATAGCCTAAGTGACCAGGAGGTGAGTTCCTGATCACAGGAACAAGTGATCAGAGTGGGTTGGGGATACTGAAAAGCCAGGTTCCATGTCATGCCCACAGTGGTCTTCAACAAGGACATGTATTATTTACTATGCATTTGTTAATTCTCCGGCTGCAGAAGACAGGTGACCTACTCAACTAAGCATTCACATAGCTTGTTTATAGATAACATGTTTCCTCTTTTCTGAATAGACTCTTTTTTGCTTTAGCAAAGCCTACTTCTTGCCTCATAAACTTGTCACTTCCAAACCCAGTTCAATATTAGGGAAGATGATGTAGTACAGGCGAATGGGCTGATGACCACCACACGATCCAGGTCATGAGACATTCAGATTTAGCTGGGAAAGCACAGCTTGTGGTGCTGAATGAGACATGCCCCATCTGGCCAGGGCTCTGCAGTGTGTTCTGCAAAGAAGGATACTTCAAAGATTTCCAGGAAATAAGGCACCTTCCTGATGAAAGGTGCATACTGGAACTGTGACATTCCTTAGGGCTATGACCCAAAGCTAGACTTGGCTCTCCACTAACATAAAAAGATATTCCATTTGTTCTCATAGAAATATGAGAAAGAAGTTTAAGAAATATGATTTTCCTGCTTTTGTAGCCAAGACCAAAATGAACACAGGCAGTTCCTTTTACGTAACACCAAACTGGGAAGACTTTTTCCAAAGTTTGCTCAAGGAAACAGGCACACTGCCCACTAGCCATTGTACAACTCCACAACTCCAGCTGCTCCCAAATGGCACCTCATTCACAAGCCCCTCTAGCCTAAAAGAGGTAAAGAACCAGTCTGTGCATTATTGTATACTTCAGTTTCTTCAGAAACTATAAATACAGGACTACCTTTGCTGAACAGCATCATGAGAAACAAATTTGTTTGTTGCTGATAGTAGTAATGGTGATGGTAGTGATGGTAGTAATTTTCTCCTTAACTCCGAAGGATGCAAGGGTAAAATCTACAACAGGACTGCATCAGTTACTGTCTGCCATTGGTATGACAGTGGATGACAATGGGTTTAATATCCATCAAAAATAAAGTAAAATGTTCATGCTAATTTACTGGATTAGGCATCAAGTCGTTTGCATTACAAAGTCAAGGAACAACTGCTTCTGATGATGCCAATGTAAATTATCACAAAACAAATCATTTATTTCACAGCCAAAATTGTAGAAGTGCATGGTACTACCAGATACACTTCAAATACAACCCAGTTGCCACCGCCTGCCAGTCTTTCAAACTAATAATTTTGTTTCCTTGTGGCATCACAGTGATGCACAATCTGTATGCAATTCCCATCATTTACTAATGGTATTTTTCCCTTTTTCTAAATTCAAGCTACACACAAGACTAAAGATATATATTTTCACATCTGATTAATTTCATTATCATTTATGCTAAGTCTGCTCCAACTGAACCTAAAAAATGTGGAGGAAAACAGTTTTGTTTTTCTTTTAGCTTGGATTTAGATTTAAGAAGACAAGCAGCAGCAGCAGCACGAGACACATATAATGGGGCTTAATTACATCTCACACAGGCTTAATTACGAGAAGTGGCAGAAAGAACCTGCAACATTTCATCATTAGAGAAAAGTTATCAGCCATGTTTCCCAAACTTTTAGTACAGAAGTGCTATTAATTGCTTACTGCCAGCACACAGAATTCGCATTTGTTATTCAGGCTGATATACATATCACAACTGCCACAAGAAATGGATAACTGAATTAGTTTGATGAATTTCGTAATAATAAACATAGCACTTCCACAAGAAGCTTAGGGAATTGAAAGCCTGCCTTTATGAGTTCTGTTTTCTGCAGCAACTGGCTTGCCTTTTTTTCTTCTTGTAAATTCAGGATAAAATATTGCTATTGTTATGTCCTTTGATATCTTTATTTAATTCCCAATCCATAGAGAAGATAGTCTATAGGCCCATGTAAGTAAAACAGTAATATCAGAACTAGTTGAAATGCACTATTTCATCCACAGAGGCAACTTAAAACACATTGGTTTCTGGGCACAGAAAATAAGAAGAAATTTTAAAAAGTGTATTTCCACAGCATCCCATACAACAACTTTATGAACATTTTTATTGTAAATTTTAATTTCCGTTATTTCATTATTCCGTTATTTCAGCTGCAGTTTCATACAGTTATTTAGATACAAATGGTGACCTTTCATTGCATAGATGTAGGTGAAAAATGCTAACAGTGATTATTGTACCATTGAATGATTCACACAGACTTTTATGTAGACAACTTGTAACACACCATTTTGTGTTCATCTTAAGTCATGCATTACAATAGTTTGGAGATACAAACAAGTTCAGAAAAGCTGAAACCGTTATTTCAACACTTGGTGGCAATCTGTCAAAAGAACCCCAAAAGTTTTTCCAGCAATTCTGGCTTCTACAAGAAATGCATATTTCACTGAAAATAACTTGACAAAAGAATTTGTAGCAGGCCTAATCCATTTCTGGCTGCTTTGATGGCCTTTAGTACAGGCTCACTTCTTAGACATTCTGCTGCATTTTTGTTGTCAACATCTTTGAGCAACAACACTCCAAACCTGGTTACTCAGGCTGCACTACTCCCTGGTCATCAAAGCTGAGCACTTCTGCCATGCTGCAGACAGCATGTATGAAAGACTGAGTGCGTGCTGCCATTTTCTGTTTCATCCCATGTCTACAAGAAAGAAGGTGTAAACACCAGGGAATGACCCCCAAATGCCTGGCTCTGCTATAGGGTGTCACACCCAGAGGCCTCAGAGTCCATTGGAAGGGCAGGACCACTTGGGGTGGGGGTACCACTTGCTACATATAAGACTGTTGGGCAACTATCTGGGGTTCAAACCCATAGAAAAAGACTACAGGGACAGAAATTTCTCACACTATCTTTCTTTAAATGGCACATTATGTTGCTTCTTTCCCCCAGTACACAATGTGATGCTTCAAGCAGCAGAGCTTTAAGGAGCTCTCTTTAGGAAATCATTCCACAGCTTGAAATACATCTTTGACAGAAAAATAAACTCCCTTTAAGTTAAGGATTCCTGAAATCCAGCTGAACACTGCTGCTACTCCTCAGTCACCCAGTTTCATTTCACCTTTCTGTGGTTGTCAGCACTAGGGCAAATTAAGTCTTTTCTCTTGAAATAATAATTTTGAAAGAAAGGGCTCTTTAGCTTCACTACTTTTAAGGTCTAAGCATTTCTAATAAATATTAATTTTTTGTCTTCTGTCTGAGGTCATCCTACTAGGTATCAATATTTTACTTATCTGCCTCACTGTCATTTTTGGCAAGGGGGGAAATCAACAGCAGGCTGAAAAGATGCTGTAATAAAGATGTTAAAGAATAAAAACTTGAGCATAACTCCTGACCTCTGCAGAGCCTCATTAGTACAATTCACCCTGCCTCAATTCATCACCAGTCATCACTGCTCATTATTTATAGTCCTTCAACTCATCTACAGTCTGTATGATCATGTTTCTATCCACGCCAACATGTATTAGTTATTTGTGTATGCTTTGGCAAGATGGTATCAAAAGGTTTACTAAAATGCATGTATTGTACCACTTGCCTTTCATCTGCTTATTTTGTAATCTTATCAGAAAGGTAAAAAAAGCAATCTGGCTAGATTTATCCTCTCTAAGCCTATTTGTCTTATTGCTTATGGTTCCATTATTAAAGCTGAGGAAAATAATCTTCTTTACTCAACCCTGCAATGCACTTATCATTTGCCCACTTTTTATGGTTCTAATTTCACTGGCTCTTCCAGTTATAATCACAAAACACTCTCAAAAATGGACCCTGACACGGAAAAAGAAACATGTGCACAGTAAGGATAAGGTTTGTGGAAAGAAGTAGAAACACAAATGAATTAGGAACAGAAATAGAACACAAGGTATAGCAAATTTTGATCCTAAATCTGCCTCTTCTGACCACAATGAAGTGTGTGTGCTAAAATTCAGTTCTGCAGCCAGCACTACAAATCAGCCAGCCAGAGCACTTCAGCACTCCCTTAGCTTTAACCACATGAAAAGTCCCTCTTGACTTCAGGGTCTACTCAAGGTTCACAAGCTAAGCAAAAGTTTCACAGAAGGAAAAAAACAATCAGCCACAGTAAATCACATGCCTCATTTTTCAGCTCTGAGAGCCTACATCCTGCAGATGGAGGAAGCAAGAATATAAGATATTGGTGCCACTGAGGGGCTCTGAGTTCCAAACCTGGCTTCGCACAAGGTTTGTGCTTTTTTTTGTTATGCTGCTTGATAAGCATTCATTTGTATTCTTCATTCTCTTTATTATTTGCTATTTGGTTCCTGAGCTTCGTTTTTTCCCATTCCCTGGAGGATCTTTTGTAAGAGGTTATACTCTCCCCTTGCTACTACTAAGCTGACATGCACAGACTTGTCCTCTGCGCCAGCAAATTGTAAAAATGGTTTCAGATGTTAGTCAGTACACTGCCGATCAAGTAGAGGTTCTTTACTCACCAAAAAAATCAAAAGTAAAGGAACTGCAAACTCTGTTTTAAATAGTCAAGTTAATTTTGTCCACAGAAACTTTGGGTGTGATAGCTAGGAACTGCATTTTTATATGCTTTTGTTTAATAAGTATTTTTTTATATGTTCCTTTTTCAAGTCCCATTACACACTGAGACTTACTGAGTGTCCCTACAACATTTTTCCTTAGGTATATTTTCCTCAAGCCAGCAAAACACAAGCTACCTCAGAAAAAACACCCACAAAACCAACCTTGCTCAAATTCCCAAACCCATTCCAATAGTCCAAGACAAAACCAACCCACCATTACTGCGCTATAATGCCATGATGCTGCTTCACAAGAGAGAAAGGAAAAATAAATAAAATAAATAAATAGTTAGCAGCTGAAAGGGTAACAACATCTGCCAATTCAGTTTCACATGGAAAAGTAGCTTCTCCTCTAAGTAGTGGGAAGATGATAGATACTGTCATAGGTCAGTTAGAGTCCCTGACCTAAAGCTGGATTTTCAGAAACAACAGGAAATATCTGAAAGTGTTCAGCAAAAGAAAAGCATGAACACAGTAGGGACGGTAAAAGGAGAAAGAAAAGTGAACAGGAAAAGTCGAAAGAGATGTGATTCTTAATAATAAGACATTAAAAAATTCATGTTAAAAATAATCATGATAGAGATTACTCCAGAAGAAAATGCACCCAAATAAAAGGGAATACAGTGTGGGCACAGTTGAAATCAGGAATATTAAAGCAAATGCTGATGGACCAGCAGTGACAAAAGAGGAACAGGAATGTTCAGCCTGAATTGGATGCAGAAGCAATTTGAATCACTGTGTTTACTCTCCTTTTTTCCCTTCCCTTTTGTTTTATTAAATAAGCCACTTCTGCCTATTCCAAGGGAAAAGAAAAAAACATTCAACCTTTCAGACATCTGTGAAACAAGATTCTGTGAGGCCATCCAGGAACACTGTGGATATGTAGAATAGGGTTCAGTGAACAAAATGGATTTGCTCAGACTTCTGTGAATGTCATTGACCTCCATAAGAATGAAAATAGTGAGATTAATGATTGCATCATGAGTGTTACAGCACCAAATAGATCAAGAGACCCTTGAACAGATTTTAAAGAGAGAAGCCGCTCTAATTCTGTTTCCTGCTATTTAAGACACATGGCCTGTGGAGTCATGCTAACAGGTAACAAGCAATTTAGGAAGTGCTGGTGCAATTCCTTCCACAGCCTGGGGATCTTGAGGGCATTTTGCAACACAGCAGCTGCTAATTGAAACGCAGAGATACCTCTTTCACTCATGGAAGTACAGAGCACTTCAGTGCTTAGTCAGAGATACACACTGTAATGTGTTTTGGCAGCTGAGGTAGAGGGCAGAGAGGGCCAAACACACATACACGCACTGATAATGCAAGAAATCCCACTCATAATTCCCTCAGCACTTCTCAGCCAAATAGGTCTCCTTACTCTTTTCAGTTCTGTAAGAGAAAAAGATTCATACAAATGATTCATACAAAAAGAGGTAAAGGATGCAGCTTCACACACATCACTGTGCCTCAAAATGCAAGTAAGGTTTACAGCACTTTCTCAGGTGAGTTACAAAAGATACACAGACATTCCAGGTCATGACTTCTGAAGATTTCAACTAGGTAATGTGTAATGAACATGTGAGCACTATTTAATTACTAATTATTCAGAGGGCATAGAATTTAATTACACTCTTTCATTTATTGTTATTGTACCCAGCTTTACAAATACAACTGCTTCTGGAGAGGAACCATGCATAAAAAATTTCAAATCTGGCTTTAGTCAATGTGCAGCTATATATCTTTTTTTAAACAATAGTAATTTTTAATTGCAGAACTGTTTTGCTTGCTTAGATGTACTATGTTTCAGAGCTGCATTATACAAAAAAATCTTATGCATTTGCAAAATTGCAGTGCACAGCTGTTTTGTTACTTATACTCCATTTTAAAATTGACTGGTTGGAAAATGAAGTTTGCCTGAAAACAATCACTTCTGAACTCATTTAAATTTACAGAACTCCTATGAAAGTCCCTCTTATTTGAGCTAAAAATGTGATATAACATAAATAAATGATAGGCTAAAACTGCAGCGCAGGATGAAAGGGGCATTTTATTTTCACTCTTTTCATACTGGGTCATTTTCAACCAAAAACATAAAAAATGTATTTAAGGGCAAAAGACCTAAAGCAAGCACAGCTGACTCAAGCTAGAGGGTCAGTAAAGCTGAGAAACAGCTGCATGAATATCTTATACTGATTAGAAACTGTAATTTCAGAAAATAAATAATTATCCCAGATACCAGTCAAACTAGTTCTGTGAACCTTCTTTGCTGAATGCACTTTTAAAGAAGTAATGGCACCAAAAGCTGTTTGCATAACCAGTTAGTTAGGATAGGTTGTAAGCAGACGGTTCAGAGATTTCATTCAGCAAAACTAGAATTAAAGACCACCCACGGGTAAATCTCAGGTAAATCAGTGGCACAACTTACGGTGATTTCAAAATGAGGAATCTTGGATCTCAAGCATAAGGATGGCATTTGTTTCCTAAACAGAAACTCTTTCTACTAATACTAGAGAGACATGTTAGAGGCATCTCTCAAAAATGATGGGTTTGGTGCTTATCTAAACAAAAAAAGAAAACTAAAGGCATGTTTTTATGCCTGTGTCATCCCACTAAGTGATCTATTCACAAGGGTTAAGAGGAGATGTAGCAGGTGGTACCAATCCAGGTGATGACTGAGGAGAAAGGAGGCAGGGGGACTCTTACAGAAGCAGTTTTCCAACGGAGAATAATCTCAGCTCTAGCCAAAGCCAAATACTGAGGCCTGATATGTTACAGGAGGGATATGTTGCAGCAGGTAATGAGGGACAAGCCTCAGAAGGATGAGTCAGAGAACCCCTGCTACGCCATAAAATGCCATAACACACCTACACCAAGATCTTTGTGTAGTAAGTTCAGGTGGCAGTGGTTAGAGAAAAAAGCAGTGTTCAGCAAAACAAAAGCAAATTTTCTTTTGAAAGGAGTCTGGACTTAAACAGACATCCTTGCTAAATCAAAACACCCACCACACTTTAACAGTAGGCTACCAACTGGGAACAAACCGGGGAATCGCCTATTAAATGCAAAAATCTGGCCTCTCTGTTTTGGCAACAAAACCTGGAATACTACCAGACACTAAAGCATTAGACTGTGTAAAGGAAAAAATAAGTGAAAACCAAAATGTTTGCTGATGGATGTTAGCCCATGGAAATGCATCAGGACAGCTACAAGGAGCACAATCAGCAGCTAACCTTTCACAGCCCCTCCTCTACAACTTCTGCAACACTCTGAAAGGTTCTCATTGTCACTGAGCAGCAAATATAAATACTTACCTTCTGATGACTGGGAATAAAGATCTCGATGGATTTCACATAGGAGACAGGGCATGACCGGTATAATTAGGTAATTTGAAAACTGAGAAAAGGCAGGTTCAGCAGGTTTTAAAGCACAGGACAGAAATCTGTGCTTCTGCATTGTAATAGGCTGTTTCATCTCCAAAGGAAAATGTTTATGACATTATGCCAGTCCATGGGATTGTCTCAAGATAACTAGTTCTTCTACATTCAGCACACAAATACATTACTCCATTTTATTCCTATACAAACAGCAATTTCCCACTATTATAAAATGAGCATACAATGAATCTCATATTCGCTCTACTCCCACAGTGCCTCTTCTTTATACTGAATGAATACAAAATGTGAAAGAATTAAGCTTGTGTGGCCAAGTCATACTCTAACACCTTTTGAGTGCTTGAAAAGTAAATGTCTCCAACATTTTATAAATACATAACATTCAAATATGCATAGAGAAAATTCAGTTCTTATTTTTGTCTATATGCATACATGAAATTTTAAGGAAAAGCTAAAAATGCAGTGCCATTTAAGACAAAACATCCGTTGCAGCTTCTCCTTCTTTTCTCTACTAGAAAACTGTAATTATAAGCTTAATGCCATATCCAGTGTTTTGGATATTTTTAAGTACAGCACTCAATACAGAAGTGCATTTCAGGCCCAAAAATCTTGGTATGGTTCTATAAAGCCATTAACGCTATATTAAATTATACTACATTTCATTTATACTACATTTCATTTTAGCTGTGATGGCCCAGTAATTACTCCTGATTGTTTCTGATCTCTCACATATAAAAAAGCATGGCTGGTGAATTAGTGATGATAACCAATAATGAGAAGAAAGGGCATTTATACTTTTTCTTTGTACACCATTCAATTATTATTAACAAAATCCATTATGCTCTGTATTTTACTACATAAGGCAGATATAACCCACTAAATATATCTTTTACTTTCTCTCCTTTTTTCAACAGAGATCACAAGATATTATCATATTGCCTTTTCTCTCTCACTGCACTGCCAGGCTCTGGCCAGCCAATTCTGAATTTGCTTTCACTTTCAGACATTTATCTGCATACAGTTAGGTGAAAGGTATTATTAATCATATCCTGTTGCTAGGCTACCTGGAGATGTTCATTTAAGCTTAATGTTTCTCTTTGTTATAAAGTGCCATGAAGAACACACAGATGTGAGACAAGAAAACTACCTTTCAGAGGCTGCCTAAAAAATAAAATAAAACCAAGGCTCTCATAACAGAATACGCATTAATAAGAAAAATAATTTAAAAAACCCCAGTATAGTCTACAGTTTGCATAGGAGAGCTTCATTTTAACATGAAACTTTGAGATAACTGATGCACATGAACCTTTTAGGTAACTGATGCACAATAAGAATTAAAACTGAGGTTTAGTGTTCAGCTGCATAGCTGTTGGAAGAGCTTTGAAGACATAAAATGTCTTAAATAGAAATAATTTTGCAATGAGAGCATTATCTAATACTCAATGAAATAAACAGAAATGTATGAATTACACACAAAGTAAAGAAAAATACTATATATGCCCATATAAATTAGCATATTATTTATAAGGTTTTTTGTTCTAGCTTATATGAAGATTCACACTTCTGCATAAAGATTCATATCCATTCATATCTGCCACATCTAGGAAGAGTTACCAAGCACTTGACAGGGGCTTAAGTTACATGTTACAAAGTTCTGTGTAACAAGAGACAGAGCAGCCTAAGAGTGAGATGTGACTTAAATGGCTCTTTTAACCCAGTGAACAGCAGTCGCTCAGTGGAATTGGAAAACATGAAGGAAAATCCTCGCAAAGACAAGGCCATGTAAAATTTTACTCCAAGACGGCAGGATGACCTTCTCTGACTCTCTCAATGTCCCTATACAACCAGCTGTCTCATTTAAAAATCTGCAAAAGCCCTTGCCTATGTTACAGCTTTAATCATGTTAGGGAACTAAAGCAAAACAGTCCAAATTGTTTCCCTTTCACTCTGCTCCAGCTTGTCTAAAAAAAACCTGGACGTACTTGAATGACTTTCCAAGTATTTTGGAATACTGATACTCATTTCAATTCTCTGTAGGATCCCTTTCCATTACTGAAGACAGAAAGCATCCACTTTGAGAGTATCAATATCTGGTGCACACACTCATTTGGAAATTTGGGTTGTAGCCCTTAAAAACATATAAGCAGCAGCACCTACTCAGGATGGTGGCCCCATAACTTCTTAATCCATCCATTCTGTTGAAATGCAAAAATTCTGAATACCATAATAGACTGGCAAATCCTCTCTGTTTCTGGGGAAAGTAAACCTTTTTCTGAAGTTGGACCTGCAAGCCAACATAGCACTTTGACAAAATGACAGTAAGCAGTGCTACAGAGTATTCAATACAGATTCCTGGCTTGGATTCTGGTTATCACCAGAAACACACATGGGTGCAATAATGAAAGTAGTCTTCACCCTTTACAGAGTTAGGAAAACAAAAAATTACTTTCACAGACCAGCAGTGAAATTCGCTGGATTCCTTTTCTAACTCCTGCTACATTGGTGCTTTCCAAGTAACAACTGCAAATAATGCTCTTCCTGATTTTTCATGTGAAAAATAGATGCAAAATACCTCTGGAAGGCATTATTGCAGGGCATTGATATGTCAGCAAAAAAGACTACAAAAATGTCTTCTGCTCTGTAGAAGAGTAAGTGATTTTTTAATTTCCTTTATTAGGGACATTATTTCCAATTAACTTTCATTTCTGCACTAACATTATAGGCATAGAAAAGTTTGCATTCAGCATTTTCAGAAGTACTAAGCATGGGATTTTAAAGTTCATAGGAAGAGATTTTTTTTCAAAGTGGCATCTGTGGCATTGGGGTTTGAAGTATGTACTGGTTTGTTTAAAAAGAATTTGTTTTAATCAATATTCAATTTATTCTTTATGGACAAAGACAATAAAATGCTGCCCAAAACAAACCTAAAGGCCAGCAGGTACATTTCCAACACCAATTCTGGTCTAAGATTCCTAAATGCAGTCATGTTTTCCTGTTAGAAGGCTGAGATGAAGTCAAACAGGCTATGCTGAGGAAAAAGCTAGTGCTGCTGCTATCACCATAAGATCCAGGACCTGTACCTCTGTCACTGTTTTTTATGGTAAATGTTGTACCAAACAGCGATTTCTGCAATGAAAATCTATTTTGCTTAAAATCTTACAAATAAATTGTTCCGACACTGTGGCAATTTAAAAAAATTTATTCTAGGAAGATAAGGTTCAGCTTCATTTAAAAGACCAAGCTCTTCTTCAGAGAGAGCAAAACACCCATGACAAATGTGGTACCACTCTAATTTTACAAAACTATGTGTTTTGGTTTGGTAGTTTTGCTTTAATAATGCTTTGTAGCAGTACTAACTCCAGATTGCTACCCAAGTTATTTTTTCCCTTTTAATTCAGATTTTAGCTGGGTAGGGGAATCAAAACATCCTTTCTTGAAATGAGCTACAATTACAAAAAAGCATCATTTTTAGCTTACTACTTTATAAAGAACAAGTGTAACAAATTATCCCACTTGAAGGAGTTAAAAAGGATAGCTGTGAATGTTTTGAAGTTGGCAACAAACATAATATGGCAATTACATCTCACCAGAAGGAAAAAAAAATTAAAGAAATAAATAATTTTAAAATTGTGCTGTGCCTGGTGTTCTGATTACCACTACTGCCACACTTATGGTGTGAAACATATCTGTCCACATGTCCTGATTCCTCAACTCATGTAATAGGAACAAATTCTGCACTTCTGTACTGCTGAGGGAGACCCTTACAGCATAGATAACAGACCTAACATTTAATTTCATACTCTTTTCCTGAGTTTCCACTCACACTTTGAGAAAACTACTTGATATGTTATCCTTATTTTTTGGCTTGGCCTTCTTTTTCTGAATTGACACCTTTGTTTTTCCCACCAGATATACAGGACAGGTCAGCTGGTGTTTCAAAGCCAATGAATAATTCTTGCTGATGTAGAGGGCAACCAGCCTGGATCCAGGGTAAAACTTTTCAAAGTTTTACAATGTTAAGTTAGAGGCTGCTCCGCCCAAACTTCAGTCGCACCCTGTGCCACCATCATATTTTCTGAAAAATCCTCTTTGCCCAGGATTCTTCTCCTGGGAAGCTGAGAGGCCTCAGAGAAAAACAATATTATCTCATTTGCTTCTCCTGTATTTTCCTGCTTTGGAATGGGGTTTGGAGATTGTTTATCCAACAGGTGGTTCTTTGATTGGTTTCATGTCAATTGTTTTAACTTAATGACCAATCATGGTCAGGCTATGTTGGACTCTGGAGAGAGAGTCACGAGATTTATCATCATTCTTTGTAGCCTTCTGTCTGTATCCTTTCTCTCCTCTTTAGCATAGTTTTAGCATAGTATTCTTTAATATAATATCATAAAATAATAAATTAGCCTTCTAAGGACATGGAGTCAGATTCATTCTCGGCCACAGGGGACCAAGAAAATATCACAACTCTGCTTCCTGTGTGGGAAAAGCTAAACATAGCATTTATTGGAAAGGATTTAGTAGTTTGGAGAATGGAACCCTAGGATTTTGTATGCAGATTTTTTTATCTTGTTCCCTAAATTTAGGGGGTTTTGCTACCATGCCATCTTACAGCTGTGGGAGCTGTTTCATCAGTAAGATGTTAGGGTGGCAGAGACTGAGATGACACGAGCACTTCAACGAGCAGGTGCTGTGAAACCAAGAACCATCAGTTAGTCAAGAAGCAGCAATGTCAACAGGGTAGCATCCTGATGTTAGGCACCCTAATTAAAGCATGCAGGGCAGATGTAGTTGAGGGTACTTTTGCTGAAGCTCAGCATCCCCAAATACAACAGGGAGAAAGCAGTGGAGAGTTTCCTCCCCACCAGAAGGTAACTTCTCATCCTTCAATGCCCTCCATGGGGACCATGCCAGTGAAGTGCTGTGTAGGCAGTGTCACATGGAGTCTTCTGTAGCCCATGAACATTATGGTAACTTCTGTATCCCTCCAGAACTGCTCAATTTATGGCCAGGGGCTTCTCCAAAAAGTATCCCTCAATCAAGTGTATGTGAGAGTGATTTAAAGCTAACTGAAATTAATTTCCTAATGAGCAGGTAGTTCTTTGAGAACCTGAACACACCACACCTGCTGTTTCACCTAATGAGATGAATTATTAAGGGATTAATGAGTAATCTTCCTACTGCTCATATTTTTAACAACCAGACCTTTTAACTCCCACACTCAGCTGCTTACAACACTATGCTGAGCATGCAGTTTTAGTGATCATTTCTACAATTTGACATCCTACCTGCAAGGACTCAGGTCTGTGCTAACACCTACTGCATTGAGGTTCTCCACACAAGTAAGGATGCCTTATTTTCATGACACCCTTTTCACCTTACAATTGACATTCAACTTTTTGCTGTTCAGCTAAAAATTACATCTTCCTTTTTCCTAAGTGCTAAGAACAGCTTTTGTTTCACAGGCATCATAGAGACATCTTTCCACCTTTGATGCTCTTTTGACTCCTCCTTTAACCAATCAAACATAATTCTGCTTCTTGTGACAATGCATTCAGTCTTCACACACAAGCCCTTTCCTTGTGGGTAGGCTTTGTTTAACGCATTCTCCTTTCTCCTATAGCACATTTCAGATCTATTCCTTTTGCTCTTTCCTTGGATATACAGGAGCCTCAACACCTCCTGTCTTGCTAGCTTTGTGCATGCAGCTCAGCACCTCAAAAAGTCCCACTTTTCTATAACAGAAGTAAGATTTTTAGCTAATACTACCAGTGTATTTTCCAGAGCTACAGTCCATGCCCATCTTACAGCAATACCCAGATATCTTGGCATGCTCCAAGTTTCAGAAGTGTTTCTTTTCTTCTACTTCTAATTGAAAATGAGTTATCTAAAATACAGTTTGTCCTTCTTAACCTATGTTATCTTCATCCCTCATGAAACATGTTTTCTCAAGTGGAAAACCCCTTCCACTTGAATTCCACTCTGGTTCCACCTGACAGCATCCCTGTGTATTTCCCATCCAAAAAACCTCCGTTCCACTGGCTCAAGAGATCTGGCCTTGAGATACAGCATTTGAGCTCTGATGGCCATGTACAACTGTTCATAGCAGAATAATTGCAGTCTGAGCTGATGATTATATTCCAACCCATAAACATTTGCTATTAACAGGTAGAGGGCTGTAACAGAACTCTTCCACATGGTAAAATAATTGAAAAAAAGATTTTTATCTCTGCAGGACTCTAGAAATATACAAGTTTTAAGACATGCTTTGAAACACACTTTAGTTTAAATTATTGTTAATTGCAAAATATGAAGGTCATGTCATGGACTATATATATCTTCAAAATGTTTATTAAAGTAATGTTGATTACTAACTTAATTAGTCATAGCTGCAGCTATTTTTCTCCTGTATATTTCCTTCTCTCCACACATTTTCAGATTCACAGCCATGTTTCCCATTTTTCCCAGTATTCCTCTGTATTATTTCTATATTCATTAATAACAATAAAAATGCATAAAGAACAAAGATTTTCAACTTTTCTAGGAATTTTCCATAATAGCATCCATGAATCTGTGTACCAAACAAGTGAAAGTAGAACTCAGTCTGAATAAAAGTACTTTTTAAAGCAAATTTTAAGAACCAACATCTATGTTGCTGATACCTGCCTTCAGGTAATGTTTGAAACTCTGCTGAAAATCAAATATGTAAATCAGTGTTCTCAACAAACTTCTATGGTGTTCTACAGAATTTTCCAAGCTGAGTTTCCACTGCTGCTACAGCAAAACCCACAGACATTTAGAAAAAAACAACTCTGAAAAATAATGTACTGCAAAAATACAACTCTAAAAGCAGTATATACAAGTCAGAAGCAAACTTTCCAACACAGTTAATCCCCTATAGACTGTTAAAGACATTCTAACAAGCATGTAGGAAAAGAACAATAAAATAAGAAAAACAGCTAACAGAACATTAGGAATCCACTTTTTATACCACAGCTTAACTGTTCTCCAAAGAGGGGAAGGGCTGTGCTGCCATCTTATGAAGGAAAGAAAGGAGAAGACTTGTGTTCTGAGGTTTCAACATCCAGTTAGGAATTTAGCAACCTAAAAAACTTTATGTCCATATATAGACAAGCATGAACTTTGTTGTCTTTTGCTTCTCAGGTCTCTTTTAAACATGGGTGTGATTTTTTAGATGATTTACATCTCAAGTCTCTTGGAAAGCCTGACTCACTACAAAGAAGTTTTACCCAAATTATGTATTTTTAAGATGCCATAGTAATGAATGGAGAAATTATTTATGTTTGGAGACACAAAAAGAGCAAGAATAAAGAGCAATTGATTTGTTTCTATATACCCTCACATTTATGCTCCAATGAAGCAGCAGAGAAGCTCAGTAACACACAGAGAAGGCAGTACAATATAACAAAGCATCTGCAGATAACTCCATCTCAGTTTTCTGCTCTTTGGTTTTATAAGGAGTCACAAAAATACTTTACACTTCATTATTTCTATAGCACCTATGAGCAAAGTGTACTCTGTTTTTTTATGTCAGCCAACCAACCATTAAACTACCAGAAGTTAAACCTTTTAATATCTTACAGTTCTGCAGGCTCCATACATAAAGCAAGGATGTGGGAGAACAAACCTACAATTATTAGCCAAAAGGAACAAAGCATACTTCTGTCTGCCAGCCTCTAACTCTTGCATCACTTGCAATGCTATTATACATCACTAATGCTATTTTTTTTTTGTATATAAAAAGTTAAAAAATGTGGCTGAAGCTATCTAATGCTTTATAAGGTATAAACACTTTCCTTCAGTAAGCATGACAAGATAATGAACTATAACGACTTGTACACAAAAATAGTAAAAAAACCCAAATCACTGAGCAGTTTTAAGTTATGGATGCACCAGAGTAGAGAAAATAAACCATGAACAATTTGTGCTAAACCCAAGATGATCTGGAAAAGAAATCCAAAAAGTTTTCCATCTCTCACTTACAACCAAAAAGAAACTCTCTTCACAGCACCCCGAGATCCCACTGGATATCCACGTCAAAGGGACAAGAAAGAGTGTTAAAGACAACAGTGTGCATAGTGTGTATAGTGTGTATATGTGCATTTGTGTGTATTATCTTAGATTTACTATCAGAATTAATTGTCCTGTGCAACAAACCAGGGCTTTATGGTGACTTTACGTACAAGAGGATACATACAAGAGACATGCTTTGTATCTTTGACCACTAATAAGAGCATAACTTTTATTCCCACTCTGATTATTGATATAAATGGACTCCTTCCTTACTGTAGCTTATATTGTAAACATTTGTTTTTTAAGTCTTTTTTGGTACAAAAGAACATCTTAGCAATAAATCAAAACAACATTACCTCCAAAAAGGAGGTAATTTGAGGCTCTTGGGTGCAGATAAGAAAAGCAAAGGAAGTTAATGCATTTAAGCTAACTTGCTCTCCTTTATTTATTCATGCCTATTGGTTCTCAATATTTTCCTTCTCCTTATTATATATAGCTTCTGGAATTCAAATTATAAGAAAAGAGCATTCTGCCTGAGGGATTGCAAGAGAAATGTGAGAACAAAAAGAAACAATGAATCTGTCAAGCTCAGATAAAAAGAATACTCAAAGAATTATGGGTGGTAGTTGGATGTTTCACAGAAAATGTAACAATTTTTTTTTTATGGTATTTCCTTGATAATAAGAAGTATCTGTAGTCATGTCAAATTGATGTGTTAACACAAATTATCGTCTCTCTCACTGCCTTTTCCACTGTCTTTACTCCAGTCTTTAGAACAATCTTTCTTACAATTGAGCTCTTTATAGCTCAAGTACATAGAAAACATGAACAAATCCATAAATCTTTATATGAGACTCAAAAAACTCCCATCAAAAATGCATCTACTTTGATTTAGATAATAAAAGGCAACAAAAAGGGAAATAGAACACGGCAAAAACTTATATGCAGAAAGATTCAGACTCTATGAGGACTTTTAATATACCAGATGCAAAATGTTTAAATATTAACATTAAACCTGAGAAGTAAACATAAAATACAGATCTGTGATATGTAAAGAAAAAGATACCAAGGTTATAACACAGCTTCTGGTTAGACCACTGTGATCAGCATTAGTACCTTTAATATAAACAACACTGAAACATCTCCAACTACATCTTTGTGGGAATGGATGCTGAAATACAAGACTGTAACCTTTGCATACATTCCTAGCTTAAATGGTTAGTGAACTATAAATTGTATTTTCCCACTTCAATTGGCTCTTAAATATGTAAATACTCAAGCTATATACAACTGCCTTGCAGATATTGACATAATACTTATTGCAAATTTAGAAATTGTGAATTTATTAGATGTAAGATTTTTAGTTCAATGTTTAATTTATTATTTTAATTACATATTCAATATTACTTAATATTTTAAATCAATATTTATTGAGGGTGTTTTTTTAAATTTTTTTAAATTTTGCTTTATTAAGCCAAATATAAAAGAACATAGAGACCCAGAAAATTTGAGACAGTGAAGGGACTTGGCTTCTAAATGCAGTAAACTAAATACTCATACTGACAGACTGATAAGTTATAAACCTTAAACAAAGATAAATCTGGAAGTATTCTTATAGTTTTGGTTTTATACAACACCTGTCTGCTTTGCAACCAGAGCTTCTGAACCTGAATGCAGTGACCACTGTCATTTACAAGAAATCATTTTATCTGACTTGACAATGCCTTTTGATAATACAAATGAATTGGTTAAAAGAATTTTGTAAGCAATGAAACAAGAGCATAAATCTTGAGGAGGGGCAAAGTTCTATCTAAGGACTAAATTCTTAATTACAAGGATTTTTAGAGTTACTAAGAAGGAGTGGAATAAAGAGAACTTCATCCTTCTGTAAGGAATGTTCTCTTGCCTTTGTAAGGAAGGGTCTCAAAGCACAACAAACATGGCACAAGGTTTCATTGAACCTGAAGTACTGTGTCTCTGTCAGCACAGGATTCTAATACCAGAAGAAGCCTTCAAAGTAGGACCTAGCACCACCTCTGCTTTGAAGACAGGGAACTAGGGCATAAGTTTTCTTTATTATTTTCTTAAGAAATCATTGGCAAACTCAGACAGAACATGTTATCTTCCATCATATCTAGGACCTTGAATAAGAGATTGCTCCTTCTCCCCCAGGAAAGGGAGGCAAAAGAGTTTGATGCCATGAACCTCTGATTTTCCTGTTTACCAGGTAAGCATATTACATGTAAAGGAAAAGCTATCCACCTCCATGAAACAGAAAGAAATTTCCTCAATGTCTTATGGCTGCAAGAGGGTGCAACACACCTTATAACACTTCTACTTGCAGCATTTTATGCAGCAGGTCGTTTTTCCATTATTTTTCTTTTATATTTACAGAACAGTATCTGCACTTTTTTGATCAGCACCTGAACTGGTCTTTCAAAAGGATCTTAAAATGTTAACTAGAACTGGCCTTGGTTTTTGGTGGGATTGAGTTAACTTTCTTCCTGGAGACTGGTACAGTGCTGTGTTTTGGATTCAGTATGAGAATGATGTTGTAAAAGCACTGGTGTTTTCAGTTGTTGCTAAGGAGTGTTTATACTAAGGCAAGGACTTTTCAGCTTCTCGTGCTGTGACAGCAAGAGGGCTGCAGGGGCAGAAGTTCATAGAAGAGCCAGCCAGGACACTGGGCCAAAGGGACATTCCACACCACATGGTGTCCTGCTCAGTACACGAACCATGGGGAAAGGTGGCTGGGGACCACTGTGTGGGACCTGTCTGGGCATCGGTCAGCAGAGGGTGAGCAATCACATTGTGCATCACTTCTTCTGCATATTCTGTTTCTTTCATCAATATTATTATTTTCTTCCTTTTCTGGCCCATTAAGCTGTCTTTATCTCAACCTTTGAGTTTTCCCACCTCTGCTTCTCTGATTATCTCCCTCATCCTGCTCTGGGGTGGAGTGGGCTGCATGGTGTTTGGTTTCTGCCTGGGGTTATACCAGGACAGAACTACACAACATACTTAGAGGGTTAACTAAGCCCCAGAACTACAGAAGAACCTGGCAAACCTTTGCAGTTTTATATAGACTAGCAATATGAAACCTCTTTCTATTCTTGGCTAGATTTCCTTCACACACCCTCTTACAAAAGTTTATAGAGAGAGAACACAAACTATAGTACCTCTAAGGGGTGTTCTCAAGGCTAATTTTAGGCAGTGGAAACCAGCCTCTTTCTAGACTTTCTCTTAAGCCTGTAGAAAGATTGTGACTCCATAGAAGATGGTCAGAAATGGATATTTAAAGTGGATTTGTAATTATAAACATGAAAAAAAAAAAAAAGGAAAGAACAAAAGCCCTGTTGAAACCAGTCACACACCTGCACCTGTACCTGCCTGCTCACCACTCATTTTTAGCTTCATCCAGACAAGTGTTCCTGTTCCTCCCAGTCTGCCCAGACCCCAAACAACAAATATTATGAGCTCTCTTCCCCAGCCTTAATCTGAACCAGTGTGTGAGTCCAGCCCCACTGACACTACACCACAATAAAGACTGACAACTGATGTTATCTTGCAGGACAAAAAGGAAGATAACCACTCTCCACAAACCACTCTGGTCAGGAAGATCAGCCTACCAACACCAACATTTCTCTTTCAACTCCCTCCTACACATCTTGTCTTCTTTCTTCTCCTGTATTTTATGATTCACATCCCAAGGCTTAAGATGCAAAGTGTGAATGGAAATATTTTTACATATTCTTTGATGAATCTCCATACATAATTTACAAAGCCTTACATAAATTCTCTTACACCAACACAAATCTTCTCCCTTATTCATGTATCACCACCATGATTTATTAGGGCATGGAAGATCTTGATCTTCTGCAATTAAATTCAGGGTTAAAGAACTCCACAACCATAATCTACTAATGTTTGAGGCTAAAATGATACAGCAATGGTCCACTAAAAAGAAAAAAAATAATTCTGTAGGACCTGTAAGACTAACACCACGTACCTGAGAAGGAAGAGGAGCACCACCCACTACAGAACTATTTATTTGATCATCCAGAGTCACTTACTTTGTAATTCTGTAATCCAGGGCTAAAAGCATTCATCAAAAGATCTTGCTGGCAACAGCTATATCATGTCCAGTATCATGTGGGAACATGTTACAATGAGTTATTGCTCAAATCCAAAATACCTCAAACTTTTCAGACTAAAAGTGAGCTATGGAAGTGGTCTTATTTGCTTAAAGCATGAAAAGCATAACACTGAAGGAAGTTGACATTACCCTCATTTCCATAAACCACTGCAGCTACTGACTGACATTTTGCAAGTTAAGCAAGAGAGGAGTCAAATTCATACTGGCATTTCTACTGTCAGGCAAAAAAGTGTGAAGCGTGCATAAACCTGCAGTCCTGTCTAGGCTTGTCACCGTCCCCCTGAGAAGCAAGTGCATAATGTCACTTTCTCCTCCTATCCCTTTGCATTGCACATAGAGAAGGCATGATGCTCTGTATCTTCTCAAATCATGTTTTATGTTCAAGAGTGAGCCTTTACTGTTTCAGAACAGTGCCCACTAGGACAGGCTGTTTGATGGAAACCATCAGGCTAGAAATCTCCCTCAAAACAGCTGCCATGTGTTCAGGCAGCAGCTACACTTGCATTATTAAACAAACAAAATATCTGAACTTTTTTGGCAGAGATATTCAGCAGCTTGAAATATGCATCATTGCACCTCCTAACCGGATGGTGACCAAAAATAGACTTCTTGATGAATTCTTCCTCCTAGAAAGTTTCCTATTGTAGGAGGATATATTTTGCTACAAACATGAGGTTCCTCCAAACAACAAATGCATAAAAGAAAGCAATAACAGAATGAGATGGCTTATATTGCTTTTGGAAAGCTTTAAAATGTTTGATTAGAACTGCTTTGGAGATTATTTAATCTCTGACAGAATGCTGTCTTTTTCTAACTTTCAGGAATTGAATTATAGTGGAATGTGACCTCTATCTAACAGTTCCAACAAAAGACAGCACAATTTCTATCAGAAAATATAAATTATTAGAATTAAAATAAAAGCCTCACAGGTTTAGTAAAGGATGGAAAAAACTTGATTTCTGCATCAAACTCTCCAACTCATGCTTCAAGAAACTGCACAGGCAGACTTTGCTCACAAAATTCTGAGGACGTTTCATCTCAAATCAGGACTTAATCAATTGATGTTGCAAGGTCTCTTTATGAGAAATCATTCTTTAAAGGACAGACTGCAAAATATTTGCTAATAGTCTATGAAGTACTGTAGCTAATTAAAGAAAGTACATTTGTCAAATAAATTAAGTGATACATTATCATTTGCTTTCTCAGTAATCTATAATGCATCTCCAATATATCAGCATGAGTTAAAGGGGCCTTTGTTCCAGCTAGTAAAACCCTCAATTACACTTCTAAAGAAAAATCTGACATTCTATCTTTTATCCATTCTTAACAAGACTCTATACTTAAGCTATATATCATATAGTTCTTTGAATCAAAATTTTCTTCAAAAGCAAAGTCAGATATTAAACAAAAAAATTTTTATTTTATTACTTTTTTCATCTGAAATAAACAAGAAATACCCTTATTTTTTTATTTGCATTTAATTTCTACCTTGATAAAATTATACTTTCCACTAAAAATCATTCTGAAGGTTTTCAAATTAATTCAACTTTAAGTTATTTCATCATTATTCTTCTGGGGTAAAAACCTCAAACATATCCTTACAGAATTATTTAAAATGTCTTCACTATTTCATTTTTCTTTTTTTTTCAACCATAAACTCTTGCCAGGAAAATAAGTGATTTTTTTCAAGAAAGCAAATGTAGATGATTGCATCTATTTAGTGTTTACGTAATTTCTCCTAGAGCCTTTCTTTGGACCACCTAGCTTGTGGGGCTTTTAAAAAGTCATTAGAGCTAAATTGCCTGAAATTAGTGAAGTTATTTTTCCCATTCATGCACCTGTCTCAGCTGAGAAAATCATTCAACAGTGAGCACTTGACAGTGCAGCCACTTTCCCCATTAATTGTCGACTAAGACAAGAAAATTGAATTTTTGTCTGCTGAAGTTTAGGCAGTGGTTTCATGGGTAGAACAGCCTCAGCTGCTGTCAGCTGCTCAGTTTCTCTAAGCTGCAGAAGTGCACTGGCATACCTACACCTGCTGGTGACAGACAGCTCTTCTGAGACGGAATGGCAGCAGGTTAGCTCCTCCAAGCAATCCACAGGGCAATGGCCATGGCTTCACAAACACTGCCTAATTGTTATTCTGCTCCCAAAGGTGTTGCAGCTGATTGATACGCTCAAATTTCATTCCAGATAGCGAGAAAAACCCCAAGCTATCACACAATTCTATTTGCTATCCTTACCCAGCAAACGTTTTGCCCAGCTCAGACTGTCAGGTCCATTTCTAATCACTGTAAAAGTAACATTAAGTAAATGTGGCATTTGGAACACTTGATGCTTTGTACAAAAAAAGCAGAAATCTTCACTTATTCTTCACTTCCTCTCAATCTTAGGCACTAAGAGATGCATGTTTTGCCAAATGTATGGAGAAAATATACATCTAATAAAAAAGTAATAATTTCAGTCATGTTACTGACCTGACTGCCAGAGGAGTTTGCTTGTTACTCATTTAAAAAAAAAAAGCAACATGTCAAAATTTGTCTTTTGAAGAAAGTCCTTAATACCTAAGCCTCTCTCCCCTCAAACATCTATCAGAGCTCTGATCTGCTCTAATCCAAATTTCTCTTCTTGAAAGACAGTTTATTTACACATGTGTCAAGTCAATCCCAGAACATTCATGATTACAGTTAAATAGATATCTCTTTCCCTCTTACAAAAAAGATTATTGGAAAACAACATTCTTCAATTTACTATCAACACTTTGATAGGTATAAAGCTGAAGTGATACAATCAATCATTCCTGATTAGTTTTTGATAAAGAGAAGCACAGAAAAGTGCCAAAACCATAAAAAAGTAGCCAGGATGTTCTGCTGAGCCATTCGTCCATTAGTCACATTTTAATTTTATGATCAGTAAATAACATTCTCACAGGGACAGAAAGTGGAAAACTTTTTTTTAGTGATTCAATTATAACACACTCTGGAAAATATTTCCATAGAATTGAAGACCATCATGGGAAAAATGCTTCCAGTAGTATCCAGTATTCTAGCTGGATTTCTCATCAGAGGAATCTCAGAGGAAAGGCATCAGTTAAGACAACACTGTACAAACTGATGGAAGAAGGAATAATTCAGGGCTACTAACACACCTCAAATCTAGAAGGCCTCTAAATTATAAAACACAAAAGGCAAAGAAAATTCTCTGAATTACTATTATAAACTTCTCTAGTTTATAGTCTACTCCAAACACTGTTTGCAGAGACACTGGAGAGACCTTTGAACCTGACCTGATTTATTGCTTCTTTTTGTCTGCCACAGAAAATTGGATTCCTAAGCCTCTGCTTGAGCTACCTGAAGGTAGAGGTGACCTGATATGTCCTACGTGACAGAAGGTGATCATCTTGCTACCATACTTGCTTGGCTCAAGCAGCATTTCTCTTGGAAACTCACAACTTTCAGGTCTATCAGTCTGAATGCCTCCCCTCATTGGTATTCATGGCAGTCTAAGGCTAAGTCATTATATCCTATAAACATTCCTCATTTTAAAAGAGTATTTATGATCCACCTGATTACACTGTCTTCCTATTCAGAAAAGAAAACAAAGCGGTGTGGGTTGGGCTTTTTTGTTGGACTCAGCTTGTTGAATGTCATACCACCAAAACTATTTTAGCTCCTCTTCAGGCTCTGCCTTCCCTCCTCTTCACAACCCCCTGTTCCCCAGCTCACAGCATCGCACCATCACAAGGCTTCCACATACAAATGTTTACTGTCACTTTGGATGTTTAGACATAAGATCAGATCTCACTCCCCCACAACAAATATTTTGTTTTATTAGTAACTGGAAAATACTCCTAGATAGGTACAGTTTCAAGTGAACATATTTGATAATATAGTATTTGACATTGCATCAAATGCAAACATAATTATTTGCTCAGTTTTATGGATATTTATTGAAAAACAAAATGTGACTCTCTGTAGCAATGGAACTCCCTGAAACATTACCTCTATGCCACAAACACTGTTGTGCAAGTGCAATATCACATCAGAGGAGAACATCAAAAGACAAAGAGTATTTAGGAAAAAAAAAAGCAGGAACAGACTTGGGTACTTTCAATTGGTCAAACTTCAGTATTCCTCACACACATAAAAAAATCTTCAATAATTCTACTTAATCTCTGAAGCACAGATCTTTTTGGCTAAGGGTTATTTTAACATGAGGAAGATAGTTTTAAATTGCACTATACAAGGAGATACTATTCCTACAAATACACCCATTTAAAACTTCTACAGACTGCAGCCACGTTAGCTGCTTCCAGATATTTGGAGGGCAAGAAAAGAAATGTCGGTGAGAACCAGAGTTCTGGAAAAACCTGGAATGTCAGAAGTTTTTTCAAGGCAAAACCACATTTGTGGCCAGGTTACTCATAATGAATGGCTGACTGTGTGGTGTGATGCCAGCCTTCTTTAGATGGTGTCATCAGAGAATGATTTTATGATAGAGAGTTTAACTAATGATTGATATGTGAGAAACAACATACTTAAAGGATAAAAATATTTCAGTAATAGGAACTGCCAAGCAGTAGTCTGAGAAAAGTAAAACATAATAATGAAAAATATAAACATGTACAACAAATATGCAATAATAAAAAGTAACTTTAGCACATTTCTTGTAACAGAAGTCATAACAGAAGTTAGAACTAAACATCTATGGCATGCTCTCCTTTCCTATCATCAAGGTTCCAAAAACCATTTGCTTTACTCTGCCATTTTTGATCAGTTGCTCTTGTTTTTCTATGGCTTACCTCAGGGGATACACAGTAACAAAGCACATTTGTTAGTGAATGTGTCAGCTTCAAGAAACACATTGAACAGAATGAACAAATGGTTTTGTTCATTTATGTGGTCTTTGGCCCTTGTGGAAAGACAAAACCAAAAAGATGTTCTTCTACCAGCTCTAGAGCTAGACATTGTGGCACCCTTCTGACCCAGGCAAAATACCTGGTCCTCAGGCCCAAATGAAAACTGAAAGGACAGCAAAGTTTTGCAAATAAACATCTGACCTCCCTCAAATAATTAATATGATTGCCTTAATTGGATACTGGTCCACATGGATTAGATCATTTAAAATACCAAGATTAACTTGTAACTTTCCAGAAAATCATTTATTAATTTATGTGTGCATTGATCACCACAGACGACTTTGCTTAAACTGCTTCCCAACTGTCATTCAACTGTATTTTATTTACAGAATATTAATACAAGCTGCCCAATATGCACATTTTATTAACTGGAGAGACAAGGCTGAGTCTTCTTTCCAAGAATACCTTGAACCCACCTGTCAGTCACAGCACCTGGCAGCTTTATCTGCATTATATTTATATGTACATCAGTCCTAAACCTGATGCCAATAGAGTTTTGTTATAGTGCATGATCAATCATAACTCAAGTGGTAGCACACCTCAGCTATTTGCAGATTAATTCCACCAGAAAGAAATTTCTGCTTAAAGGTTAAATAAATCATCAAGTATTTATACCTCACTGCAACTACCTCAGCCTACGCAAGCCCAGTCTCACCCGCCTGTTCATCTTCAAAATGGGCACACTGAAGGGAAAAGATTGAAACAGAAAAGAGGCAGGGTGAAATTAATTTCGCCATCTGTAAGAGGATAAAGCAAATTTAAAAAAATCCCCAAAGTCCACATTATTTGTTGCATTTCACATATACTTTGTGCTGGTCTCCATCCCATGAAAGTAATTTGAAATCCAGGAGCCATGCCAGGAGGTTTTCTGAGATGTTTTTCATTATCTTCTACCTGCCATCAGACTGCAATAGCAAATCCTTAACATAAAATTGCACAGAGGAAGAAGAAAACTCATCAAATACTCACTGGGAAAAAAATAGTGGTTTTTTTCTACAGTTTGTTGCTTCATTTGATATAATTTAATTGGAAGCCAGTCAGCCAACTCTCACTCTAATGATTCTGATCCTACAAGTAACTTCTTTAGTGATTAGGACTCTATTCATATCCAATGGACTCTATTATTGCATTAATAATTCAGCAGCTCCCACAACAAGAGAGTAAAAAAGATAAAAACACATCCAAATAAATTCCCATCCCTCTACCAGCCTGCCTGAGCTTCTTCTTTCCTTCCCATCACAGAACATGACAGATTTGGTTCTTCACCAGGGCCAGAATTTTACATATTTGATGACCTCTTTGAGGACTGCTGGTAGGTAGAAAAGGTTAGAGAACTTGAGAATCTTATATTCCCACAGAAATTTCAGTTTCTAAGGAAAACAAATATCTGTCACCTCTACTAACAACTGTCCCATAGAGCTACTTGGCTTGAGCATTTCCAAATAGTTTACAAATCAAGCTGAAGTTCATGAAAAGTCTTGATTCATTGGCCCAACATCAAGAACAAAAGTGCTTCCTGGAAAGTGCTCCATAATTCTTGACTGCAAGTACAGGATCATCTTAAAGCAATGACATTTAATGAAATATATGCATAATATTTAAAGTAACAGGCTGCATTTTGCACACAATTCAAATACCATGACCTGTGTTAAAAGATAGTTTCCTGTTAGTTCTCAGTAGTGGAGAAGCCATACTGTGCATTAATGGCTATTTAATGAGAGCAAAAAGGAGACAGAAACAAAGAAAAAGAAAAATAAATTAATGCATCTATATATTTTCCTAATTTGTATTGCCAGAATTCATTCAAAAACTGTAGTGTGAAATATATAGTAGGTTTCTTTTCTTTTTTTTTAATGAAATAACACTATTGCAACAGATTCCACTGCATTATTTGGCCACTAAGTGTTCTTCCTGGAATAAAAAAATGATTTTGCACAGACAAGTGGACCAGAAAGTGAAATTCTATTTACCCAGTTCTATTAAGCTTTTACTAACTAAAGATCCTTCTCCTCTGCCATTGCTGTAAGGCCAAAGTCAAAGTAACCTGTCATGACATGCACTTCTGAAAAACAGAAACATTATGTGGGTATGGCAACAATTCTGGAACAACTGTTTTCTACTCTTCCCAGGAAGAGCCAGGTCTTTAAAAAAAATTAAGCAAGAATATAAAGTATAATCAAAACTGTCTCGGCAAACAACATTTGCTATAATTATAATTTCCTGTCGGACGTATTTTCTTTTCTTAGCAGAGCTGTTTTGTGGGTGAATGGCAAAGCAACAGGCACTGATATTTTCCAGTTCAACACAACAGAATGTTTCCAGCTACAGCTAGCAGAACTCACGCACCACATCTCCCTAGCTGACCATAATCAAACCCAAACACCTCCAAACCCTCATTTCTCTTGCATATAATTTACTGAGAGACAATATGCCCACACCCAGGGCCCAACAACACAATTCTAAACAACCACAAGTTCCCTTGAGCTGATCCTAAGTGCATGCTTGTATTAAGCCTAGATTGTAACACATCTGTCACAGAAAGTATTGCAAACCTTTAACAGCTTCTTCCTCCATCTATGCCCTCACACATGTACACAAAGCTGTGCAAGTTCTTCTATTGTTGGACTGTAATTAGTACTGAAATGACCTGCTCCATTCCAATCACATTAAATATAAAATCAGTTAACACCTTGCTAACACTGGCATACACCCACAGTGAAATTTAATATTGGCTCTGATTATTCCTAACCTTTGGCTGCTGATCTTCAGTTATTTTCTGGATGTTACCCAGTGTCTGTGACATGCAGAAGACATCCCCTGATGTGACTGTCAAAATTTGTGGATTTTAGGCCATCATCAATTATGTTCTAAGGCAATGAATCTCTTCACTAAGAGACAAGTTTTGTCTCACTATCACTGTTACTTAAGAAAGTCAATTTTCCAAAACCAATGACTTTCTTAAGAGCTCCTCCCCTCCTTCCCCCTTCATTGTCTGTTTGGCTCATAGGAGATTCTGTCCATGGGAAATGAAGTCCTTGCAACCATTGACCCATCCCTGCCATTCCAGGACTTTCTGTGCTTCAGCATCCCTGAACAACAACAAAAATACTCCAGCCAACCAACAAACCAATCAAAAAACTCAACCAAACAAAAAGGAATCATTGCTCATTTAGAAAATCCTGGCGTTGACCAGTCTTATTTGCTTGTTTTTAATTAGAATATTATTGAACTGTAAACATGAAAATTATTATCACCATTGTCCAGAAAAAAAAAGTCTATCATTCTCCAAATATTTTGATAACTCATGTCATTTTCCCTTATAGATGGTGCCAAAATCTGTGCCTATTCAGCCTGATTTTGTTAGAGCTATGTGCTGTGAATTCCTGGCAGGATTGTGTGATAGAAAGCTGAGTGGTCAATATAAACAAAACCACTTGAAACAACAAAGCTCTGAGGGACAAATTCCACTTCTAGCACACAGGTTTCACACAGGTTTAATAGAGGTCAGCGATAGTCTTGGATGTTGTTACCATGGGGAGGCTCTGAAGTGATAAGGAAACAATCGTTTTTTGGTGATTTGAGTGGAACTGGGGGGGAGTGAGAGTTCCTAAAGAGCTACTGTGGGCAGTAGTATTTTCTAGGTTGCACTTGCTGCCAAGTATGGCTTTCCAGACTTTCCAGTATAGGATGATGCTGCTGCACCTCTTCACTAAACCAAGATTAAACCAAACAAAATCCAAAGCCAATGGATGTGTCTGATATTCCATCCCCTATCACTTTACATCAAGTGAGGCTCACACTTGCCTGGGAACGGTTTCATCTATATACAGGGCAGTGCTTAAAATACAGCATATTTTTCAGTTTTCCTGAGTAATGAATATTTACTGTTTTACAAAAGGCAGAATCTTCAAGCTGATTTGATTATTGACCCTGACTTTCAACAGAAATGAGCAAATGTGGTAGTTTTGAAAAGGGCTTGCCTGTTTGTTTATTTTGGATTTTGTTGGTTTTTAAACATTTGATAGCACCCAGCTAGCCCTCCCTTCTTTGTGGCTGCAGACAGCAACATTCCCTCCCACACATATAGCCACAAGGCTCAAGGTTGAAGGAGCTGAGAAGAAAAACACTGTATGCTGATGTGTCATGCATCTTCCCAGTTTCAAACTGACAGATAGGAAATGTCTTGCACGGGAATACTGTAGAATGTAGAAACACTCTTTTTCTTTGAATATGCTATTAAAATAAAGTTTAAAAAAATACAAGAAGTAAGACAGGGATCCAAGCTTAAAAGCCCAGCCAATATTCATGCTGATGTGAAATAATGATTACCTTTAGAAATAAAAAAGAACCAAAAATAAAACCAGTTTCTTCCACATTAAAAACAACAAAAAAAGAAGACGTTAAAGGCACTTTTCTTCTTCGTTGAACCTTTTGCTCCTTGACACAAATAATGTTTTTTTCTAGCTAAATCATACACATCATCTGTCAGACATTAACTCCTTGTACAATAAAATGGCTCCCTTTACTTGAAACCTCTCAGCCTTCTGATCCTTAAATGCTTGTTTCACACATTGCAAGATGATCCAGAAGTATCCCAAATTAATGGCAATAACCTGTTTACAGTAAGACCAAATGAGTAAAATGAAAGAGATGGAAATGAAGGCTCTAGAGTGTGAATACAAAAAAAAATTCTTCCACATAAACTCATCTCCATGTACCCCAGCAGCTGACTGTGGTTAGGAGATAGGTTTCCATCTAAAACATTTCTCCTAGCAGGAGTCTCTATACCCACAAAAAAAAAAAAAAAGAAGAAAATACTTTAAATAAATATATATCCATGCATACCTATATATATATATACTCACCCTTAAAACAAACATTAGAATTTCTAATTTAATTCCAGTAAGAAACTAAAGCTTTTCCTTGGAATTTTACAGAGACCACATCACATGTTTTAACAGGTCTGTTTTCAATCAAGTGACATATCAAAGCAGTTCAGCATCAGACACAGAGGTAAGCAGCCTTAAATATACTCCAGCAGCAACCACTTGCTCCTCTGAAAATGTGCACTGCACGAAAGGAAAATGGAACAAGCCAGGAAAAGAAAAACATTCATCTTTTCATCATAGTTCCTAGATAGTCATATGAGAAGCAGCTGAGGGAGTTGGGTTTGTTAATCCTGGAGAAAAGGAGGCTCAGAAGAGACCTTATCACTCTCTACAACTCCCTGAAAGGAGAGTGTAGCACATTTCTTCACCCAGGCAACCAGTGACAGAATTAGAGAACATGGCCACAAGCTGCACCAGGGGCTTTCAGGCTGGACATCAGGAAGAATTTATTCATGGAAAGGGTATTTTAGAATTGGAACTGACCACCCAGAGAGGTGGCGAAGTCATCTTGGAGGTGCTCAAGAAAGAGCACTAAACATGGACATGGCACTAAATGCAGTGGTTTAGCTGATAATGTGGTTATTAGTCAAAGGTCAAACTTGATGATCTTATAGGTCTTTCCCAAACTTGATGATTCTGTGATCTCAATTTTTTTCTACAGTTACATCTAAATGATGATTTGCAAGGTGAAAAATACCTCTCTCCGCCCTTCTCGCTCTGTAAGACTGTATGTTTGTCTTAAATGGTACTGCATCATACAGTCCATGCCCAGAAGAGACAAGATTGCAGGGCTGTACTGCCCGAATGAAAAGCTTTTAAGGAAAAGACACTTTAGAACTGAAGAAGCGCCCTGAACTAAATGTTATTAAAAGCAGTAACAATGGTGGGCAATAACTGAAAACTGACCACTTTACTGAACAACAGCACATCTGTCAGAAAATTAAAAAAATGTTGGAAAACAAACCCAAACTCATATATCATGCTAAAAAAAAGAAAAAGCATAGCTACTTAACCGAAAGATTGACTGCTAAGGACTCTGTAAAATCACATTTCCAAACATCAGCCAGATATTTCACTCTGAGGGTCTGACTAACTGGAAAATAGCATGAAGAGTACCTGTTACATATTTTCTATCCAATTCAAAAGAGTAATTTTGAAAACAGCATTACTGTTACTCAGCCTTCCCAGGAAGGAGGATACCCCAATTCATAAGTGTTTCACTAATCAAGGCAAATAGCCCTCCAGGGGTAACAGCAATTCAGATTTTGAAGTGAATTTGGCTACATACCCATAGATACAAGAAAGTTACAGAATCCTCTAAAAGTTCCGTTTGAAAACAGGCAAGAAAGAGTATATTCAGATGACCTTGGTATAATTAAGGTATGTGCTGCACCTTTCTAGAACTAGATCTCTGTGGTCTAGGTATGAACAAGGTTGTGTGGGCTGTTCAAAGCTTATACACAGTAATACATGAAATGTCATCAGTTACCACTCAAACATGAAATTGGATATATAGCTGTGAGGAGCCCCAAAACCTCATTCCATTTAGTTTGCTTTACACCACCAGAAAGTGGAAGCTGGAATTCCTTCTAAAGCAGAAGCATTTATAAAATTAAATGGGATTTAGCTATAGGAATGCTAAAAGTAAAATGAATGAAATGCAAGATGAAAATGGCTGAATGAAAAAATGAGTGAAATGGCTGCTGAACAGCAGACTTGGGAAGAATATCCTCAGAAATAGATAAATACAGCCTTAAGTGTTAAAAAATATGAAATTTAATTTTTTTTTTCTTAAAGCTTCTGGGGTTTTTAACTGCAGAAGACAGGGTGTGACTCTACAGTCAGAAGCTCAGGAAACATCTTGTCTTCAAATTTTACTTGTGTTTTCAGGCAATTATGGTATAAGAAAGTATCCATTTCGACCTGTTTCTTAGTAGCTTTTTTCCTGCAAAGGCAACTGTTCTCTCCCTACAGCTTCCCTCTACTGAAAGCTGGGGGTGAAGAAAGGAAAACCATTCTATGTTAGAATAGAGAAATTACCCTAATAAAACTTTGTAGCATTTCTAGGATTTCAATACCTGTGTAATATTTCACCAAGCAGCATGATTCTATTGAATCTTCCTTCTTTTGTGCTTTAGCCCAATAACGTGGCAGATTAAAAAAATAAAACAAAGAAACAGAAACATTTCACACACAAAACACAGCATATTACAGCCAGAAGGGTAAAACCTAAGTACACCCAGACTCATTAGAGCAGCCTCATTAGTGACTGGGCATTGTAAACCGGAAGATTTGTTTTCCATACCAGTGATGTTCCATCAGACTTGGGAAGACTCCCGTAAACTGCTCAAGATCTTGACAGCAGAAATATTTCAATCCTACTAGAAGAATTAAATTATTCAGAATTAATAACCATTGCTGAGCAGTGTTCTTTTCATCTTTATCTACAAACCTCTTTTCCACAAATATATTACTTTATTGTATTTTATGATGATTGTCTAGAAAAACTTTGACCTCCATGAAACAGGTGCCTTTGCAATTCATCGCATATGAATGGTTCTTTAAGCCACATCAATGTTTCTTTGTTTAGACAAAGTTTAAATAAAAATCAACCCACAAAAAACCTATGAGTAAATATTATCATGTGTACACACATATTCAATTGCTACTTTGAGTATCAAGATAAGGAAGAAAGGCACTCAAAATATCTCACCAGATTACCAAAGGACACAAAAGACCCCCTTGGATAACAAAATCTGGCAGGGTGGGGAAAAAAAAGCCCACCTGTGTATGCCAGGAAATATGTATAAAGGGTACAACCCAGATGGCTACAACAATAGCAGATTAAATTGTGAAAGCTCATGCAAAGAATTGCATGAAAGCTCAAACTTTTTTTAAAATGTGATTTTCATCTGATTTTTTTTTCTTTACAAAAGGAGCACCTGTGGCCTGAGGAATGGGTATAAGGTCTGTGTAGTGAAGCTTTTCAGGAGGTAGATGCACAAATTGCAGGAAAGCACACTGCCTGCAGAAGGATGCCTGGGCAATCACTGATGCTACAGAACGGATACTCTGCAAAGGGAAGGGAAAGCACACGGAAAAATCTTGTTATCCTTAAGGTGAGATACAGAACTGCTGGGAAGGAGGAGATGCAGACTTTTTCACCCTTGGGAGCCAGAAATCTATGGGAGGATGGTGCAGCCTTTTAATTAGTGGTAAGACTACACTATTCTAAAGTAGTCCTTCATAATCATGGATTTACTACACAAAAAAAATAATTACACAAATTTTGAGAGAAGGGAAAAAAAACAAGACATGGCAAAACCCCAAACAACAAAACCAGCACAGAGTTCTAACCTTAAAGATATTCTCAGATTATTTTGAAGTAATCAGTCACACTAAATCACATCAATCCACATAAAAAGGAAGAGTTTTAAAGTAAGAAATTAGAACCCCTATTTTAAAACTCCAATTCATGTCTCTAATATTTCAGGATTAAATTGCAAGTGTCCTTTATACCCCACAACCCCCTAATTCAGGTAATTCATGGTACAGAACTCAACATCAGCCATGACACCCAGCAGTTTGCTTCATCTGAATAAGATCAACAGTGCTGGAAATTCCTAAGCATGTAACAAATAGTGCTTGCTTCTTAATCAATGCCACAATCTTTGACGCTTTCACTGCTTAATGCAAGACCGTGTGGAGAACTGTCAAGTAAAACTGTAGGATCCAGCTGAATTCACATTAAGCTTCATTCATGTATGTGAATTTATATACAATGAATATATTTATATATGGAGAACATGAAGTGCTACATATATACCACATTATCAATGTTGTCAATTAAATTTTCATCCAGATGTAGTCTGTACATATTTATGCTCACACTGGAATACTGACAAGTCTGTTCCCAATTACTCCACTGAGCTGAACTGAAGCTACCCAACAGAAGTAAAGATGTATCATCCTGTCTTTATACACTCCACGGCCAGAGCCAAACCAAGAAACTCCCCTGTTCTCTCAGTCTGCTAATGTCTCTGAGAAGCCATCAGAGAGGACCACCACCTAGCTAGCAGCTGTTTCTTAGACATCTTTAAATGAAAGATTTTCCCTTTTTTAAGGTATAGGGATGATAAACATGACTAGAAATATCCTGAAGAGTCCAAGCACAGTGGGAGGGATCAGAAGACATGGCTGTGCTGAGAAGTGCATCCAGCTGCTGAGCCTGCAGGTGCATATGGAGTAGATGGACAGGATGAAAAATTAGAGGTGTTCCTGGGCTGTATACATTTGAGTAATGAGGGAAGTTAGTAAAAATAAATCAGAGAAAAACATGCTTGGATAAGATCAGTCTAGAGCAAAATAAGACAAACGGGAATGAAATCACAGTTGAGATCTCAGTGATGTGAATAGGAAGTAGAAATAAGAGACCCAAAAAGAAAGAAAGCAAACTATGAATAAAAACTGGCATTGGATCTAGAGTGAAAAATTATGAATAGCTAGAAAAAGTGGCAATAAGAATGGCAAGTGTGAAAGAAAAGAGTCCAACTTGAAATCAGCAGGCCAAAGGTTAATAAAGGAATTGAAAACTACCATATAATTTTCCAGTTCCCCCCTAAAAAATCTACATCTGGGAATAATTCACACTACAGTTAGGAGAGCCTGAGAAATAAGCATGAACACTACAAACCACAAAAGAGTAAAATGCACTGTCTTTTCCAGAGATTGTGATTTATAAAGGCTCCGGGTATTCAGAAGAACCGGGTGGTAAAGGAGCAGCATTTCACAGGTGCAAAACAGATACTTCCCTTAACTCAAACACATCCAACTTTCCTCCCCTTCAGCAACCAAATGCAAACATGAATGCTGTAGGTCTTGAGCAGGGCACTGTGGAAGATAAAAATAGTTTTGCCTACAACAAACACTTGTCTCTACAGGCTCTGAGCATGGCAATTGAGGAGCACGAGGCGCACTTTCCATTTCCTAACAGAACTTCACCTCACATGCTCAGCCAATTGCAGATTAAAACTAGCTGTCTTACAGCTGTGCAGCTAGTGAGAGGATTAAAGGAACGCATAAAATCCTTGCAAAGATGCTTGTCAGTTTAGGATTCTCCAGATACAGCTCATCCCTAAAAAAGCCACAGTGAACAACATGTGGCAATATGAAAACAGAGTGGAAGAGGGAAAAAAATTTGCAAAATGCCCATAACTAAAGTAATGTATATTGTGAATATGCAAATATGTTCTATTTCATGTTAACTCTAAAGCAGCATACAGGAGAGGAGCATTAGAGAATTGTGCTGCAGAAGGTTTAGGAGAGATACAGGTGTTTGAAATAAAAAAGAATGGCTCTCTAAATGCTAAATTGGAAGAAGAAGCAAGAGCAGACACCAAAGAATTAGTTTTTTCCATGCTCTTGCCAATGTGCATGACCATACACATTCTCTACTGCTGCTGTAGAGAATGCCAGAATTCTTTTTTTTGGATCTTGATGAAGTGCTGTCACAACAGCAGTCCAGTGAGATAGAAGGGCACTCAAAACTGCAGTCACACTTTAAGCTCACTAACCATTCTGTTATTCTCTGATAGCTTCCATTTTATTAGAGAAAGGTTTGCACATTGAAATGACTTATATGTGCATGGAGAAACCTCTCTCCTGAAGATGATTATAGCAATATATCAAAGAAAAACCCCAAAGAAAGCAACTAGTTGGCCAAAACAACAGAGTCTGTCCTAGTTCAACCTTTATTTTATTTTTCTGTTTCTTTTTAATAGTAGAGAGATACATACAAAAGAAAGGAGTAAAAAAAACTGCAGTGAGAAACCGCAACAAGGAGCACTGCAAGGAAAGAAAGGCTAATTACAGCACAAGAAAAGATGCAAGGAATGTGAAGAATGTCAGCAAGTAAATAAATCAATAATCTACAGTCATCATCTACATTCCTGAACTACCTTGAAAGCAAGGATATCTACCCTTAACATTCCTGACAACAGTAGAGATTTTCAAGGAAGACCCCCCTCTGCTTCATGCTCAGTTTCTGCCAACACCTTTCTGTCAACAACTGATTACAAGGGAACCTTTCCAAAGGGAGCCTGTATTACCTCTCACAACAGTTTTATTAATACAAGCTCTTGAATACTTTGGGACAGCCCCAAAAAATTAACAAGCCGGAATTAATGCTGTGATCATTGCACTTATTTGAAAAAAACCTCAAGGTCATTGTCAAACATCTGCAGAAATGATGCACTGTATTTCCCCCTCAACACTGCTCTCTAAAATATACTGGAGACTAGCAGCTCATGGAATAATAGTACAAATCAATAAAGCCAGAGACTAATGTGCTTTTACAGATATATTTCTTCACAATGATATCAACATACTATAAAATAGGAATTTTACAGAGGAAATGGAAGCTGAGTGAGAGAGATGAGAGGATCTGAAAGTCAAGACTCAACAAGTTAGAAACAAACAAAAAACCCCTGTCAAAAAAACCCAAAGCATATATACCAAATAATCAAAAACAAACCCCACCAAACCCAAACCTTGAAAACAAAACCGTAACCCCCTCCAATACAAGTATAAAAGTAAAAGCAAAGATATGCCCTCAATAAGAAGTGGACCTGCAGAGCAAAACCATGGAGGATCTTACTGACATTTTGTGGAAGGTTACTGAGCTTCCAGTAGGGGTCGAGGTAAATGACCTGGTTTAGTTTAGTCCATAAGAGAATCTAGATTAAGCTGGGGTTCAACCCAAAACATCACAAATGGGAAACAACAGAAATACAATTCAGTAGTGTAATCCTGAGCCAGTGCTAACACAGATTTACCTGAAGTTGCTAGATGACTCTGATGCTATATATAAAAAGATTTCTAAGCCCAGTCTCAAACAAACAACAACAAAAAAGAAAGGGAAAGAATGATTCTGTGAGCACTGCTGCTTAGAAGACCACTTTTGTCTGCAAAACACAACTGTTTTTCTCCAAAAGTTACTTTACTACAAAAAATGTAATGTACAAATCCCACAACAAATCATCATTGAGAATAATTTCTAAATTGGACATGCAGAATGCTTTTGCAACACTTGCTTTTGCAAATGAAGCTGATACAATACAATTAGGTAGCTGGGGGCATCTTTTCATGTGACTGAAGAAATTTCTTAATGAAGTGTAGCAATTGAAACAAGTTTATTTTCAATGCTATTTTACTTCCAAAGTAGGGGTGGGGGAATGGGAACTCCACCCCCAACTGCCCTCAATAGGTTTTATGGTAATCTTAAAATAACAGATGCAACTATGTTTAAAAAAAGCCAAGAGAGAAAGCCTAGTGTACCTGTATGGTGTTCTTCAATCCAAGCCTGCAGATACATGAAGAGGAGTAGACCAGCTACTCCAAACAGCAGTACAGACACGAAGACTTGTCTTAGGTTCATGACCCTACAAGGGGACTTCTCTTCAGCGTTCAGAAGGACTCATTGCTCACTTTTCTGAAGTCTTCAGCACGCCTGCATCTTCTTGCAGAGACACCTTCCCCAGAGACACCAACCTGGAATAACAAGAGAGGGAGGTTGTTCTCGTGTTACACTTTTATTCTTCACCAGAGACCGTGTTAACAGCGTACTATAAACAAGCTGAAACCCTTACAAGCTATTGCTTTCAATGCTGATAATTCTGCTCACAGTCTCAATGTTCTTTCTAGCCCCAGATGAGTTCCAAGCAGATGTGTTTCTCAAAGTGGCTGAAAAGACCCTTCCACCTCCAGCAGAGCAAACATCACCTGCTGTCATAGCAGAGGGAGGTGATGACCCAAATGAGGTCACTGGGCGTCACACCAATGCCCCACTCTGCCCACCAACCACCACAGCTGGGAAGCTGCAGCAAGCAGCTGGAGCCTTCCAGGTGGCTGGGTCACACTCCAGGAGGCTGCCAGCCCCCTGTGATGGGCAACCCAGCATCTCTGCTTCTGGACTGTGTAATCCATCATGTGTCCTTAAGGATTGGTGACCCCATAACACTACCACTTGGCTCGCAGACCCCAGCATTGGTTCAGCCTGTGCATCGAGGAGTCATACAATGATATCCACCCTCAAATATGAGCCCAAGTTTTGAGTTTTGCAGGATTAGGAAATGTCAGCATAAGATGGTATCAGTAAAAGAGCAAAAAATTAATTAATGGCTCATCTTCTTATTCAGCTCTGTTTTGCAATATGGAGAGGGACTTGTCAGGAACTCAATTCTTGCCACAAAGTTTAATGGAAATGAGCTCAACTGTAAAAACTTATCACAAAGATTTCTTTATAGAACAGCAGTGGGCCCAGAGAAAATGATTTACCTGATACCCTGCATGTGCCACAAAGGGGTCATAAAATTCATTTTATAAAATCAGAACATGGATCACTAGAGGACAGCTCCTTAACCTGAATAAGAATGTGCTCAACTGAAAGTGCATTATTAGAAGCAGAAGAGCTGTTGTTGAAACTGGTCTGCACAGCAAAAGAAAATGCCTTAAAATTCAACATAATGGACACTGTTGGCAATACATATGACAGAAGTGTCTGATGAACTAACACATAGAATTCTAGGAAAAACTCGAGCTTTTAAAGGAATACAGCCAACTGAAAGATATTTGAAAGATAAATCTGTTAAATACACAGAAAAGAAAATGCAGCCACTTAACAGTTATTCTAAATCATACAAGTACTCTATGTTCCACAAGTTTGTATTTTTTAATAACTCAGCACTGTTACATCTATAATTGCTGAGTTTCTAAAAATACAGTACACATAAAGCTTAGCAGGAACTCCCATTAAAAACAACTGTTGAATGAACAAAGGAACTATGTTAGAAAGATGCAAAAGATTTCAACAACAACAAAACCGTTCAGGACTTTTCATATGCTTTTTCCAATCCCATGCTATTAAACTATGCACATCCCTTAAGCACAAACTTGCCTGCAGAAAATGTAAGCCACAGTTTAAATATTAATCGTTTTATGTGTAATTGTTCTGTAGAAGACAGATAGCTAGACATTAACAGAATGTAAATGCTCTGTCTGAAGTTTTTTTATAAGGGTCATGAAGCAACTGGTTCAAACCATGCACATGAAAGGAAGGTGACAGAGGCTTTATTCTTAATCTTGCTCTTTCTACTTTGATTCTACAGAGAGGGAATACCTTACATCTATATACAAGTACCTGTTTGCAGCTATTGTGATGATGCACAGGATTGGAAGGAAGCAGTGAAAATTGGGCAAAAACCAAGAAAATGCTTGGGGAATGCTGTGAAATACTTTTTGTATAGGTGTGGGTAGTGGAGCCTCCTTTCACCCAGGTCTTCATTAGCTGTTATCACTTGCACCTCTTTTTCCTTACAGTGCCCTCAGCACTCTCGGACTTGCAGTGCTCTTTATCTATGCTACAAAACTACTTAGGGCTTTGCACCTAACTTCAGTGCTGCAGCAAATGCACTGCTTGCATGTTTTTAGAAGTCACTCTGCTGATGAGACAGAAGCTTCCCAGCACAAGCAATGCTTCAAGAACCATCAGTTATAGAACTGACGAATACAAACCTCTTCTGTTTCCCACAAACAAAAGCTGTGTTGTTCATGTAACAGGACATTGACAGCATCTGGATTAGGAGGGAAAAAAAGCAGCAAATAAAAAGATATGAGGGTTTGAATATATCTTTGAAATAGATTACTTAAATTATAGGTACTAGAAAGCAGGAATCAATTTCTTGCTGTTTGGGATTTGCAAGTTTCTCTCATAATAAAAAGGTGAGGAATCCAGACACACACAATGACAGTGCATGCTTCCAAATAAGCCCACTTCTGTGATGTTGCTTTCTTCTATCTCTGACTACACAAAGCTCCCATATATTCAGCCCTTCTTTCTGAAAAACAGCATTCTTGAGTGGGCAAGGAAAGCTTTCTCAGACCACATGGACGATGCTGAAAGGAAAGTATCTCACACCACATCTCCATGAAGATTTCTGACACTTGTAGGCTGCCACTGCTGCTCTCTCCAGCCACTTGCTCTCATTCTCCCTGTTTGCCCAGCTCTTGCCACCATCATGAGCACTTTCTGACCAGGTTTAACCAAATTACACCCCACAAAAAAATTTACCCAAGCAATGGTGCCAATGGTTTTTCCTTTAGCAGTAGCTGGTATCACATACATCCATGACCCATGACAGCATAGGATATAGAGCTGACCTAGCCCAAACACCATCGTGGTTGCATGCAGCACCACCTACAAGTCCTGAAACGTGATGATGAAAATGCACAGTAAAATAAGGAGCACTTTTAAGCTCCTTTTTTAAAGCTATTTAATCTGTTAATAAGAAAACAGATGTTTTTCTGCTAGGTTAGTTTTGGTTTTGAGCGGAAAGAAGTCTGTAAAAGGAAACAGCAGTTCAAGGTGTTTTTCTTTTTTTTCGTTTTGAACTACCAAACACACCCTAAGGCAGATTCACTCCACCATCACAGTTACTGTAATTATCTTTGTATCAAGAGTTTACACACTGCTTGCAATTAGTTTAATTTATTTTAATTTAATTTATATGAAACTGTGTTCTTCATTTACATGTTGACTAAGTTTTAAGATTAGTTTTAAACAAGAGTAACATTAAATTAAGACTACTGATTTTAGCTCATGTTAGACTCTTAAATACATGAAACCCAACTATTTGGCTACCTTATAAGATTTTAAAGGCTTTTCAGCTTGAATGAGTAGTTATTTTATTTAACACAGTGATTTGTAACCCCCATATGAAAAAATTACAGTGACATTTAAAAAAGTCTGCATCTGTGAGTCTTCTAGAAGAACTTGAAAAATGGCTGCACAACACTGACAAATATTCCTCTTTTGTATTAAAAAGCAATGGTCATGGATTACACTCTCAGGCAACCTGGGCAAGAGGAAATACTTGTAAATATTCCTTAATCAAGATAAATGCTTTCTCGTGGCTGTGAAAAGCCAAGAAGCAGTTACTTTCAACCCAAGTATTTTCACAAGAGATCAGCCATATCCAGACACAGGTTCAGCATCCCTGCTTAAGCTGTGAATCCTTTTTTTTGCTTCTAGTTCTGGGGGACATGGCTCCCCTGGGTGATACCTTGACCATCCTCGCTGGATGGTTTTTGCTATGAGGGAACTAACGTAGCTTGAGAGACTGCTCTGTGCCTTCCACCTGTGCTGAACTAGATTCTTGCTTTTGCCCAACATTACCCCCATTTCTTTGGGATGTATGGACCCCAATGTCCCCACTGTTTGAGCTCAAGCTATGCACCCCAAAATTGCAAGTTCTTTTGAGTACTGGAAAGAGACTACTGCATATCCTTATCCATCATGGAGAAGCAGTAAGTCTGGCAGACAATAGGACTATGTGCCTTAAATGACAAGCGTAGCAAAAATGTAGAAATTTTACAAGTCTATAATCATTCACTTCTGAGTCCAAATTGTTTAACTTTTGTCAAATATTAAGAATTTCAAAAATCCTCATTCTACTGATATAAAAGCCTTGCATTTTCCCCATTGTGTTTTGGGATCAAATAGGTTCATTCCTGTACAGAGCCAACAAGAACAATTGAAATAACACAGTCACCCAAAAATGGGGAAGAGTGTGCCTCCTGCTTTTGCCATAATTCCTCCTTTCAGCACATCATCCAATTTTTCTTCCTTTCAATCAAATATACCTGCAGCTGAGGAGAGGCACCTCAGCATTCAAGTACCATTCCTGGCTCCTTCCTATTCTAGACCACACAAAACCAATGGCATCTGGTCAGTATGTTTGGCTAACTTTAGATTTCCTTGCCACCGTAACCCTCACCATCATCTAGTTCCAAAATCAATGCAAAACATTAGGTTGCTGCCTATTTAGAAACCTTTCCTTTTAATTTCAGATTTTTTTCCTTCACTTGGAAATAAAGAATATCAAAATGCAGGGCTAACCAGCAAAATTCAGATGAAAAAACCCAGACAATCTTCATAATGGTCAAAACATTCATATTACTGTGGGACACTACAAATTCCCACCCACTCAGTATCTCCTTAGACACAACTGAATTAATGAAAACAAAATGAGAAAAAGAATACAGAAAGCTACTGCAACTGCACAGTTTTGGGTATTTTTTGGTGTTTTTTATTTTCTTCCCTCCATCCTTACCTCAAGAAGCACTACATTTTCAGGTACCTCCACTGGAGTTATCATGGCAAGAAAATTTTGCAGTGAGGAATGTTCTGCTGGACACTGGCCCAGACTATCAGCTCAGTCAGTAGAAGGAAGCAAGGATATCTTCTCACTTCAACGCTCCCCCTCCTCCCTCACTTCTCATCTGTTAGCTCATGTCCTACTTCACACGCAGATGATCCTCCAGGATCACCTTTCCACTGCCCACATCTCAACTTTCTGGCTTCACAATGACTGGCGCATGGCAGAGCTCGGGCTCTGAACAATGCTTGCACAGTTCCTCATATCAGGCAGTACTACTTTTTGTTCTGGTTTATTACAGAGGTTGCTAGAAATAAACATACAGTATTTGCCATTTCCTATCTCCAAGCAAGTTAAGCTCGGAGTTTAACTTAACACTGAACCAACCAACCCCTCACCAAACACCCCCCAGATAAACAAAACAAAAGCAGACAACAAAGCCCAAACCAAACCAAAATTCCCATAAGGGAGTTTTTCCTGTCCATAGGAATTTAATAGGGGTATAGAGACAGCATATGGGCCCACTGTTACATAAGTCCTGCTGACATCTCAGCAACTTCTTCATCTGAAGAGTTGCTTATAAGAAGGCTGTGTAAAAGTATAATTGAAGACACCATCTGGCCTGCACAACTTTTATTACTGGCAATAACAGAAGATTACTACCTACCAACACTGCAAATCAAGTTAAGAGAATTCTGTAAGAGCTCCATAAGACACAAATAATGAAATATTTTTTTATGAAATATAGAGGGATTTCTCTTCAAAGGAGAGACCTGTTTTCATCAAAGTGAGTATTCTTACTCACCCACTGCCAATTATAAAACAATAAAGCCCCTTTAAAAAATAGAGCTTAAAATTTTGAAATTTTAATAGCAGTCAGGAAATTCCAAACATCAACATCACCAAAGTAACTTCCCACCCAGTCAACTTGTACATATTTAACATTTTTCAACCTCATTCTCCCTTGTTATATAGCGGACCACAATGTTGTTATAGCAATTACATTTTGTTTTAAATGTACTTCATAGTATACAGCATACTATACAAAATTAATAACATGGCAAAGAAAATATGGTTTGCATTTGATTTCGCCATTTTAATCTATTAACTTCACTAGTTTCTCATTATCCTTTTGATATATTTCCAAAGGAAAAAAAAATCCATTTTAATGAAACAAGGGGCATAAGTTACAGTCTGCTTCTGAGGACACGCACACCATTTACCTGGTCCTGCTGCTCCACCATAAATCCTGCTAAACTTCAGAGCATGTAAGTTTAGTGCACATAGCAACTTGCCTCAGACACCTGCAGATTAATTTAAAGCTGCAGCTTTAGACAAACAAAAGTTATGCTTGTGTTAAGAACAGATAAATGCCAAGCTGACCTAGCTATGTGTATGCAGGTTGACACATCAGCATCATGGAAAGCTTTGGTTACTTACAGACAGCAGAGAAGACATGGAAAGCATCAGGTCTGGAACTTCACCAGTTCACCAGGATATTCAGTTTCAAGGGTTTCATCCTACAGCTGCTGGACATCTTGCTTCAAAAAGGAAAAATCATTATTATTGTCAGTAACATTTGCCAGTCAGGACTGAGGGACCTCAGCAGAAAAAGGCAAGTTCGGCATGCTTAGCTCTTACCTGTCTGTAGCACTCCTGGGAGTCAGCGAGCAGTCCCATGGAAGTCACCCTGGATTTTGGGAAGTTAAACAAAAACACTGCTCACAAGACAGCAACTTGATGGCTCTCAGTCTTCTAACAGGATTATAGGTGGGATTTCTTCCCACTGTCAGGGTAAGGAACATCAGCAAAAGCACTGTGTCAAAGCCAGATCTTTCCTTTTTTGAACTGTTGAAATGACATGGTCTTGTTTACGGACTGCAGCGAACCAAGGGACTATCAGCGTGCCAACAAGACTCGCAGCCTACCCCAGTCATTCACTCTACCGCTAGAAAACGCACAGGCAAAACACCAGTCCATTTTTTTATTTTGGAGACGTGCCACGAATTCCCGATTCCCGCTGCGTGACGAAGGAGCGGGGTGTGTGCGGCTGTCGGGAGTCAGCAGAAAAGTTGCTCGGTGCGCGGCGCCGCAGCGGGGGCTCTGCGATCCCCTCAACTTCTGGGGACCCCGCAGCGCCTGGGGGCCGCTCCCGGCGCTGGAACCCTCGCCAGGGACACGCCGGGGCTGACCCTCATCCCGCAGGGCCGCTCCGCGCTGAAGGCTCCGGTTCGGCCCCGCCGCCGCCTCCGGCCCCGCCGCTCCGCGTCCCGGCGCCCGGGGCTGGGCGGTGCCGGGGCCGCGGGGAGAGACCCGGCCGCAAGCTCTCCCACCTCCCCCCGCCCCGGGTGGGTGCCCGGCGGCCGCCCCTCTCCTCTCCTCCCCTCCCCTCTCCTCACCTCTGCTCACCTGCCCGCCGCTCCCGCCGCTCCCGGGAGGCGCTGCCGCCGCGGCGCCCACACACACAAACTTTGCCGGCCAAACTTTGGGGCCGGGCGGGCTGGGGAGGGGCCCCGGCGGGCAGGGACACCCCCGGGCACAGCGGGCCGGTCCCCGCGGGCAGGTGAGTCCCCCCGGCCACCCCCGTGTCCGCCCGCGGCATCGCGCTCCCCGCCCGCCGCCCGCAGAGAAGAGCTTTGCTCAAAGGATTTGTTTGCTGCTGCATATCCAGGGGTAGCTCTCCCCGTGCTAGCGAATAAATATGTCTAAGCTGCCAGGTAGAGGCAACTCATAGCTTTAATTAGCTGCTAAAACAGGTAGCGTAGAAACTTTATTGCCGTCTATGGGAAACAGGATGACAGAGAAAAATGCTTAATTAGTGCTTATTGGAGCTTCACGTGTGCCTTGCAAACCTTATCTGCTTATTGTGACAATAGACCAACCGTGTAGATAAGTGGCATTATCTCTCTTTAACGGGAATATCGCTTTGCTTACATTTCTTCAGGAGAGTCCTTGAAGAAATAGCTCTTAGCCCTTGCCAAGGTGAGACAAGAACAGAGGAGTTCTGACTTTCCAAAACCGCGCTCAAACAACTTCTGTATTTGTCTCCTTTGGGCATTTCTCGGCAGGGTTGTGTTCCTAGAACTACCCCAGCAGACAGATACTTCTAAAATGCTTCCTAATTCACTGCCCCATTACTCACTTACGGCATCGAGGCCTCTCCTGGAGTAACAGTATTGTAACCATTCATGTTTTTGCAACATCTTTTACTCCAACAGGTTTCAAATCATCTCACGCGCTGTTGAGACACGCTCAGGGGTCTCTTCCCAAGCAGAGCAGCACCGCCTTCGGCAGGAAGCTGAGCAAAGCCCACCAGCCGAAATCCAGTGTTTCAGAGCAGAGGATGGAGAGCTGGGTGCCGCTCAGATTTCCAAGGAGGGTTAACTAGGCAGAGAGTGTAATTACCCTGTCCAAAGCTTAGATGTTCGTTGAAAAGTGCTCCGGGATCTGCAACAGCCGTAGGCAGCCAAGACCTGAAGTGTGCAGGAGTATTCCCTTGGGTTTTCAATCCAGCCGCTAAACTGTCCTGCCCCTGCTTAGTTTGGGTTGAGTGACTACATATAACCTCACCGCGGTGCTGTACATTTTCTCTGGTTTACCTCACTTCAGGGTCTCCCTAGTCACAGTTCAGTATAGGAGCTAGCAGCTCAGAGAAAGCCTAGGGAGAGAAGATTTTTCCCTTAAACCCAATCATGGATCCATTTTAAAGTTCTAGTGAGTAATGACCATCCCTCACACCCTTAGCTTGTCTGGCTGCCTAGTAGAAGTAAAAGGGGAAGAAGGAGAGTGTGAAGTAAAATATGGCATTTTTTTGCTATTTCAGGAGAGTTGAGCATATTTCTCCTTTTAGACAACCTGGTAGGGATGTGATCCCATGTTAAACATATGCCTTAACAACAAAAAATGCAACGTCATATTTAAATTATGGATCTATTAGTCCTTGATGGCCAGTGAGATTTTAGAGAAAAACATCATGCCAACTGAATTTTAGTTTCCTGATGTAGTACACTCAGAAGATAGTAATGAAGGTCACTGAAGCTTCTAGTAAGGATATACAGATTAACCTTCTGGGTGTTGTAGATTTAATTTCACTCAGTAAGTACATGCAGCAAGCATATTTCTTCAGATTGATCTACTCAGTCTGTATCCATCAACTAAATAAACTTATATATAACATTGAATAGATCAGATGTCTTTATTTTTATTTTTCCTCAGTTAATGGAATAAATTAATTGCTTTGGGATAAAGCCAAGTCTTGTTTTACAACTTAGTTAAAAAAAAAACCAACCAAACAAGAAAACCCCCAAACCACAAAGAACTCCAGACTAGTGCACTTAGTTTTGATAATACTTGCTCCACACAGATT